>NC_139894.1:3463071-4065571 GCF_905171665.1 Trachurus trachurus
GTTTTGATTATTCTTACCTCTCTCCATCACATTAATTATTGCGTACTTTGGGCTGCCACCAGACCCGAGGGAGGTGGCCAGTCCGTTGTAAGTCGGTTCCTTTTAGAGTGGAACCCACCCCTACGGGAGGGTTCCGCTCAGGTTGGTCCGAAGGGCAGTTTTTATGATTGGAGAGGGTTACGATCATGTTCATGTCTTATCCAAAAGCAGTCATATCCGTCAATCTTCCCCCCAGTCCCCCAGCCTACCCATCCCTGGAGCCCCTCAGCTCCCGTGGGCAGCCGAGATGGTCCCCCACCTCTGGCATCGAGGGAGGTAACTAGGTGACTAAATAAATGCACGAATGGAGGGAGGGGGGGACAGGAAGGGAGGGCAGAGCAGAGGGTGAAATAATTAGGCAAGAAAAAAACAAAAACAAGGAGTGAGAATGATGAGAATAGAGGGTGGGAGTGAAAATGAAAGTAGAGAGGGGAAAATTGATGCATGTACTGTAGTGTAGTGGGCTGTTGGCTCGGTGTACATACAAAAGAGAAAAAATAAATCAGATAAAAATTAATTAATGCAAAATAATAATGATAATAATAATAAAAATAAATAAATAAAAAAAAACATCAGATAGATAGATAGATGAGCAAACACAACATGTAACATTTGCAATACCCACCCCCCATCACCCCATCACCCCTCACCACTCCAGCCCCCCCTCCCACCTCCTCCCCTATCAATGACATACTGTATGTACATACTCCCCCCCCCCCCCCCCCCCCCCTCCTCCTCACTCTCCCTCTTTTGGATGTGTGTGGAATCTTTGTACGTTTACGTGTGTTAATGGTATGTGTGATGTGGTTGGCAGGCAGGCAAAAATGAATAAATGATAATTAAGCAGGGCACAGGCAGATAAACGTTGGGGAGGCCAGGAGAGAAGAGAGGAAACGAAAAAAGGAATCTATGCAGTAATTACAAATTTAGATAATTGATAAATGGGTGCCAGATTGTATTGAAGTCGGCAGTTTGGTTTTTCATAGAGGCAGATAGTTTTTCCATTGATATATATTCTATTAGTAGATTCTTCCATAGTGTAATGTTAATTTTCTTTCGTGACTTCCAGTTCATGAGAACGGTCTTCCTGGCGATTGTTAGGGCTATAGAGAGTGTTCTAATGGATATGTTGTCAAGGTTGATGCCAGATGTGTCTCCAAGTAAGCACAATGTGGGGGATTGTGGGATGTGACAGTCCATGATGTGTGAAAGGTTGTTTGTGACGTCCTGCCAGAATTGTTTAATCGGTGTACAGTTCCATGTGGCATGCAAGTAGTTATCTGTAGTGTTTTGTGAGCAGTGTGGACAGATGCTTGTGTCTATGAAGCCCATTTTAAACATACGTTCCCCCGTGTAATGTATTCTGTGAATGATTTTATATTGGATAAGCTGGATGTTTGTATTGGTGGACGAGGAAAAGATGTTTTTACAGATTTGGGTCCAGAAGTCGGGATTGGGGGTGAGCTGTAAATCATGTTCCCATTTATTTGATGGAAGGGACATTGTCTGGTCGTATGTTGATAGTATTTTGTGAATTTTGGAAAGTAGTTTTTTCCTTGTTGTAATTTCTATAAGGCTTGATATTAATGGGGTAAGGTCAAGGGAGGGTGAGTTGATTTTAACTTGAATAGCAGATTTGATTTGCATAAATTCCAGGAAATGGTTTTCCCCAATGCCAAAATTCTGGACCAAAAAAGAAAAAGTGGACCAAGTGTTATTGTGAAGTAAGTGTTGGAGATGTGTTATGCCTTTACTGATCCATGATGAAAGGTATAGTGGCTTTTTATTAATTAAAAAGTCAGGATTATTCCAGATCGGAGAGTGCTTGGTAGGTGAAATTGTGGTGCCAGAGAGTTGGTGGATCTTCCACCAGGCTGTCAGAGTTGTGGCTATGGTTGGAATTTTGAAGCAGGGGTGGTGTGTGATGGAGTGACTTATGAATGGTAGATCTGATATACTGATTTCTTTGCATAATGTTTGTTCGATGTCTATCCAGGAATTGTCCGTGTCAGTGGGGTGCATCCATTTATGAATATATTGTAATTGATGGGCTAAGAAATAATAGAGAAAATTTGGTGCTTCCAGGCCTCCCTGAGACTTGGATTTCTGTAGTGTAGCTAATTTGATTCTGGGTGTTTTATTTTTCCAGTAGTATTTTGAGATAGCAGAGTCTAGGGATTTGAACCAGGAGGATGGGGGCATAATGGGGATCATTGAGAAAAGGTAATTTATCATGGGTAGTATAGTCATTTTGATTGTAGAGATTCTGCCTATGAGGGATATTGGTAGATTCATCCAGCGCTGTAAGCTGTGTTCTATTTTTTTGAGAAGTGGGTTAAAGTTGAGATTAACCAACTCTGACAGCCTGGCGGAGATGTTGATTCCTAAGTATGTGATAAAACCAGTGCTAATTGTGAGTGGAGGGGTTGAGACTGCCACATCCCAGCTATAGTTGTTTAGTGGGAGAATAATTGATTTGGACCAGTTGATACTATAGTCAGATATTTTGGAGAATGCATTTATGAGATGAATGGTTTCGAGTAGTGATACTGAGGGATTTTGTAGATATAAAAGTATGTCGTCTGCGTATAAATTAATCTTGTGGTGTACGTTTTTTGTTATTATTCCTGTGATGTTTGCATTTTGACGAATTGCGGCTGCGAGTGGTTCGATGAATATAGCGAATAGTGATGGTGAGAGTGGGCATCCTTGCCGAGTGCCCCTGTGCAAAGTGAAACATTGTGATCCCATTCCATTAGTGATGACTGTGGCCATTGGTGTAGTGTACAGAACCCTCACCCAGTGTATAAATGATTCACCAAATCCAAATTTTTTAAGTGCAGAGAACAAAAAAGCCCAGTTTACCCTATCAAAAGCTTTTTCTGCGTCTAGTGATATTATAGCCGTTGATGTATTGATCTGAGATGTATAATGAATTAAATTAAATAATCTACGTAGGTTGTTACATGATTGTCTTGTTTTAATAAAGCCTGTTTGGTCTGAATGGATGATATGTGGTGTGACTGTTTCAATTCGTAATGCCAATGCTTTACTGATAATCTTTGTGTCTGTATTGATAAGAGATAGGGGGCGGTAGCTTGATGGGTAGGTAGGGTCCTTATTAGGTTTTAATAATAGAGATATTGCAGCCGTGTTCATGTCAGTGGGAAGTTTGGATTTTTCTTTGATGTCGATTGTCAATCTGTTGAAAATTGGGGAGAGAATGCTCCAGAAGTGTTTATAGAATTCAGCTGGGAATCCGTCTGGTCCTGGTGACTTATTATTCGGAAGGAGTTTAAGTGCAGTATGAAATTCTAATATTGTAAACGGTCTGTCAAGAATATTTGCTTGGTCCTCAGTAAGTTGAGGTAGCTCAATGTTATTTAGGAATGTATGAATGTCTTCCTGGCTTGGTTTATGTGGTGATATGTATAGTTTAGTATAAAAATCTTGGAAAGTCTTATTTATTTCTTCCGGTGTTTGTACTATTCTCCCTTCCGAATTCACAATGGTTGAGATTGTCGTCTTTTCTCTGTTTTGTTTTATTTGGTTGGCGAGATATTTTCCAGATTTATTATTGTATTCGAAATTTTCATGCCTGAGTCTCAGTATAAGAAATTGAGTTTTCCTACTAATATGTTCACTTAGCTGTAATTTGTAATGCCGCAATTCATTCTCTATTGTTACTGTTAGGTTATTTGCATTGATGTTCTCTAATTCTTTAATCTTTTGTTCTAGGTACATTTCCTGTTCATTATCTTTCTTTTTCTTATGTGTTGAGTATGATATGATTTTTCCTCTTAAAACTGCTTTCCCTGTTTCCCATAGTAACGATGGTGCTATTTCTGGTGAATCATTTATTTTTATGAAGGAAGCCCACTCTCTTTTGATAAATTTATCAAATTCAGGATCCGTGAGTAGAGATAAGTTAAAACGCCATCTTGTGGGTGGTTTATGGGGACGGTTAATTTTCCAAGTGAGAGAGACCGGAGCGTGATCGCTGATAGTAATGGCGTGTATCTGTGTATCTGAAATTTGGGGTATAATAGAATTGCTGGATAGAAAAAAATCGATACGAGAATATGAGTGATGTACTGATGAAAAAAATGAGAATTCTTGAGTGGTGGGGTGTTTTAATCGCCAACAATCGCCAAGACCCACGTCGCTCATGAACTGTTTAAGTGTTTCAGTTGATTGATAGTTACGTGTGTTGTGTGGGTTGTTGGATCTGTCTAAAGATGGATTAATGACTGTATTAAAGTCACCTCCAATTATTGTGGGTGAGTCGGCTAGATTTAGAAGAGATGTAAAAAAGGTATGGAAGAATGCAGAGTCGTCTTTATTGGGGCCATATATGGATGCTATTGTGATTGGGCTATTGTACACTGTTATGTTTATTATGATAAATCGCCCTTCTGGGTCCTTGATCGTATCATTGTGGGTAAATGAGACCCTCTTGTGAATTAAAATAGCTACGCCTCTCTGCCTGGAATTAAGGTGTGCTGAGAAAATTTGATTAAATTGTGGAGTTTGTAGTTTATGATTGTCAGATTCCGTTGTGTGGGTTTCCTGTAAGAGACATATATCCGCCTGTAATCTGCTTAAGTGACTAAATACTTTGAGTCTTTTTGCCTGTGTACCAATACCACGGATGTTCCAAGTGATACATTTTAATGTGTTCATGGTAGCAGAGTGCAAGGGTCAATTAGACTGCGTCTTGCATTTGTTGATAGTGTGTGTGTGTGTGTGTGTGTGTGTGTGTGTGTGTGTGTGTGTGTGTGTGTGTGTGTGTGTGTGTGTGTGTGTGTGTGTGTGTGTGTGTGTGTGTGTGTGTGTGTGAGAGAGAGAGAGAAAAAGAGGGAGAGAGAGGGGGGGGGGCATTGGGAAAAAACGCAAAAACAACAACAACAAAAAACAGAAAAAACAAACAGAGAAGGCAAAACACAGAGAGACAACATAGAATACATAAACATACATTTAAACCAAGTTGGGGGGCTTAGTGAGAGAGACTAAGGTGCAATTGTCATCATCATCATAATCATCATCATAATCATCATCATGTCTTAGAATAGCCAGGGGGTTATCTTAGCATCTCGGAAGAGCTGGCCATCTATGTATAACCTATCAACAGAGATCACTGCTTTTTTACCCTCTTGCATTTTTTGTTTCCTGATGGGGAACAATGCCTTACGTCTGTCCATGATTTGTCGAGGGAACTGGTCATTCAGTCCAAAGTTTGTGTTTTTGAGTTGTCTGCCCTGGCGTTGTACTTGTTGTTTATGCTTGAAATGTTCGAATTTTGCGACGATGGGTCGTGGGTGTTTGTTTGCAGGGTTTTTGGGTCCAATACGATGCACGCGATGGAATGTGATGTTGTTTACAGTGTCCCGTGGCATTTTAAGGTGTGTGGACATAAAATCCTTGATCTGCAGAAATGTCTTTCTACTGAAGTGGTGATAATAATGAGTGTAGTGTTTTATATGAAGTTTACTGTAAACAAGTTGAACCGACGTGGTCGACTCGCCGTCATTGATTTAGCTAACAAACAAAACAAAAAAAGTGCTCCAGACATTCTCAACATTAAATGAGCAGAAATAAAAGCAGTGGTGGCTCCTCAGCTCCAGCTCCTCTACACTCCACTGCAGAAACCTAGACACACACACACACACACGATGCACTTAAACACCACACAGTGAATAAAAGTACCATCTCAAACAGGCTCCAGTGTTTTGCAGGTTGTATTTCTTTACCTCCCCCAATTAAAATGACCAGAGCTCGGTGTGACAACGCTGTTCCTCTCCCTCCACCGTGAGAGTGTGTAATGAGTCACACAGATATTAAAGTAACAAGGAAAATGCCACTTCGCCAGAGCTGCAGCAGAAAACTAGAAAACTGTCTCAGCTTCTGCAAAAAAAAAAAAAAAAAAAAAAAAACTTAAAGTGCAACAGGAAGAATTCATTTCCTGGCTCCAAACGTGTTTAATCGCTACTTCCTTTAGATTTCCTCTAAATTTGGGATGGATAGATTTCTATAGTGTCCAGAGGAGGAGGGGAGAGACGTGGGGGGGGGGGGGGGGGGGGGGGGGGGGGTGAAGAGATGGAGGGATAAAGGAGAGTGGTTTCAGAGCAGTATAATCTGGTTTGGAAGTCACGGCCGGTCCATACACTCCCAGTGAATTTCCTGCTGTAAATGGGGGCTAATGGGGGAAAGGTCTGTGTAATTCTCTCTCCATTAGCTGCTCCGCCCGCCCTAATTGCCCAGCCGAGCCTGAACAATTTTGTTAGTCGTTGCCCGGGTAATTATGGCTGCTCCGGCTAAAAATAACAGCTGCCCACAATCCAGAGGCAGCCAGCGGTTTGCTTCATCCCTTTGTCTCCATCCATCCATCCATCCATCCATCCTCCTCCACCAGCTCCACACCGGTGGGACGGGGCCGAGCTGTAAATAAAAATGAGCGCGGAGGCTGAGGCGATCGGGCCGGGCTGTGGGAATCGAACCGGCGGCGGTTCGGTTCCTCCATGGACGCGCTGAAGGACGCTGACGAGGGACGGACTGACGATGATCTGCTGCGGCTGCCGTCAGTATAATGACCCGTGGGAGGAGGAAGAAGAATTAGAGGAAGAAGGTTTTTATTGCGTTTGGGAAGCTTCTCTGGTCGGGAACCAGCTCTTCAAGACTGTTCCACCTGAAGTAAAAACATGTCACTCTGTCAAGACGCTGGAAGAGTTCAGATAAAAAATACAACTTGAACTTGGGTCTTGAACTTTTCCTCATTGTAAAGATAAAAACTGCTAAACACAATAAAGATGTATGGTTTCTTAATCATGTGCTTGTACACATATTTGCCTTCATGTTAAACATCATCCATGATCCATTCTGGTACAATTGTAGTACAAAATAATAATAAAAGGGGACATATTATGAAAAAAAAAACACTTTTTGGAGGCTCTTTAACATATATTTAGATATTTGTCTTGCCTTTCAACCTCCAAAATGCGGGAATTGACAAAAAAATCTGTAATTTTCAGGCTCCAGGTTGAAATCCATGTGGTTTTATGAGCTGTTCCTTCAGTTGTCTTCCTTAAGCGGAATGTTTGTGTTAATATAAGTCTTAAATAGTTGTATCTTCCGACAGCAATCACTTATATAGAGTGTTTGGTCTGAAACACGGGTCTGTCAGTCACTCTGCTCTGCTGTAAGCCGAGGAGAAAACTTTCCTTGTATCCTACAACCTTTATCCAATGAGGAGAGAGAACGGCATAAAGGGGCGGTCCTCTCTGTGTGTGCAGCCAAGGGATGCGCGTGAATGTGAAATCCATCCGCTGACAGGAAGTTAGCCAAAACGACCGGATCCCTTACTTCTGCTTTAATATACATCACTAAGAACTCATTCATCCTCGTTATCTTCATCATCATCGTTTGTTAGTCTCTCCAAAGGAAAGATGATCAACATAAACCTGGTCCAGCATCCAACACCTGACCTGCTCGTCTGTTTCCAAAGCAACAAAGTGATACTGTATGTAGAAGTAAAGATGATCCTTCAGTGTGGACTCATGTGGTCTGATGTGCATCTTCAGCACCTTCACCCCTGACCCCAGAGCTGAACATTGATCCGAGCCCCTGAGACAGATGTAGCTGTGAACATCATCTCTATGATGCGTTTAAAGGCGGTCGGGACAGAGGAGTTTCTCTCTCTGAAACTGTGACCATGCTTCTTTTAAATAAAGATTAGTGTTGTCGTCTTCCCTCCATCCTTCTTCCCTTCTTTCCTCTGCAGGCAGATTTACCCCCCCTTCCCACTCCGCTCCGTCAGCCCCCGGCCTCCATATTTATCCCAGCAGCCCTTTCTGCTGGCCTGGCACTTGTGTTTATGTAGTGCTGTGATTGTTGATTTATATTTTGACAGCATGCATCTGCGTATTCTGCTGATGTGTGTTTTTTATTTGTGTGTACGAGCTCACCGCTCCTTGTATATGTGTGTGTGTGTGTGTCCCTGCCACTGTGTGTGTGTGTGTGTGTGTGTTGCTAACAGCAGCTATTGACTTGTTGTAAAGCCGCGGTCCTTGAGAGTATTTATGAGAGGGGAAGCCGAGCAGCTCGGTGGCATTTTCCCGTCGCTGAAGCAGAACGACTCTCTCGGCGCTCTCTCCGCTCTGACAGCCGCCGCCGCCGCCGAGCAAAGAGACACGTTTCCCAGAGTTCATAGCACCCCCCCCCCCCCCCCCCCCCCACACTCTACCCCGTCTCCCTCTCTATCCATCCACAGCTATCTGACAAATCCATACGGAAGCTTATTGATGACAAAAGTATTGAACGAGCCCCGAGATGAGCCGTAATCGATCGGGAAGCGACGGCTGCGTGAACCGGCCTCGGCAAAACCAAACATTCAGACACCGTCACAGTCGGAGGGAGAGAAGTCACCGTGGTGATGGTGATGAGAAATAACAGAAACACTCAAACATATACAGTATGTGATGAAGAACTGGGGCTTGATAAGATCAGAGCATAAAGACATACAGTATACAGTATATATAAACTCGGGGACATGATGTCCTACAGTATAGTTCTCTTCTCTTTTTGTGTTTCTTCTTTATTTTTATCTATTACTGCGTATTCATTTATTTTTCTCTGTTTGTGCCGGAATTGATCCGTTCTATTATCATGGCTGCACCATTAATGTATATAGGACATATTTAATCTGTAGGTCTTGTTTTGTGAAGTAGTTTTTTCGTTATTTAATTTATCTTTTTCATTTTATGTGGTTGGTTCGTGTTTGGAATATGTGTGAGTGTTGTTCTCTGTATGGACGGCTGCTTTTGTATCTGTTATTGTCGTCATATAGTGAAGAGAAACAACCTTTATTTATACACATGCATTTAAGGGCAATGTCCTCTAGTTTTTCTGCTGTGGAAAAAAAGTTCCGCAACTTCTGAGTGAACGGTTAGAAACAGGTTAAACTTCCCAGACCATCACGACCGGGGCTCCTTGGAGACAAATCGTAGAGCCACACTTAAACTTATCATATTATTATGATATATATTTTAGACGGTTAAAAATGTTTGGTTCTAAGGTCACAGATCATGGAACTTGCTGCCTCATTTACACTGTGATGTTTCACGAAAACTGTGCTTCAAGTCACAGAAAACGATAAATTCTGAAAACTCTGAAAACTTAGCTTCAGAACGTCACAGAAGATGCATCAGTGTCATGTGTTCGCCTGTTTTTACCTCTTGCCATGTCGGAAGGAACAGGAAGTAACTTGTGTCATTCATTGTTGTTGTGTTTTTTGCAGGATTCTGATTGGCTAGCATGGCTTTATGCCTCTCATTACACTGCTGCCCATTGGTTTGGCATGTTAACGGCGTATTTATGCAGATTCATGTAAATGAAGAGATTTTTTTTTAAACAACCTGGTGTTATAATGATGTTATTATAGAAAAGGAAACACCCTAAGCAGCTCTGTGTTTTGTATCTTTTGTGATAGATGTTGTTCTTTCACCTTCTCCACCCAGATGTGATTCATAACAAACAGTTATCTGAATGTTGAGGTTCATAATTCAAGAGGATCTGAGGATCATTTGGCCGAAACAAACTTTTAAACAAACTGAAAACTGAATTCTTTGATGTTTTTGAACAAACTGGAGACGGAAGCTGAGCTCATATTTAACAACACAGACCAGTGTCCACGTGCCCATCTGTTAAAGGTGGTTTTCCTGTGCATTGGCTCTGATTGTTGGTTTTGTTTGTTAATGAAATGAGCTGAAAGTTGTGTGTGTGTGTGTGTGTGTGTGTGTGTGTGTGTGTGTGTGTGTGTGTGTGTGTGTGTGTGTGTGTGTGTGTGTGTGTGTGTGTGTGTGTGTGTGTGTGTGTGTGTGTGTGTGTGTGTGTGTGTGTGTGTGTGTGTGTGTGTGTGTGTGTGAGCTGCGTTTTGCTGTCCTTGTAGTTTTGTTGTTAATGAACCTGCGTAGCTCGACGCTGCGAGTCGATGACAGATCCAGACATGACCTGCAACAGATGCACGGCTTAATTCCCTCCGCAGACTCTAATGGAGACAAATGGACGAGCCTGCGAGCAACAGAAGGTGTCGCACATCTATATTCATCTAAATTCCCTAAAAATCTGTGTCTTTATACTGTTGGTGTGTTCACGTTGTCCGGGGGCGGGGGGCAGGTGGGCAGGTGGGTGGGGGGCAGCTACCTGCTGCTCTTCAACATGAGGATTTATCTACGTTTTACCGCCTCTGATGCTGTTTCTTATAGATTTTCTGGACATGAATCTGGATAGAAAACAGACGTTTTAATGAGCAGGTGGAGACCAAAGCAGAGCTGAAAGAGGACGATGATGGATTCATCAGGTCACAAACTCTCACAGTGATCACGATGCACTGGTTTTTAAAAGTTAGCAACACGTTCGTCAGAACAAGACATAAACAATCAAGATCAACACTTTGACCAAACTCTGTTAAAAAAAACAGAAACAAAACAATGCTTCAAAATAAAACTTAAAGTGCACTTTCTGCATTTGAAATACACATCGTCTTTTTAACCATTTTATCTTCCTCAACCTCATTCACCTGAAAGGCAGGAGCAATCGATGATCGATCAGCAGCATTTTTAACTTAAAACCTTTGAGAATCAATCACATTAATCAATCTTTACTATGAAGTATAATATTTCTAACCTTTTTCAATGTTTCCCTTAAATGCTGAAGCTCATTTTAATTCACTTTTAACTGATTTTATATTTTCCCATTCATTATCTCATTTTGCACTTAGCAATTTTACCATAATAACCTTTATTACAGCCACAATACTTTCTAAAGCTGATGCTATGTAGTGTTTCCATCTTGTTCATCTTCATCATTGTGAATGTAAAAAAAAAACTGTATCCAAATAACCGTGAATTAACCTGCAGTGGAACATGAGTCACAGTGTTTGAGACGAGTGTGTGTTCCTCCTGCTGCTCTGACCATGAGGCCATACAGTTTTTTTTTTTTTAGATTTTTTAGATTTTAGACACAGAGAGATGATCCATTCATGTTGATTCACTGGAGTAAACTGGTACAGTAGCACCATGTAGTTTATTTATATTCTGAGGATTGTTTCATGTTAACTAAATGTTCTGTTAAATTGCATCCTTTTATTTATAGACATGTGTATTTACATTATTAAGAGCTTTCATTTCATGGTTTTGATTAGTTTCTTTCTATCCCACATCGCTTCATGAGTCATAAGATTTTTTTTTTTGTCAAATATTATCTTTTACCACATTTAGTTTCACATCATGAAGACTCGTGTGACCCCTCCCAACCCGTTCTTTACTAACTGCTCTGTTTATTTCCTGGTGATAAGTGAGCACTTGGTGGATTCCTAATTACTTCAGCCCTTCTTTCTATTTTTTTCTTTTTTAAATGACACCATCTCCAGTTTTTAGCCTTTGAATGTTAAATGAGAATTGGCTCCTGCACACACAAGCAACAATAAAAAAAGGTATTTAACAATAATTATCTGGCAGCAACAATAGACGATGACATTTTGAGACGTCGTTGTCGCCGTCGCTAATTGAGCTCCGTCCTCGTACCTGAAGATTTATGGAGGAGCTGAAACAGAGAGAAGAGGGAACAGGAGGCAGACTGAGTTTCGATATGCACACACACACACACACACACATGCACATGAGCAGTAAAGGTTGTTTTCTTATCTGCTGGTAAATACAGCACCTAGGAAAAAATTACAGTTGCAGGAAATGAGTTTCAACAATGTGCCACGCTCACTCGTCTAAACTGGATTCATTTTTTTTTTTTAAACGAACAGACAAACGCAAACAGCAGCAGATAAACACTATAATACACTCCCCCACTCCCCTCCGCAGCTTTAAACACTCACAGGTCCCACTTTCCCTCCTTCTCTCTCATTATTCACAATCTAAGAAAGAAATGTGGAAATAAAAAGACGTCTATTCGGGTGTGACTGAGGTCTGAACAGGCGTAGTTGTGGATAAATGAGCTCCGGTGTAAACATTAGCTTAAAGACTCTCAGAGCATTTATATGTTTCTGGTAAAAAAAAACAAAAAAAACAGGAAGTTAGGCAGGTCACAGATATTGATTGGGAGCCAATCACGTTGAATTAAAAAATTAGGACCACCCTCGAGTGCAGGATTCATGAAACGTCCCAGAATTGGAAATATTGGAAATATTTTGATAATTTATGATATGAATTATCAATATCAACAGATGAATGAACGAAGGGTTAAAAATATAACGAACAAAAGATTGTTGGTAAAAGATGAATAACAATAAACAGCAGAATGTGAAGCAGTGAGGAGATCATACACACCTCTATCTAGAGTGATGTCATAGTTTACCTTTATTACCTTCATTAATAATGTCTTTTTAATATACCTATGAACATATTAAAGTCTCTTATTATCCATACGGTGGATTTTCATTGAGACTATATATCTTGATGATGAAGAATCAGTCCGTTTATTAAGGTTCGTTAAACTAACATACGTTTATTAAAAAAGTTTATCATTATCTGAGGCGACTGTTTCACCACATTATTTATAATAATATCAATATATACTGGGTTTAGAGTGGATATATATTTACTGTATGTCACATGTCTGAGATATAAGCATATGTGCTGGACACACCAAATAGTTACCATTCCCAATACTTTTCATATAGGCTACTGTATAATTTTACATAAATGTTTTATGCTGGAAGTACAGCAGGCTATATGTCAATTCAATGTCAGTCTGCGTATTTAATGAATTCCTGCTGCCATGTGCCGCTCTTTGTACAGACTGTATGGTTTCTCTGTGTCGTACAGGAAGGACCTTGATCTGTGAAGTCTCCTGACATCATGTATGTTGAGATGTGACACTATACTGAGCTGAATTCATTGAACCTCACACATGAGGTGAATATCCTCATGCTTTTCTTTTGATCTATACTCAGGTATTAGTTCCTTTTCTCTTTTCTTTTTCTCCTTTTTGTCAATGAGTGTCCGTCATCTTGGAGAAAGAGCGACCAGCCTGACATTTATTCATTTGTTTCTATGGAGTTTATCTTTAACCTTAAGTATGACTGTGAATAAAACCTTATGTGACACACATTTTTATATATATATCATTTTATATGAAAGAGGTCACTCTTGAATATATAATTACATATTCAGTTAAACTATTTAGCCATAGTTCTTGTTGAATATCGGACTCTCTTTTTAAACATTTCAATAATTGTATGTAAATGTTTGATATGAATAAAAGTAAAATCAAGTGAGAAAAAAGTGAAACACTTGAAATATTTTAAACAAAATCAGAGAAGAGCAAAAAAGTCCATTAAAATCTGTTTGGCCCTGAAGTTTTCCAGATTGAGTGATTTAGCGAATTAGTGAAATTGCTTCAGATGATGTCATTCGGAAGGCGGCAACAATGAAAAAAGAAATTTTAAAGGATTAAAATGGTCTTTACCCAATAGAGTGTTTGTTCTGGAGACCTCTAGTGGTCACATCTCTTAAATTAAGCTGTGGTGTTGATGCTATGGACGTATTAAATGGATAGTTCAACATTTTGGCAAATTGGCCGATTGCCATTATCCCTATAGTCATAGCAGTAGGTTCGTTACCTTTAAATGTTGGTGCAAGCTATTTTTAGAATGGCGGAGCAGAGCCGCAAGCTGCTCAGAGCTACGCTACGGAGGCTCATGGGATTTCTTGGTTTCCCTCATCAAACTCATCAAATACACAATCCACCAACTCCACAACGCTCTGGTGGACAAGTTGTGACCTGCACATTCACCACGCTATGAGATAATAACAGAACGTTACCAGACAGAGTTGTTTTAGAGGGAAATACAGAGACTGCTTGATGAAAAACTGTCCCTGAAGGCAACGCGCATCAGCGCTTTTGCATGAATTTCCCTCTAAAACAACTCAGTTCAGTTATTATCTCATAGCGTGGTGAATTTTCCAAAATGTTGAACTATCCCTTTAAATGTAAAGTTGCTCTTCTGGTCCTGGGAGTTTGGACTGCAGATGACATGAGTCCAAATGCGGCGCTCTCCACATCGACCTGGTTGTTTATCTTCTGTGAGTGTTCAGTGTTGTGCTTTTAGTGGATTTACATCTGAAGACAAACAGACTAAATGATTGTGAGTAAATCAGACGCCGGTGGAGACACCTGAGCTCCGGCAGAGAAACAGAGCTCCTCCACGTTCAGCTGGGAATCGTAACGTTCCAGTGAATTACAGAAACGTCCGTTCTTGGGTTTTATGGCCTCGCTGCTTTTACTGCTGCTGCAGCTCCGTCCCCACAGGAACTGTTGGGGAAAAATTCAACTTCTGCGGCTGGAGGCGAAGAGAGGTGTGGACACTGCAGAGACACAGTGAAGACAGTCTGAACAGGACAGTCTGCTGTGATCTCCAACATCTGGATATGTTTTACTAGAAATATCTCAAGGTTTGTTTTTCTGAAATATAATGTTCAAGGACAAAACTCTAAAATTAAGTGATTTAACATTTTTATATGATGGTTTGATAACATCTCCGCTGTGTCTTGTTTGTTCCCAGGTCATCTCTGCAGCTGTTGATTTGAAGCCTCTTTCATATAGCTCTGAGAAAATGCAACCTTCAAGTCGATCCTTCATGGTCCAACTTCATTACACACCAGTAACGAAATAGAGAATGTCTTTTCATTTCAGTTGGGCCTTCCTGGTTTACGACGGCTTCCAGCCAAATCTTCTGAAGGTTGCAGCTCCTGAATCAGAGGAATAGTTCCTGCTGCAGTGTTTAAACCTGGTTCATGGTCTTCTGTGGTTGTGTTGCTTTCCTCTTGTCCTAGTCGTCTTGTTCTCCTGCCTCATCATCTCCAACCTCCCAGCTCTCGTCACTCTGTCCAATCTCCACCATTTCCTTGGTCACACAGCTCGACGTCTTGTACCTTTACCTTTCCATTGACAAACCAGATCCATAAGAAGATCAGGCCTAAAACTCCTGCACCAGGTTTACTCTGTTAAAGTTGCACAGCTGGTGCATGAGCTTGCAGGATTCTTGAAAGAGGACGTCCACTTGGCCAGTTTCAGTAATGAAACCTGATTGGCTCATCACGTTATGTTGAAATAAATGTTCTCCCAGTCGAGACTCCTCTTCTACTCACTGAAATATGATCATTGCAAAATCAGGGTTTTCAGTTTCCTTTTAAGTTCTGACATGAGACTGAGAAGGTGCTGACTCTCCCACTACAAAATGAACCGTAGCCATTAGATTGATGCTCCATCTGTTTGGGGTCAGTTAGACCCAGGAGAGGACCATTAGTCTTCCCACAGTCCTGACTGGTCTGGGTGTGGGCTGTTGGTATAAACCTGGTAGCTACTGAACATCTCACACAGGAAGCATCAGCTCCGTTTCTACTGCAGGAACTTTAGGGTAATTCCAAGGGGCCAGGGGCCGTTGGCATGTATCTCCATGGAAGAAACCGCCTCAGAAGGACCTTAACCTGGTACTTTTATGGGGTCTAAACAAGTCCTTGCGTTGGGGTAGGTATTCGGAGCAGCCACGAATGACTCCTGGTCAGGGCTTGCGGTTCAGTTGGTGCTGATTGGGTGTACAAGATGTGATTGCAAGATGTGACGCCAAGAGAAGACGCAAAAATTAAGCGGCATTTTAAAAACCCTGCAGAAGAGGAGCATGAGTAGCAAGCATCTACAAACAAAAACCACAACAAGTGAAGTAAAAGAAAAACTGTCGCACAACAGCTCAACATCAATTGGAACTGTTGCACAATGATTATGTCGCCTCAAGAGTTTGGTGGGTTTCATATAAGTCATTCTGCAATGGAGGACATTCCTGTAAAGTTCCCACCTTCTAAGTTTTACCAGGAGCTTCCTCAGTGGAAACAGGAGCGATTGTTTTCAAAAGCTCACCACAAGAAAAAACAAGAACCTCTGAGCTCCAACCAACCAACACACTGCAGATAACGAGTCAACTCGTTGGATCAAGTTTCCTCCAGACATCAATTTACAGGGTTCACTACTGCTGCTGCATCCTGGACTCCGAGCCTCCCAATAAGACTGTGATTGGTTTAAAGCAATGCAAACAGACCACAGTGTTTATCCCCTGAAGCAGAATGATAATGGGAGCAGCTGCAGCGTGCACCAGCGCTGACACAGCTCTGTGGAGTCCACTTCTGACCAAACTGTTAGAAACATCCAGCCACAGAAATCCTAATAGACTAATTTGGGAGGTGCAGTGTTGTGTAAAAAAACACTGTCAACACCAATCACAGATACAGAGAACATGAAAATCCACTGTTTAGTAACCAACTGGTGTCTCTGGGACCGCACAGAAATAACTAAATTATGTCTTTTTTTGTTTTGTTTTGTTTTTTTCAATGCAACACTGGGAGAAGTGGTGGTATCAGTGTGATTAAAGAACATAAAGGAGGTGTTTTTGAGATATTAAGACCTCAGACTGACCCTTATTTTGTGTTTGGGATTTGGAGGCAGCTGAAGTACGAAGAGTTCAACCGCCTAAAATAGGAAAGCAACAGAAACCAACAGCTCCTTTTGTAACCTCTATTATCTTGTCTGTTTTGGGGGTCACATTATATTCTGCACACATTTCTGCTCTACATGTCTGAGCTGTAACTTTATAGCTGCTGCAGGTTGAAGGGAGAAGGTAATAGATGATGCGACCTCACCTTTATGCCATTATCTGAAAGGTTAAAGCTCCATATTTTCCTCTTTTCCTGTGTTTTATTTTGGAACGTTGATATAAAACGGAGATATATTTGTGCATTTAAGAACAAAAAACTATCTTGGGTTTTAGTTTTACAGGTCAGTGAGCAGCAAGTGGGCGGGGCTCGGTGTGACTGCTTTCTTGTGACATCACAAAGTGACAGGAAGTCCTGACGGCTGGTTTTAATGCTCAGTTTCTGAATACAGGCTGTGTGCATTTCTCTGTGGACTGAGGCTTCGATACTTTCACAGTATTAATATAGAACCTAGAGCTGCTTTATAATCACACTACACATGGACATCTACCTTTATACTGTATGGAGCTTTAATAGAAAAGCCTTTTAATCTGTACAGCACTTAACACTTTATTTTATTCTAGCACAAAATGAAAGAAGTCTGGTTAATTAAAATACTTGACTTCTTGTTACTTTTGTGTTATTCACATTTTACTTCTTGAATGAGCTCGATTTCATCTTGTTTCATCACTGTGATTTGTCCATGTTTTATTTTGACAGGTTTGATTTCTTCTTCCACCGCTGACTGACTGTGAAGAAAACTCGACAAAACTGGCAACCAGGGTTTGATTGATTTTTTTTTTTTTTTTTTTGGAGGCTGATTACTCGTCAATCTGACAATGTTTTGCATCAATAACATCTTCAAACTGAAACATCACGAAAAGACATATCTCCATTGACTGATGTATGTTTCATTTCATTAGAATCAGTCTTGTTATTGATCGCTCCTTCATCTGGTCTAATAATAATAACAGTAATAATAATGGAATCAGCTGGATCACCGCTTCATACACACAGGATGTGACCAGAGCTGCCGTCTCATTGGCTGCTCATTACCCCCCCACCCCTCCCCATAGTGGTCACACTGAGGCAAAGCTGAGTTTTCATTACACCACCCACTGATCTGCAGGAACAAGACGGAGCGACGCTCTAATGGGCGGCGACGAGCAGCATGTTGGCCTGTCCGTCCTCCTCCACCTCCTCCGCCATCAGCATCCAGGCAGAGGAGAGGGAGGAATAAAGTAACGTGGAGTCACTCACTTCTTTTGTTTTCATTTTGAAGGGATGAGGACAAACAGAAAAAAAGAGGAGGAGGATGTTTGAAGGACAGAGAAGTGGAGGAAGGACAGGAGGGTGTGATGGGAGAAGTTTGAGGAGACCGAGTTGCGTTTACTGACGCTCCGTCGAGTAGGAAAAGAGACGAGCAACAGCCCTGAAGGTCGACAACTTCCTGTTTAGCCGTCCCGTTGTCCTTCTGAGTCAAATTGACCCGATCTGTTCACTTCCTCCATCCTTCCTTCTTTCCTTCCTTTCTCCCTTCCTTCATTCCACAATCCTTTTTCCCTTGCATCTTTCCTTCCTTCCTTCCCTTCGTCCTTACTTCTTCTTCCTTCCTCTTTTGATCCAGTTGACCTGATCTGTTCCCTCCCTCCATCTTTCTTTCCTTCCCTTTTCCCTTCCTTCTTTCCACAATCCTTTTTGCCTCCCTTCCTTCCATCCTTCCCTTCGTCCTTACTTCTTCCTTCTTTTTTGACCCAATCTGTTCCATCCCTCCATCTATCTTTCCTTCCTTTTTCCCTTCCTTCTTTCCTCCCATCGTTCTCTTTGTCTTTCCTTCCTTCTTTCCCTTTGACCTTCCTTCCTTCCTTCCTTGACCCGGGAAGACAACAGTAAACCTTTTCACATGTGACTGAATCCTACACGTTATATCACGTTCACCTTCAGTCACATGTTGCTCTCCATGACAACACTCTGTCCTCCTCCTCCTCCTCCTTCTTTTCCTGTGATCGTCCACTCCCTCCATCCATCACGTCAGCTCGGCCTTGGCTGCTCTCGGCAGCTGCTCTCCCTCGGCCAGCTTGACTCTGTCATGTCGTCGCGACGATCCTTGAGCCAGACTCTCTTCTACCCGACCTCTGCTCCCTCCGCCTGACACCTGCAACATGAAAGCATCACATTTATATATTCAGCACTTTTCTATACAAAAGTACTTTGCTGTCACACAGTAAAAAGAACTGACTGAAACCTTCACAGCCATAAAAGCTTCAGCTGGCAGAGTTAGAGCATGTGGGGGGGGGTGTGATGTAAATGACTCACTGAGGTGTGAGTGAGTGTGTTTATGGACCTGATGCTGGAAACAGTGGAAGAAGTGAAGTGGTTGTGGGGTTTGATTTTGTCTAACAGATACGTCTCACATATTATTGCTTACCGTAAATTCTCAAATAAAAGCTTATAGTCTCAAACAGACGCCGGTCTCCTGTACTGAGCCGGGTCCGGCTACAGGTTTGAGGCAATAAAAGCCGGTCTCAATTACAAGCCGGGTCTCTTTCTATTTTTTTTTCCTGCAAGTTCTTCATTCATATTCAAATTTGTTTTCGACCTGAACCCGGTGTATTCGGCCGTTGAGAACTGACTAACCCAAGGACAGAGGCTATATACAGTCTGTGGCCGGAGCACACATTTATTTAGTTTAGTTTAGTTTAGTTTAATCTCTTTCCTTCTGTTCTGACTCTTTTAACCCTCCTTCTGGGTCAAATTGACCCAATTTGTTCCCGTCCTTCCTTCCAGCCTTCCTTCCCTTTGTCCTCACTTATTCTTCTTCCTCTTTTGATCCAATTGACCCTCCATCTTTCTTTCCTTTCTTCTTTCCTCCCGTCTATCCCTTTGTCCTTCCTTTCTTCCTCCCTTCCTTCCCTTCGTCCTTACTTCTTCTTCCTTCCTCTTTTGATCCAATTGACCCTCCATCTTTCTTTCCTTCCTTTTCCCTTCCTTATTTCCTCCCTTCTTTCCCTTCTTCCTTCCTGCTTCCTTCCCTGAACAAATCTGTTCCCTCCCTCCATCTTTCTGTCCTTCTTGTTTTCCCTTCCGTCTTTCCACAATCCTTTTTCCCTCGCTCCCTCCCTTCCTTCCTTCTTCCTTCCTTCCTTTTTGACCCAATAGTATGTTCCCTCCCTCCATCTATCTTTCCTTCCTTTTCCCCTTCCTTCTTTATTCCCATCTTTCCCTTCGTCCTTGACCCAGGTGGACAACAGGAGGGTTAAACAGGAACAACAGAACCATTGGAGAGGATTTTCATCTTTGCTGAGCAGAAGATTTTGTTCTAATTGAAATAAAAACCTGTCCCATATAGACGCCGATCTCTAAGGCCGTATTCACACCTGGTTCGTTTGCAGCAGTTGGTCCGAAACAGGGAGAGGTTTACGACAGACATCGGTTTGTTGGGTCAGATGTGAACACTGCAATCGCGATGGAACTGGAACAAAACAAGCGGACCGAGATCGCTTGAAGAACTGGTCTCAGCTCGTTTCCATTGGAGCCCTGGAGCGGTTTGTTTGCAGTGAGAACGTAATCGGCACGGCAACCAACACAACGCACCACACACGGCTGGTCTCCAATGGTTCTCAACGACCAGGGATGCTGGTTCGGACTGGCCTAACCGCAGTTTGCAAGTCCAGTGACCTCTCGCCGCATGGACCCACGCATGTTGCATTCAAGGATCCAAAGAAAAACGTGTGTCTCTGTGGTTACCAGTAGCCTACATCATAACAACAATATACCATTTACAATCCCCCTGATAAAAATCAAGTGCATTTTAACCCTGTTACACACACTACGTCTCTTTTAACACCAATAAATGGTGAAACCAAAGCTGCAGTTATTGATTTTAAGTGCAGGGGAAAAAAAGAAACAAAAGACTCCACTTGAAGCTTTATGGTAGATGATATTAAATGTAGAATATAAGTGTCAGAGGTTTAAAGGAAACGTCTGCAGAGACCAGAGTTGGAAAGTGTTTCTGATTTAGTTTCATCTTCACCAACAACAACAACAGCAGCAGCAGCTTTTTCCTGGAAAAGACCCAGTTACAACATTGTGCTCATTAGAAATCGGAGAGTGTCCGATATAACAGCTCATTACAGAGGAACACTAAGACGACTAATCACTGAGGGGTTTTTATTTATTTTCTGTGGAGCTGACAGCAGCAGCAGCAGCAACGACGATGAGCAGCATCACAGTAAACAACGGGCCAAAAACTTTACTCCACTCAAACTGAGTCAATTTGCTTTATGACTTCACAAAGGTCACTGGTCTCATCCTGCATCTAGATCATCAACACAAACACCAACAGCGATAAATAACACAGGACACAGTGATAAATACAGGCTTCATCCAGGGTCCAGTGAGGAGATGAGACAAGACCAGACCAGACCAGACCAGAAGCAGCAGCAGCAGGTCTGAGGTTTCCCAGGTCTGTTTCTATTGGATTTCTCTGAGTGATGAACTCACAGAGATCTGGATCACATCACTGCAGCTACACCTGAAACTGGATTACTGCTTCCTGTCTCTGCTCACATTCACCACGCTCTTAATTTGAAAAGAAAATACACAAAATATGAGCTCCAGTGCTGCAAAATCACCTCCATCATCTCCTTTACCTCTTTATTTATACAAAACAGATGATCAATACAACTTTCAAAGAGAGAAAAAAACAAACAAACATGGAAGAACAGTTTAAGAAGAAATAGTAGATGTATTAAAATAATAATGGAAATACAGAAACATGTAGAATGAGTTTTCTGAAATGGGCCTTTTTGATTTTTTTTTTTTGATTTTTTTTTACACATTTTTTAAGTAGAAAGTGAAGAGGATTTAGTGAACCATCACTACAGGGTTCCTACGCAAGTATGGAAAGTATGGAATATGATTTTATACATTTCCAGGTCTGGAAAAGTATGGAAAATGGAAACCTTTGTATGGAAATATATATATATATATATATATATATATATATATATATATATATATATATATATATATATATATATTCTGGGAATTATGTGGTTGCATAATGGCATACCCATTCAGAATAATGAAAACAAGATAAATTGCATGCTTTTTAAATATTATGCACATCTATTTACTTAAATATCACACATTTTTTGGGATTTTTTTATAGAGAAGTCTGGAGATTATGGTCTGGACAAGTAAGGAATTTGGAAATTCCAAATGTGTAGGAACCCTGTCACTAATGTAAAGACGTTTAATGATCTGTAGATGTGGATCAGTTGTTCAGACAAATTAACAGATTTCCCTCAGTTCTGAATCAGGTTACAAACATAAAACAGCTGCTCTGTTGTCTCCACTCTGCTGTGTGAATTGTCCGACAGCATTTCTCCGTTGCTTTCATAAAGGAAGGTCCAATGTTTCCTCTGCGGCTTGTAAGGAGATAAGAGAGGAGACACTGAAGCTCTCCCTCTTCCTAATCAATGAGAGGAATCGATCAGCTCTGATCAGACACATCTGGGTCCTTTCACTCCGTCAGGAACCTTCCTGCTTCTTCCTACCTCTGTCTTCACCTCCTTTCCAATCATCGCTTCTTCTCCATCTCCATCTTTTTTTTTACCTTCTTCACACTCGCCCTCTCTGCCGTCCATCATCTCACTTCTCCTCTCTCCATCACTTTGTGTGACTTGTGTCTTGTTGTTCAAGATTTGTAACAAACATGAATCTGAAATCCAGAAGACACCGACCTCGTAAGCTTCTGGAGGTCAAAGGTCTGAAACTCTGGTTACCAGCTTTTTTTTAAAAAAAAAGGTAAAAGAGGAGGATTGTACTCCTGTTCTGCCTTTCACACCTCCCAACTCTTTGACTGATGCTCATCTTCTTCGTTCACTCTCCTCCTCCTCCTCTTCTGTCTGGTCTGAAGCCCCAGAGACTCTGTCGGTCCCATCGGGCCCCGACTCTGACTGAATATTAAAGTAAAGATCCACAGCAGGTTAAACTGGACGGTTCTGGTTCTGTTTGGAGGAATAATATTAAATATTATTTCTGTGTTTGCAACTGCTGCTGTTGAATAAAAAAGAAAAAAAAAAGATAAATACATTAACATAGCAGAATTATCAGGAGCAGCAACAAATAACAGGGAAACAAATTGACCCAAAAGATAAAAATATAATAGTTAATTTCACTGCAGGCACTTTGCCAGAGTCTGGTTTAAATCCAGCTCCTGTTTTCTCATCCCCACTCTCTGATACGAGCTGTTATCATATCATAACCATATAAACCACTTCTATACAGCACAGCTCCTCCGTGTAACGTAACATGAAGTCTATTGTAGGAGATGAAATAACAACATAAGCATAGATGCATTCAGTCCTTATGGATAAACATGCTTCCACATGGAATTAATCTGTTTTTTTGTGTCTTTTTCTGTTTCCTTGTTACAGCTGCTGTTGAATAGATTCTGCATCTTCTCTTCTCGACGACGCTCTGCAGACCCGACTGGTACAGAACCTGATGATGCTTCTGTAGAACTGGAACAGTGAAGTGACACCACATTAAATCTTCAAATGCGTCCTCTGACGGATGAAGTCCTGAACTGCAACACAGACAATGAGGCACAATCTAATCTTTATGATGCAACAGAAACTTCTTGAGGTACAAATAATTTTCTCACATTGTTAGTTTGGTGCAGGTGAATCTGTGTTAGTTGCTCTGTCCAGGTGTGAAGTCCAGTCAGGTTCATGAATATAAGTGGAATCTCTTCATCTCTTCCCCTGGACAACTTCCCCACAAATGTACAAATAACTTTACAATTCAATCAAATTACCATACTGTATAATATATAACAACTTATTTATAATGTATATAGTTCATTCAAAAGCACAAGTTTACAAATTGGTGGATGAAAAACTGGAACGTACAGGAGCCACAGAAGACAAAACTGAGACCAGGAGGAGCAAAATGTTGGAAAATGTTGGATGAAGTTGATTAGATTAAAATAAAGAGATAAAAAAAAGTAAGAACAAGTTAAAGTAAAACTACAAGAACAGATAAGAACATCTGAATAAAAGTGAGTGAAGAGGAAATAAAACATTTATTTATATACTCGCATCTAAATGATGTATGTTGCTATCTTCATATCATTTGAATGGATTTTTGATTCTGAATCAAAAAGTTTTCTTGAACTTTGCAGATTCTCATCTCAAAATTTTAAAACTTGAGACAAAAGAAAAAGGGTAAAAAAAAAAAAAAACTCCACATTGTTACTGTACTGTGTGACATTTATCAGAAAGACAATCATTTATTTTCTTTTCTTTTCTACATAGTTTTAGACTTTTTATTTTTTTGAAGATATCTGGATCAGATGGTGATGAGTAGAGTTGTCTTCACTCATCTCAGCTTCTTCTTCCTTCGAATCCTTTTTCATGTTTTTGAATTCAACTTGAATGAAAAGGCGGCAGATTGAAGGGCAAACACAGACCTTCAGAAGTCAACAGTCAGACCGGAGACAAAAGAGGAGAGAGATAGTCTGCGGCTCAGAGGGAGAGTAATTAAGAGAAGCCATCAGTCATTGGTCCAAACAGAAACCAAGATCCCATCTGGTTCTCGCTCCACGCCGCCTGGGTCAAACCCTCACCCTCTTTAGTTTTTTTGGAAACTCTTAACAAAAAAAATTCAATTCGGACGATAACATAATCCAATTGATATGCAACGATTTGATGTTCTCTGGACGTTGTGACTAATGAGCAGCCGTTTGCTCTCTGAATAGAGCGGCACGCTGAATAGAAAATGAGATTTTTACCCCCCCCCCCCCCCCCCCCCCCCACATCAGCAGGAGACGCTTCCTGAACAAGGCCCCGCCCGCCCAGCTGAAGATAACATTCAAGTCACCAGAAGATTAGCGAGTCCTCCAGCGCCACCGCCGTATAGACTCATAATTCAGCTCCAAAAAAATCCAAAAACCGAGCGAGACTCAGTCCGTCTGCCTCGCTTTTCTTTTCTTTTCTTTTCTTTTTTTTCTCCTCCTCACTCTCCTGCAGCAGTTATCACTTTTGGAGTTTGACAGGAACTTGGCAGGAGGAACTTTTTCTGCTGCTTTCCCCAACGATGCACCTGGCTAACTTCCAGGTTCAACTTTTTAACCCTCTGATGAAGGTTTTTTTTTTTTTTTTTTTTTACCAGCTCCTGTACAGTATGTAGGAGTGTGAGACGTGGCTTCGCTGCCGACCTCCTGTTCCTGCAAAAAAAGTAAAAAATAAAAACACCTCTGCGCTCTGGTCCTAAGTGCTGTTTGAGGAGTTTTGCTTCACGTTTCACTTCACGAGGAGAAAACTTTTATCCGGAATATAAGTTCTTAGATGCTTTGTGTCAACCTCATCGGAGCTGTTATCAGCTCACAGAGTGCCCTCGGTTGTCATGGAGATGATGAATAAAATATAGAAAATGTTTTAAAACCCTCCAATAGTCATTTTCAAGAGTCAATTCACACAGAGAGGAAAAACAGGCCGTTGGCAAACACAAGATCACTAAAAAAGAAAATAGCTCCTCAGAGCAGCAGTTGTTTAATCTTGTTGTTTAGCAACAGTTACAATGCACAACAGGTCATTTAATAAAAACATTACACAACAATCACATTAATAAATGCATAAAAAAAAAATGGCACAAAAGTAAGAAATTAATTTAACTGTTTCATCTCTGGCATGAGCTGCTAACATTAGCATGCATGCTATCTAGCTTAGTAGGTCAAGATTTAGACCAAAGTTTGTTCTTCTCTTTATATCTGCAAGGAAACAACACGTTTCATATATTTACAACGACGTTACAACAACGCTGCAAAATCTGTTAGCTATAGGCTACTGTGAAGGTGTTTAAATATACAGACTGAAACAGTCTTAATGCTAAGCTAGGCTAACCACAAACACATCCACATTCATTGTAGCAGTTCTTCGTCATGTGTCATGTTGTTATTTTTTATTGTTTATCTCTTTATCTCTCTTTTATTGTGAAACTGCCACTTTTATTTTGAAATGTACATTTTTGAAACGCAGTACTGGCAGGTGAAGATAACATGCGCTTAAGCGAAGATTTCTAAGTCATCAGGCTATTTCAGTGGTTGCAAAGTGTTCAAGAACCAAAGATACATTTCTCTTGTATCGCAGCCAACGAGGTCATTAATGGTTTTTCTCTTTATTTTACTTTCCGGATCCATTTTCCCACACGCTGTAAATGTTTTTACTTTGCTAATGTTGTCGTTATAATGTGTTTGTGGATTTGGATAGAGTTGCTTCCAGGGAATTACATTCACTACTCATCACACAGACATGGCGCTAATGTCAAGAGATAAACAGAGGAATGCCTTTAATGTACTGTTTGGGGACGATATAATACAAGATATTACATTTAGTTGAAATATTTTGAAGCAGATCACATCTAGGCTATATGCATTTTAAATGTGTGTCCATCATATCTAGAGCTTGTTCTATGAACTAAATATTTGTCTCATTATGGTTTTCACGTATGTGTTTACCTTCAGGATGAAATTCTACGTGGAAGGGAAAAGCCAGCGGCCGCCACCGTCTCTGAGTCCGTCTCTTTTTTTTTGCCGGTTTGAGGTTTTCCAGCTTCTTCCACCTCTGTTAATTCCTGAGATCTGTCCTTTTCTCTGACATTTGCACAAATGCTAAAGGGCCCGGGCTGTTTGCCTTCCTCCATGATGGAGGACGAGTAGTCTGGCTCGGTGGCAGCCGCAGAGAGCTTGACATATGAATTCAGCCCCGGTTTCCCTCCACATCCGCCAGGCCCAGGGATGAAATCCATCTCTCTGTGATGAGACAATGATTTGCTGAGCTCCATTGTGGCTGCAGAGCGGCGGCAGCACAGGGGCGAATTTGCATGTAAATACACGAGGAAATGATTCTGCAGCAGCAACGGTGAGGTATCGCACCCCTCCTTCCTTTACCTCCTGATCCTGCCACCACAAAACAACACACACACACACACACACTGAGCGCAGAGTAAAACACATTAACATTTTAGATTTCAATTTTTCCTGAAGTGATAGGCTACTCGTCGTGCTCTGAACAAACCACAGTGGGCCAAAGAGAAAAAACACACACAAAGGACCTGATGAAAGACAAACAGGAAGTTTGTACAAAGTGAAATATGAGATTTGAATGTAAACATATTAAATAAGTTATAAAAAGGGTTGCTAAAAAAACATGTGAAAAGATTGATAACTGTTACTGAACTTTGGAGTTAAAGGGTAAAACTGTTTTTGTGGACAATAACTTCTCTTTTTTGGGGGCGGGACTAAAGAGGAAGCTGATTGACGTAGATAAGCTTCCAGCTTTGATATGCAGTCTATGACAGTGGTTCTCAAAGTGGGGTCCGGGGACCCCCAGGGGTCCTTGAGAGGGTTTGGGGGTCCCCAACTTTTTTCTTGAAATGTTACCACTTTTTTCTAGAATTCTTTAAGCTTTTACCATTTCGGGTTTTTTTTTACAAGTCTTACAACTTTTTTTTTTTATTTTATTTTTTTAGAATTTTTACCACTTTTTGTGATGTTTTTGGAGAAATCGTACCATTTTTTTAATAGAAATGTATCCATAAAATTACCAAAATCTCTATCTATCCATCCATCCATCCATCCATCCATCCATCCATCCATCCATCCATCCATCCATCCATCCATCTATATTTGTGTATTTCTGGAGTTTTCTTCACTTTTTGTCCAATGGGGGTCAGTGGTCTAATTTGTGTAAATTTAGGGGTCCTTGGTGTAAAAAAAAAGTTTGAGAACCACTGGTCTATGATACACACTTCATAGATCAGAGCTGGTCTCAGACTCTGATTCTGACGGCTCCAACACCTCTTGGCCCGAGTGATGATGATGACGGGAGCAAGAGGAAAATGTAGGTCAGGAGCAGGAAGAGGTTGTGATGGGTGGATGTTAGCATTGTAACCATGGCAGCAAAGCGTTGTCAACTTTGACCCAAGCCATGATTGTTGGATGTGCCGGTCTTTGCCTCTTTCCTGTAATCGTTTTTGTCCTTTTTACTGCCACTTTAACTGTGTAGGAGCCTCTTTACTCTGTCATGGACGGTGCACACTGTCTCCACCCTGGTTCCTCCTGGTTCCTCCTGGTTCTTGTTAAACACAGTACAAACAGCAGAGCATGCAGGACGTCTTTATCACCAACAACAACCAGCGACACAGAAACCCAAATTAAAGCTCCTCTGTACCAACTACACTTTTACTAAGTGGCTCCTATTCTATATACAGATTTACCAATTAGTGAATTTGGGATGTTTCCTGCTTCCCTGGATGATCATCCAGCCCAACATCATCTCCCCAGGGTGAGGGAGCTGCAGCTGGAGGAGCTCACACAGGTCTGTAAAGTCCTGCACGGGTTCAGTTTGGTCGTGTACAAGATGAAACTGTTGATCCCAGTGGAACGGATACATGAATCAGGACAGTTTTCCAAGGATGGGAGAGAAAACTGTGACCATGCAGCTGCAGGAAAAACACAAAGATACGAAACTGAGCTTCTCTTTAGATTGGCTGACTGTTTTCTAAAGCGATTTCAGAATAAAACCAAATCCTGCACGTTGTTGGATAGTGGGTCCAGGTGGTGAGGGGGCGGGGTGACATCACTAAGTGACAGGAAGTCCTGACGGCTGGTTTTAAGGCTCAGTTTCTGAATACAGGCTGTGTGCATTTCAATCCAGATTTTTTTTTGGAAATGCCAAACCAGATGCCGAAAACCTTTGCATGAAGCAGGTGCAGTGAACGCATCGTCTCTCCTCCATCATGGTGAACGTTTTTTTTGTTTTTTTTCTTTCCGTGGTATTTCGCAGGAAGCTCCAGGAGGATTCACGTCGGCCTTTCCGTCGCTCTTCAGCTTCCTTAATCAACATGGCAGCTGTGTTTCTACCTCCTCCCCCTCCCTCTACCCCCCATCCTCCCATCCTCTTCCCTCGTTGTCGTAATAACATGCAAGACTGCCATGACAGGTAGGTATTTGCACGAGATTAGGGCTGTAATATTTTGGCATTAAGGTGAATTAATACAGAAATGAATATGGAAAATGCGGGTAATTACCAACTCTGAGGCGCTCTGAGACATTTTAGGGACATGTCAAAGGATTTTCCCTTCCTGCTGTCTTCTTTACCCTCCCCTCAAATGCCACCACGTTTTTTTCTCCCCTGCTGTTTTCTTCTTCTTGTCTGCTAATAGCAGAGCAACCCCTGAGCTCGCAGAGAGAGAGAGAGCCAGCGAGTGAAAGACTGTTTGAAAGCACTGATTATCCCCGAGCAGTCTCTGATGGAGCCGCTCGGCTTGATGCATGTAATTGTGGCGTAATTATACACTGACACGGGGGCTTTAACGCAGGAGGCCCCCGTCAATCCCTGACCTTCTCAGCCGCCCGGACAGGTGAGACAGAGGAGGAGGAGGAGGAGGATCTGAGCTGACGGTACAGACTCTGTGTCAGCGAGGTGAACTAACACATGTGTCAGATGTCGCCTTCAGCTGGAAAACTGACAATAACGAAGCAAAAGCTTTGAGTTTTAGTCAGTTTCAGAGCCGCCGCCTCCTCCTCCTCTCTTCTGATTGGCTGATTGACACCGACCTGTTGTTACTGGAGCTCCAGAGAGAAGCTGGTCAGTGAACACAGGAAGTGAGTTAAATGTTGAACTATCCCTTTAAAGCAGAAGTAAGCGGAATATTTGTGTTAATATAAGTCTTAAATAGTTATATCTTCTGACGGCAATCACTTACATAGAGTGTTTGGTCTGAAACACGGGTCTGTCAGTCACTCTGCTCTGCTCTGAGCCGAGGAGAAAACTTTCCTTGTATCCTACAACCTTTATCCAATGAGGAGAGAGAACTAACTCCATCTGCTGACAAGAAGTTAGCCAAAACCACCGGATCGCTTACTTCTGCTTTAAAGCAGAGAGCAGCGACTCACAGACTCTGAGACTCTTAGTTTCCTGTCAGTCACTTTAAGGACCTGGTTACAT
This sequence comes from Trachurus trachurus, assembly GCF_905171665.1. Lineage (NCBI taxonomy): Eukaryota > Metazoa > Chordata > Actinopteri > Carangiformes > Carangidae > Trachurus > Trachurus trachurus. Next base: position 3,492,662 of record NC_139894.1, read on the forward strand.
CACTTTTTTCTCTCCAGAGTTGGAGTTAGAGATCTTTATTCTGTGGATTTGTGACATTCAGACCTCGTTTTGTTTAATTTAACTGTTTCATCATTCAAGAGAGAAAGAGAGAGAAGAAACTAAAGTCACAGACAAGCTGTTCATGTACGTCCTTGTTGGAAAAGCAAAAAATGGAATATAACATTTACTTTTCAGGTGTTTTACCATAATATTACTGAAAATGTGACTTTTAATTCTTTTTAAAGAAATTGCCAAGAGGAGACTTAGATCTCTGAGCGCTGTTTGACCTCCACATACTGGAGTGGATCTGTCTGTAACCATTCATTCACCTAATGAGTCTTTGTTTACAACAATGACTTTCTCAGTTTCTTTCAAAAAATGGATAATATAACTTTCGAGTTTAGAAGTATTTAAAGTCTTTTTAAAGTCTCTGTAATACAAATTTTATTTAAATAAAATAATAAATCATGGCCACATTTGAGAGTAAATATCTTTTATTGAATTGCATGCCATTCATAAGTAACATGCTGCATGCACTAACATCAAGGTCTGCATTTTACCGGCTTTCTCTGAACTTCTGTGACTAAAATGACATCTGGTTTGTTAGCGACGGCCGTCTGCCCGACTGCAGGTGAATGCAGCATCAGTGTAACGCTCCATTCCTCCTCACTGCGTTACCGCGGTGACTCTTCACAGACGCCACCTCCACCTGAGCCGACAGCTCCGGTGTCTCCGCTGAGTTTCCGTGGTTTCCTACCGTCACGCTGCCACTGAACGTAAAAACATGGCGACACCACATGGCAGCAGCACCGAGCTTACCCGCTCCATGGAGATATGAATGATATGAACGGCTCATTCAGAGCTGAAAGGAACACTTCAGTTTGTTGATGGGGGGGATTACTGATTAATGAAAAACAGACTGAAGAACCAAATAATCGATTTTCCTGAATAGATAACAGGAGAAGTTACACAATGTCCCTTTAAACCGGCTTTAATATAGATTAATTCTGTTTTCTTTACAAAGATAATTTGCTCCTCTGTCTTTACTCATCCATAAATGCGTTGCCTCTGTCATTCTTAGCAGTCCAAGAGGAGACCTACTATCATCTCAGTTTTGTATAGTCAAAATGCTCTAGACAACCAACATTGTGTGGATGAAATAAAGAGTTAAACTATTTCGATACACACACACACACACCAGTGAAATATTTAATTATATTTAATGAATTCAATCTACTCCTCTATTTGTCTTTGTCATCTGAAAGTATTTGAGCTTTTACTGTTTGTTGTTTTCCTAACAAGAGGAAATGTACAATAACTAATAAGAAAGAAGAAGAAGAAGAAAGAGAGAAGAGGAGGTAAATGTATTTTAAATTGGGTGTAATAACGTACACACAGCATCAGCTCTGATTGTCAGACGCCTTATTAGGATGCAACTGATTATTAGCATAATTAATTATAGCTGTGTTTGACAAGTTAAAATGAACGTGAATCTGTCTGATCAACAGTGTGTGTGTGTGTGTGTGTTGTCATAGATGTGCTTTTTACAGGTTGTTGAAAACTCCAGTCTCTCTCTCTCTCATCCTACATCTTTTCACCCACTCTTCCAGGAAGCCGTCAGACAACAGGAAGTCTATTACGAGGCTGTTTCTTGGTTGTTGTGACCCTGAGCTCGGTAAAAGCTGCCCGTCCTATATAACGCTGCACTTTACCGTGGAAATATGAAAGAATGAAAAGCAGCAGCGGCAGCAGCAGCAGCAGCATTAACGCAGCTGAATAAATCCAGGTCAGACGGCTGCATGGAGAGAGTAAAATAATCCACAGCAGGTGAGGCAGCGAGTGCATGGCGAGCTCTGGCCTTCGCCGTGTTTGCGCTCTTATCAGGTGATTGATCGATCTGATTGATGAGCCAGGATGATCGTTCACCTGCCCGCCCGTGTGATGGGGCCAAAGCTGTGTCTGATTAACCAGCAGAATGAGATAGAGAGGCGGCGGCCAATGGCTGCAGCGGCCGCCGCTAGAAGAAGGCCTCTCATATATAGATTTTCCCTGAGCGTCGTTGCTCTTCAATCACTGAACTACTTCATCAAGAGGCATCAATCAGCGCCCAGCAGAGCCGCCGGTAATTACAGGGGCCGCTTCCAGCCGCTGATTTCTCCCGGGGTGGTGGTGGCGGCGGCGGTGGCACCGTCAGTCGCCAAACCGACCCCCACCTCCCCCCTCCTGCTCTGGTTTGATCCACTGATCTGGCAGAGCAGCGGTGGCGGCGGCGGCGATGAAGCGTTTCAGCCGCTGTCAGGAGCCAGGTGGAGATTTTTTTTATTTATTTTTAATTTGAATTTTTTACCGAACATGAACCTGAGTCCAGCTTCAGAGAGAAAAAGCTGCTACAAGACCGAACTGAAGAGTCTAAACTACAGGTCAAAGGGTCAGGGAGACTCAGAAAGCTGTGAACATGTTAGTGGTGGTAGGTGCACAAGGCAAGGCAAGGTAATTGTATTTGTATAGCCTGTTTTTACAAACAGTTTGTCTCAAAGGGCTTTACACGGCATCATAACAACATCCACGAGGCAACAGGTTGTTTTATCCACTGATGTGTAAAGTACGGTGGCCTGGAGGTGCAAACCAACATTACAAAATCCGAAACACTTTTACAAAGCTTGAGACAATACAAATTTACATTTTAGAAAACATTTTTACATATCATAAAACAAAATTGGATTACCATAACACATTTACAAGCCCTGAAACAAATTTACAAATAACATCAACCGGAAAGGGACTGTACCAACTCCGGGGTTGAACCGGAAGTGATAACGGATGGTGACCCAAGATGGACAGCAATCGGTGCCGCCGGCAGTAGCCTATGTGAATTTGCTGCTGTCATTACCGATACCGGCGCTGTTGCCAGTAGCTATCGTCATTGCCGGTGACAGGAACGATTGCTATCCATCTTGGGTCACCATGAACTCCATCAACGACAACAACAACTCCTATTGGCTGCTTGTTATCACTTCCGGTTCAACCCCGGAGTTGGTACAGTACATTCCCTTTCCGGTTGATGTTATTTCTAAATTTGTTTCGGAACATATAAAAGAGTTTCGCCACTCGTAAATGTGTCTCAGTGTTTGTTGAAGTATTTCGTTTCTTGTTAATTCTTGTAGTTCTGTTGTTGGTTTGCACCCCCCAACCACTGTAGTAAAGACTTGACTGTTCCCTCCCTTTAACCTAGATTATCTTCATCTGCTTCTGTCTGTTTATTAATCAATAATGAAATATATAATGTTGAACTCTTTGGAGGAAGAGGAAGTACTTCCTTTCTTACGTCCTTTTAACACTAGACCCTCCTTTTGCAAAATGAGAAAAATGCTGTCCCACAATTCCTTGCAGCATTTAAAGTGCTGCACTGTTTGTGACAGACGATGTGAAAGCCCATAAATCCACAAAGACACATTTCTCCTGTCAGATCTGTCCAGTTCTCATCATGAGGAACAAGCAGATTTAAATTCCTTGGCCATAATAAAATACTGCGTTCATAAATGTTTCACTAAATCCCCTCTCATTGTGGTGGAAGCACTAAAAATTGATGTTCTCTACTCAACAAATATATAAAAATGTCAGAAATGAGCCTTGTCAGGAAACTTGACTTATCACTGGCTCAACTTGGCTTTTTCATATTATCTCATTCCAACATGTTTGTCGTCCATGTGTTAGAGATAAAGTTTGTGTCAGATTATTATGGTGCGTTCAATTTGTCGCACCCTGAGGTCGGACATATCCCACCAGCCCTGATGAAAGAATTCAAGATGGCCGCTTTATGTCAATAGTGAGTAGGCTAGCCTTCTGCAAATTTTACTGTTTATGTATTAAATTTCACATTAAAATCAACCATGTAGCTTCATATTGATCAATTATGCCTGACTATTTTCCTTTGCTGTTTGTATTTGTGAAAAACAGAGTGTTGTTATTAAAAATTAGGAAGCTAACAACAGTTAACAGTGGCTAACAGCTAATTGTCCTTTTGTTTTGGTTCATGTTAGGCTTCGGGTTTTGTCTTTATTCCACTTTGGTTTAGAAATGTACTTTACATATAATTTCAGTAATACACAATTATTGTGTATAATAACAACCACCACCCCATTGTTACCCAAACAAATGAATTATTTAAGAAAAAGAGAGACATTGCATGTTTTTTGTAACTTTGTATGCCTTTTTTAAAGCGCTGTCATATCAAAACGTTTGTATGAAATCTTTTTTTTTTTTTCATTTCATCCAGTCACAGGATCAACTTATTGTCATGACAGAAATAAGTATTGATAGATGTGAGGAGTGAGATAATAAGTGCAGCTGCATGTTCGATGTTGGAGAAAAACATCGAACACCCGGTGATTTATTGACTCGACCTTTGACCTCAGAATTGAAGATGACATCACTATTTCCTCCAACGACGTTTCTGTCCACCAGTTATTTTATTATCACTGTTTGTCAAATATAGATGGAAAAAGAAAGAGAAAGAGAGAGAGATGTAATGGGGTCATGTGTGTCTCCTGAGAGGTGATCAGTGCTGTGTGTGTGTGTGTGTGAGTGTCTGACTCAGCAGGTCACATGACAGCGAGAGGCCTGATCCCCGAGCAGCCGACCAATCAGAGCGCAGGTTCCTACCGCCTGGTTCAAGCCTGAAAGAAACACAACAGCACCCGACGGAGAGGCAATTAATCTTAAAGCAAAAAAAAAAAGAAAGAAAGAAAGAGGAAAAAAAAAAAGGCAAGAAACGCAAGGCGAGTGTCCCAGGTGACAGAGGGGATTCTGGGTAATGAGGGTGCAGTACATTTAATTAGCAGCAGCGACAAGCCTCAGGACCTGAGCAGATGTCCAGATGGAGAAGATGGAAGCCGAGGATCAAGACGAGGAGGGTTTTTGGCTGCAACTGGTTCATTATTGATCAGGAGACCGGGTTTTATCACGTCAGCAGATCTTCTCCTCCTGAAGCAGCAGGTTGAGTCGGAGTCTGAGCGGCTCCTCAGAACAAAAGAACAACCTTGTTTCTTTAGGCGAATTCAGCCTGTTCGCACAAAGACCCATTTAAAAACCCTTTCACAAAAAGGAAAGATGTGGAAAAAAACGACATTTCTAGGTGATACTATTAAAGAACGTTGTTCCTATATGTGTATCTGTGCATGTCACTGAGAGTGGGCTTAACAATTGGTTAGGTGTCCAAGGTTCACAGATCCAGATGTGGTTACATTGGTTACATCAGTCAGGATGTCCGGGGTTGTCTTTTTCTCATACAAACAGGAAGTTACAAATCCTTTTCAAAATAAGGTTTAAAAAACAGTCTTTTCATTTCATATAACATTAATTTAAAGAGACAACAAGGAGTTTGCTTTTGGTTATAAAAGAGTATCGTATTGATGAGGATGAATCTACGTTACCACTTGTTAATGGGTCTTCATAGTTATTTTGTTATTATTATTTAGTGGTCGACTCTATCTGATCGTCTTCCAACCTCCGACTTTCATTCTTGATCAATAAAAACATTCATCGCAAATGTTTTTTCTTTCGTCCGTCTTGCGCCGGTCCAAGAATTTCACCGTGCTCGCGGAGGCTCATGTGAAATGTATTGAGAAAACACTTTGCTTTCCGAAACTCCTCGTTGTCCCTTTAAATCCCAGTCACTGAGAGCAGACCATCACTGTCAATGACGTCAAGAGCACAGAGAAAAATGAAAAAACACAAAGCACATTCAGAACAACAACAACACATACGTAGAATTTAAGCAAACATTGTTAAAAACATCTACATTGTTGATCATCGTTTTAAAGTGGCCCAATGCAACAAATATACTGAGTTTGAGTGTGTGTTTGATCACAGCGGAGAAACGAAATGCAGGTTGGTGTTTGTCCGAGGAGCATGCAGCAAATTGCATAGTTTCTGTGTGCCTAGTTTATTAGATAGCTGGGGTATGATGGGATGTTTCCTGTTAAAACTTACTTACAGTAAAGCCCCTGTACAGACTTTTCATTTAGTGTTGATTTTGGCGGCCCCTGTGGACAAAAGCGGTGGTGTTTTGCCTGAATGAAGACTGCATTTCCCACTGTCATCAGGACGTTTGTCTGGCCGGCGCGTGTAGATTTGTTTTGGAAATGTCGGAAAGAAGACGGGACTTGCTTTGAAAACTTTTTTTTTTTAGCAGCTATCTGCAGCGTGCATATGGATGAGGTAATGTATCTATTTGTATCGTTTGTCATTGGTCCGACCCGACTATGCCTTCCAAAGGTATAGAATTAGACTACTTAGAAATAGCGTATCTTCACACTGATGGGCTCATTTGCTGCTGTAGGTAACAGAGACACATCAGCAGAAACCAGAGACTTTTGCGTATCCAGTTAAAAGCTCCGTACCGGGGCTTTAATTAATAAAAATACTCACAGTCCTTTTCTGCCTTCAAAAAAAATGTTTTTTTGGGGGGGTTCCCTCTCATGTACATCTGTTGCAACTGCTCATCTGTAACACATTTTCTCTCTAAGCACATGAATAAAAAATATCTGAATATCTTCCGGTGACTTTCTCCTTTTCTTATAGAACACAGTGATGAGTGGAGTGAAACAAAGGCCTGTTGGGCAGGAAGTTTGTTTGTTTGTTTGTTTGTCGGCACCAGAATCCGTCCAGTCTGGGAAAAACATCAGATTTGAGCCGTGATTTGTACCAGTTGTACACGGGGCCAGATGAAAACAAGAATGCGGTCCGATATGGTTATTTCACTTTCTGTGTGCAGCCTTGCAGAATCCAGCTGTTGCATATGCTCTACACATTTGGCCCGGCCACGGCATCGGCCCGCGTCTGGCTGACCGGACCGAGATAATGACGGGACAAACAAGGACAACCAACACTCGTCCTTTTTCCAGTCGATTTTTTTTCTCTTTTTTTTTGGGTGGGATGGATTTGCTTGAAAAACCTGCGCTGCATTCAGATGGAAACACTCTGTGAACAGGTGCTGGAGGAATTTATAACCATTTAATTTCCACACACACACATGCACACACATGCAGATGCAGCCGGAGTCAGACGGTGACAGTAATGAGGGCCTCGGGCTGCCGTGCAGGTGATGTGGCGTCACATCCAGCCACAGAAACACGCATTGGATTAGATTCACCCCAACAGAGTCTCCTTCCACTTCAACCAGCCACTTATTCCTATTTCACAAGACGAGCGGGGAGGATGACACTTCAGAGAGAGCGAGCATCTCTCTTCCTCTCCGTCTTTCATGCACAAAGAAATCAAGAGGGGGAGAGGAGGAGGAGAGATCGTCTTCTAACTTATTCTGATGGCGTATCTTCTCCCCATCAGTCACGCATGGCTGCTAATCCTCTGCTATGCTTCTACAGAAAAAAAAGAGAAGAGGAGAGAGATGGAAGGAGGAGGAGGAGGAGGAGGGGGAGGCAGAAAGATGTGACGGAGTGTATTTGCATTCAGGGGCAAAGTTATAAAACGAGGGATGAATCCTCAATGGGGGGAAAGCCATTATCAGCTCACTGGTTAGTCTGACGGCGAGAGAAGAGAAAGAATGAGAAACGAAGGGAGAAGGAGAAACGTAGCTCAGACAGAGGTGAACAGTCATCTCGGCCCATTAGAGAACTGAGAGCGACGCGTTTTCACCTTCCTCTCTCTGGCTCTTTGAGCTGACAGAGTGGCGGGCTGCTCCCAGATCAGAGCTTGTCAGGAGGTGACGATACGACGTCGACGATCAGAAAAAGAAGAGGAACGGCGGCGGCGGCGTTTCTTTCAGGCTGCAGGTCTGGAACTGTTTTATTTTTTTGTCTTTTTTTATGAAACTCAACCCTCAGAGAGAGAACGGCGGCGACATGCCGGTCGGTCGTCTGACTGTCTGGAGTTAATCACCTCCACGCCGCTGCTTAACGCTCACACTGTTAAATTACCTCAGTTCACTTTACCTGCCCTTTGCCCCTGTGGTTCTTAAAGGGATAGTTCAACATTTTGTCAAACTGGCCCATTGCCATAATCCCTATAGTCATAGCAGTAGGTTCGTTACCTTTAATTGTCGGTGCAAGCTGTTTTTTAGAACGGCGGAGCAGAGCCGTGAGCTGCTCAGAGCTACGCTACGGAGGCTCATGGGATTTCTTGATTTCAAACTCATCAAACTCATCAAATACACAATCCAACAACTCCAAAACGCTCTGGTGGACAAGATGTGACCTGCACATTCACCACGCTATGAGATAATAACAGAACAATGGGCCAATTTGCCCAAATTTTTCAAGAGTACCTGTATGCAGGGACAATTAAGAGCATACTGGAAGTCACGACCGGAAGTTGCTCTTCTTCATGTGTATCATTTCTATGTAGATAAAAAATAATAACTCAGTAACTCAATGGTCCATAATAAAATATTGTTTTCCAGCGGATATCTTAGTTACAACATGATTGAGCTAACTAAATATTTTTTGCATGGATCGTTTATAAAGTTATTGAGTTATTAAAAAACGCTGCGAACGGCTAGCGGCTAAAGGCTAGCGCCGCTCCTGCTGACAGCAGACCAGGAGAGAGAGAGAGAAAAAATAAATGAAATGTCGTTGGTGTGTGTTTTGGTTAGGGTTAGGCAATGAAGAAAGGAGTTGGTTAAGGGTAGATTCTTAGAATAACATAGAAATAATATACACGAAGAAGAGCAACTTCCGGTCGTGACTTCCGGTATGGATCAGCTGGGCTAATGGCGGCGCCCTTGTCCCTGCACACAGGTCCCTCTCAAATTTTTAACAATCCCTTTAAGCCACGCCCCCTTTTAAGTCATTAGAGTTGATTGAACCCCTCCCACTTTTACCCCATGTGCACATTCGCTCTCTGCACGACTTAAACATATTATTTATCATGAGTTTATCTCCTAGGGACGATGCATGTTAGCAATGTAACGTCTAATTAAAGTGCAACAGATGCAGTGATGTAGCTACGGCTAATTAGCTACAGTAGTTAACTTGTTGCTGTTCAGGCTTTTAGGAGAAGTGCAGGCTCATGATACAACATTATTTACCATGCTAGAATAATTCAGCCTCAGTATGTAAAGCTTTCAAGTCTTTATATTTAGAGTTTTTATTCTACATGTGGGAAGCTGAGGTCAAATGTTGCTGGTCTACAGTCACCTCCTCAAATAAAAACTCCTTTACTGGAGTATTTTTGTATAATTTGTCCATCCACACACTTTAGAATCTGTTTTAGAGTTATAATATCTAATTTATGAGATCGTCAAAGCTTGATAGAGATTTTGCTTCCGTTGATTTTTGCATCGTCCTCAGATCCAGTGTTACACAATAAGAGTGAAAAGTGAGATATATAACCACAGTGTGCATGTTGTAACAGGTAAATAGGAGTCCAGAGCGATTCATATAGGGGACAATATTAATATAATAATAAAAAAACACATTTAACCACAGGAGTTGATTTCTGCTCAGTCCGACTCCACACTGAGTGACTGATAAATGCTGCAGCTCAACCTGAAAGGAAAAATAAGTGGCTTTGTGTGTCCATGTGTGTGTGTGTGTGTGTGTGTGTGTGTGTGTGTGTGTGTGTGTGTGTGTTTGCTCCTGTCCTCTAATGCATCACGCTCTGTGTCTCCACCGGATGATGACCATCTCTGGTGAAAATGTTGTCATCCGAGCTCACAAATTGAAATAATAAAAGTGAAATGAACTCGGGGGGTTATTTTTATTTTCATTTATTTATTTTTCCGTTCTTTCTCCCTCTGCACCTTTTATTTAAGCCCAGACCGGGAATGAGGCTCGTTTTCCCGCAATTAAACCTTATTCAGTCTCCAGTGTGGCAGCGGGACGAATGGATTTCACTACAGTCCGTGAATACATAGATGATGAAATTGCCAATAATTGCTTCGGCGAGCGGCCGACGCAGGAAGATTCTTCTCCATCATCAGCTCAGACACGATGTTCCTCCCTCTCCGTCTCTCTGTCTGTCTCTCTTTCTCTTTCTCGTATGTGAAAACCTCTGCAGATTGTTTCCTAACGAGGCCGCGGAGCGAGAGACAGACATGTGCATCTTGTCTGATGTTTTCTCCCATGCCGGTTGCCGCGGCAACGGCGATAAAGTGGCCTCCCACCCGCTTCCCTCTTGACCACCGAGCCACTTATAGGAGGAGGTAGCTGGTTGGTAGTATAGGTAGATAAACCTCCGTCATTATCCCCAAGGTGATTCTCAATGAAGAGGGTTTTATGATGGCGGCCCGACTGAAGTCAATGAGGACGACGGAGTTCAGAACAGGAAGTAGAACATCATCATCATCATCATCGTCATGGTCAATCAGACTTCACAGGCTCAGAAATCAGCTGTACATTTTTATTCACCTTCAAATCAGCTGCTTCTGTTTCTGCTCGTGTTTCTTCCTCCCGCTCCGGTAAAAAAAGATTAAAGAAAGTCAGCGGCTGCAGGTTTGGTATAACCTGCTGCATAATGTTTGGTTATATAATTCATCAAAATGATTATAACCTGACATTCCTTGATCTGCAGCTCATGTCCCTGTGCTCATGTTCCTTCTATTTGTCCAACCTAAACTCTGTCTTTGGTTCTTGTGCTTCACGAGACAGGGACAACTTTTTTCTGTGCTGTTCAGTTTCATTTCATTGGGTTTATTTTCATGTTTTTATATGGAATTTGCATAATCATTTCTGTGTGTTTTTAATTTGTGCAGGGCTTCATGTGTGTGTGTTCAGTAGGAACCTGTTGAATCCAGATGCTGAAGAACTGAGCAGCGACTCCTGATATTTTGGAGAGTTTTTTCCTCCTTTGGTTCTTGAACCTGTTTTTATTTGACTTAGTGTACTTATTTCTATTCATACTTAATTTATCCTGTTTTTTTCTTTTTTTAATCAATAATATTATATTTATAGTTTTTACTCCTTTAAAGGAATAGTTCACCAAAAAATGAAATTCAGTCATTATTGACTCCCCCTCATGCTGCAATACTCCAGAGTAGTTTTTTATTCCTCAAAGTGCATCTGGAGACCCGGGAGGCCGGTTCCTAGTCCAACCAAAACTTTATATGAGAGTAATAGGGTCCGACACAAAAACGTCCATAAAACTACACAAAAACCATTTAATATTCCTCCACACTGCTCGTCCACTGCAATCCAAGTGTCCTGAAGGGAGATAGTCCAGAGTTTACTGGAAACTACGTAAATTAGGCAAGTCCGGTGAATCGTGTGAACACGCCCGAGGCAAATTCATTACAGGACTGTTAAGGATGTAAAAATGTCCTTTGATGACACTGTTTCCAGTAAACTCTGGACTATATCCCTTCAGGACACTTGGATTACAGTGGACGAGCAGTGTGGAGGAATATTAAATGGTTTTTGTGTAGTTTTATGGACGTTTTTGTGTTGGGCCCTATTACTCTCATATAAAGTTTTGGTTGGACTACGAACCGGCCTCCCGGGTCTCCAGATGCACTTTGAGGAATAAAAAACTACTCCAGAGTATTCATCAGCAAGAGGGTGAGTCAACAATGACTGAAATTCATTTTTTGGTGAACTATTCCTTTAATGTGCCCCAAGTTTAGTTATTCTGAAGAGGTTTTTATTCAAGTTAATGTTCCCCCCAAAATATAACGTTAAAAATATGTGGTCCCACCCGGTTTTAACATCAGGTTAGATGAAAATCATCCAGTGTGTCACCAGAGCAACCACAGTAAATGTGACTTTAGCTCCAAACTCTGCTGTTAAAAATACACAGTTTATGAACTCTTCCTCCTTTAACATGGATCTGTTGTACATATAAAATAATTAATGTAACGAGCTGCGACTGGATGAAGCTCATTTAGTCGATCTGTGTGTGGTACTTTATGTTCTGTTGTTCTTCTTCTTCACACTCACTCCCAGATAAATCTCACTCTTTGTTCTACATGAAATCGTTTCTCTCTGTTTGTTATTTTCACCTGGAACTAGAATAAAGAGAATTTGAAAAGGTTTTTTCTATCGTTCATCTTTTCTTTGAACGTTCCTGTGTGTTAAATATCGACTTCATTAACAGCCTGTTTCATGTTCACGTCTTATTTCAGTCTGACAGAGCTGCTGGATTGTTCTGCTCTCTGAACTGAAGTCGAGGGTTCGATTCCTCCGGTTGTTTTAGTAGTTTACCTCTTCGTTCATTCTGCTTCTTCTTCCTGGTCGCCTGCACATGTGTTTTACAGAAGACTGATTCAAGTTTTTTTAACGATATTTTTAATTATTGATGTCAATGGTACAGTCCATGACTCCTCCTGGGTCAAGGAAGGTAGGACGAAAGGGAGGAAGGAAGGATGAAAGGCAGGCAGAATGGATGAAGGGAAGGAAGGAAGGACGAAGGGAGAGAGGGAATGAAGGAGAAAGAGAAAGATGGGAGGAAAGAAGGAAGGGAAAAGGAAGGAAAGATAGATGGAGGGAGGGAACAGATTTGGTCAAAGGGGAAGAAAGTGGGACAAAGGGAAGGAGGTATGGAAGGAAGGAAGGATGGAAGGGAGGGAAAAAGGATTGAGGAAACAAGGAAGGAAAAAATGAAGGAAAGAAAGATGGAGGGAGGGAACAGATTTGGTTTATTGGGTCAAAATGGAGGAAAGAAGTAAGGACGAAGGGAGGGAAGGAAGGAAGGAAGGAAGGAAGGAAGGAAGGAAGGAAGGAAGGAAGGAAGGAAGGAAGGAAGGAAGGAAGGAAGGAAGGAAGGAAGGAAGGAAGGAAGGAAGGAAGGAAGGAAGGAAGGAAGGGAAAAGGTGAAAGAAGGAAGGGGAAAAGGAAGGAAAGATAGATGGAAGGAGGAAACAGATTGGGTTAATCGGGTCAAAACGGAAGAAAGAAGTAAGGACAAAGGAAGGAAGGAAGGAAGGGAAAAAGGAGGAAGGGAACAAATCAGGTCAATTGGATCAAAAGAGGAAGGAAAGAAGGAGGGGAAAGGGATTGTGGAAAGAAGGAAGGGGGGAAGGAAGGAAAGAAGGAAGGATGGAGGAAGGGAACAGATTGGGTCAACTTCAACACAGGGCATGGTTTACGGTCATAAATCATTTGATCACTGTGGTTTGTTTCACGTAATTCAAGCACTGTCTTTGTTGGGGACTATTTTCAGTGGTGGATTAATCCAGAGTTGGTGACTATTTGGTGCAGTTTTCCAACCTCCAGATCTCTGACTCCACCTTTTTTTCTGTTAAAGTGAAGACCTGCAGCTCCGGTTGCAGCTCCGGTTGCTGCGTTGAGCCGAGGCCTCGTACGTGTTGGAGAGTTCGGTCTCGGTCGAGTCCGTCTGATGAATAACGCGGTGATAACTCATAAAGTCGGGGTCATAGCGGCGCAGTGCGATAAAACTGCACGTCGTCGGAGCCCCATTAGTTGTAATTGCCTCCATATCACTTCACAGACATATTTCTTTACTCACTGTAAATATCCTCATCCCTCGTTCTCCTCCTCCTCTTCCTACCATTTTTACAACAAAAACTTCCTCCCAAATACGTTTAAATCTCCTTTGCAGAGGTCGTCCTTCCTCCTGTCAGGTGGCACATCAACACACTTATTATTTATATGATTTATAGTTCAGATGATTCATGGGCCGGTTACACAGGCTGCTACTGTATCAGATGTACAGTTTGATTTTTGAGACTTTTAGTGGGAACTGAACTCTTTTCTTCTCCTTTCTCTTCAGTCAGAGAACAGATTCTCCTGGTCCAACATCACTCCAACACAAAGGAGTTGCTAAGTCTTTTTTTTTTTTTTTTTGCATGTGTTCAAGTCCTGCACTGGAGCAACATATGTAGCATTTAAAAAAACAGCTGGAAACATGGCTTAGTGATAACCAACTCTGTAAACATTAAGGGTAGTTCTCTGATTAAACTAGTAGGCACTTTCCTCCATGCACTTTAAAACCAGCACTTTAATGAATCTTAACAGCACTTGATGACACTTTTGTCGATTAAATACATTGTAATTCTGTACTACTCCTTGCTCCCTCTGACTGAAGCGACTGTGTGATATATTGTATATATTGTGATATATTGTATTTGTACCATGTTGTGCTTTGTTCTTGTCCTTGGTGTTCACGGGACTGCAGATGGAAATGAACTTTAGAGCTGAATCTGGCATATTTACATATTGTATGTTCATGAATATGCAGAGTCCCGTTACAAATAAAAAATAAATTAAATGAAAATGAAAACCTATTTGCATGCAAACTTTTAAAATGAAGGAAAGCTTCTTCTTTTTTTGTTATGGCTTAACATTACATGAAATATACAAGTTAAATAAAAAGTAATTCCACTGACTACTGGCTCTTTTCCACAGCACGGCTCAACTCGCCAAGGTCAACTGACTGCCGGCCTCTGATTGGCCAGAGAGCGTCGTCAGTGGAAGAATTATGAGTCCAACGTCTGACACAAGAAACCCAGCATTTATAAAAACACACCACTGATCTGAACTGAGACGGCTGCTGTGCAGAAAACCACAACAGAGTCCGTCGACGAGGTGCAGACGAGAGGATTCATGAAAAAAGACAAGTAACAAAGCAACCATAGCAGCTACGCTATAGCGACCCCGCCCACATTGTGGAGGAACTATGAAGAACTCAGCCGTAACTGTTGAATGGAAAATATATAAGCTCCCCTTCAAAGTAAAAGCACAAGTCAAAAGTAAAATCTTTGTATTTAAATGAAGAGAAACTGAAAAATGTCCAAAAAACAAATGAAAAATAATCAAGCAAAGTACACATGCACACAAATATAAAGCATCCTTAAAGGTATAATGCATAGGAATTCCCCCCATGTAGCAGTGTGGTTGCATATCTGAACGTATTCTTGATGTTGCATTCACGTGAAATCGGGCAGACGTCAGACAGACAACAGACGCTGCATGTAACAGGATAAACAAGCGTCTATGTAAACAAGTGGTCAGCCAGCACGAGGCTAAACAATACAGGCGTGATAATATGTTGTCATGGTGATGTCTTATTGTTTACCTGACCCACGTTTTACCGGCTTTCTCTCATAACAACTCATTCTAAGGTACCAGAAAGCTTTCATTTGTATGCGGGTGTGATTCAACTATAGTGAAATACGTGTTTATGAAAGACATATTTGTTTTTTGCTAATAAAAAGCCAAATAATTTACATACTGGGGCTTTAAAGCAGCACAGTTTAAAAACAAGCGCCACATTTATATTTCACGGTACAAACCTGAGCCACAGAGGGAACCAGAGGCCGGCCTCCACTGGTCTCTATTGTGTTTCTAATAGAAGACACAACAGGTCATAATGGGCCGCTCTGCGCTCTGCTGCTGTTTCTGTTTCAGGAGTCAATAATCTAAATGACTTGTGAAGATGAAGACTCACTTCACTGGGGGGAGAAGAAGCTGTGATGATTTGTGGGAACAGAATAAAAAAAAAAAGGTTCAGTTCTGCTGAACTCTTATTTTCCCCGCAGGGGTAGAAAACATTAAAGTGTCTCTTCGTCGTACGTTAACTCCTTCACAGTTTCCTGCTAATGTTTCAAGGCAAGGCAAGGCAAGGCATCTTTATTTATATAGCGCATTTCATACCAAGGCAACTCAATGTGCTTTACATAAAGACAAAACATTTAAAAAAAAAAAGAAGCATAAGACAGAATAAAAACAAACAAAACAATAAAAACAGAGTTAAATGCAAGAGCAAATAAAAGTAAAATAAAAGAAAAATTAAAAAAAAAAAAAAAAAAAAAAAAAAGCATAAGACAGAATAAAAACACTAAAAACAGGGTTAAAAGCAAGAGCAAATACAAGTAAAAGAAAAGAAAATAGATAAAGTTTTAAGTTCTCAGCTATAAGCACGTGAAAAGAGAAATGTTTTTAACCTGGATTTAAAAGTGCTTACAGTTGGGGCTGATTTCAGTTCTGCTGGTAGTTTGTTCCACTTGTGTGCAGCATAACAGCTAAATGCTGCTTCACCATGTCTGGTCTGAACTCTGAGCTCCACTATCTGACCTGAGTCAGTAGATCTCAGAGCTCTACTGGGTTTATATCCTACTAACATGTCATTCATGTATTCTGGACCTAAACCATTCAGTGATTTGTAAACCAGTAGCAGAACTTTAAAATCTATTCTGTAGCTGACTGGGAGCCAATGTAAGGTCTTAAGAACCGGGGTGATGTGATCTGATCTCTTTGTTCTGGTTAAAACTCGAGCTGCAGCGTTCTGAATGAGCTGCAGCTGTTTGATACTTTTTTGGGGGAGACCAGTCAGAAGGCCGTTACAGTAGTCTAGTCTACTGGAGATAAAAGCATGAATCAGCTTCTCCTGATCAGTTTGGGACATAAAACCCTTAATTCTGGATATGTTCTTCAGTTGATAAAAGGCTGATTTGGTGACTGATTTGATATGGCTGTTGAAGGTCAGATCTGAGTCTATCAGCACGCCAAGGTTTCGGACTTGGTCTTTAGTTTCTAAAGACAGTGACTCAAGGTGTTTACTGACAACAACCCTCTTCTCTTTATTTCCAAAAACAATGACCTCAGTTTTTTCTTGATTTAACTGAAGGAAATTTTGGCTCATCCAATTTTTGACTTGCTCTAAACAGTGACATAATGACTCTATTGGACTGCAGTCATCTGGAGACAGTGCAAGATATATCTGTGTGTCATCTGCATAACTATGATAGTTGACATTAGAGTTCTGTAGAATTTGACCCAAAGGCAGCATATACAGGTTGAACAGAAGGGGTCCAAGGACTGACCCCTGAGGAACTCCACATGTCATAGCCACTCGATCGGATTGATAACTACCAATGGTCACAAAATAACTCCGTTCCTCTAAGTAGGACCTGAACCATTTTAGGACTGTCCCGCTGAGTCCTGCCCAGGTTTCCAACCTGTCCAGCAGTATACTGTGATCCACAGTGTCAAACGCAGCACTGAGATCCAACATGACCAGAACTGACACCTTGCCTGAGTCAGTGTTCAGCCTTATGTCATTTAACACTCTAATCAGAGCTGTTTCTGTACTGTGGTGAGGTCGGAAGCCTGATTGAAATTTGTCAAAGAGTCCACTGGAGTTCAAGAAGTTGCTGAGTTGATTAAAAACCACTTTCTCAACGATCTTGGCTATAAAGGGAAGATTTGAGATGGGTCTGTAATTGGTTAAAATGGTAGTATCCAATGTTCTCTTTTTTAAGAGTGGCTTGATGGCAGCTACTTTCAGGGGTTTAGGAAACGTGCCTGATTGAAGTGAGCAATTTATTATTTGCTGCAGATCTGTTTGGACAGAGCTTATAATAGTTTTAAAAAAGTCCGATGGTATTGTGTCAAGACAACATGTCGATGTTTTAAGATGCTGAACTGTTTCTTCTAAGGTTTTTTGGTCAACTGTATTAAACTCTGACATTACAGTTGATTTATTCCTAGGTGATTTTAGGGATTGCATCATTGTATTATTTTGCTGATTTGTGTTGATATTTAGCCTTATGGATTTGATTTTTTCATTGAAGAAGTAAGCAAATTCATTGCATTTTTCTGTGGAAAAGAGTTCTGAAGCTATCTCTTTTGGGGGGGTTGTAAGCTTATCAACCATAGCAAACAGAGCACGAGTGTTGTTGATATTCTTATTAATCATTTCAGTAAAGTGTTGCTGTCTAGCCTTGAATAGCCCATGGTTAAAATTACAAAGACTTTGTTTGTAGAGGTCATGGTGGATTTGAAGTTTAGTTTTTCTCCATTTACGCTCAGCTTTCCTGCATTCTGTTTTCAGAGCCTTTACCATCAAAGTGTTCCTCCATGGTGTTCTCTGTCTGGCCAAGGTCATCTTAGTTTTAAAAGGTGCAATGGTATCAATGACATTTGAGATTTTGCAGTTGAAATTATCCAGGAGTTCATCAACTGTCTCTGCACTCACAGTTGGTGACATGACTATAGCCTCCATAAACTTAACACTGGTATTCTCATTTATGAACCTTTTCCTAACAGATACAGAGGGTAACTGCATGTTCGGAGTTATCTGTAAGTCAAAGAACACACAGAAATGATCAGAAAGAGCCAAGTCCTTGATATCAACAGATGTAATGTCAACACCTCTAGAGATAACCAGATCCAGAGTGTGGCCTCGGGTGTGTGTGGGCCCTTTCACATGTTGGGAGAGGCCAAAAGTGTCAAGAAGAGAGCAAAGTTCTTTGGCATTTGTGTCCATGTTATTGTCTATGTGAATGTTAAAATCCCCTGTTATGATAAAAAAGTTGTAGTCAGTGCAGATAACTGACAGCAGTTCGGCAAACTCATCAAAGAATTTTCCTGGGTATCTTGGTGGTCTGTAAATAATTAGGAAGAGAACTTTTGGATCCCCCTTTACTAAAAAACAGAGATATTCAAAAGAGCTAAAATCACCAAATATAGTTTCCTTGCACTGAAATACAGATTTAAAAATGGCAGCAACTCCCCCGCCTTTCTTACCACTTCGACACTTATTCATAAAACTGAAATTTGTTGGTGCAGCCTCATTGAGAATGGTAGCACAGCTACATTCAGTCAGCCATGTTTCACTAAGAAGTAAGAAGTCTAGATTATAGGTCATAATGATGTCATTTACTAACAAGGATTTGTTGGCTAGTGATCTTATATTAAGTAGAGCTAACCTTGTGGAGATAACAGGAGACACTGGTGAGTTTCGAGGTTGACAAGCTATAGTCACTAGATTGGTAGATTTAATTGAACCCTTTTTATTTCTCACCAGTTTGATCACTTTTCTGTTACCCGTCACCACAGGGATTGAGAAAGCTGCCTGAACTCCATAGGGCCCTGACTTTTCCTGGGAAAGAACATTCTTGATATCATTATTGCAGCCTGGACCCGGCACATATCATTCAGACTCAATGATATGATGATTCAGAGGAAGTGGGGGGGCTCGGTGACTTTTGGTCGAGGGTTGTTTCTGACGCGGTGGAATGCGAGGGGGTGGACGATGTGGGGGGTTAATTGGGGAAAATACGAGACCCTGGCGTGGTGTTAGTTGGATTCCACTAGTGAGAAAGCTCTTCATCCTGTCAGGGAAATCCAGAAATGGGGAGTCAGGACTAGATGAAGAGAGTTGGGGGCTGGATGGGGTTCGGGGGGTTGAATGTTGGGAGTCTCCTGTTGGGGCCGGGGGAGACTCCCCCTTTGGGGCTTTTGGGGCTAAGGGAGACTCCTCGTGTTGAGCTGATGGGGCTGGTGGATAATCCACTTGTTGCGGTGCAGATGATGACGTTGGGGCTGGTGGATAATCCAGTTGCTGGGGTGCAGATGATGACGCTGTTGGGGCTGGTGGATGATCCACTTGTTGGGGTGCAGATGATGCCGTTGTTGGGGCTGGTGTATAATCCACTTGTTGGGGTGCAGATGATGACGTTGTTGGGGCTGGAGGATGATCCACTTGTTGGGGTGCAGGTGATGACGTTGTTGGGGCTGGTGGATGATCCACTTGTTGGGGTGAAGATGATGACGTTGTTGGGGCTGGTGGATAATCCAGTTGCTGGGGTGCAGATGGTGACGTTGCAGGTTCTTTCCGAGTCTGCTGTCCTCCGTTGTCAATCCTTATCTCAGCGCCCTCACCAGAGTGCCGTCTTATCTGCTGTTTTGGATTGTTTTGTCTCTTGTCCTTGACAGGGACTGCTGGTGCCTGACGCAAAAAGTAAAAGATGTTGGCACTTAGCAGCTGTACTCCTGACTTGTTAAGGCTAAATCCATCTGCCTTAAAGAGGTGCCTGCGTTCCCAAAAGATGTTGAAGTTGTCAATAAAGTTCAGTGATTGAGCAGTACATGTATCTTTAAGCCATCTGTTCAGCATCATCAGCCTGCTGAATCTCTCATCTCCTCGCCGAACTGTTGGCAGAGGTCCACTGAAAAACACCTCAGTATTCAAACACTGAACTTTGTTTATCAGTTCCATGAAGTCTCGTTTTAATAGCTCTGATTGTTGCTTCACAACATCAAGGGCTCCTGTGTGTATGATGAGCGATTTCAATGTTGGATGCTCAGCAACAATCTTCAGGATCTTTTTTGAAACATCAGACACCATGTCATTGGGAAAACACAGTACCTTGGTGTTGTTCTTGTTGCAAAAGCGTTTTATGTCATACACAGCTCCGTCACCCACTATCAGTGTTTGAGGCCCAGTGGTTAGCTCTCTCTGTAGCCCTTTAGCATCAGATTTAGCCTCATACCTTTCTCTGGTCCTGGGAGATGAGCCTTCTTTTGGGGAGTCTGGGTCCTGTGAAAGTGGAGCATATCTGTTCACAAGTAGAATCCCTGTGTCTTGGGGCAGTTTGCTCGTAGCCTTGGTCCGTGGTTGTTTTCTCCGTGGTTTTGGGGTTGAGGAGACAGTCCTGTGTGATGGCAGTGCAGGCCACTCGGTGTCGTAATCCATCTCCGAGTGCTGGGTTCTGCCTGATAATCGTCTTCCCATGTTTGAGGGAGGTATTTTGTGGTGCTTTGGCTTTGCACCAAGAGAGTTCCAGGGAGGACTGTTTGATTTACTCCCATTTACACCTGGCTCCGGCCGTGCCTTGGTTGTGCCCGTTAGCCTTGTGTTTCAGAGCAGAGGGGGGGGTTGGGGGTGGGGGGGTGGGGGGGGTTGACTTCCCGATGCTCAGGCTTTTCACCGTGCACCAGGATGAATGAGTGTTTGTTCATTAGAAGTTAAAGCCTCCTCTGTGTACGTTATGTAAACCAGCACTCAATACACCTCAGGTGTGCACTTAATTCTACCTCCTCCAGTCGCACCGATGGCATCATTAAAACTCCATTACACACAATAAAGGACGGGGAGCTGAGAGTAAAAAGTATACGGCACGCTCCCTCTGAAGGTGAGACACTACAGGCAAAAACACTGTTTGTTCATACACTGATCCATTTTGAGATTTGGGGCTTTTTTTCTTCCTTAAAGGGACAACGAGGAGTTTTGGAAAAGCGAAGTGTTTTCACACTACATTTATGAGCCTCCGCGCACCGTGAAATTCTTTGACCGGCGCAAGACAGGCTCATGTTTTCATTCATCAATAATTAAAGTCAGAGGTTGGAAGACGATCACATACCGTCGTAGTTCCCACCATAAACGGCGATTCGGCGGCGTTATTCTCATGACTCGACACGAAACCGAAAGTAAGGAAACGCTGGTCGGCTCGCCCAGCATTTCCACCACCACTAATAATAACAAAATAACGATAGAGACAAAACAATATATTTATCGAAAATGGGCCCATTAACAAGTGTGGGTAACGTAGATTCATCCACATTAACGTGAGACTTTTTTATAACCAAATAGAAACTCCTCGTTGTCCCTTTAACATGTATTTTTTCAGAAAAGTTGAAAGAAATGGTAAAAAATCCACATTAAGGTGGATATTTTACTGCATTTTGTCTCTTTCGTCATTTCCTTTTTGTCAGCAACCAATCGTAAAACTATGATTTACATTAAAGGCTGTTTTCTCAAAATGAGTTTTTCAGACTCAGACTCTGAGCTAGAAATCTCCACTTCAGCAGCACTTACAGACACCAAACCTTCCAGTTTGATCCCTTTCTATATTCTGAAGGTTTTTACAGAGGGGATTGTTGATATATCATTCACAGCCTCATTTATACAACATTTTATTACTAAAAACATGACGAAATTTGATTTTTTTTAGGGCTGGTGACAGTATTTTCTCATTTACAGAGTGATAGAAAGAGATATCAAAAATCCCCTCTGTAAAAACGTCTGACTCTAATATGTCAACAAAATACAACAAGAATTTTGAAAGTAGCTTTATCCGTTGTTCAGATTTCAGTTCTGGAAATACGTATATTCAAATTAGTGCATATTTCATTAGATATTGCCTCTTTTACATATTTAAACATAACATTTGACAAAACTTGTATTAAAAAAATGTTTGTCTTAATGTAAGTGATGAACTTGGGAAGTTTCATGGTGATACGTGTTAGTTAAAGTTTTTACCCTATTCACCTGTAGTGTCTCCCCTGAAGAGCTGCAGGGGGACGGGTGGAGGGAGGATGCTCTGAAATGAAAACAAATGAAGTAATGCAAATGCAGAGCGCCGTCTTCATCGTCATCTTCGTCTCCGTGTCACCTGGATGGACGGAGAGGAGAGGAGAGGAGAGGAGAGGAGAGGAGAGGAGAGGAGAGGAGAGGCAGAGATCAAAGTGAAGGTGAACTGACGGAGATAAAAGAGCCAAAAACTTCAAACAGCCAAAGACTGGAACCGGCTGCCACTCACCGCCACGACCCACAATCCTCCAGGGCCAGGCCGCACCATCATCATCATCATCATCATCATCATCATCATAGGCATCTATTATAGAGAGAGAGAGACCTCAGACCAGGAGGAGCGGGTGGGCGGAGTTAGTGAGTTAGACCACAATCACACACCAGCTGGTTTTTATTAATCAATTATAAAACATGGAAGACACTGATTTGAACATTTCAATTCTCTGAACACACACACACACACACACACCTGCAGCTGTCACACATTAGAGGAACAAAAGGTTAAATTGCAATTATGGGAATAAAGTTGCTTCATCCTAATAGAACATGAAACAAAAGGAGCACGACTAGGAGGCGTGTGATCTTTTGGCCTTGGACTGTTATTCACATCCATATCTTTTAATAATGACTTATATACAACAAAGCAGCCGTGCATAAAGGCTGAGCATGATAGAGATGTTTGATTTCCAGCTTGCAGTGTGAGTGAATATGGTTTGTACCTAATAATAAAATCACCAGGTTAACAGTTTCACCACGCTGTGAGATAATAACAGAACGTTACCAGACAGAGTTGTTTTAGAGGGAAATACAGAGACTGCTTAATGAAAAACTGTCCCTGAAGGCAACGCGTATCAGCTGTTTTGCATGAATTTCCCTCTAAAACAACTCTGTGTGGTAACGTTGTGTTATTATCTCATAGCGTGGTGAATGTGGCAGGTCACAACTTGTCCACCAGAGCGCTGTGGAGTTGTTGGATTGTGGATTTGATGAGTTTGATGAGATGAAGAAATACCATGAGCCTCCGTAGTGTAGCTCTGAGCAGCTCGCGGCTCTGCTCTGCCGTTCTAAAAATAGCTTGCACCGACAATTAAAGGTAACGAACCTACTGCTATGACTATAGGGATTATGGCAATGGGCCAATCTGCCAAAATGTTGGAACTATCCCTTCAATGAACGGGCATCAGGTGGAGAGGTTCCACAGCCCCGGACCATCAGGACCCTGAAGGCACCATGACTTCTCCGTCGCCCATGTGAGCAGGTCTTGGCATATTTTTTTTTTTACCTGTGGGATAAAAGCAGCTTTAAACTGACAGGAAACTGTGTAAAAGGAAAAGAAGGAACCAGGACATCTGTTGCAGCTCAGAGCTCAGTTTGGCCCCCGCGGGCCCCGCTGGGCTGATGAATCCCTGACTGTTTGTTGAAGCCTGTAGTTAAGACTTGGATATGTGTAAATAAAGGTGTGTTACTTGTTTCTTCCTGCAGATTAATGAGTGTGATTGAATAATGATTGATCGCTTTGGATGTTTCAGAAGCACAGATGACATGTTTAAAGGGATAGTTCACCCAAAATTGAAATTTCCCTCATGTGGACTAAGGGCTGGGAGAAGTTTCAGAGTCCTCCGTGGCTTCTCTGAGTTACAGGGGGTCTCGGCGTAGCAGTGCATGTCCATATAACGGTTGCAAATGGATACCAACTGTCTTCGTAACAAAAAGACACACCAAAAAACATCCATGCTGCTCGTATGTAATGTCCCTCTTGTATTGAAGCCCCGAAATGCAAAATTGTCCCGAAAAAAAAAGTTATTGTTTGTAGCGGAAGCTCCTCTTCCCGGTTCGTCAAATTTGGACGAATCGGGAAGAGGAGCTTCCGCTACAAACAAGCTCGAAATATAGACTTATTTAACTTCTCCCAGCCCTTAGTCGACATGAGTGAGAGTAGATAATGAGTGAAATTTAAATTTTGGGTGAACTATCCCTTTAAAGAGAGACGACAGAATCGTCTCCGTCTGTCCAAACTCGGTCCAAAGTCTTTCACCTGATAAAAGCTTCAGGAGCTGCCAGGAGGCGGTGACAGCGAGGTGGAGGAGGACGAGAGAAGTTCAAGTCCTTCAGCCGAACAGAAAAGAGAGAAAGAGGGAGACAGAGAGACGGGGGGACGAGGGGGGACGAGGGGGGATGGGGGGGGGGTGAATACTTGAGCTGCTCCAGGTTCGCTCAGAAAATATGACTTCCTGTATCGCCGGGCGTGACAGACATGACAGGCGGAGCGGTTAAGCTGACACTCAGCCATCCTCTCTGTCATGTCCAGAGCAGGGGGGGTGAGGGGGTGAGGGGGTGAGGAGGGGGACAGAGGGGGGAGTAGAGGAGGGACGGAGGGGGGGTCAGGCGTCCTGACAGCCTGCAGGACACGATGAGGAGCTGCAGCCTGACGAGTCACCTTCACATCCACCTCACTAAACCACCAACTTCCTGCCATCGCCGCCTGCGTGTGTGTGTGTGTGAAGCCAGTTAAAACTAACAAGAACCTCAGGGTCGATCTTTGAAGTGAAGACAAATTCATTCTAACAGCACAGAACACGTATGTGTTTTTTGTTTGAAGGACAAATTCTTTTTTCCAAACACCTTCACAGACACTTGATCAATATATTTTTTTATATACAGAGAAAAATATACAGTATGGCGGCCAGACGGTGTAGAGTGGGTAGCAAGAACAAGGTTTTACATTTACTTCCCATGCTTCAAGCCAGCCAGGGTTATTATAGTTTACAAAAATCTAAAACTAGCAGTGAAAAAAAAAAGAATGTAATTCACAGAAGTAAAAAATAGCGATGGGTTGGGTCTATTTTTTGGCAAATTTAGGCAGCAACAAACAGGAAGACAAGACAGTTGGCATTAACATGTTCATTTTGCACCAGTTGAGGATTGAACTCTCAACCTGACACATAAACCCGTCTTCTATCTCATTTAGCTAACTGGATAGCAACATAGTCTACTTGCCAGCCCATAGGGCCCCATTGTGAACCTGGAAATGTTGAGTACCCCAAAGTTTTATGTTAGAAATAGATAGTATGGGTCCCCAGTATTCAGAAACTGCCGGATGCTAACTTATATATATTGGGCAATTAGCATAATTGACATGATTAGCATAAATTAGCATAATTGCCTATTGATAGATATCACGTGACGTCACACAGCGTTCGCAGCCGGTCACAGCGCCATCTTGGGTACCGACTTCCAAAGGCAGTCTATGGGCTGTGACATCAAATCTCACAAAAATAGTGGATAAACCTTTTTTTATTACATGGCTCTATTGAATGTCGTATTCCGATAATTTATTGATATTTCTGATATTTATTTACATCTTGATTTTGCATTTAACAGTCTGTTATTCCTGTTTAACAGATCGTTGCTAAGTAAAATACACTAGGTAGGGACGCCGCTCTGATCAGCGCAGCACAGAAAAGAGAAACTATGCAGGATATTTACTTTGTTTCATTTTTACCGTCATTAAACAGCTTGGGAGACATGTAGGCTACGCCAAGGGAGGCTGCCTCACTCTACTGAGTGTGAGCAGCTCGTACGTTCACGTTGCTTTCGTGAATTGTAAACACACAGACGCCCCCTCGGTTTTAGCGTCCAGCAGTTTAGCGGCTAATTCAACCGCAGTGATGGATAACTGTACCGGAGAGGCTCCACAACTTCATGAGCTTCATTTGAGGAATAAACGGCAGCTTTTACCTGACGGGAGACCGACGCCTGAGCTACGGTAGCTAACAGCTAACGGCTTTTACTTTTCTCTCTCCCTCCCTCCCTTTCTTATACACGCACACACACGGCCCAGGTTGTCTGTCATATCTGCTGTAAACCTTGTAATAACAGCTTGTTGAGTAGGCTACAGTTAAAACTATTGTTGCTTCGGTTTGAGTGTGGATTATTAACGGTTTGTTTAATGTGAGTAATGGTCATCGCGTCCTGATGAGTTGGTTTAATAACAGCTGATAACTGTGTAGATGGCGTGGATTGTGATGAGAAGGTGTTGCACATATTTTAAGACTTATCTGTGCAAACCATTGTGCAAAACCTGTTTGTTGTGCCTTTTTGCATGATAAGATGATTTGCCGAATTCTTCTTCCATTCCTGCAGCCTTTTGTCTCAATGTTAACGATGGCAAATTGTCGAGATATTTTATTACTTTATGAAAATAAATGTCTGTGAGTTAAAAAAAAAAAGAAAAAAGAAGTGGGCTATGCATTTTTGATTTGATTTGGCTTTTCGTGTATTTGGTTAAACACATATAAGTAACAGGAGAGAGACAGTGAGCGAGAGAGAGAGAGAGAGAGAGAGAGAGAGACGAGGAGAGAGAGAGAGGTCAGCTGGGTGAGCTAGATTAACTTTTAACGGGAGAGAGAGCGGCGCACCGCGCTGTCAAAGCTCGTCTCAGCAGAAAGGTGCTGGAGGTGTGTGCTTTCAAGGCAAGGCCATCAAAATGAGAAATATCCATATCCAAACTACATCAGGCAGCAGTCTTCTGGTCAGAGAGGATGTGGCTGCACTGAGCTGAATAGAGGTTAACTCAGTGTTCGGTACCCAGCATGGCGGCGGCCCGGTGGAACGCACCGTGACGTCACCTACTGATATCTATCTATATGGGCAATATTTCAACAAAATTGACTTGGCTGATCTGGGCAATATTGGAGTGGTTTTAGGGGTTATTGATGATGCTGAATCCATTTCTGACATTTTCCAAATTCAAAATGGCTGTCTAAACCGGAAGTGACCAGATTTTAACTGCCAGTGGGCCGATTTTGATGGATTTCAAAATCTGGTTTCCGGTTTAGACAGCCATTTTGAATTTTGAAAATGTCAGAAATGGATTCAGCATCATCAATAACCCCTAAAACCACTCCAATATTGCCCAGATCAGCCAAGTCAATTTTGTTGAAATATTGCCCATATAGGCAATTATGCTAATGTATGCTAATTATGTCAATTATGCTAATTGCCCAATATATATAAGTTAGCATCCGACAGTTTCTGAATACTGGGGACCCATACTATATATTTCTAACATAAAACTTTGGGGTACTCAACATTTCCGGGTACATTGTTGGCAAGTAGACTAACAGCTTATGTGAGGCTTCACAAATTTGACTAAGCCACATGATAGCAGCTGCGTATGCATGAAAAGGCAGATTTAAAAATGATTGATCTGCTCCATAAGTGAATAACTGATGTTTAAATATGCCAACATTGAAAAATGCAGTTTTTGAGATAAATTCAGAAATTCACACATCATCTACCATGATTTCATCAACGTTGTACAGTATGATGTTTTTAGCTAAAATTTGCAGGTATATGTTTACAGTAGTGTTTACACTCAAACATTGTGATGCACTGTAGGCTCAAACCAAAATGAATAAATAAAAAATCTGAGAAATAAATGTTGTGTAGGACCGTCTGAAGCTGCTCTGTAGCAAGTTTGGTGTCAATTGAGGAAAAATTGTGGAAGGAGAAGTTTCACATTAAAAAAAAAACTGAGTGAAGGACTTCATACTTTTTAATAGGTTTAAATGTACAAACGTTTCTTCAATATTGAGGCTACAGTTTGATGGAAGTAGTGAAGCTGTAGCACGTATGGTTGATTTGTTATGAATTTTCAAAGTTTTGAACTTTAGACGCTTGCTATAGCGCCACCAGCAGGACTATTGGTTTGAGTTTACATCTGAGGTAATCTGGCATGGGAACGGACCTTCGTGCAAAGTTTGGTGAGTTTTCACCCATGGGAAGTATGAATTTTTCAGAAGAAAGAAAGAAAGAAAGAAAGAAGTATGAATATAATAGTGTCCTTACCGTCAAAGTTTGGAGTTCAAACTCATGAACACTTGTGTGAATGTCTGTCTGCATGTCAGCCCAGTGATTGACAGGTGTCAGCTGTGATTGGCTGCACAGAGAGCGAGCGCTATAGACGATAGATGGGTGAAGAAAATGAGAGAAATCTGACCAGTCTTCAGGGAGTTCAGCCTCTGTCTCTCCGCTCGCCTCATATAGTTTCTGCTTTTGTGTTGCACTTCATGTCTGGTTGAGCCGTTTTGCTGCTCATTGTCTCGGACCCGGCTGCTGC
This sequence comes from Trachurus trachurus, assembly GCF_905171665.1. Lineage (NCBI taxonomy): Eukaryota > Metazoa > Chordata > Actinopteri > Carangiformes > Carangidae > Trachurus > Trachurus trachurus. The sequence goes on from NC_139894.1 coordinate 3,520,791, forward strand.
TGCTGCTGCTGCTGCTGCTGCTCGCCACCGAACACCAGACGTTTGTAGAGACTGAAGAGAGGAGAGTGGATGTTCTAGTGTGCTGCAGTGGAAAAAAGAAGTGAATAGAGGAGCTCCTTTGTTCGCTGGGTTTGACTGAACAAGGGGAAAGTCAAAGAGAAAATGGTGTGTGTGTGTGTGTGTGTGTGTGTGTGTGTCAGCTTGATGAGAAGAGAGTTGTGGAATGGTTCACAAAACCACCATGCACTTTGCTTTTTTTTTTTGGTGCACTTGCAGTGTGTTATGTGTGTGTGAGTGCAGACCATGAATCACAAAATATCACAATTCTGTCCAGCAAACAAACGTCTACAGAGAGTTTGATACTGATAATTATAGATGTGAGCAGATTCAATGATTATAATTAACAGACTCCAGTGTTTGTATTAAAGCTCCATACAGTATAAAGGTAGATGTTTGTGTTAAAGCTCCATACAGTATAAAGGTAGATGTTTGTGTTAAAGCTCCATACAGTATAAAGGTAGATGTTTGTATTAAAGCTCCATACAGTATAAAGGTAGATGTTTGTGTTAAAGCTCCATACAGTATAAAGGTAGATGTTTGTATTAAAGCTCCATACAGTATAAAGGTAGATGTTTGTGTTAAAGCTCCATACAGTATAAAGGTAGATGTCCATGTGTAGTGTGATTATAAAGCAGCTCTAGGTTCTATATTAATACTGTGAAAGTATCAAAGCCTCAGTCCACAGAGAAATGCACACAGCCTATATTCAGAAACTGAGCCTTAAAGGGATAGTTCAACATTCTGGCAAATTGGCATTGCCATAATCCCTATAGTCATAGCAGTAGGTTTGTTACCTTTAATTGTCAGTGCAAGCTATTTTTAGAACCGTGGAGCAGAGCCGCGAGCTGCTCAGAGCTACGCTACGGAGGCTCATGGGATTTCTTGGTTTCCCTTATCAAATACACAATCCAACAACTCCACAACGCTCTGGTGGACAAGTTGTGACCTGCACATTCACCACGCTATGAGATAATAACAGAACGTTACCAGACAGAGTTGTTTTAGAGGGAAATTCGTGCAAAACCGCTGATACGTGTTGCCTTCAGGGGCAAACACTCTCTGAATTTCCCTCTAAAACAACTCCGTCTGGTAACGTTGTGTTATTATCTCATAGCGTGGTGAATGTGCAGGTCACAACTTGTCCACCAGAGCGTTGTGGAGTTGTTGGATTGTATATTTGATGAGTTTGATGAGGGAAACCAAGAAATCCCATGAGCCTCCGTAGCGTAGCTCTGAGCAGCTCACGGCTCTGCTCCTCCGTTCTAAAAATAGCTTGCACCGACAATTAAAGGTAACAAACCTACTGCTAAGACTATAGGGATTATGGCAATGGGCCAATTTGCCAAAATGTCGAACTATCCCTTCAAAACCAGTCGTCACGACTTCCTGTCACTTTGTGATGTCACAACAAAGCAGTCACACCACCACCAACTTTATTCAGAATGAGGATCATTTTAGCCAACAGTCGGCCAATCAGATTCCAGTTAAACTGCGTCATGTTTATAAATGTGAGTCATCTGTGATGTCATCGTGACCTTTGACCACCAACATCTAAGCCTTCGGTCTAAACGAATGTTTGCCTGAAACTTGAATAAATCCCCCCCTCCTGGACTTACTGAGATATTATGGGATGGACAACACAAACAGACAGTGAACAGCCTGACTGTCTCCCTGGCACCGAGCCTCTCAAACATCAACCTTTTCCACTAAACGGCTACAACTGCCACTTGTCCTCCGTCTCCCTCGTTCTGCCTCTCTCCGTCTCTCTCCACTCAATCTCTTAATCTCTTTGTAAATGACAGCAGCTGAGTTATTGTTTCCACAAAGCAGAAGGACACACAAACAGTGTCACGTCATAAACTCTCAGCTCCACTCGCTGCCTGGTCGATGATCTCCGCCCGTCCTGAGGATACTCCGCTCGCTCTCTGCTCTGATCGTCGCTCCACTTGGAGAATTAACTTCTTAGCCTTCAACTGGACTGAGACGTGGAGCTTCACTTCATTTTCAGACTCAACAAACTCATCAGTAGCTGGGTTTCCATCAGCTTGTTTTCATGGGCATTAGATGTTTGTGTGTATAAGTACCTTTATGGAAACAGAAATCCCAAAAAGTCCCAAAATATCACAAAATGTTTTCACATATTGAGAAAGGGGAAAAGCTCAAAAGTGCAACAGAAACAATAGTAACAAAAGTAACAAAAATGAAGGATGCCTCTGTTCGCTCTCTTGAATGTTCATGTTGTACAGTTACACATGTCTTCATCTTGCTTTTATTGGCCACATTGAATCTTCCGCCTTGTAAGGAAGATGCCTGTGACCTTTTCATTTTCCACTTGTCAATATTAAAATTATAGTAAATCAATAATCCACCCTATCTTGTAAATAGGAAGTCTTAGCAGAATAAGCAACACAATAAATTTTCAAAGTGAACATCAATATCTTATACTCTTAGCCAGTAGTTAGAGCTCAGCTCTGTACAATAAACATCTCAGTGTTTTGTGTAACAGTCAATAGATGCAGAACAACCAGAACACGCATGACTCAAATGGTGAAAATTGAGAACAATAACAATCTTACACCATTTTCTAGATTTACTATTTAGAACACTATAGGATGTTTGCTGTACAGAGTTGATTAAGAGCCTCCAGTAAACAGCAGTGTTAAAGAGCTTTAGACAGTGATTGACATTACCACAGGTCAAAGACCAGTGGGGGGGGCACACAGGGTGGCCAATCAGATTGCGTGGAGTCACTCTCTTAAAGGGATAGTTCACCCAAAATTCAAATTTCACTCATTATCTACTCACCCTCATGTCGACTAAGAGCTGTGAGAAATGTCAGAGTCCTCTGTGCCTTCTCTGAGTTACAGGGGGCTCCGCGCAGCAGTAGGCCTATTTGTCCATATAATGGTTGTCAATGGATACCAACTTTCTTCGTCCAAAAAGACACACCAAAAAACATCCAAATACCTCCATGCTGCTCGTCTGTAATGTCCGTCTTGTATTGAAGCCCCGATATGAGAAATTGTTCCGCCAGTCAGTGCAAATCACGCGAGATTTGCACTGACACAGGAAGAGCAGTGAACTGAGACACTGGGAGCTTCCGCTACAAACAAGCTTAAAACATAGACTTATTTAATTTTTTTCGGAACAATTTCTCATGTCGGGGCTTCAATACAAGAGGGACATTACATACGAGCAGCATGGAGGTATTTGGATGTTTTTTGGTGTGTCTTTTTGGACGAAGAAAGTTGGTATCCATTGACAACCATTATATGGACAAATACTGCTGCGCTGACCCCCCCGTAACTCAGAGAAGGCACGGAGGACTCTGAAAATTCTCACAGCCCTTAGTTGACATGAGGGTGAGTAGATAATGAGTGAAATTTGAATTTTGGGTGAACTAACCCTTTAAATGTTTTTGTTGTCTCTCTCCCTTCCATTAAGTTTGTTTAGTCGTGCCTTTTAATTACGCCGCCATGTTGCTCTGTCTTCTTCTGCTGAGAAACTTTGCACCACCTACTGTTGATTTCAGTGAACTTCCTCCTAATATTCATACAACCAGTAGTGGATGGAAACATATGAATTGGTAAAATTGGTAAAATTTTGCATTACATTTTCATATAGAAACCCCTCAGCACCTGTGCATGGAGACATTGTCGTCCTGTTTCTCAGCCCAGTCTTCATTTGTTTTACTTGTCTGTGTGTTACCAATACATCCTGATCTGTATTTATAAATGGTTCAGTTGGTTAACCAAGAGATCAAGAGGAGGAGGAGGAGGAGAAGTGAACCATAAGATCCCGAGCAAACAGTGAGGTGGAATAAAGAAGCTAATGAAGGGTATGACTCAAAAATAAAACCACAGTGAAGTGGATCTTTTATAACGGTGATAAAATACTGATGGAGCATAGACGGCAGATAAATGATGATGACTCAAGTTTTCTTTTCATTAGTATTGCTGCAGCTTTTTCTCTGATAGTGGAACAAAACCACATTTAATGAGTCAGTATCTAAAATAGCCATGTTTTCCATTGTAGCAGCATCTCTGTGGAGGAAGCTGTTTGTTATTTAATGGGGTTGAGTAACAGCCCTCAGTCACTTTAAAACACTTTGAACATCATGAACCTCTGGAATCTGGAAAACCTTACACCTGTTGGCATTAGATGCTCAAAAAGACATAAAACAAAAGTTTCTAGTGCAGTTTAGTAAAAACTAAAATCACTCTCACTTTAGATGAGATAATCGTAGACGTTGGGGTAAATGTTTGAATCTTTCACTTCCTGTTTTTTGGTTTTGAAAGTTTTTGTTTCCAAAGTCAAGAACAAACTTTTCTGCTTCATTTAATGAGCAGAAACCGGTCGACAGTTTCCAGTGAGTTAATAAATCTCTGCATCTGCTTCTTATTGACGGTTTGTTTTCAGATGTGTAAATGTCAGTTTTTGTTTCCACAGCTGTAGTTCGATTCTCTGATGTCTATTTTCCTGCTGACTGTAAATGTTACTATTTAGGAAGACACTGTTTAGCCTCTGTGTGTGTGTTTGTGTTTGTGTATGTGTGTGATGGATGTGGGACACAGAATATAAATAATGTGTTTAAATGTAGATTTTTGGCAGTGAAGGATTTGTTTTGAGCTGAAAAAAAAAGAAAAACTCCAGGTTAGAAAAAAGGGAGGTTTGTTTTCTGGTAAATGTCAGTGTGACTGATGAAACATCAAGGGGGATAAATCCGTCACATCATTACCGACGCATCAGATCAACTTTGAACACAACTCGGCGCAACCCGCCAAGGAGAAATGCTAATTATACTAATTACAAAACATAGATGTTATCCTTCTGTGTGCGACGCGACGCGAGCCACAAATGGACGTAGATGGAGGTGCCATTTCGTTCCATCGATAATTGCGTGTTTCCATTTTACCGTGGATGAGAGTGCATTAGATGGAGAACCCTTTGAAGCTCCCCGGCTGTTTTTTCCGCAGCGCCGAGGTCTCTTCCATAAAACCCATTAGCTTGTGTGTGATAGTGGACCAGGAGCAGCCCGCTAAAATCAGCCGCCGCTTTCTCACATTGACCCCGAACGCAGCCTGAGAGCGTCGAGGGCTTCAGATGAGGGCTGCTGCTACCGCTGCTGCTGTTGCCGCTGCTGCTGCTGCTGCTCAGCTGTAATTACATGACAACCTTTAAATAACTGCAGTGTATAGCTGCCATTTGATAATGTGTCTGTGCCGGAGTTGTCAGGGAGAATATGGCCACGGAGTGTCTGTTGGTTGGAACGGAGCTCGGCAAAGCAATTCATCATCACAGTGCCTTGGCAGGGCAGAAAAAAAAGAAAAAAAAAAAAGAAAAAACGAAAAAAAAAAATACACCATTAACTGTGGATGAGTGTACTTCTACTCTGTATCTGTGCTGTGAGGTGTAAACCGTTTCCCTCTCCAACATTTCGGTGATTGCCGCGATTTGGCTTCGGCTGGAGAAGCAGAAGTTTTCTAAAAAACTCCCCAAACTTGTGACTTAGACGTGTTTGACATTGTCAGCACTTTGACTGGGCTGAGTCACCTTGAAGCCTATTAGGAACAAAGATGAGATGTAATGCTAAATGTCATTGAAAAATGTCATGCAACAGGATTAGTTACATCACTCCTCTTAGCACAGCGCTGTGTCTCTGCTAAAGACAACGAGACGTTTTGCACTGTGTCTCTCACTGCCATCGTATAAATTACACATTATGTTTTTTTTTGTTTTAATAGACGCGACTCATTTAAAGTTAAAGCTGCTGTGAAGACGCTCGGTTGTGGACGGTCAGTCTTTAAATGATGGAAGCGATCAGGGCTGATTGATTTTTTTTAAGAGGATTATGCCGATGTTTTAAAATCTCATCACTGATCTGGAGCTCCATGACGTCCAGTGAGGAAATCCTCCTCAGTGAGTCACATTATGGCTGCACTTAAAGTCATGAAACACAGCAGAGCAGTGCAGCTTTAAAATAATAAAGATTGGAAACTTCATGGAAATTCCATTTCAAAACTGTTAAAGGGATAGCTCAACATTTTGGCAAATTGGCCCAGAGCCGTGAGCTGCTCAGAGCTATGCTAGAGGCTAATGGGATTTCTTGGTTTCCCTCATCAAACTCATCAAATACACAATCCAACAACTCCACAACGCTCTGGTGGACAAGTTGTGACCTGCACATTCACCACGCTATGAGATAATAACACAACGTTACCAGACAGAGTTGTTTTAGAGGTAAATTCATGCCTTCAGGGACAGTTTTTCATCAAGCAGTCAGTGTATTTGCCTCTAAAACAACTCTGTCTGGTAACGTTGTGTTATTATCTCATAGCGTGGTGAATGTGCAGGTCACAACTTGTCCACCAGAGCGTTGTGGAGTTGTTGGATTGTGTATTTGATGAGTTTGATGAGGGCAACCAAGAAATCCCATTAGCCTCCGTAGCGTAGCTCTGAGCAGCTATGACTATAGGGATTATGGCAATGGGACAATTTGCCAAAATGTTGAACTATTCCTTTAACAAAGGTGGACGTCATCTCTGTGACTCCACCCACAGGTTTCTGTAATGTTATAGGTTGGGATTTAAACCAGTGCTAAAAGATTACAATTTCCAGAAACTAGAATTTGTCACCTTTAAAACAATACCTAATACATGAATATTGGCCTCCCAGTTCTTCTGTTACAAGCTGAATAAGTCAAATAGGCAAGAATTACTCTAGACTCACTCTAGTGGCCAGAAGGGGAACTGCAGCTGCAGGTTGAAGTTTCCACAAGTTCAGGACATAAACCTGGATTTCCTGCTTCCTTGGAGTCCAATATAAACATCAAATCCTGAATATGACCCAGAACCAAAAGGCTTTGGCTCTTTGTAATCGCCATGACGATGACCTGCGAGTCACGGCTATAGAGTCAGGAACAGGAACTGTGACCTCATCCCCGGAGAGAGAAACCGACCTCCATCTTTCTTCTGTGATCGGTGGTCAGCAAAACAACACATGGTTTTTGTCGTCTCGCAGGTGATCAATGCCGCAATTCAACAGCGTGTGACCTCAGAGGGATGGACGGGGATGGCGGCGGGGTGGGGGGGTCGCGGAGTGGGGGCATAAGTCAGTCGGGCTTTGTTGAGCCGGCGATCTGAAGCGGCTGTGTTCACCTTGTCGTCGTCGGTTCGCCGCTCCCTCTCTCCTCCGGCGCTGACATGAGCTGATTGGTGTGTCATTGAGCTCTGGGCTTTATTTGACTGTCCATCAAAGCTGAAAGCTGAAGGGTCTCTGTCTCTCTGGTTAACCCCTCCTTCCCCCCTCCCCTCCCCAACACACACACACACACTCCTATCCCCACCCCCCAGGGGCCAGAAGCGCAAGGTCACCAGGCAAGTGGTGCGCCGGCGACCTTGGTGGGATGGGGTATAATATGAATACAATCATGCTGAGTGGCGAAATAATGGCGCCGTAAATTCAATAAACAACCCGGCGGACCTGACATCACCTTCCTTTCATGACATCTTTTTCTGACAGGACAAAGTAATACAGCGCTCCCCCGAGAGTCCCTGAAAACAGTCAATTTCTCCATACTAAATGTCAAGGCGGCCATGCGTGGAAATATGAAAATGGAAGAGCAGAGGCGGAGGCACTTAACGGAGAGCGGAGAGGACAGCAGCACCTGCTATCAGCAGGAATCCGCCGCTCTCCACCTGTCTGAGCATCTGAACTCCGCAGAACAAAAAAACACTGTTAACCAGACGCAGAGGAGGAGGAGGAGGAGGAGGAGGAGCTGCCGGGATGAGAGGCCTAAAACACTCCGAACAAGCCGCTCGTCTCTGACTCCGGCCCGTATTTGTAATTAAATAGTTCCAGTCACCTTGGAAACCTCCGAGGGTTAGGAGTTTGACTGTTGCTCCTCCATCTTCCTGCAGCTTCCTCTTCACTTTTCTCCTCACCCCCTTCTTCTTCTTCTTCTTCTTCTTCTACAAGTTTCCAAATGTGATCTATGGTCAAAACCGGAAGTCGGTTTTCGTGGAATTGTATGTTACGTTTCCATGGTTTTCAATCGTTGTCATAGTTGCGGTAAACGCATGGATCTATCCACCACTTTCCGGAGAATGACGCTGGGTGTCGCCATGACACTCCATTCCACCGTTACTGTATTGTTGATAGCATAGACTGGTTGATAGACATCAGCCGTGATGACTTTATTCATAATCATCACGTAATTTTAATGAGAACAATACGGACGAGGTTTTAGCTTCATGTCACATTTTCACGTCACTATATCACCGTTGCGACTACTCTGATGTTTATGAAGTCTATAAAAAGTCTAATTTTAGATTAGACTCGCTAAAATGCTACAAAAACCGTCTTCCGTTGTGGTGTGACGCAATGGATTATGGGAAAATAAAGTGGTGGATTAACGCTGGCTTTTAACACGAATGTCAATTTGTGTGATATCCATTGTTAAAAGCTGCTGTGATGATCCATGCATTTAACCAAATAAAATAATAAAATCCATGCATTTACCGCGACTACCGAAACCATGGAAACGTAAACATAAAATTCCACCGGAAGAGCAAAGCACGTTTTTGACGTTCGGAAAAAAGTGGATTCTTACTCCTCTGTATTAATCTGACAGTCGTTGTTACCAGGCGCTGGGTTAAATATAACAACAGGGGACTGTTGGCTGTGTTGGTGGGGGCGTGTTGTGACTTTATTATTACTCTGATCCTTTTATTGCATCCATATACAGCACTTTACATCCTGTACTGTTTGTTCTCAGCCACTTTTACCCCTTTTGTCCTGCAGAAACAATGTTTATGCAGTCGTCAGCATAAGGAACTCAATGTCAGTGCAGCGACGTGGTACAGATTGTTCAGTCGGATTTTGTGGTTTGAAGTGCAGGTCCTGTGATTAATGATTGGATAGGTGGGTTTGAGTTGGACTTTACACAGTGAAAGTATCCATGAAATGTAACATTTTTTGTATTACAAGTTTCTTTGAAAATTAATTTGTTTGTAATTGTGGTCATTGAATTGGACAGCACTTTGGTCAACCTTGGCTGTTTTTAAATGTGCTTTATCAATACATTTGATTTGATTTGATTGTTGGTAACATTTCATGGAAGATGAGCATGTCACAGAAAGATGTTAAATTAATTAATCCCCATATCATAATCAAACCACCGGTGCAGCATCTAAAGCCCCAGCTCGACTCTACTCGCCCTTCTTGTACAAGGAATCTGGTACTACTTGGTTCAATTTTTCTGGTACCACCTCGGCTGAGGTACAAAATTGGTTAAAGAGGTACTAAAAGGTGACGTGAAAACATTGTAGACCACTGATTGGTCAAAGAGAATCATCATCACTACGTCATTGCCTCGTCAATGCGTAGCATGCACTGGATATCCTGCACGGCTCAAACCCACAGCTATCACAGCAGTCACAGTTTTTCAGTGAGTCAAGTTAATTTCAAAAATCAGCAGCCCGAGATGAGATGGCGGAAGTTTTGTGCAACATCGACTATGATGAGAGCCTCCATCATCCCTGTAGCAGGTTACAAGTAATTTATTTAACCATCATATTACTCTGAAGCTGCTTCGTTGAGGTAAAAATCCTGCTTAGTTCCTCTTTAAACTCCCAAAATGATAAAAAAAAAAAAAAGAATCCAGGAGGTCGAGCTCGAGGAACCGATTAACTTTCTACAACTGTGTGACAGGAAGTGAACAGTTATCACAGCTTCAGTCTCTTTTTCACAGGCCTGGCTTCTATTTTCTCTCAGCCGGTGACGACTCAACTGTAAAAACAAAAAAACAAGTTTTTGTTTAACCAAACGGCAATTTACTGCATAATTTATACCTAATGTGAGATAAATAGAGCTGTTTCCTGGGTCTGGTTTTTGTATTTTTGGACCTTTTTTTTGTAAAACAGGCTCATTAACACGTGCACTCTTTGACTTTGTCTAATTATCTCCAGAGATCTATGAACAGAGCGTTTGAACCTTCCACTAAAGGCCTTAAAATAAATGCAGCGTTACTTCCTCCGTCGTTGGTTTCTCTGTAAAATGCATTCAAACACAGCAAAAAATCCAGTTCATTAATATTCTCCGTGTCCCTGTGTAGATGTTGGAGTGTGTTGAGTTGCCCCTCCACCCCCCTCAGCTCGTCCTCTCGGGGTCTTCAGTCCTCAGTCGTAAACCTCTCAGCAGCCGAGCCATTCAGCTTTGATGGACGCCGCCTGTGATGAAGGTAAAGCTGCTCTAACGCCCGTAAAGGACACTTCCATCATGATTACATTTACATTTAAAGGGTCAGTTCATCCAAATCACACATCTTATTTTACTACGGCTCGCCTGTGGTGCTGAGATCCGCCCACGCAGCTAATTTAGTTTTATATGCTGAGGGTTTTTTTTTTTTTTGCATATACTGGGATCAGATATTATGTTGTGGTTCAAAAAACTGCAACAGATAAATAACATTTTTTTTTCTCCACCTCAGATAAAATGTTCTATACCTCAGATGAGCGGTTTCTAAATTAGGGAGGGCAGGAAGCTGAACAATGCAGAGCACAGCACAGAGTTTTAACTTGTCAAACACAGGTGTGACTAATAACACTGTCAACTGTAGCATTACATTGCAATAATAGCTTGAGCTGAGCCATTATCAGAGTGATTGCCTCCTCTGCTTTTAATGTGAAAAGCCAAAAAAAAAAGAAAGAAAAACAAGGTCTGGGAGACAGAGTGAGAGAAGCTGCAGGGCAGAGAAGGACAGGGAAAAAAAACATTTAAATCACCGAACGGATGTAAAATTGAGTGTCGGTGTTGAAAAACTTTGGTTTTAGATGCTTTTAATTTTTACAAAAGAAACTCATGCAAAACAGCTTCCAAATGGAGGCGTGATATTAAAGCGCTGCCCTGCCAATCAGCCAATCAGAAGAGAGGAGGAGTCTCCGAGTCTGTCTTCTGATTGGCTGACTGTTTTCCGACTGATCCAATGAAAAAAAATAGAGCAGATTTCGGAATAAAACACTCAGAGAAACCAAATCCCCCAAATTAGGTCCAGGTGGTGAGGGGACGGGGCTTTGTTGTGACATCACAAAGTGACAGGAAGTCCTGACGGCTGGTTTTAAGGCTCAGTTTCTGAATACAGGCTGTGTGCATTTCTCTGTGGACTGAGGCTTTGATACTTTTCACAGTATTAATACTATTGTCAGGGTTGCAGGAGGACCCAAATGCAAGAGCTAACACAGGCAGATTACTTGCAAACTAAAGTTTAATCTCTCACAACAGGCAGGAGAACGTAACAACACCATGACAAACACACAATAATCGGACACAGACAAAGGGAGACACTGAGGCTGAACACACAAGGGAAGACACAGGTGGTGCAATCAAGGCAGGTGAAACTCATTAGGTTAGGCGGGAAACTTAACAGGAAGACAGAAGTAAGACATGGACTTCAAACTAAAACAGGAAAATAACAGGGAACAAGAGACACAGACCATGACAGACAGGAAAACCCAGAACTACAAAATAAAATAGGACTAAACTTAACTAAACAGGGGGACACACAGTTGACAAATATAATATTAAAGTTAAACCATCCTTAACTGGCTCAGACTGGTTCTGTGGCTTCTGGACATTTTGTTTTTCTTTAACTCATTGATCGTAATCGATCACCTTGTCTGAGATGAGGATGAGAACATCACGGAGGAGGAGGAGGAAGAGGAGGAGGGGGTTGGGGGTAGTGGGGGGGGGGGGGGGGGGGGGGGTCACAGTAAAGGCAAACATGTACTCTACTGTGCATCTCGAGTTAAGCTCTGGAAAAAGCTACTAAATGGACCTTGAGGTGAGATTGTTTTGTGAAGGTCAAGAAGCTCAGTGGAGTGATTTATTCTCCAAACCACCGAGAGTAACGACAGCAGCAGGAGGAGGAAGAGGAAGAGGAAGAGGAGGAGGGGGGGGGGGCATTTAGAGAAGAGAAGAGATGGATGGATGGATGGTGGAGATCAGAGGAACTTCCACATACAGTATTTAACCCTCCTGTTTTCCTCCTGGCTGGGTCAAGGAAGGAAGGAAGGCAGGAAGGAAAGGAGGAAGGAAGGAATGCAGGAAAGACAAAGGGAAAGATGGGAGGAAAGAAGGAAAGGGAAAAGGAAGGAAAGATAGAAGGAGAGAGGGGTCAAAAAGGAAGGAAGGATGAAGGGAAAGAAGGAAGAAAGAGAAGGAGGGAAAAGGGAAGGAAAGAAAGATGGAGGGATAGGGAACATATTCATTCAAGGAAGGAAGAAGGGAAGGAAAGAAGGAAGTAAGGAAGGGGAAAAGGATTGTGGAAAAAAGGAAGGGAAAAAGGAAGGAAAGAAAGATGAAGGGAGGGAACAGATCAGGTCAATTGGATCAAAAGAGGAAGGAAGAAGTAAGGATGAAGGGAAGAAGGAAGGATTGTGGGGAAAAAGGAAGGAAAGAAGGAAGGAAGGATGGAGAAAGGGACCAGATTGGGTCAATTTGACCCAGAAGGACAATCAGAGGGTTAACATTTATGTCCTTTTTGGAATGTGCAAGGCTTAATTGAAACCATGGATTAAAGGTGCTCGTACAGTACGACTTTACGAGCACTTTGGATCAAAGCGCTGACTTTGGATCAACCTCAGCTTCGTGGATTGGAAACCAAGTTCCTGGATTGGTTATGGTTTCCTGACTGGATGATCTCATGTGTAGGAGCAGTGTGAGTGTATATACGGCGCCGACAGAAGCAGAACACGAGCGTAGAAGAGTCGGACGACGACCCCGTGACCTTGTAACCCCCGGCGAGCTGCAGCCGGCTGCGTCTGGATGTATGTTTTGACACGATGAGCTGTATGTTTGCATGTATCTCTGACTCGGGGAGGTTTGTTTTCAGGCCTTCCTTCCCTCGCTCGCTCGCATCCGTCCTCATGTTTCCTCCTGTGGAGCTGCAGGCCGGCTCTTTTCCCTCTCCCCTTCCTCCCCCTTCCTCCCCCTCTGCCCCCCCCACACCCACCCCGCTGTGTCCAGACTTGTCAGAGCAGATTCTCGTCAAATTACCAATGTCCTGCATCGGGGTAATTGCTTGCCAAACCCACTCCACTGATGCAAATTTAAGGGGTTGCATGTGATGGAGATAATGCCAAATTGGTTTTGAGATTTTGCGATGTCTACTCAGCATGGATAGATAGATATGTGGGCCCTTAAATTACAAAAAAAAAAGAAGAAGAAGAAGGAGAAGAAATGAAACGAGGCTCTGTGTGGAGAATGCTGATTTGGCATTACTCAACATCGGAGAAGAAGATATATTTCTCCTCCCTGCAGCTCGCTCCTCGCAGAACAAATAATTGTGAAGTAAAAAGTCTGCGAGGCTCTTAGTGCTTCATAACAGACACGCACGCCGCAGTCATAACACCTCCTCTCGTGTCCCGTAATGTTCAATTGCCTCGGCTAAGTAGCCATTAATCGCGGCCGAGGCTAATGGCCGCGGTCCAGCTCGGCTACAGCCGTGTGACCCGACTGCTAATGAGGCAGAAAGAAGTGGCTCAAGTCTTTGGTTTGTCGTCGTCGTGGTGATGGTGCCAGTGGCCCTCGGTGGTCTGGCCGACGGCCGCCGCGGGCCGGCCGCTCTGTGACGCTGATGTCACCTGATGGGAGAGGCCAGCGAGGCACACGATTGGCTCACCCAGAGGGAGATATCAGAGCGCACAGCTCATTTCAGCAGGATTAAACTCTGGAGGCTTTGAGGAGCCGAGCTGAGGAGTCGAGTTTTCCTCTGGGGAGGAACACGCTCTCGCCTCTGATGGTGGAGGAGGAGGAGGAGGAGGAGGAGGAGGAGGAGGGGGGAGGGGGGGTTTAATTTCAGTGGCTAAGTTGGTGGTAGTGGTGGACGTGGTAATGAGACGGGGGGAGGGAGAGAAGGGGGGTAGGGCTGTTCACGGCTAAATTGGCAATGACAATTAAAGAGTGGTAATTAACAGGGTTAGGAGGAGAGCGGCCTCCGGGGAGGAAGAAGAAGAAGAAGAAGAAGAAGAAGAGGAGGAGGAGGAGGAGGAAGAGGAGCGGCGAGCTCAAGGGCGACGACGGCAGAGCGACGACAAAACAGCGTCAGGTAGAAGTCACAACATGGAGCAGCAGAGACAGGGTTCCCACTCTTTTCTTGAAATCATTTTTCAGGACTTTTCTGGGACATTTTCAGCTGCTACAGTCTGACAGACTTGTTATTAGGCCTTTACACGGCTTTCCAAGAATATTTGTCTTATTTCTTGTCAAAATGTCTCATTTCTATTCAAACTAATCTCTTTCCACTTAAAGCAGAAGTAAGCGATCCGGTGGTTTTGTCTAACTTCTTGTCAGCCCGATGGAGTTAGCAGTCCCCGCCCCCGCCCTCGTCCCTACGTCACCACATTCACGCGCATCCCTTGGCTGCACACACAGAGAGGACCGCCCCTTTATGCCATTCTCTCTCCTCATTGGATAAAGGTTGTAGGATACAAGGAAAGTTTTCTCCTTGGCTTACAGCAGAGCAGAGTGACTGACAGACCCGTGTTTCAGAACAAACACTCCATAGAAGTGATTGCTGGAAGTTTTTTGTGCTTGTAATAAGAAAGAAAAACTTTCTCCACTGTCAGATTATATTATTTCAAGTGAAAATCTGCTTGAAAAAAGTAAAAAAAATGTCTTAAAAACAAGCTACTTTTTAATGTGATGAGTCTTATTAGGTATAATGAGATTTGTCTTGACTAGAAATAAGACAAATATTCTTGGTAAGACATTTGAGTTTTTGCAGTGTACACATCGCTCCGTCCCATTCATGCTTGGGAGAAGTTGTAATTCAGTACTTTATTTTGTAAATTCAACCGGTTTGTTTCTATATTTATTCTTTTCTCTCACCCCCAGAAGTTTGATTTAAAGATGCGCTGTCTGTGGCTCAAACTTATCTATGAAATAATATCTTACGTGCTTAGAAATTAAGACAAATTTATCATAGAACAATGCAAAAAAATGTTGATTTGTTTTTAAACTGCACCTAAAAACAGCTCTCTTTTCTCGCTGGGCACATCTTTGGAAAAGAAATCCTTAGTGGGGTCTGAAAAAGTCAAATAGAGCTCTGATGTCACCATGTGATAAATTATTTCCCAGGACAACTCAAGTTTTTCCAGGACATTTTACCCTTTTTCTCAATTTCCATGTGTTTTCCATGACTGGATATTGGTCAACCATTTTCCAGGTTTTCCAGGACGCGTGGGAACCCTGGGAGAGAGTCCAGGGGGGCTTAAAGGAGCGTTTCAGAGGTTTAGCACTCTGAGCTCAGACGCTAACACGAGGCTGTAAACACACGATCAATGTTTATGATCTCTGACGCACACGTGAGACAGTCAGTAAAATAAAAAAAAAGTCTGAGTGATGTTCACACCGACACCATGACACAACGATAAATAAATCCTCCGTGTGCTCGTTCTCTCCTCTGCTCCACAGCCCAGATGTGGAGCACATACATCACCACTGTCAGACGCTGTACTGTACTGTACTGTACTGTATGTCCACATCTGGACCAATTGTAAGGCACAGAAACATGTAATCTGTCCAGATGTGGGCCCAGGCCAGAGGTTTGATTCTACACAACACAACACAACACAGCACACGTAGCACTTCACCACAGGGAGTAACACAAATGTCAAATATGAGCAGCTCCTACACACACAGACAAGCAGCAGGTTTCTTCAGCTTCACTGCGATCAAAGCCATGGTGCATGTGAACATACTGCACATCAGTAAACACCACATTCCAGATGTTTTACAAATATAAACTCAGATGCAAATGTGAATGTATTTTAGAATTTCAGATCTGGATTCAATTTCTGACTGATCCAATAAAAATAGAGCAGATTTCAGAATAAAACACTCAGAGAAACCAAATCCTGCAAAGTTGTTGGATGGTGGGTCCAGCTGCTTTATAATCACACTACACATGGACATCTACCTTTATACTGTATGGAGCTTTAACACAAACATCTACCTTTATACTGTATGGAGCTTTAACACAAACATCTACCTTTATACTGTATGGAGCTTTAACACAAACATCTATACTGTATGGAGCTTTAACACAAACATCTACCTTTATACTGTATGGAGCTTTAACACAAACATCTACCTTTATTTTGAAGGAGCTTTAACACAAACATCTACCTTTATTTTGAAGGATCTTCAACACAAACATCTACCTTTATACTGTATGGATGAGTTTTTACACAACAAGTTTCAGCCACCATTTAATCATTGTGAATCTGCTAATTTCAGCATTGAGCTGTTAAAGTCCAGTTTTTATTGTGAAATGAAAGCTGAATCTTAAAAAAAATAAAAATAAAAATCAAAGTCATTAGAAAGTGGGAAGAGAAAGAAAATAAGAAGAATACAATTACACCAAACTCTGCTCATGTTTTTTTCAGCTTTTCATAAATATGCAGGAACCTGTAGAGTCCTGAATTTTAAAACGCTGCTTTTCAAGTGTGTGACTTTGACAGAATAATAAAGCTGATGAAATGATTGTGATGTTAAACTTCAACCCTCTGCTGCTGGTTGATGCTCACTGAAACAAACCAGGGAGGAGGAGGAGGAGAGGAAGGCCAGCTTGAACTTAATAAACGTCGTCTTTTGCTGCAGAGTGAGATTCTTCTTTAATTAACTCTCTTGTTGTCCTGCTGGGTCAAGGAAGGAAGGACAAAGGGAAGGAAGGAAGGAAGGAAGGAAGGAAGGAAGGAAGGAAGGAAGGAAGGAAGGAAGGAAGGAAGGAAGGAAGGATTGTGGACAGAAGGAAAGGAAAAAGGAAGGAAAGAAAGATGGAGGGAAGGAACAGATTCGTTCAAGGAAGGAAGAAGAAGGAAGGAAGAAGGGAAAGAAAGAAGGGAGAAGGAAAGGAAAGATAGAGGGAGGGAGGAAACAGATTGGGCCAACTGGGTCAAAAAGGAAGGAAGGGAAAAGGGATTATGGACAGAAGGAAGGGAAAAGAAAGGAAAGAAAGATGGAGCGCGGGAGGGGACAGATTTGTTCAAGGAAGAAAGAATGAAGAAGGGAAAGAAGGAAGGAAGGGAGTTTAGTTTAGTTTAGTTTATTCTTTTAATACGGGACAATGTGCAGTTACATTAATCATTTAAAAAAAAATGAAAAGATGGTTGCACCAGATTTAGCTCCCAGCTAATTTCCATCTGTAGTCCCTACACATAACATAAAAGTAATAAAATACACAGAATACAAGCTATTATACAAAGATGAGGGAAAAGGGAAGGAAAGATAGAAGGAAGTAGGGAACAGATTGGGCCAACTGGGTCAAAAAGGAAGGAAGAAAGGAAGGGAAAAGGGAAGGAAAGAACAGATTTGTTCAAGGAAGGAAGAACAAGGAAGGAAGAAGGGAAAGAAGGAAGGGGAAATGGAAGGAAAGAAAGATGTAGGTATAAGGAACAGGTCAATTGGATCAAAAGAGGAAGGAAGAAGAAGTAAGGATGAAGGGAAGGAAAGAAGGAAGGGAAAAAGGATTGTGGAAAGAAGGAAGGGAAAAGGGAATGAAAGAAAGATGGAGGGAGAGAACAGATTCGTTCAAGGAAGGAAGAAGAAGGAAGGAAGAAGGGAAAGAAGGAAGGGGAAAAGGAAAGAAAGATGGATGAAGGGAACAGATCGGGTCAATTGGATCAAAAGACGAAGGAAGAAGAAGTAAGGATGAAGGGAAGGAAGAAAAAAAATGATTGTGGAAAGAAGGGAGGAAAGAAGGAAGGAAGGCGGAAGGGAACAGACTGGGTCAATTTGACCCAGAAGGACGACAGGAGGGTTAAACGAGTGAGATTCCTCTTTAATTAGAATTAAAACCAAACTCTCCCTCTGGTCCCTGATCTCACCAGGATCCGACGGTTTTCTAAGGATTTGTCGTGTAAACGAGAGCAGAGCCTCGACACCGCCGCCGACCCGGTCAAACCTCGTTCAGCGCCGGCGGTGGAAAGGCCGACGAGCCGTTCGACGTTCGAGCGGGTGAGCCAACATTTCAGAGACTAATGAAATATTTTGTCATCCCGCGCCGTCCCCCTGGACCTCCCTTCATACCTTTTGCCACTTCACTTCCTTTTGCCTTCACAGCGAAGAACGCTTAACGCTCAACGCTCGACGCCGTCGCCACTGCCGCTGCCGCTGCGGGACTTAACAAGCCTGGAAAATAATTAAAATTCAACCAAATGATGAAACACTTGCAGCAAAGCGTCCTTGAAGGGTCGACAGGGCCTGTTCTGAACACAGCAAGGAGAGAGAAAGAGGAGGAGGAGGAGGAGGAGGAGGAGGGGGAGGAAGGAGGAAGGGAGCAACGTTTTTTTTCTTCGTCTTCTCTCTCTGTCTCTTCACAGAGAATAATGTTAAGCTGCTGCTCCCAGCTTAAGGGCCTCTTAAATTGGAAAGGCACTGGCCTATAGAGACATGTACCTGTCAAACAAATACCACACGCCTCTGATTCTCTCTCCTCTCCTCTCCTCTCTTTCTTTCTTTCTCTCCGGCTTCGTTTTTTTTTTTTTTCTTTTTTTTTAAACTCTCAGATGGTATTGGAGTCAGAAGACAGACGCCGGGCGCCGTGGTGGAGATTGTCGGGTTTGAGAACAGAGACGGGGATTCGCCTCTTAGAGGTATCACAGCGACACCGCTGTCGGAGGAATTAAGAGGCGAAGCTCAGCGGCCCCTCCGGTGATCCGCTCAGAAGATGTTTCTCACGGCCCGGAGGAGGAGGAGGAGGAGAGGCTGTCAGAGGGGGGAGGGAGGGGAGGGAGGGGAGGCAGCGTTCGCATGTGAAAATGAACATGTTAGAGTGAAATGTGTTGGGTCGTCTGAGTTCAATCTGGAAACATAGGACATTCAGCTCATCATGTAAATAATTCATTTCAAATCAGTGATTCAATTAGTGCATTTATGAAAAAGTCATGAACAGAAAGAAGAATTTTCCTCCCGGGGGCGAGGAGCAGAAACAATCTGAGTGTAAACAAACCAACGCTTCACACGGACACGGAGAGAGAAAAAACTAAAGACGCAAATCAAACCAACAACTCACTCACTTTGTTGGGCGGAGCCTCAGGCCAAATTCGATGTCTTTCGGAGAAGTGAAGCTTCACCTGTGGAGCAATGACCACGACATCACAGAGGCAGCAGCTGGTCTGCAGAGCTGCTCGGCCGGCCAACCTCCGTCGTCATCCCGGGGGACAAAACGATCGCTAATTAACTTACCCGCAGACTTTTAGAGGTTTTCCGCCGGCTGGTTAAATTATTTTTAGGAGATAAATGTTGGTCTCGTTGATGAAATCTAACAATTAGCATTACTTTGTTTGAATGTAAAGTGAAGCTTCCTGTGTGACAGAAGAGCAGCGCTGCCTCGGGGCTCTGTATGTACAGAAATCACCATATTTAATGTTACATCAACATCAAAAAATACATGTTTTACAATGAACACATCAGTCTGTATTACATGTTATTACTATTATTTATTTTATTAAGTTATATAGGGTACACAGCAAAGATACTCCACTACCCTCATTTTTTAAAAATAACGGGGTACGTATAAATGGGGCCTCAGATCACTTGAAGAGGTCTCGGCTCGTTTCCATTCAAGCCCTGGATCGGTTAGTTTGCAGTGAGAACGTCATCGACATAACGCACACGCTGCTGATCTTCAGTGCTTCTCCTTCAACTTGAACTTAGACTTTATTGTCCCCAGAGGGAAATTTGCTTTGCAGGCAGGTAAAAACATAAAACATAGGAAGCACATTCAGTTTCGATACAACACTGAAGAAAAAAAAGAAAAGAAAGTGTCAGAGAGTGTGTCATAACTGTTCCTTTTTTAAAATCTAAATTAAGTTGAGTAATGGCTTGTGGTATAAATGAGTTTTTCAGTCTGTTTGATTTAGCCTTTGGCAATCTGAGTCTCCTGCCAGAGGGAATCAACGACCCGGCTGCTGGTTCAGACTGGCCTGACCGTGTTCAGGTCGGATTTGGGCCAAAAATAAACACAAATGACTCAGAGTGGGTCGGGTCTGGGCTTCAACTGCGATTCAGTTTTAATTTTCAGGGCCGTTGAGAACTCTCTTCCATGGTTTTTATATTTCCCTGCAACCTCCTCCTCCTCCTTCCAGGTAAGATGTCAGACCAATAAGAGAAGAGTTGGTTCACGCATGGCATTCGTTTACAACTTCAGACACCCTAATAAACGCTAAGCCCCGCCCCCAGAGACCGACCAGAATCACATTAGCGACTATAAATTATATGTCTTCCCTTCCACAACTTCACAGTCAGTTTCCATGCAGACGACACAACAACAGTAGGATAAGCAGCAGGTGGGTCTCAGCTCGGACTTCTCACAAAACTTTCCTAAAAAATAACAGGACATATAATTAACAAGGTTCAAAGAACACTCAGTATTTTTCCATTAATAATAGTATTTTGTATGTGACGTGTTGAAAGTTGTGTCCAATGTGTTGCATGGACTCAAAACACATAACAGAGAGGAATTATGTGTTTAGATGAACATTAACGATAATAAAACCGAGTGTCTTATTTACCACATGGGACATGTCCTCAAAATGTAAAAACTGATTTATTAAAAGAACAGAATGAAGTGGATAAAGTGGATTATCATAAATAAAACAAGGAAATTATCACAAGAAATGAACAGTGAATTTTCTGCCTCTGAATATGAAAGACACATGAGATGTTTACACGCTGCATCACGGTAATTACTCCTGTAACCGTGGTCAATTACAACCGTTAATTACTGTGGTGGATTGTTGCATGGACGACCGACAACAACGTGTGTTTGTTTGGTGTCAGTCAGAAGACAGCTGAGTGACAACTTTTGAAAATAAAATAAAAGTCAGCAGGAGAAACAGTGGCCGGTTCAGCTGCAGTGACAGCCTTTCAAAATAAAAGTCTGTGATGTCCTTCAACCTTCAGCTCTGAGTTCCTCTGCTCCTTCACCTTTGCTCTTAAAGCTGCATTTACAGAGGTAAAACATAAAAAACAGACAGAATCTGATAATAATGATGATGATGATGATGATGATGATGATTATGATGTTTTATAGTCCATGTATAGCTCTTTAATCTGACAAACAGTTGTGCAGTTACTTTTAATTACGTACGTTTGTGTGATCAGGGCTGAGTTATTTTTATTTGCATCAGCGCTGTCACTTTAATCATGTGTTTATATGTTCTGTTCAGTTTTATATCAGTTCACCAACTGCTCTGTAAAATCTGTCTCAACACGAGTCTCTAAATCATTAATTATCTCCATGAAGTTTAATGATGATGACGGAGACGACGTCCCTGCTGATGATGGGTTGTTGCAGGTTCATGTGATGCTATAGGTGCTAATGTATATAATAGTTAATGGTTGTGTGATAGTAACTAACAGCTGCTCTCCTTCTCCTCCTCCTCCAGCGGTCTGCAGAGCTGTCAGTGCAGAGAGTGGGAACGCTGCTCCGCCATCGATTTATGGTCCGACCGCTGTGGGAGCTGCACTCAGGCTTCACGTGCTTCGGTTTGCACAACCGTGCACGGCCGGTAATGAAAACCTGAAGACAAGGGAGGACAGGACGAGACCACATGAGATGAGACCCTCGTGGTTGTTGTGAAGACAAAGGAAGCAGAATTTCAGGTCTGGTCCTCGTACACAGCCTGATGGGAGAAAATAAAAAAGACCTAATAGACATTTATCTGATCATTTTTACTTTTAATCCCATAAATATGAGATGAAATGTCAGATTTATGAAATAAAAAGACACAATAATGAGATAAAAACTCATATTCATGAGATAGTCGCAAATATGAGATGAGAAAGTCTAAATAATCAGATAAAAAACAACAATTATGAGATACAAAGTCAAAATTGTAAGATAAAAACTCAGAATCATGAGCTAAAATGTCATGAATATGAGAAGAAGTCATAATTATGGAATAAAAATGCAAAATAATGAGATAAAAAGTCTAAATAATCTAATAAAAAGTCACAATCATGAAATAAGACTTGAAATTATGGGATAAAAACTCATAATCATGAGAAAAAACATCATGAATATGAGATAAAAAGTAATAATTATCAAATTAAAGAAGAAATTAAACTGATTTACCAAAGTGGTATATTTTCACTGGCAGAAACAGGCTTCCGTACGGTCGTGATACAGCAACAAATGAGGATTCATCCGCTGCTAAAACTAGTCCCTGACAAATTAATAATTTCTCCACGTCTGGTACAAACTGCAGCACAAAGATGTTCGAGGGAAAAGGACCGAGGAGTTTGTTCATGTGATTATCTTCATGTTGTCATTTGATGTTTTCTTTTGCACACATATCGTATGTTTCATATTTTTTGTATTTGTACTGACTCTGTGCTTCATGTAGGAACTAAAGTTGTGCCTGTTGCTTTGGGACACTTGTTCCTTCTTGCTCATCAGCAGCCTGGCTGTTGTTTATTTGTTTATTCACATGCTAATGGATCATTGTGTATGTTCATATGTAGTTAGTGATAATGTGAGTGTGTTTCTTTTAATCTGAAAGCGAATAGAAAAGCTGAAGATTTTACCAGCGGGTTCGTGGTGCGGTCTATTTCCTGGAGGGAGTTTACAGGTTGGTTTTTTGGGGCTTTTTCATATCGTTTGTTGACTTTTTTCAAGGAACTGGATCTAATAACAGCAGGTCTGCTCTTATTCCTGTAGAAACACAGATGTGTGTGTGTCTGTGTGTAATAATGTGATTCAACAGATGCACACACAAACACACACACACACACAGAGATATGAGCCCGGCCTCCAGTGTTTGTCCGGTTTAATTTCATCTATTTATTACATTACGTGGCTTTTGTTTTATGAACAGATGCAGCAGATTCATAATCCACCCCTCCTCCCCCTCCCGCCTGTCAGTCTATCAGAGCGTCACGGCTTCTCTTCCTCCGTCGGGGGAATTGATCTGTTTGCTCCCCTGACGCTCCCTGTTAGCATTGATTAACCGGTGAGTCACGCTACCTCTGCAAAGACAAACATTTGAAGCTTTCATTTTTTTTTTTTTTTTTACCCCTTTAATTATTTAGAGTCACAGTGAGGTTCCACGTTCATCGCAGCCTCATACATCATGCAAAAAAAAATACTCCGACTGACAGCCAGCCACACGACGCTCAGCGCTCTCAGGCCCCTTTGCTTTTTTTTTTTTTTTCCTCCTCCTCTGTTTGTTTTGGTGGCGAGCTCTGGGGCAGGAGGGGCAGTTAGCGTGCGGCGTGATGGGAAGCTGAGAGCTGAATTAGCACTAATGGCTGCGGCTGAGAGGAGAGAGGGAAGGTTTTATGGATGAAGTCGTGTATTTTTCCTCAGATTTAAAGCAGAGAGAGAGGGGGAGAGAGGGGGAGAGGGGCCGTTAGCGTTTACCGGGTCGTTCGTTGTGCTCCTCTCTTCTCTTTGTTCGACTCCGGCTCAGTCTATTTGCTGCAGTGATAAAACAGCAGAGTGATTAAAATGGTGTGATAAAAGCAGCCAGAACAAGGATGCTGCTGCAGCACTGGATGTTTATGTGACCGTGGAGACGAGCTGAGATTTATTAATGACTCTGGTGTGAGTGTGAAGAGGAGGAGGAGGAGGAGGCCTGGACTTAAAGCCTGCAAGCACACACACACACACACATATAAAGTACTGCATACAGCTCTAACCCAGTTAATGAGTTGTAATTACGTGCATTTATACGAGGACACAAGTTTTAAACCTTCAATCTGATCGATATGGGGGCTTCTATTGTGAAAGAGTTATGAGTTGAAAGACAGGAAATCAGGAAAGAGAGAAGACGGGAAGTGAGGGAAGGAATTTCTTTCAAATTTGGCGCAAAGTTTTGGATGAAGTGGAAATTTGCTCACTGTGACCTCACAAAAACACCTTTTACATCATAACGCCATAAATTCATCCACTAATTACGACACAATTTCACTCAAAGGGTTGAGAGGATGAAATACAGGGATTGGAAGAGACATCCAAAAGGTCAGAGGTCAACTGCACTGGGATGCCTGAGTGTTGTGTCTCAGTTCAGAGGCCAAATAAAGGCGGATTACATCACAGTGCAGAGCAGAGATGTTGTGAGATGTTGTGTAAGAATAAATAAAGTAAAAAAAAAAAAAAAAAAGTGGTCATCTCTGTGTGTCTGTGGACCAGGTGTAAAATATCTCACTTCAAGCGAAGCTCAAGACTTGACAGCAGTGGTTGTATGTCTTTATGTGCATTTTTTACTTTTGCTCCATCGCCTCTGTGACGTCTCAGGAACTGGAGTTTATTTACTAGACAGGCAGGTAGCACAGTTTCTATCTGGATCAATCAATAATCTGATAAAAAGTCACAATAATGAGATAAAATGACTAAATAATTAGATAAAAAGTAACAATTAGCATATAAAAAGTTGAAATTATAAGATAAAAACTCAGAATAATGAGCTAAAACGTCATGAATATGAGAAAAGTCATGATTATATGATTCACAATTCAAAATAATGACATAAAAAGTCACAATCATGAAATAAAAGTTGAAATTACGGGATAAAAACTCATAATGACAAGAGAAAACTTCATGATTATGACATAAAAAGTCTGAATTATGGAATAAAAAATCTAAATTATGAGATAAAAAGTCAAACTAATCAGATAAAAGTCATATTTATCACTAAAATAAACTATTTATTCCATACTCATGATTTACTAAAGTGAGATGTATTTGTTTTCACTGGCAGAAACAAGATACTGTCGTGATACAGCAACAAATGAGGATTCATCCACTGCTAAAACTAGTCCCTGACAAATTCATAATTTCTCCATTACATGTCTGGTAGCAGCACAAAGACGTGCTGAACTTTATTTACTAGACAGTGAAGAAGCACCGTTTCTATCTGGAGCTTTCTGCATCTTTTAACTGTCAATCCCTGATTTTACAGTTTGCACATGAACTTGTGTTGCAGGTGGACTGTACCAAAGTTCCCAGCATGCCTTGGGCCGTTGTGTTTTTGAGGCCATATGCGGTGTTGTAATGTTTCTAAATCATCAGTGTCCTGCAGATGTTTCTGTTCCATCACAGATGTTGCAACAGTGAAACACTTTCCCACCAGGTCACATGACTCCAACTCTGAACGCACATCAATGCAAACTGTATGTGAGTCCAAGTGATTGATTGATTGATCATCCAACAGAACCTTTTCTTACCAACTGCAGCTCAGGCGTGGGAGTTGTTTTAGAGGTAAATTCATGCAAAAGCGCTGATGTGCGTTGCCTTCAGGGACAGTTTTTCATCAACAGTCTCTGTATTTCCCTCTAAAACAACTCTGTCTGGTAACGTTGTGTTATTATCTCATAGCGTGGTGAATGTGCAGCTCACAACTTGTCCACCAGAGCGTTGTGGAGTTGTTGGATTGTGTATTTGATGAGTTTGATGAGGGAAACCAAGAAATCCCATTAGCCTCCGTATAGCGTAGCTCTGAGCAGCTCGCGGCTCTGCTCCGCCGTTCTAAAAATAGCTTGCACCGACAATTAAAGGTAACAAACCTACAGCTGTGACTATAGGGATTATGGCAATGGGCCAATTTGCCAAAATGTTGAACTATCCCTTTGAAAGATGTGAACCAAGTGTCAGCGCAGCCAAGGTGTGATGATGATGATGATGATGGTAATAACACAAACACGCGTCCTCGTCTCCAACATATTGTTTATATCGACCAATTAGTGTTGTGACGCCTCCGACTCAGAAACGGTCCTGCGTTGCCGCGGCGTCCTCTTCCTCCAGCAGCAGCAGCAGCAGCAGCATCAGCAGTAGCATCACAGCGAGCAGCAGCCCGGCTTTCATGTGAAGCCTCGCGGGGACGGAGCCGGAGCACGAGACGTTTTTCCTCTTTTAATTGGCGCCTCTCTCCCTCTCTCTCTCTCTCTACGTGCTCGTTAGTTCACAAGGCTTTAATTTGGCGGTGGCGTGGCGGACCGGCCCCGGCCCCGGCCCCGGCTCCTCGCTCCGTACCGGACCAGGACTTGATAATAACGCTGTCAGTAACTAATTAGCAGCAGTGACGGCGTCTGTCAGGAAATTGCGTGCAGAGGCAATTAAAAATGATGCACTATTAGTTTTTTTTAGGAGCTTTGAGGTTATTTCTGGAACAATCTTCCTCTCAGCTGATTTGACTTCATGTTTGATGTTTTTTTTTTGTGTGTGTGTGTTTTTTTTCCCCCTATGCTCAGACATATCATTTGGCAAGGATGCATGCAGCACACACACACACACACACACACACACACACACACACACACACACACACACACACACACACACATCAGAGGTCAACCTACAGCAGAGCAGCGTGTGTGTGTGTGTGTGTGTGTGTTTGCTGCCAGCACCTGCAGAGATAATAAATGTCAGGGTTTTAAGGTGCCTGTCCACCTGCTGCAGGTTATTTACAGCACAAAGTCAGTAAAAAACAAAACACAACATTCAAATCTCACAAAGTGCTCGGCTCGCTGTCATGGCAACCTGGAGGACAAACGTATGCAGAGGATGCCAGGTTTTGTTTATACATATATATATTCATATTTATATTTACAGTCCCACTGCTGAACTTGTTGTTCCAGAGGAAGATCGCAGACTTCACGTCGACCTCTCGCTGCCCTGACAAACTGTCCACACACACATAAAAGCAGATTTTAAAGGTAGATTCTGCAGGATTTTCCTAAAAAACAAAATATAGACTTCTACAACATGAATCCTGCTCATCCTCATCTCCTATGGGCTTCTACTCATGTGTGGTGGAGACTGTGACCGTGTTTCATCCACTATTTGCTTTGATTTGATTTGGATCCCCATAATACACATCAACTATTCTTCCTAGGGTCCGATCAGTGTAATAAAAAAAAATACAATTCAGAAATACACAATCAAAGCATAACAAAAGATTTACACACATAAATTATCCATAACAGTCTACATAGACAACATACAGTATGTAAAAGTAACAGCATATAACCAATAATCTAAACATCTAATCAGGTATAGAGACACACACATACAGTGTCAAAGTCGATCGAATTATCTGAAGATCAATAAAAATATTAATGCGAATAATGTCGGTTCAAGTGTGTTTCCATCTCAGACCTTTAAATCCAATAAAAAGCCGTGTGTAATGACATCATGTGCTGTTTTGCGATCACATTGGTGTATCGAGTTAATTGTTTTCTTGCAATTTAAGGTGTTTCCATTCATTTTAGTACTAAATCGCAAAATATAAGAACGTCCATCCTTCATCTTTAACCGATTATCCGAGGCCGGGCTGCACACAGGCCGTGTACTGGAGTTGTTGCCTGGAAAACATAAGTTAAAGGCTACAGGCTGGTGCATATAATGCCACATACCTGTCATCTAAACACCGCTTTGATGCAGATGCACCGCATGTTAAATCCTACAGACACCGGAGGTGGTCTGTGAACGGCAGCGCTTCAAACTGTTCTAGGAGATGGAGACACTTCACATGAAGCCGGTCTGTCCTGTTCACCTGCATCTTTCTTTGTTTCCTCCACCGTGTCTTTAACAGCTGGAATACATAGAGGAATCGACATAAAACATTATCACAACTCACATTTATCCAGCAAAGAACTGTTCCCATCAGGCGCGCTGGAAGTTGATTTCAGTGGGGGGGGGCTGGATGCTGCTACCTGAATGCATAACGTACGCTATGCGGCGGCGGCGGGGGGGGGGGACGGGGGAGTACTGACTGGGGTTTCTATTGTAGCCGAGCGCTCTGGGTTCGCATACTGTATTGATATAGAAAATCAATAAACGGGACAGGAGACGAGATAGCGTGTCCAGTAGCAACTCTGCTTCACTTTATTCCTCCAGACCAAGAGACACACCTACACAACAATAGGGCTCGAATTTCTAACCCCTCTCATGTTAAATATATAGGCTATATCGGGGCACACTTTCCTGATCCACCATGTCAGATATTAATACACGAAAGGAGGCTCCCACATGCTTGAGCCTAAACTGCTGAATAATAAGTCATGTCCTGTTATTTTAAGCCTTTGAATATATTTCAGCCTACAAGTCAGGGTCCTGAAATTATACACATTATACACATCTCGGGGTTTGCAGGTAGGCCTATCACACACACACACATGCACACACACCTGCTGCTGTGTGCTGTTTGGGTTCCCCTGTCTGAATGGACCCTATGGGCTTAGATTTGAGTTCTCAACGGACCAGAGCGGCTCCACCAACCCGACTGGACGCGCCAGTTCGAGCCCGGTTCAGCCCAAGAATGTAGAAATGACACGGTCAGGTCGAGGCTGTCAGGTTGTGCCTCACGCTTCTTCTTCTTCTTTTTTATTCCACGGCGTCGTTGCCGAGCAGATGGTTTTGTGTGTCACCGGAGCTCTGGAGGGGAGACTGGCTGGGCGCTGTGCAGCCCAGTAGGACGCTCGTGTGTGGGTGAGAGGAGCAGGGAGACCGGGCCTGAGCTCAGCAGAACTCAGACGTATCAGGGCCACGTTGCAGAGTGCAGCCGCTCAGGTTGCAGCGGTGACACGATTCACCTACATTTTTTAAAACCATTATTTAATCAGCACCATTTAAGATACTCCGGCACGGGTGGCGGGCGCTCTGACAGGGGGGGCTGCAGCCCCGGCAGCATCCCCCTTCCCGCGCGTATGGTTTCCATCAGTGTTTGTCGTATAAACTTTGTATCGATCAAGAGAAAAGTCTAAAACGTCAACATGACACCTGTGATTTCCCACAATCCAACAGGACAACCTGCTCATCATCACCTTCCTGCTCCACAGAGGATGAACCTGGGCTACAGTTTCGCTGTGTAAAATATATTCTCCACACACTTCCAGATAACTGTTGGTTTATAACTGCTCAGACAAAGGAACTCAAAATTTAAAGCAGATATCAGTGGAATGTTTTTGTTAATATAAGTCCTAAATAGTCCTATTTTCCGTCAGCAATCACTTACATGAAGTATTTCAGCCTAAACACGAGTCTCTCCGTCACTCTGCTCTGCTGTAACCCGAGGAGAAAATTTTCCTTGTGGGATACAAGTGTTATCCAATGAGGAGAGAGAACGGCATGAAGGGCTGTGTGTGCAGCCAAGGGATGCGCGTGAATGTGGTGACGTAGCACGAGGACCAATTGATGCCTGACAAGGGCGGGGGCTGCTAACTCATGGTGCGTTCAAAGAAACTCGTACTTTGTGTTTTTCCTTCCTGTGAAGTCATACCAGTTCGATCTGGTACGAGTTCACGGGTCGGAAGTTACGAGTGGCCGTTATAGGGAACTTTCACAGACAACAGGATGGTAAAAACACGAGCTACGGGTTACCTGGAACGCTACCAAGTCGTAGTTGTGACTTGAAGCTGTAACTTACGGTTTCAAAAGCCTGCCTTGAACGCAGCATTAGCCGAAACGGCCGTGAAGCTGATATCTGCTTTAAAGCCATTGAAATTCATGAGATACATTCTGGGAGTTGTAGTCAACACTCCTTCTATTAGCCTTCATGACCACACAGATTACATCACTCTGAGCTTCTTCTGTTGGATTTTTCACCTCATTTTCTTGTGTGTGTGACTTGTTGTGTTGTTGTTGTTGTTGTTGCCGTGGTCCTGTCTGTCGGTGTGTAGTCATGTGATTCCTCTGGTGGCAGCCGTCTCTCCTCGCGCCCACTTCCCTTCACTCCCTTCACTTCACCGTCCTCTCTCATGCTGTTGTTTGTTTGTTTGTTTGTCTAATTACAGACTTTTTTTTGACACCTGTGCCAACTCTGCAGTGGCATGAAACACACACACACAGCTCTCTGCACACTGCTGCACACAGATAAACACACACACACACATGCACACACACATGCACACACGCAGAGTCTATCTCCCATTTGCAATGCACACGCACGTAAACACACTCGTCCCCTTGTGTGCAATTACCACTTCTTTACTATTTACCTCACTCTGCACGCTAGCTGTTTCTGAAGGGTTGCAGGTAAACAAAACACACACACACACACATTTACTGTCTTCACACATTTGCACACACACACACACACACACACATCTTGAGTCCCTCGGTGGCGTAGTGTGTGCGCCGGCTGCAGGTAGCTGCTACCTCATGTGGCGTGCTCCCTCCCCCCTGTAAACGCAGTCTGTTGCGTTGTGTTGTGTTTGTGTTGTGTTGTGTTGTGTGAGTTTTTTACCCACAAACTTCCCACAATGCAACGTCGCGGGGTGTCGCACAACAATGTTGCGTTTTTGTCTGAATCTTGGACGAAGGGAAATAAGGAAGGATGGAAAAGTGGAGGGTGAGGACAGATTTGTTCAAGAAAGGAAGAAGGAAGGAAGGAAGGAAGGAAGGAAGGAGGGGAGGGGAAAATGATTGTGGAAAGAATTGAAGGGAAATATGGAGGGAGGGAACATATTTGTTCAAGAAAGGAAGAAGGGAAAGAAGGGAGGAAAAGAGTAGAGCGATAGATAACAGATTGGGTCAATTGGGTCAAAAGAGGAAGGAAGAAGAAGTAAGGATGTAGGGAAGGAAGGAAGGAAGGAAGGAAGGAAGGAAGGAAGGAAGGAAGGAAGGGAAAAATGATTGTGGAAAGAAGGAAGGGAAAAAGGAAGGAAAGAAAAGTAGAGGGAGGGAACAGATTTGTTCAAGGTAGGAAGAAGAAGGAAGAAAGAAGGGAGGAAGAAAGGAAGGAAGTGGAAAATGATTGTGGAAAGAAGGAAGGGAAATATGGAGGAAGAGGACAGATTTGTTCAAGAAAGGAAGAAGAAGGAAGAAAGAAGGGAGGAAGGAAGGAAGGAAGGGAAAAAAGAAGGAAAGAAAAGCAGAGGGAGGGAACAGATTCATTCAAGGAAGGAAGAAGAAGGAAGGAAGGAAGGAAGGAAGGAAGGAAGGAAGGAAGGAAGGAAGGAAGGAAGGAAGGAAGGAAGGAAGGAAGGAAGGAAGGAAGGAAGGAAGGAAGGAAGGAAGGGGGAAATGATTGTGGAAAGAAGGAAGGGAAATATGGAGGGAGGGAACATATTTGTTCAAGAAAGGAAGAAGGGAAAGAAGGGAGCGATACGGAACAGATTGGGTCAATTGGATCAAAAGAGGAAGGAAGAAGAAGTCAGGACGAAGGGAAGGAAGGAAGGGGAAAAGAATTGTGGAAAGAAGGAAGGAAAGAAAAGTGGAGCAAGGGAACAGTTTTGTTCACGGAAGGAAAGAAAGAAGGGAGGGGAAAATGATTGTGGAAAAAAGGAAGGGAGAAAGGAAGGAAAGAAGGAAGGATGGAGGAATGGAACAGATTGGGTCACACCCCTTTCCTTTCCTTTCCTCCCTTTCCTTCCTTCTCTACATCCTTACTTCTTCTTCCTTCCTATTTTGATCCAATTGACCCGATCTGTTCCCTATCGCTCCATCTTTCTTTCCTTCCCTTTCCTCTTCCTTATTTCCTCCCTTCTTTACCTTCTTCCTTTCTTGAACAAATCTGTTCCCTCCCTCCATCTTTCTCTTCATTCTTTCCACAATCATTTTCCCGTTCCTTCCTTCCCTTTGTCCTTACTTCTTCCTTCCTTTTTGACCCAATTGACCCAATATGTTCCCTCCCTCCTTCTATCTTTCCTTCCTTTTTCCCTTCCTTCTCTCCTCACATCTTCCCCTTCATCCTTCCTTTCTTCCTCCCTTTCTTCCTTGAGGACAACAGGAGGTTTACTGTGAAAAGCTGCGAGTTGAACCGGTGTTGGTTTGAAAAGAAGCTGCACATCAACGTTGCGTTTTTGTCTGAATCTCTGGATGACGATGGCGTCGACCGTCAGCAGCAGATGGTTCAACGTGCGCTTGTGAGGAGAAGGAAAAGAATTCCCAGAACCCCCCTCTTCTTCTTCTTCTTCTTCTGATGACGGCCGTCGTTCTTGTTGGGTGTAGCGGCGGCAGCGTTCCCCTGGCAGATTCCTCCTCCTCTTCTCCTTCCTCTCCTTCTCCTTCTCTCCTCCTGAAGTGCTCTCATGCAGCCAGCTGAGGAGGGACGGACGCCACGGCTTTATTTAACTAAGCATCGTCGTCGTCGTGGTGCCTTCAGGGACCCTCCGCTCCCTCTGGACGGGACAGTGACGCCACCTGGGAGACGCGCTATAGTGGAGACGTGTGAAGACGTGTCAACGAGAGACTTCAAAGGTTTAATGGACGAAGGAAACGACCACAAAGACTCATTTATTTCATTTTAATGAGATCAGAGGTCAGACTGAGTTTACTAATAATTAAAGTTAATCCACTTTAAGTGAATAAAAAACACACAATTACTGTAAGTTGAAAACACTTGTACATAGAAAGAAGAATACGTTGTTATAGTAGATTCCTCATTTTTATGTGACAGTGGGACACAAACTTACTGGAAATATCCACATCACATCTCTTGATGGTTGGAGATGCTGGAAAGAAGGAAGGGACAAAGGAAGGAAAGAAAGATGGATAGAGGAAACAGATTCATTCAAGGAAGGAGGAAGGGAAAGAAGGAAGGAAGGGAAAATGGATTGTGGAAAGAGGGAAGAGAAAAAGGAAGGAAAGAAAGATGGAGGGAGGGAGGGAACAGATCAGGGCAATTGGATCAAAAGAGGAAGGAAGAAGAAGTAAGGACTACGGGAAGGAAGCAAGCAAGGAAGGAAGGAAGGGAGGGAGGGAAAAAGGAAAAAAAGGAAGGATGGAGGAAGGGAACAGATTTGGATCCCTTTCCTTCCTTTCCTTTCCTTCCTTCCTTCCCTCCCTTTATCCTTACTTCTTCTTCCTTCCTCTTTTGATCCAATTGACCTGATCTGTTCCCTATCGCTCCATCTTTCTTTCCATCCCTCTCCCCTTCCTTCTTTCCTCCCTTCTTTCCTTTCTTGAACAAATCTGTTCCCTCCCTCCTTCTGTCTTTCCTTCCTTTCTCCCTTCCTTCTCTCCTCACATCTTCCCCTTCGGACAACAGGATTGTTAAAAAAAAAAACTTGCGTCGACCTGCTAATTTTAGCGGGAAAGCGACTTCTTTTGTTTCTTTGAGTCCAGGTCGAGCTCCAGTGGCGTTCCTCTATGAGATCTAATTAACCCCCTCCCTCCTCCTCCTCCTTTCCTCCTCCTCCTCCTCCTCCTCCTCCTCCTCCTCCTCCCTCCCCATTAACATGGCTTCCTCCAGGTCCTGATAACACACCCAGATAGAAGATGACAGGATTAACCCTCTGTGGAGACGAGGTCACGTTCTCTCTCTCTGTCTCTGTCTGTGTTTGTGGTGGATCAGAGAGATGAGCGGGAACCTCAGACTGAACTCTGATGTGCAGCGGCGGCGGTAGCGACGGCGGCGACGGTTTCTCTTTTGAGGTCAGCGGCTGCATGCCATCGAGACTAAAACACTAATATGCAAACGCTCCCCTAACAAGAGGAAGCCCCCATTAAAAGAACAGAGAAGACGGAGAATAAAGATCAATGGCGATGTATGAATGTGACCCTTCAGAGACTCTGCGGGGGGAACGAGGCGGATCGGCTCGGCGGCGTCCGATAACCTCCGGGCCACAACAGGAAGCTCTTCTTTCTGTTTCTGTTTCTTCTTTTCTTTTTTTTTTCTTCCAGGGAAATAAAATGAAGGAATAAAAACCAGAGCGGCTGACCAAGATGAAGCCGCCCGGGGGACAGAGAGCAGCGGAACGAGAGATGAAGGGAAGGCCAGAGAGATACATTTATATTATGTGATTAAAGGGGAAGGGGGCTGGCGGTCGGCCGGTGACAGACAGAGTGATGTAGCGGGAGTCGAGAAGCGGCAGCGGCGACGGCGGCGGCTCTGGACTCTCTAATTGACCCCAGTTAGGATCCACACACCCCGTCTCCCCGGCGCACAAAGAGCGAGCTAATTGCTGCAGCTGATTGGGTCCTGATAGAATTACGTCTGTCAGTGAAGGTCGTTAGGCTCAGATTCATCTTCTTCCAGCGGCGAAGCCAACTAAAGCCTCCGTATTCCACCACGACCCGTCTTAACGAGCTCGCCGTCAGCTCTTTTGTCCGGGAGAAAATCCCAGATAAAGCAGGAAGCCGCCATCGCCATCGCTTGCCTCGTGTGTGTGTGATCTGGGATACGTGGATCGATATCTGTGTGTGTTTGTGTGAAGAACTTCTCCTCCTCTGAAGGATGCGCAGCAGCAGCGGCGGCGAGATGCTTTAATCTGGGAGGTCGAGCCGTCGCTTCCTGTGGTCGCTCCGCAGGAAGTGGATGTCTCTGATAAAGATGGCGGCGGCACCCCAAAGCTTTCTTTTTCCTCTTCTTCTGTGAGCTTTAACGCTGTCGTTTGACCGTTACAGCCGCTCCACACAGACCAGAGGAAAAAGAAAAAGGAGACGTTCTGCTCCTTTACCACAAATTAAAACAGTTCCCAGTGTCTTAAAGACATGTATGTGACACAATACCCCAAGGATCAAACATCACAGCTCTGTTCATCCGCTCAAAACAGCTTTAAAGGGATATTTCAACATTTTGGCAAATTCGCCTACTGCCGTAATCCCTCAATCCACCAAGTCCAGAACCAGGACCAGGACCTTTACCAGTCTTAAGGTGTTTTCACACATGTTTAGTGCGCACCCTAGTGTGGCTCCAAATGTTAGAATGATACATTGTTTAATTTTTCAGTTAGTGCGGTTGCTTTCACACCTGCTTTTTGTCACTCGGGACCAAACTTGGAGAGTGTCATGTCTCCATGACTACCGGTTGAAATCTGGAAGCGCTGATTGATAAAACTTTCATGATGGAGACTCGGGTGGACCTCTGCTGCTCAGAACCAGACTACTGGACCAGTATTAGTACCACTCACCGGCACCAACACAGGAAGTAGCAGAACTAGTACCCTGCAGCAGAACCAGCACTAGTACCGGTACCATAACTAGCACCAGATTCGGAACCAGTACCGGTACCAGAACCAGTACCAGAACCGGTAAGAAGAACTAACATTAGAACTGGTACTGGTACTAAACTCAGTACCAGAACTAGTGCCCAAACTGACACCAGAACCAGAACCAGTACCAGAACTAATACCAGAACTGGTATCAGAACCAATACCATTACCAAAGTGGAACCAGCACAAGTACCAGTCATAGCAGTAGGTTAACAGTAATTGTCGGTGCAAGCTGTTTTTAGAACGGCGGAGCAGAGCCGTGAGCTGCTCAGTGTTTCCATGTTTCCCTCATCAAACTATTAACAACTCCAAAACGGAGCAACAGAGTAATTCACACCGAGATCGCGCCGCGTCTACCCGCTGTCGACAGTAGGCTAGCGGTACCGCTGGAATTTGAAAAGGAGAAACTATGTTGTGACAATGACACACACAGAGACAAGATGTTACAGTAATAGAGAAGCAAAACAAACTGTAATCAAAGCAGAGGAAGACGTTCTGGCCGAGCTAGGCTACGACAACATGCCGCTGTTGAAAGTTGTTTGTAGGTTTGGTTGAGCACAAACACCAACAATCAATCTGTCCTCCATGCCAGCCATCGAATCCACGCAAATCCACCGCAAAAGTTGAAAAATTTCAACTTCCACAGGCGGAGAATCGGCCATAAAGTCGCGCAACCTGTATTGACTGTATTGAAAAAAGTAGTCAACAGTAATATGTTTACTTTTTAAAAATTAGTAATCAGTAGTTGATTACTTTTCCAGAGTAACTTGTCCAACACTGGTCTTGAATGTGTTTTCTGTTGTATCCCCAGGTCTGATGTGTTGTTTAAAGTGAAGTTGTTTAAAGTGAAGTGAACTGTGTGTGAACTCATTAAACTTTCCTGTTCTTCCTCCACACCACAGTTTTATCATCTTCTCGTCTCATTTATGTCACCGATTCAGCTCATTTTTAAAAACTCAACACCACTTTCATTTAATAACCCAAAAATAAAGCAGCTGCAGCAGCAGCATCATAAAGAAGAAGAAGGAGAAACTTAATTTGAGCAAATGAAAGAAGTTGATGTGCGTTGACAAACAGATTTAAATATTCATACGGCTCTGAGAGATTGTGTTTTTATTTCCTGGAGTTGCTGCTGCTGCTGCTGTTGTTGTTGTTGTTCTCCAGACTGGGAGCTGCTTCACCTCTGAGGGTGGTGTTAATACTTGTGTTGGTGCACGGTGGCGAACACTCGGTCCTCATGTCCTCCATCAGACACTCTGGAGAAGACAAAAGCTGCTAACAGGATGTGTGAAACCTGCTGATCCCTCGCAGCTCCCAACAAGGTCGGACAATCTGCCTCGGTCTGTGAAGAGGAGGAGAAATAAAACACAGAGAGAGAGAGAGAAACAACAATGTGTGATGGATTTAGTTCTTAGCAGGAGAAGCGGAACATCGATGATGTCCGCCGCCTTTACCACGGACGCTCGCTGGCGATTTTCAGGATTTACTGTGTGAAAATCTCAGAGAGAGAGAGAGAGAGAGAGAGAGAGGCCTGCTGCCAGGAGGAGACGAGAGCTTCTTCATTTAAAGGGATAGTTCAACATTTTGGCAAATTGGCCCATTGCCATAATCCCTATAGTCATAGCAGTAGGTTTGTTGTCGGTGCAAGCTGTTTTTAGAACGGCGGAGCAGAGCCGTGAGCTGCTCAGAGCTACGCTACGGAGGCTCATTATGGGATTTCTTGGTTTCCCTCATCAAACTCATCAAATACACAATCTAACAACTCCACAACACTCTGGTGGACAAGTTGTGACCTGCACATTCACCACGCTATGAGATAATAACACAACTTTACGAGACAGAGTTGTTTTAGAGGGAAATTCATGCAAAACCGCTGATGCGCGTTGCCTTCAGGGACAGTTTTTTAGCAAGCAGTCTCTGCATTCATGGATTGATTCTCTTCCGCTTCTGCTTAGGCTCTCTATAGATACCTGAGATCATTTATTTGTTTCATCAACTGTTAAATATTTGAATCATCTGATTTGATGTGACGACAACTTCACAACTTGTAACTTATACTTTTCAGCTAGCCCTTTGTCGCCATTTGTATCAAATTTGATACACGGAAATACATGAGTTTCTGAGACCTCTACATCCTCACTGTGATTTTTAGTGATAATAGGCTAGTGCTATTCCCCTCTGAGTCCGGGGTTAGCTGTTATCAACATCCGGGGTCTGTAGGTTGACCTACTGACCTCTGACCTGGATGATGTCATCTCTGAGCGCCACGCGGTGAGGCTTGTTGCTACCGCTAATGCTACGGTTCTTTTCTGCGTGTTTCTGACTTGTCAGAACAAAATGAGCAGCTGGATGAAGTTCAGCTTCCACAGGCTTCCTCTCCTCAACCTGGACTCACTAAAGCTCCGGCTAGTTGAGATAAAAATGGACCCG
The DNA here is from genome assembly GCF_905171665.1 of Trachurus trachurus. Classification (NCBI taxonomy): domain Eukaryota; kingdom Metazoa; phylum Chordata; class Actinopteri; order Carangiformes; family Carangidae; genus Trachurus; species Trachurus trachurus. Next base: position 3,558,219 of record NC_139894.1, read on the forward strand.
AATGCCGAAGCGGAATGATTATTATCAGAATGAGACTCGATATCATCCAGGTCAGAGGTCAGTAGGTCAACCTACAGACCCCGGATGTTGATAACAGCTAACCCCGGACTCAGAGGGGAATAGCACTAGCCTATCAGAACTAAATATTGGTGAAATGAAGGAGTTTCGCGGCGGCTAATGTGTTACGGGGTGTTCCCACCAAACGCGATGAACGCGATTGAATCGCGCGTCAAATGAAATCGCGTCGCGCTAGACGCTCCAGTTTTGACGCTGGTTCAATATGCAAAAAACGCCTCGTCGCGGCATCGCGTCGCGCGACGAGCCCGCCCAAACAACAACCTTTCTCCCACTATTTCATTCTCTGGCCGTCGCTGCACTGTTCCTGTCCCTGTATATGGGAGAGGAACAGTGGTGTGGGTCTCTGGCTGCAGCAGAGACAGCTCCGTGAAACTACTGTGTGACTGACCGCCTGTTGAGTGCTTTGGGACGGGGCGGCCGGCTCGCAGCGCCCGCTGGTTGAAAACGGCAGTGATAACGGGCTTTCAGGTCCGAATATCCAAACCAAAAACGTTTGTAACAGCACCGGAAAAGCAACAGTGAAGAGCTGTGGCTTTGCTGCAGCTAATGGGGATCTGAATAATAAACTAAACTAAACCAGAAAACTTCTAATATTGTCAATAGACTCGCTCTGACTAAACTGCCAAGGGAACACCAGTACGTCCGTACGTCAGCACGTCGGTGACGATCTCAAAGCTGATTGGCTGTCGCGGCGCGTCTTCACGCGAATTCGCCGCAAAAGTTCAATTATTTGAACTCGAGCGATGAAGCGTCATCGCGCCGGGCGACGCGATGGAGGTGATTTTTCGCGGCCAACGCGTCCATCGCGCCGCGCTATCGCGTCCATCGCATCGCCCGGCGCGATGACGCTTCTAATCGCGTGTTTGCATTGACTTTACATGTAATCTCGACGCGCGATGAAGCGTCATCGCGTTTGGTGGGAACACCCCGTTAGAGGCTGCATTGCGCTGCCCCATGTTCTCGCATTATACGGATATACGTGGCTCTCGACTGGATCTAATTTTGTCGGAACGACTTGTAATGACACCAAAGTTATCTGGGTGAGTAAATGATCGTATTTTATGCTAGAAATACGGTCCAGAATGTAAAAAAAGGCAATTATCCTTTAAGGCTTTACAGGGCTAGTATTTTCTGGTATTTATTGTATTTCTATAGTACGTATTCATTCTATAATGTATTCTTGATGTATTCCTGCTATCGCTTAATGTGTTCTATCTTGTGTGTTGATTGTGCCAACGGCTGCTGTCTATCACATTGTCCCCTTGGGGGACATTAAAGATCAATCAATCAATCAATCAATCAATTTGAACACGTAAAGAAAACAAAATGTTCTATAATGGCTCGAACAGTCTCAACACCTGCTGCTCATATCGAATAAATAGTTGCATCTATGTTTGTGTTTCAGTGTAAAAAAGCAGCTGATGTGTTGCTCTATGTGTGTGTGTGTGTATGTCTGCAGCTCGTTGCTCTTCAGTACATTAAAGCCCTGCAGCCATTAGTCCATTAGTGCCCCTCCCTCCCTCCGTCAGGTCTAAGAGCTGGAGGTGGGAGCTGCACATCAGATGAGAGCTTTATAACACGAATGCTATAGATGTTGCAGGATTTAACCTCTGACCTCTGTTAGCACGTCGCCCACGCTGCCCGGCAGAGCCCCCCCACTCACCCCCATCCCCCTCCTCCTCCTCCCCCTCCTCCTCTGACGCTCTGGGAGGGAACACGCCGTAATCAAAACAAATGAGTCAGTGAACGGAGAGGAAACGGGCGCCGTGAGCAGGTTTTCTAATGACGACTAATATTAGCATAACCTAATATGCTTGTTGATCAAGGGTAAACTTTTGGTGGGGGGGGGGGGGGGGGGGACGTGTTAGGTGCAGAATAAACAAAAGCAGCTGCTGCCAAGGCTCCAGCAGCTTTCAGAGGGAGGAGGAGGAGGAGGAGGAGGAGGAGGAGGAAGATGCCGAGGCCATTCTTAATGTGGATGTGAGGCAATCTGCCGGCCGGCCGCGCGCTCATCCTACTCCGCTTTCATTTCTGCTGAGTTCTCAGAGGCTCCAATTAAACTCCGGAGCGAAACGGGAGCAGTCTGAACAAAACGCATTAATATATTTATTTTGCATCTTTTACCCAAAAACAGAAAAAGAAAAAAAAAATTCCTTTGTTCCATTTCCTCCTCCTCCTCCTCATTCTTCCTGTTTTCCCCCGGCAGTTAATTGCACGGAACTCCTCTGTGTTTTCCTGGTTACATGGCCGCTCGCCGCTGCTGCTGCAGACCTGCCACTGTCGCCGCTTAAATATTCAATGAAGACTTAAGTAACAATTGTTGTTCTTTTGCCCATCAACTATTCATGATCTCTAAGTGAGGTGCACCATGGGAGTCGAGTGTGGGGAGAGAGTCGACCCCTCCTGCAGGAAACCTGTTTGCAGGGAAACAGGGAAGTAAATGAACCTTGACGTCAATTAAAGGCACAATCTGCAAAAAAACTAAACAAAACAGAAAATAGATCCATGCCTTCACATTTGCTGCAGCTTTAATTGATAAATAAAATACAAATCTAATTAAAGCCGCAAGCGGCTATGACGGGCCCTCGTTCCACGCCACTCGGCGTCCCGATCCCACGACCCCCCCGGTCCCCGCTTCCCCCGGGGCGCTCTTCGAAACCCCCGCGCGCCACCGGACGCAGGCGGCTGCGTCGAGGGCTGTCCCCTCATCGAACACGCGAAGTTTCGAGCAAATCGGACAACGTGCGATGGAGTTACGGCAAGTTTACGGTTCGTCCACCAGGGGGCAGTAACGGGATGTGGGCCGTTGCGTTCGGGGTCGTCACCTCATCACACATGTGAAGTTTCGAGCAAATCGGACAACGTACGATGCAGTTACGGCAAGTTTACGGTTCGTCCACCAGGGGGCGGTAACGGGATGTGGGCCGTTGTGTTCAGGGTCGTGACCTCATCATACATGTGAAGTTTCGTGCGAATCGGACAATGTCGCTGCAAAATATGTCATTTCCTGTGTCCACAAGGGGGCGAGTTGAGCGAACTTGCATACGAGGCAATGGAGGTGTAGAGGGCGGGTGTCTGATCACGTACATAAATTTTGAAGCAGTTCGGACGAAGTACGTGGGAGATAGAGCAGCTCGTGTATGCATGGCGAGGCATCAGAAATGGCGGCGGCCACAGTGGCCACGCCCTTTGACCGACCGACCTGCAGAGCACAAGCCGTAATCAGGGCGGTCTGAGGATGATGTGTAGCGAATATGAAGCCGATCGGGCGAAACCCCTGGGAGGAGTTCGTTTCTGATGGACCGCAATACGTGGCGCCGCCACACGGGGGCAATTAGCCGTAGCCTCAAAGCGTACGTAATGGAGCTTCACCGATTTGTTTTACATGTATCAGAAGTGGAACGAAGTTGCTGGGGCGAACTATGTACGATTAATTCATGTTAGCGTAATCTGTGTCGACTTCCTGTTACCACCGGGGGGCGCTATGAGTAACGTAGGAAGTTAATATGTCAGATTGTTCAGGAAGGACCCATCATCATGTCCACCAAGTTTGAAGCGGCTACGATGAAGTATGTCGGCGTGAGAGCCGTTCGAAGTGAAACGGCGCCGAACACGAACAGTCGCCAAAATGTCTTGCATCATAGCAGCCACGCCCTTTGACCTACAGACACGCGGAGCACAAGATAAGGTCAGCATGGCGTGTCGATGGTCCATAGCCAATTTGAAGTCAATCGGACGAAATCTGTAGGAGGAGTTCGTCCAAATACGTCAAAATTTCAATCCAAAATGGCCGACTTCCGGTTGGGTTTAGGGCGTGGCTTCAAGAGGATTTTTTGTGTGTCTCCCCATGTTCTATAACCCCACCAAATTTCATGCACGTAGGTGCAACGATGTGGCGGGGCTCATCAATTCAAAATTTGTAGGGGGCGCTGTTGCGCCATTTTTTCCCGGATACTTTAATCATTGGCAAAATATCAAATTTTTCGCCAGACGTGATGCGTCTGCCAAATTTGGTGAGTTTTTGAATATGTTTAGGGGTCCAAATCTGCGATCGAAGTCGCGTAATAATAATAATTAAAGCCGCAAGCGGCTATGACGGGCCCTCGCTCCACGCCACTCGGCGTCCCGCTCCCACGCCCCTTGGTCCCCGCTACCCCCGGGGCGCTGTTTGACCTCACTGTCTGCAAGCAGATGTGGGCAGGTCAGTTAAGGGGTGGTCTCCCATTAATCACGAGAAGTTTGAATTAAATCGGAGAAAGCATGAAGTAGTTATGACAATGTGATGGTTCATCCAACAGGGGGAGTTAACATGATGTGCGCAGGTGCGCTGAGGTTTGTTCCCTCATCACACATGTGAATTTTAGAGCAAATGGGACAATGTATGCTGGAGTTATGACAAGTTTATGTTTTGTCCACCAGGGGGAAGTAATGGGAGGTGGGCTGTTGTGTCCACATTTGGCCCCTCATCACAGATGTTAATATTTGAGTGAATCAGACAGTGTCAATGTGAAATATGCAATTTCCTGTGTGTACAAGTAGGCTAAAGAAATACAACAGAGGAATTACAGAACGATGACAATTATGTTCTGAATGAAATGGTTCAAGGGGAATAGGCTAATATCTATTTTAGAGCCACAAGTCAATATGTTATTCAGTTATAAGTTTCCTATGTGCGTTAGAGGCGAAATGTGAACGTAGAAAATTTATCAAACAGTTGGTCTGTTTTGGCAACAGAGTTTGTTTGCACAGGAGGTGTTTTTTGCTTTCATTATTATCATGCCAGCTATATACATGATCTCATTCTGTTGGTACAGGTCATTTAGTGTTCACAGTGTGGTTCACCATATCCACTTTGTTGTGAGTGTGTGAGCCAAAAAGTAACTTTATGTCTGTTCAGTACAAGATGTGTATCATAGACATCTATTTGAACTACATTTTTTAACCCCTCCCCATGTACAAAAAAAGAAGAAAAAAAAGAAAGACAGTGCAAAATGATTTTCCCTTCAAAGTTATAGCTGTGAGTCTTTTTCAGCAACATGTTTTGTTATCCTGGGTGAAATGGTTCTTCTATCCTGCAAGTAGTCAATACATTCAGCAAAAAATGTGGCAATTTTAAAGAGAAAGTTGCAAAGCTGTAATACATATGGTTGATCTGTGTTGAATGTATTTTTGATTATTTTAGTTTTGCCCTTTAGATAGATGTTGTATTACCACCATCAGACCTATTGTCTTGTGTTATTAGTTGAGAAAATGAGGCATTTTGATGTTTTATCAGCATCATCCTTGCTGGGGCTTGAACCCGCACCCTCTAGTACCAAGACCCATCTCCTACCTAAGTGAGCTAATTTTCTTGAATGGAGACCTTGTGTGGCTTCTGAAATAGACGTAGGGAGTCAGCAGCCAGGCAGCAGTTGTCAAAATTCAGAAACAGAAAAGAAAAACTTCAAATATTATCCCTGGAAATTATATATTTATGTTGTTATGAATATTAAAGGGTGAATATGTAGAATATCTATTGGAAGCTATATTTAAAAAAAAAAAAAAAACATTAACGGGGCGTTTTGAGGCGTACAGAATGAAAGTATTGCTTTTACATAAAAAAAAAAAAATCAGTTTGAATTAAAAGGTGAATTGAATATTTATTAAAAGCAATATTTTTTCAAAAATAATACACCCATGGGGCATTTTGAGGGGTACAGAATGAAAGTATTGCTTTTCCATAAAAAAAAATTGTTTAGTCTGATTTAATATTTTAAATTTTTTGGACGGGCTCGACAATGACTTTCTTTCTGTAACGGTTCCTATTATACTAGAAATTCTACATGACGGTACAACTGTGGATTACTACTACGGTGCCAGTTTCTGCTACATAGCGGCCGCCTCTCCTCTCCTCTCGGCTTCTCACTGCATGCTAGTCCCTTTTAAACAAAACCCACATGCACCCACTGCAACCTAACTACACAGCTGCTGAATGATTGGCTGTTTCCCTGTTACTGGTGATGTCCGGGGATATGACATGACGACAGGAGACAGCTCCGCTTCTATAGAAATTCGCTTCTAAACAAACAACGAGCTAAAGTTCTGTCTCGCCCAGATGTGCACGGCTTACAGTCACAAACACGAGACAACACACTCACCACGGCAGAAGCACCGGGCGCGAGCGGCGGTTCTGTTGCGTCGTCGTCGTCAGTGGCACTTAATTAATTTAGCTCTGTTTATTTTCTCATTGGCTAATATCAGGCTATATGCTTTGTGTACTGGCTGAGGAATAAAGAGTTAAAGGATGTCCAAGTATAAAGCACCTAGAAAATGCATAAAAAATATAGTTTTCACAGGGAATCAGTTCCTGTTCATTGTATTTTGTCCTGGTTTATTATGTTGGAGAATAAGCATTATTGTCAAATAGGATAAAAACAAATCCACTGTCTTTAAAAAAAATCTAAGTTGATTATTTATATTTGTTAAACATAAATTAATGTGCAAGAGACTGAATGGTTATTTATTTTCAACCATAACAATTCTAACTTTTTATTTCTTATTTAAAAATATATGTTTCAGTCTAATTCATACTTTACCAGTATTATGTTTATCATGCACCAAACAACATTATAATTAATTAAAAAGTATTTATAACTTGTAATAATAATAATAAAAGGTTGCAGTATCTTGATATTACCCAGAACCGTGATACTTTGTCTGGTATAGTACCATGGTTATTTATTTTGGTATCGTGACAACTATACATCACAATAAGCATGTATTCCATCAATTTTCTGTATCACTTCCTAAAATTGTCATATGGTGTGCTGTGAAAGCTATGTTATATAAAATGAACATGGGGTACTTTTTTTCTTTTCTAAGTGACTTCATCATACATTGTAATCATGACTGATTTGATATTTAACATTTCCTTGGGAAAATTCACTATATTTTGGATTATTTTTCAAAATCATCATGCAAAGGAGGACATTGCTCCTCGATCTTTCAAGATATTTTAGAATAATTCTTTTAAACTTGTAATAACTCTAATGCAACGCTTGAGACTCTTGCTAGTTCATTTTTCTTAGTGTTCTACGGATATTTTCACAATTTATCACTACATATTTTCTAAATGTTGTGTAGTTTAAAGTTATATTGTGAACATTTTGATTGAAGTTCCTTTTAAAAACCGGGTTGTTTTGACTACTGGTCACATTCAATGTTGTAATAGTTCTACAATGATAAAACAAGCTGTAAATTAAATATAGTTCATATTTGCCATAATAACTACGTATGTTTATGTTATAGATAGGCGCCTACTGTAATAAACTCACAACAAAAATATTCAAAGCATTTTATGTAGTTGTATGAGATAAAGTCAATACAATATATATATATATTATATTATTATTATTATATTATTATATATATTATATTATAGTATATATAAAATGGAGATATACTGCCTTGGGCCACTGTCATCTCCAAACTCAACCAAAACTGAAAGTTCTTTAGTTCTGCTTTAATGTGGTTGAACCCAAAAATAAAAGTAGAGGTTTTTGGGGGATCACCAAAAACGGTTGTAATTCTGCAATAGTGGGTCTTACAGAGTTAAATGTTAACATTTTTTAAAAAAGAAAAAGAAAAACAAGGCAGTGAAAACACAAGGTACACACTGAGTTCTGATATCTGGTCTACATTCAAACAACAATGCATCCAAGGCGGCAATACTAGCAACAGTAACTGGGGGTGGGGCTTTGGTGGGCTTGGTGGGGGGCGGGGCTTAGCCAGCTATTTGTTTCCTCCCACTGCGCTGTGATTGGTTGGGAGAGTTCACCCCCATTTCTATTTAATCCTGAGTTCACTGCTCCTTTGGTCTGTTTTGACCAAACTGTGAAGTTCGTAGTAGGTTTCTACTGGGAATCGCAGAGCGAGATAAACAGTCTTCGAGGCATTTTGCTGAGAGAAATCCCTTCCAAGGCTTTTTGCTGAGATAATCTTCAACTTCACTCATCACCGGACTAATTTTGATTTTGTTCATCTTTGAGTCAAGGAACTACCACTCATTACAGTAAGTCAAGCGTTTTCTTGTACCATGAACAATTTCTCATTGTTTGTTGTGCTTTTGATAACATATTGGCGTTTTTGTGTGTATATAAACTAAGTGTGTGGTTATGGGCTATTGCTGCCTGTTTCAAGATAGCATACTGCTTTGTTAGGCTAGTGGCTAGGTAGCATTTGGTGTAGTTAGCTGTTAGCGTGCGCAGGCAGCAGTGAGACTGGTGTTTGTTTCTAAGCTGAGAGCTGAGGAGTGAAACTGTGGAATATTCAGAATGTGAAGCAGTAGTGTGTATTTAAAGGGGTAGTTCACCTAAAATTCAAATTTCACTCATTATCTACTGACGCTCATGTTGACTAAGGGTTGGGAGAAGTTTCAGAGTCCTTAGTCAGAGAAGGCACGGAGGACTCTGAAACTTCTCCCAGCCCTTAGGTTGAGTAGATAATGAGTGAAATTTGAATTTTGGTGAACTATATCTTTAAAGTAATTCAAATTGTGTGTCGTGGAAGCTGCGGTGGCCTCTGACCTTAGTGCATTGTGGTTGGATTTTGTGGTAAATGAACAGCTTCTTTTAAATGTGCTTCCTTTTAAGTGGTTCAAATGTTAAAGTGTTGAGGGTTTAATGGTAATAGTTGGCTTTGCTTTGGGTTTGATTTGTACTGCTTTTTTAAAGAGGTCAAAACTGGCATATAAAGGCTTAACTTTTATTTGGATGATGTATTTATTCTCAGCCTAATGAGTTTGCTTGTTGGTTACTTGGCGTGAGGCTACATTTTCTTTATTCTCTTGGCTTCCTTTGCTGTGTGACTAAACTGGAGAGTGAGTAGTTGGTTTTGTGGTAAATTAACAGCTATTTTTAAATCTCTTTTGTTTTAACTGCTGTAAACTTTTAAGAGTTGTTAGTTTGTGTTGGGGCTCAGTGGAGTTCACATGGCAGTCAAGTGGTCCGTTCACACATTTCACTGGTCAGACAATACTGTATGCCTGACCTACTTTTGACTCATTATCATCTTAATAGCATTTAGCATCCATCTTACCACACCTTAAATTCATGAATGCTTTAAAAGCAAGAAGAGCATCCCCCACAATTGATTTGCCTTTGAATTGATATGAGCATTGTCTTACCAATACAGACTAAGACAAAGGGCAGACTTGGACAAACAGTATTCATTTACTTTCCTTTTACTTACTTACTCTGCCACAGAAGCTACTACTTTACATTAACCATCATGTCTTATTGAAATACAAAAATACGTTCTGTCTGTTAACTACAAAATTAGCATTAGGAACTTGAAGAGCAACATTTTTCCCTCTATTTTCATGAAAGGATTGTAATTTGTAATTCATGTCGTGATTAAAATAATACTAATAATAATTTGGCCACATTTTCTGGTCCAGCCAGCTGGTTGAAAGTGGTTTTATCTAGATATCTGAAGACCCAATGACTGAGAGAAAGACAGTTTCGTGGTTCAATACTATTTTGAGGATAATAAATGAGCCAATTTCAGTCTTTACAACTAAACACATAACTTTAATTTATTTTTACAACATTAAAACACAGCTTAAATACAAACAATTTATAAAATGAATGCATTGGCAGATGCAATATCACTAATATTTAAATTTGCGTATTTAAGTATCTGAATTATGAAGCTGATTGATTAAGTGAAGTCTAACTTAGGCAGGGAAATGGTTCACAAGTCAAAAGGACGAGAATATCCATTGAAGTGGGCTTAAAAGGACCATCAGTGAATTACTGCTTAAAAATCTGAATATTTTTATTCTACACACATGACATTTAAAAACAACTACATGACATGAATCTATATATGCCGCACTAACATAAAGAGAAAAGTCATAATTGATCATGTATTTAAGTAATGAACTATTCTCATTTACATCTGCCCTAAATGGTGTGAGTCCCAAGTGGGATTATATGGTATGTGGGCTTAATACAACATTTTCAATTACTTGTAACAATTTCTAACCACCTTCAACACTCTCAATATTTCTCCTTCTCACAGAATGCAGGACTTTCTAAAAAATAAATGAATACTGTTTGTCCAAGTCTGCCCTTTGTCTTAGTCTGTATTGGTAAGACAATGTTCATATCAATTCAAAGGCAAATCAATTGTGGGGGATGCTCTTCTTGCTTAGGGAAGATGTAAATGAGAATAGTTCATTACTTAAATACATGATCAATTAATACTTTTCATGTTATGTTAGTGCAGTATATATAGATTCATGTCATGTAGTTGTTTTTAAATGTTGTGTGTAGAATAAAATTATTCAGATTTTTAGCAGTAATTCACTGATGTTCCTTTTAAGCACACTGGCTATGTTTCAATGGAGATTCTCGTCCTTTTGACTTTTTAACCATTTCCCTACCCAAGTTAGACTTCACTTAATCAATCAGCTTCATAATTCAGATACTTAAATACCCAAATTTAAATATTAGTGATATTGCAGCGGCCAATGCATTCATTTTATGAATTGTTTGTAATTAAGCTGTGTTTTTATGTTTTAAAAATAAATTAAAGTTACAGTATGTGTTTAGTTGTAAAGACTGAAATTGACTCATTTATTATCCTCAAAATAGTATTGAACCACGAAACTGTCTTTCACTCAGTCATTGGATCTTCAGATATCTAGATAAAAAACACTTTCAACCAGCTGGCTGGACCAGAAAATGTGGCAAAATTATTATTCGTATTATTATTATTTTTATCATGACAAGAATTACAAATTATAATCCTTTCATGAAAATAGTGGGGAAAATATTGATCTTTAAGTTCCTAATGCTAATCTTGTAGTTAACAGACAGAATGTATTTTTGTATTTCAACAAGGCATGATGGTTAATGTGAACATCAGTGTTAGTAGCTTTTGTGGCAGAGTAAGTAAGTAGGAAAGGGGCAGGTCACTCCCTTTGATGGTGTGTTTTATAGCAATCTATATTCACATTAAGTGTTTGTCGAATCTGTGTGGCTTTGGCGGGCAAAAAACTTTATTGGAGTTGTGTGTGCTGCTGGTAATGTCAAATAATTTCTGAATGTTTGGTAGCAACAGTAACTGGGGGCGTGGCTTGGTGGGGGGCGGGGGTTAGCCAGCTATTTGTTTCCTCCCACTGCGCTGTGATTGGTTGGGAAGAGTTCACTCCCATTCCTATTTAATCCTGCGCTCACTGCTCCTTTGGTCTGTTTTGACCAAACTGTGAGTCGCTTAGTAGGTTTCTACTGTGAGTCGCAGAGCGAGATAAACAGTCTTCGAGGCATTTTGCTGAGAGAAATCCCTTCCAAGGCTTTTTGCTGAGATAATCTTCAACTTCACTCATCACAGGACTAATTTTGATTTTGTTCATCTTTGAGTCAAGGAACTACCACTCATTACAGTAAGTCAAGCGTTTTCTTGTACCATGAGCAGTTTCTCATTGTTTGTTGTGCTTTTGATAACATATTGGCGTTTTTGTGTGTATATAAACTGTTTCAAGATAGCATTCTGCTTTGTTATGTTAGTGGCTAGGTAGGAGTTGGTGTAGTTAGCTGTTAGCATGCTCAGGCAGCAGTGAGACTGGTGTTTGTTTCTGAGCTGAGGAGTGAAACTGTGGAATATTCAGTATGGGAAGCAATAGTGTGTATTTAAAGGGGTAGTAAAAAAAAATTCAAATTTCACTCAATATCTACTGACCCTCATGTTGACTAAGGGTTAGGAGAAGTTTCAGAGTCCTCAGTCAGAGAAGGCACGGAGGACTCTGAAACTTCTCCCATCCCTTAGGGTGAGTAGATAATGAGTGAAATTTGAATTTGGGTGATCTATTTCTTTAAAGTAATTCAAATTGTGTGTCGTGGTAGCTGCGGTGGTCTCTGACCTTAGTGCATTGTGGTTGGATTTTGTGGTAAATCAACAGGTTCTTTCAAATGTGCTTCCTTTTAAGTGGTTCAAATGTTAAAGTGTTGAGGGTTTAATGGTAATAGTTGGCTTTGCTTTGAGCTTGATTTGTACTACTTTTTTAAAAGAGGTCAAAACTGGCATATAAAGGCTTAACTTTTATTTGGATGATTTATTTATTCTCAGCCTAATGAGTTTGCTTGTTGATTACTTGGCGTTAGGCCACATTTTCTTTATTCTCTTGGCTTCCTTTGCTGTGTGACTAAACTGGAGAGTGAGTAGTTGGTTTTGTGGTAAATCAACAGCTATTTTTAAATCTCCTTTGTTTTAACTCCTGTAAAGTTTTGAGTGTTGTTAGTTTGTGTTGGGGCCCAGTGGTCATTGTCCATCCATGTCCACATCACTCTCTTTGTTTTGGACGATGGCTATTACAGCCTGCAGACTGTATTGAGGATATAAAGGCTTAACTTTTATTTGGATGATTTATTTATTCTCAGCCTAATGAGTTTGCTTGTTGGTTACTTGGCGTGAGGCTACATTTTCTTTATTCTCTTGGCTTCCTTTGCTGTGTGACTAAACTGGAGAGTGAGTAGTTGGTTTTGTGGTAAATTAACAGCTATTTTTAAATCTCTTTTGTTTTAACTGCTGTAAACTTTTAAGAGTTGTTAGTTTGTGTTGGGGCTCAGTGGAGTTCACATGGCAGTCAAGTGGTCCGTTCACACATTTCACGGGTCAGACAATACTGTATGCCTGACCTACTTTTGACTCATTATCATCTTAATAGCATTTAGCATCCATCTTACCACACCTTAAATTCATGAATGCTTTAAAAGCAAGAAGAGCATCCCCCACAATTGATTTGCCTTTGAATTGATATGAGCATTGTCTTACCAATACAGACTAAGACAAAGGGCAGACTTGGACAAACAGTATTCATTTATTTTTTAGAAAGTCCTGCATTCTGTGAGAAGGAGAAATATTGAGAGTGTTGAAGGTGGTTAGAAATTGTTACAAGTAATTGAAAATGTTGTATTAAGCCCACATACCATATAATCCCACTTGGGACTCACACCATTTAGGGCAGATGTAAGTGAGAATAGTTCATTACTTAAATACATGATCAATTAATACTTTTCTCTTTATGTTAGTGCGGCATATATAGATTCATGTCATGTAGTTGTTTTTAAATGTCATGTGTGTAGAATAAAAATATTCAGATTTTTAAGCAGTAATTCACTGATGGTCCTTTTAAGCCCACTTCAATGGATATTCTCGTCCTTTTGACTTGTGAACCATTTCCCTGCCTAAGTTAGACTTCACTTAATCAATCAGCTTCATAATTCAGATACTTAAATACCCAAATTTAAATATTAGTGATATTGCATCTGCCAATGCATTCATTTTATGAATTGTTTGTATTTAAGCTGTGTTTTAATGTTGTAAAAATAAATTAAAGTTATGTGTTTAGTTGTAAAGACTGAAATTGGCTCATTTATTATCCTCAAAATAGTATTGAACCAGGAAACTGTCTTTCTCTCAGTCATTGGGTCTTCAGATATCTAGATAAAACCACTTTCAACCAGCTGGCTGGACCAGAAAATGTGGCCAAATTATTTTTAGTATTATTTTAATCACGACATGAATTACAAATTACAATCCTTTCATGAAAATAGTGGGAAAAATGTTGCTCTTCAAGTTCCTAATGCTAATTTTGTAGTTAACAGACAGAACGTATTTTTGTATTTCAATAAGACATGATGGTTAATGTAAAGTAGTAGCTTCTGTGGCAGAGTAAGTAAGTAAAAGGAAAGGGGCTTGTCACTCTCTTTGATGGTGTGTTTTAAAGCAACCTATAACATTAAGTGTGTTGTTGAATCTGTGTGGCCTTGGCAGGCAAAAAACTTTATTAGAGTTGTGTGTGCTGCTGTTAATGGCAAATCATCCCTAAACGTTGGGTAGTTGGTTTGTTTGTTTGGCGGTTTTTTTTGCTCTGCTATTTACAATATATGTAAGTACTGGTAACCTTTTTGGTTCCGCTTTTTCCCTGTTTTGTTTGTTTGTATTTTACCTTTAGTTTTGTTGGTTGGTTTGCTCGTTTGTTTGTTAGTTGCTGTCTGATGTCTTATTGTGAGTTTGTTTGTTTTTCATATTGTAAGAACGCTGGGTAGCCACATTCTTTTGTGCTATTCATCCTCTGTTTGAATGAGAAAGTGTTTTTTGTGTTAAATGAACAGCTATGTATCCTTCTGTTTGTTGTAAGTGGTGTAATGTTTGAATATGCTGCTTGTTTTTAATAGTGTTTGGCAGGTTAGAGTTGTGTGTGGTACTAGCAATGTCAAGTCATTTCTGTATTCATGTCTTTATCTAGATATGTAATTTGTTCTTTCTATTTGTAGATGCCCCGTGGCAAGTCCTACCGTCGTGCCGAGGCTGCTAGGTTCCGGCAGCAGTCTCGGCGGCAGGATGCGACTTTCCTGCCAGCCTGCCCCGCCTTCAGTGCCAGTAAGTATTCTTCCATATATTTCCCTAAACCATTCTCTGTATATGTTTCTGTATGCATGAGCTGAAATGTTGTACGTATTTTCATCAACAGTCCCCGGCACTGGCTGGCGCCGGAAGTCTCTGCAGTGGCCCCTTTCTCCGCGCACCGGGAAGCAGCTGAAGGTGGCCATTCCTGCAAAAGTCCCCGATAAGAAGGTATGTACTATTCAGAAATCATGATGAATGCTGATAATAAGTGTCATTGTGAGTGTACATCCTTTAAGACGTGTTTTTTTCCTTTTCTCCCAGCTTGTTCTTTTTGTCGGGGCATCCCATCTACGCCCCATCGTGGATGGATTCGTGCCAATGGAAGCGGACGGCTACACCTTCGGTTTCCTGTCTGTGCCGGGGGCGTGCGCGGACCTGCTCAGGAAGGAGGTAAATCATGTTGTCCACACTTGTCCTCATATCCCTGATGCTGTTTGTGTTCTTGCCCCCAGCAACAACCTGAACCAGACCCCGGACCGAGCAGCTGCAGCGTTTGACCGGTACCTGCGCGCTGTCATGGAAGCCTGGCGGACTGCAGAGGTAGGTCATTGATGTATTTGTTGAACATGAAATTATATGTACTGTGACTATCGATTTGTAACTGACCGTTATGACATTTTGTGTAGGTTTTCGTCGTGGACCATGTCCCTCGTCTGTCTGTGGAGGGGTTTGTCCAGGAGTCCCACAGACAGAACTTCCAGCGCATCGCAGGACAGCACCGTATGTTTGAAAATATCAATGCATGGGTTTAGGCACTTATGATTTATCAGAAGTATCTATTTCAGCTATAATTGAGGCAATGCTCCTTTATTGTTTGTGTTATGAAAGTTGACCGTGGACTGTGCGTTGAGTTTTTCAGTAATCCGTGGGTTTTCCTTGTTTTTGTTGTCTTTAGGTTTGCGGTTCTACTGCCACGCGGAACGCTTCCCACCGAGGCAACGGCAGCTCTGGGCTGTCGATGGTGTAAGTGAAAATTGTACTTTGAATCTCAGAAATGCTTATTTAGACAACACAGTATGATTGACAGTAAATGTCATCTTGTTCAACATTACTGTATTGTAATCTTTATTTGTTCCTCTTCATAGACGCACCTCAGTGACGACGCGGGGATGCCTATCCTCGTGGAGTCGCTGGTGGCTGCCACCAAGCAGCACCTGGAGCGGCCCGCGCCTCCGCCACCTCCGCCACCCGTCGTCTTTCCGGTGTCCCCCAGGCCCAGGCCCATTCCCACGTGGACCGGTCGGGAGGTCGCGCCGGAGGAGGTCCCAGCCCCACCTCCACCCACCCCTCCCAGGGACGAGGACGCCTGGACGACCGTGCCAGGCAGGAAGGTAAGAAGACGAACTTTGTCTACATATGGTCATGAACTGAGAAATGAAGGTTTTTCTGTATCCTAATGTCTTTTCTGTTTTGTCGTTGTAGCGCCGTTGCTCTCGGGAGAGGAGGGTTCCTCGAGTGGTATGTTATCATTTCATTTAACTGTGATCTTGACAGTGACATTCTATTCCGTAACAAAACGATAAGTGTGACAAAAAATCTTTATGTCTTTCATACAGCGTCTTCTTCCCCTGAACCCTTTCTGGCTGCCGCCTGGGATGTTGCCTGACACGGACGACGCTGGTCCTTCGGCCGAGGACGCTGTTTCCACGGGCGAGCAGGTATTTATAGAACAAGAAACTTCTAATAGTTCAGATATTCTTTTTGTCCACTGTTTTGACACTTTGTTTCTGTCACTTTAGCCGCCGCCTGTGGGACCTCGTACTCGACCTGTCCCCAAGAAGCCCAGATGTGCTAGGAAGAAGGTATGTTGTGTTTAAATCCTGAAGGAGATGTGTTCATGTATTATTGTGATGGACAGAAAGTCATTGTGAATGATGTATAACTGCAAAATCTGGATCAGATTTACTTGAATATGTAGATTTAATGGGATGACTTTCCTTTCTTATTCTTTCTAGGTCGTGACCTCAACTCCCACGTTGACTGTCCGTCCTGAAGCCCAGGCCGTGGACCAGAAGGCAAGTAGAGTTATTGAATGGTCTTTGTAATTGTGTTTGTTGTTGTGGCAAATTTAACACCATCTTTATTATAGCCAGCATGACTCTCTCTTCCACAGGTATTAATGTTTTCATGTTTCTTCTTTTGCAGGTGGAGGCGACACCCGACCCTGTGTCGACCTGTGATGTGCCGGGGACCACTCCTCCTCCCATTGTGGCTACACATCCTGTTGCTGTCCCTCCCATCCCTGTGTCTGTCCAGCCTGCTGCCCTGGATGTGACGGTGGACCGGCCGTCAAATACTGGGGGCACACCAGGAGCAACTCAAGGTCAGAGTATTCCCACTTGCAGGTGTTTGTCGATGGGGGGAGTGTCTTCAGTGGCAGGGAAATCTTTGCTTACTGCATCGGCTGGTCTTGATGTTCATGCTTACGTGTCATGCAGTGTTGTCGCGGCAGTTAGACATAGCATCGCTCCGGTTTGTACGTGGCGTGAAGCAGATATTGATGTTGTTCGTGTCGAGGGGAAACGATTGGCAACTTGGTTTGGGTGGGGAAGGAATGAGTTTCATTTGTTTGGTCAGAAGTGGAGGGTGGATTTGGGGGAGACAGATTATAGGAGCTTTGGGGATGGGACTGAGTTGAAGGAGGAGCTGAGCGAGCATTTGTCCAGGGATGGGATGTGTGTGTTGAGGCTCCACAGAGCAGCGGTGTTGATCATCCAGCACATGGGCTCCTTTGTTGTGGTGGATTGTGGGGTACGCAACGCTGCGGGGTTGCTGTCTGATCCAGGTCGAGCCAGGGTCATATTTAACACGACCTTGGGTGATCTGGTGGATGACATCACTGCTCTGAGCGAGTCTTTGTCTTCAGCGTTTTTTGCTGTCAGTCGCATCTTGGTGGAGCAGTGTGGTGATGAGGGAGAGAGCAGAAATGTTTCTGTGGTTATTGAACCAGTTGTGGCAACTCAGTCTGAGGGAGAGAGCGGCATTGTGGAGGAGTGTGTTGATGAGGGACAGAGCATTTCTGTGGAGCAGTGTGTTGATGAACCAGCGATTGATCCCATTGTTACAAGTCAGTCCCAAGGTCGCGCTTCTGTTAGAGGAAGTTTCCATCAAGGCGACCAGAGTAAGTTTGCATATCACGGTCGTCAGTGTATGGCCATTGGTTTGGTTGCTTTATTGAGACACTCCAAAGACAGCGTCTTTGAGTGGCAGTCTGACACACTGGACGAGGTAGTGCTCGCAGGTGATAAACTGTACACATCCATGTGGGAAGGCAATCAGATCGCACATCCATCTGGATTCCCTGCTGTTACAGAGTTGCCTAAGCAGTATGGTTTTGTTGATTTTGAGTATGATGTGAAACCTGTATATGGATTTGGGGCCTCCCCTCCAAGTGTGCGTATTTCACCTGAGCACATCTCTCTGTTTGACGGTCTCTGTCAGAGGTGTACACAAGACAAGCCCTGCTTGGTTACAATGGGTGGGGCTACATGTGCTGTCATTTGTAGTAAAGATGGTGAGTATGCTGTGGTTGACTCCCACGCTCGCGATGAGTATGGGATGGTTGATGGTGAAGGACAGAGTGTTGTAGTCTATTTTAGTTGTGTACAGCATCTGTTTGAGCACTTTAGCAAATTTGCAGGTAGTCAGACATTTCCCAAGGAGTTTGAGATCTGTGGTGTTCAAGTGAAACCCTCAACTGTGTCCTTGAGTGCTGGTGCAGCTGCTGAGTGTGTAGAAGAACAGGTAACCACTCCTGGTCCTGCTCCTGTCATTCCAGTAGTGAGTGCTGGTGCAGCTGTTGAGTGTGTAGAGGAACAGGTTACTGTGATACCAGTGGTCCGTGCAGCCACTAACAAACGCGAGAAACGTAAATGCACACAGACAGCTGTTGCCTGTGGAGAGGGACAGGTTACCCCTCTTGTCACACCAGTGGTCCGTGCAGCCACTAACCTACGTGTAAAGCGTAAATGCACACAGACAAATGACACTTCCAAGAAAGCAAAGAGTTTTGATAATGATGTCAATTCAGATGTTGTGTTTGTTGGGGATGTATCATGTAAAAACTTAGAATTTCGTCCCCTTTCTAAAGATGTTGCTTTTGCTCTGTGTAAGCAGGTTAATGTAGAGTCAGAAAGAGTAGATGCCACATCTTCTGCTGTTGGTCCCTTGGGGATTCCTTGTAGGACAGAGAAGATTGTGGGTGATGGAAACTGTTTCTTTAGAGCTGTTTGCCAGGCCATTAGTGGTACACAGAAGCACCATAGGAAGATTAGACTTGCAGCAGTGAAACATCTAGAAAGCAATCATTTGTCATATCAGAGTCTTTTGAGAAGTGAGTATCCCTCAATATCAGAATACATCAAGATTTCAAGGATGCATTATGTTGGCAGTTGGGCCACTGAGTTAGAGATTCAAGCCACAGCTGATTATTTAGGTGTTAGTGTTTTCACCTATTATAATGATCGCTGGCTTGAATATAGCTGTCAAAATAGTAAGTTGTCAAATGAAGCTGTGTATTTACATAATGTCAATGCTAACCATTATGAAACAGTTGTCTGTGTTCAGCAACCTGAAAAACGAAGCTGTTATGGTTATTGTAAAGTTACCACTCCAGTTTCTGTAGGCTATAGCTTTAGAAGTCGTACTGTTTCTTCTGTGGATAACAAGCATTGTGTTGATCATAAGAAATCGGATTACCTTAAAAAGAAACATAACTTGAAATCTAAAATAGACTATCAACAAAATATTTTGCGTTGCGGAAGTGTAAAAGAAGCTAGAAAACAAAGATATCAACTGGAAACAAAGCATAAAGAGCAGAAAAAGCATTTGAGCATCAGCAAATATAAATACAATGTTGTACACAAAATGTGGCTAAAGGCCCTTAGTGTAAATAAATACAAAGATAATCTTGTACATAAGATACGTATGAAGATGTTAAGTGTCCAGAAATATAAAAAAGACATTGCACATCAAACACGTTTGAAGATGTTAAGTGTCCAGAAATATAAAAAAGACATTCCACATCAAATGCGATTGAAGAGGCTCAGTGTTGATAAGTATAAGCATAATACTTTACATAGAAGTAGAGTCCAAAAAATGAATAAAATTAAATATCAACTTGATGAATCTCACAGGAAAAAAGTAAAGGTTTCAATCCTCTCAAGATATCACAAAAATCCTGAGCATAAAAAGCGTGTTGTAGCAGGTGTTAGAAGTAAAAGGCAAGAGAAGAAAGAGAAGATGAAACAGTTTGACTTAGTTATGCATCAGTTCTTAGAGGAAGTGCATGAAGGGCCAGAATGTATATGTGCCGTGTGTTTCCGGTTGTTGTTTAGGCACCAGGTTCTGAATTGTAAAAGAGATGATTATAACAAAACACAGACAGTAGCCTCAATAGCCAAAAACTGCATAAGTGAGGAGTATTTGCATAAGTGTAATGAGTTTTGTCTTGTGCCATGTCAGGTGTTGGACACTGCTCGGGTTAAATTGTGGATTTGTTACACCTGTCACTATAAGATTAACAGAGGTGAGATGCCAGCTGAGTGTTGGTCTAACAATCTAACAGTTCAGGCCGTCCCTCCTGAGTTGGCCTGTTTGAATAGTTTAGAGCAACATTTGGTAGCTTTACATATTCCATTTATGAAGATGCTAGCGTTGCCTAAAGGCGGTCAAAACGGAGTACATGGTCCAGTGACCTGTGTTCCAGCCAACATTGTACAGACCAGTAACCTGTTGCCCCATTCCAATATGGAGGGGTCTTTGTTGGCAGTGAAGTTAAAGCGTAAGTTAACCTATAAAGGTCACTATGAGTATCAGTTTGTTGATACTCTCCGCATTAGACAGGCCTTGCAGTATTTAAAACAGACCAATAGCCTTTATAAGGACATTGTTTTTAATGAGGCGTGGTTAAATGAGTTTTGTCAGGAACAGGAAGCTGAAGTTCCTTTAGCATCACAGACTGTTGACAGTGCTGATGCCAACAATGCTGCAGCATCACAGACTGTTGACAGTGCTAATGCTGACGTTCCTTTAGCATCACAGACTGTTGACAGTGTTGTTGGTAATGTTCCTGCAGCATCACAGACTGTAAACAGACCTGATGCTAATGATGCTGCTGCTGCAGCAGAGGAGGAGGAGCTTCTTCACGATAGACAGTCACATGGCATGTTTCAGGACACCTGTCTAATGCCTGTTGATATTGGTCAGGAGGTTCTTGACCAATATTTTGATGATATTTTGAATGTAGCACCAGCAGAAGGTAACAATCCTGTGAAGCTGCTTTCTGATATTACTAATGAAGCAAAGTGTTTCCCAGTGTTGTTTCCAAGGGCCAGAAACACTTACCACGAGCATCGCCAGTATCGTTTGACTTTGTCACGATACTTTAATAATCGCATTTTACATGCAGATGGCAGGTTTGCAAATAATCTTGAGTACATATTTTTTGCTCAGTATATGTCAGAGGTTGAACAGGTTGTGTCAAATGTGTCAATTGCATTACGTAAAAGTAAAGGGGGTGAGAGGTCGTATAAGGTGTCAGATATTCTGAATAATGAGGAGAATTTCAAGAAGATGCTGGAGTATGATGATGGTTATCGTTTTCTTCGACCTATTAGAGGCACTCCAGCTTTCTGGCAGGGAGCCCAGCGTGACCTACTGGCCTGTGTCCGTCAGCTGGGCATTCCAACCTGGTTTTGTTCATTTAGTTCTGCAGATATGCGTTGGGGCAATCTGCTCTCTACTATTCTGAAGCAGGAAGGACGAACAGCCACTGTAGAAGATTTAGAGTGGGCTGATAAGTGTGATTTGTTGAGACGCAATCCTGTCACAGCTGCTCGCATGTTTGATTATAGATGGCATTGTTTCCTCAGGAACGTGCTCATGTCACCATGTCAACCGATTGGTAAGATTATAGATTACTTTTACAGGGTGGAGTTTCAGCAGAGAGGTTCTCCTCATGTCCATTGTCTATTCTGGATAGAGAACGCTCCGCTGATAGACAGAAACACTGATGAGGAGGTAGTTCAGTTCATTGACAAATATGTAACATGTGAACTCCCATCATCAGATGAAGAGTTGCTGGACATTGTTACTACTGTTCAGCGACATTCGAAACGACATGCCAAGACATGTAAAAAGAAAAACACTGTGTGTCGTTTCAATTTCCCAAGGCCCGTGTCTACCAGGACATTTATTAGCCGGCGCCCTGATGAAACAGTGCCACCGTGCACTTGTCCTGTAGACCCAGCTCATCCTGGTAGATTGTGTCCATGTCTTACACGTTTAGCTGAACTTAAAAAGAAAAAGAAAGAATGGGCCAACAGGGTTCTGACATCCATTAAGACGGCTTTGTCAGATGAAAACAGAAGTTTTGATAGTGTGCAGCAGCTGTTTCAGACCTTGAACATTACTCAGGAGGCGTTTGAGGAATGTGTAAGAGTGCTTGAACGGCGCACTCAGGTGGTTTTGAAAAGACAGGTTGATGAAACGTGGATTAACCACTACAACAAGTCTTTATTAAAATGTTGGAATGCAAATTTAGATATCCAATTTGTAGTGGACGCGTATGCCTGTGTAGTATACATTATTTCCTATATTTCCAAGGCAGAGCGGGAAATGGGATTAATGTTGGGCAATGCACATAGGGAGGCCTCTAAAGAAGGTAATCGTAGTGCAAAAGATGCTCTTAAGAATTTAGGCAGTGTTTACCTGCACCATAGAGATGTGTCTGCCCAGGAGGCTGTTTACAGGCTTACTAATATGCATCTTAAAGAGTGCTCCAGAAAGGTCATGTTCATTCCCACAGGGGAAAGTACAGTTAGAATGAGTTTGCCTTTAAGTGTGTTAAAACATAAGGCATCATCTGCGTCATCATGTGATCTTAGCGATGAAGACATGTGGATGACCAGTTTAAATGATCGGTACAGGAACAGGCCTAATGATGATGTGTTTAGTGATATGTGTTTGGCTTTGTTTGCGTCTGAGTATCGCGTTCTCACCAAAAATGAGAAATGTAAAGGGGCAATTCAATTAAATGGGAATTTTGGTTCTGTAGCCAAGAGAACTCGGACAAAGCCAGCTGTAGTTCGCTATGCTCGCTTCTCTGAGACCAAGAGTCCAGAGTTGTTCCACCAAAGCATCTTACAGTTGTTCCTGCCACATCGTTCAGATTCCCAGCTTAAACCCACTAACTATGTAACTTTTAAAGATTTTTACGAGAATGGTAATGTCAGGTTTAGTGATGGGGCCAGGCATTGTGTGAGGTCAGTTGTTGATGTAAATAGACGTAGATTTGAGATAGAAGCAGATAAGATAGAGAATGCTCAGAAACAGGTAGATGATCAGGGTGTTTTTGAGGATGCCTGGGCTGAGCTGTGTCCAGAGGCGGAGCTGGAACGGTTAGAGTGCGTGCAGGAACTTCAGGACAATCCACAGCTAGGGGATGACCCGCCAGAAAACATTCCAGATTTAGCTGTTACCAGGCAACAGGTTTCTCATTTAGAGAAGAGGAATGTCATGAGCAGAAGCGAGGGCTTGACATTGATTCGATCACTAAATGAGACACAGTTGTCTGTTTTTTATCAGGTCCGTCAGTGGTGCTTGGATAGGGTCAGAGGGGAAAAGCCAGAGCCTCTTCATGTGTTTATTACAGGTGGTGCTGGGACAGGGAAGAGCCATTTAATCAGAGCTATTCAGTATGAGGCAGGGAGACTTTTGTCTACTGTTAGCCGTCATCCTGATAGCACGTGTGTGTTACTATGTGCTCCAACAGGCATTGCTGCATACAATTTGAATGCAGCAACGATACACACCACATTTAGCATTGGGAGGGATGTGCGCTTGCCGTACAGTCCTTTGGGTGAAGAGAAGCTCAATTCATTGCGAGCTAAGTTAGGTGATCTGCAGATTGTGATTATTGATGAGATTTCCATGGTAGATCACAACCTTCTAGCTTACATCCATGGACGGTTGAGGCAGATAAAACAAACAGGTGACTTTTCACCGTTTGGGAATGTGTGTGTGCTGGCTGTTGGAGACTTTTATCAGCTGCCTCCTGTTAGAGGGAAATCGTTGTATAATGATGATGTGACTGTGAACCTTTGGTCCAGTTTATTTAAGGTTGTGGAGTTGACAACGGTTGTAAGGCAGAAGGAAAAAGCATTTGCAGATATGTTGAACAGGCTCAGAACTCGTCCTAAAGAGACACCATTGGAGGACAAGGATGTTGATATGTTGAAACAGCGTGTAACAGGTGAAGAGAGCTCAGCTTTGCATATATATGCAACAAATAACCAAGTTAACCTGCACAATCATTCCCAGCTGGTTAATGTATGTACTGAGTGGGAAGAGATACATGCCCAGGACTTTGAGAACAGCAAAAAAACCGGCAAGTTGGAATTGATGAGCGGTCATCACAGCAGAGCATCCAACACATGTTTGGATCAGGTGTTAAACTTAGGTGAAGGTGCTCGTGTGATGTTGATAAAAAATGTGGATATCAATGATGGGCTTGTGAATGGGGTATGTGGCACAGTCACTGATATAGTTCATCAGCCTGACAGTAGGTTTCCTCAGGTTGTTTTTGTCAAGTTTGATGATGATAATGTTGGTGCCCAGAGGAGGAAGAACAGTGCACATACCCCACCAGTGGTAGCTGGCTCAACAGGCATCAAGCCTGAAGAGGAAAGAGCCACTGGGAAAGGCGGGATGCGCCGGCAATTTCCATTGAAACTTGCCTGGGCGTGTACTGCACACAAAACACAGGGACTTACTGTTGACAAGGCAGTGGTCTCCCTAGAGAGGATATTTGCTCCAGGACAGGCCTATGTAGCTTTGAGTCGTGTCAGGACTCTCAAAGGGTTGATCATTACAGATTTTGAACAGAAGGTCATTTTCTGTAATGTCAAAATAAAGCATGCACTGCAAAGCATGCCAAAGTTTTTAAGTGACAACATAGCCCGGCCTAACATGGAGTCAAATGCTTTCTCTGTGTTTTTGATGAATGTGCAGGGTTTATCTGGACATGTTGCAGATTTAGCATCATGTACTCAGCACTTGCAGCTTAACTGTATTGCTGTGACAGAAACATGGCTGTCTGCACATTCTTTACTAGAATCAGTCCAGATAGATGGTTTTAGTTTCCACAGTCGTCCCCGAAGTTTGTCGTACACTAGCAATAATCCACTGCTAGTGGATTTCCAGGGGAAGCAACATGGCGGTGTGGGTCTGTACTGTAGGAATAGTTTAGTGTGTGAACTTCAGGTACCAGACGTGGACCTGGAATGTTTGGTTTGTGCCTGTGATGGTGACATAGTGTTAGCTGTGATTTATCGACCGCCATTATATCCTATGCCTTTGTTTAAAGCAAATCTCAGCAAGTTGCTAGAGAAATTGGATTCCTTCAGTAGAACTATTGCCGTTATAGGGGACTTTAATGATAATATTTCCCCATCTTCATCAGAAGATGTGTCACCATCTTCATCTGTTTGTCGTTTTATGGGAGAGAATGGTTTTGTGCAATGTGTGAAAAAACCGACAACAGAGAGAGGCACACTCATTGACCATGTGTACATCAAAACATCAATTTATGATGTACAGGCAGTAGTGTTGCCAATTTATTTTAGTGACCATGAAGGAATTCTCTGTTCTTTCAGCAAGACCTAGTTGAGTAATGTAGTATGAAATGTGTAATGTAGCTATAGTAATATATTTTATATGAATTTGTTAGTTGTTGTAATTTCAAATGTCTAATGTATATAACTATATAATACAGTGATGCTAAAGTATTTAACATACATTGACTTATGAATTATATGAACATGTATTAATCTGTGTTTAGTGTATGTATTTGTGTTTCCTTGCTGGCCCTCTGTGTGTTCTGTGTTCCAGGTGGTTCCAGCCCTTTACTTCAGGCGTCTTCTATATGGACAGCAGTGGCCAAGCCATCTTTTGTATTGTGTTTTCTTTCCAGGTGTACAAATATAGCATATATGGATATGTTTGTGTTGAATTCTGTAGTTGTTGTATATTTAATCTCTGTATATACACTGTGAATGATGATTGTAATGTGTAGTATTTGAGTTATTTAAGTCTGTGTCATATGAATGTATTAAAATGTAGTTTTGAATTTTTGATAGTGATGCTAATATATGAAAATGTATTATAATAGTTGATTGTATGAATATGATCTCTCTCTCTCTCTCTCTCTCTCTCTCTCTCTCTCTCTCTAAAACACACTAGTTTAATTATGCTGGAGGTTTTTTCCTGTTAAAAGGATGTTTTTCCTCCCCACTGTTGCTGAAGTGAGAACTGTTGAGTGTCTCTCTAATAGTTAAAAAATAAAAATTGAATTATAAACACTCAATACCTTCTTCCCTTTTTATGTTAAGTTTGCCATGTATTGTGTGTACTAATGTTTTGTTGCCATAATAAACTACAGCTGCATCTACTCAACTGGGTTCTAATGAGTCTATTATTCAACAGTAACTGTAGTGTACACAGACACCACCACATATAAGTATGAGATGAAGTAAAACAATATCCATAATGTTTGCAGAAAACCATGAAGACTTGAAGCACCAAGCCAAGTAAAACGAAGAGAACAACCTGCTGGGAGTAATGAAATAGCCGCAAAATAAGATGCTTTATTTGTCCATTAGTTGGCACTTGGAGGTATACCAAAAAATGGTGTGTAATCAACTAATGTTTCCTAGCAAAGGACTGACGGTCATCAGTTTCACACCAATGTTAGAGTGAAATGGTCAAATATACAAACAAATCAATTTATGAAACAGTGGAGGCTGGTCCATAGAGTCAGGGGTGGTTGGTCCTCTATTTGTGAGAGGCAAGAGGAAGATCAACATGTTTTCAATAAAAAGTAACTGGTTGAAATAAACCATTACCCAATAATTTATAATATAGGCTATTATAAGATTGCTTTTATGGAAGAAAGTCAACCTAATCCATTTGAAATGATTCAACAGCAACACCTGCAGGCAAATGCGACAGCAGTCTGTGTGAAGAACAGGGAGCAGGAAGGGGGGGGGGGGTGGCAGATACGTGACTTGGGCATCTGGAGGGTAAACAAAGACACAAGTTGATTTTTTTTTCTATGTCAGCTCTGGTAAAAGCTTATGTATAAATATGTATGTAATTTGAGTGGAATACTTGGCTTAGTTAATAATAATTTCAGATTTTCATGGTTTGTGTTTTTCCTTTTTAAATCAGAGTGTGACTCCTGTCCTCCCCTATTTTTTCCGTCACCAGCTGCCACTGGTATGAAATTAAAGTATTTATCATTACAGTTATACTTATAATACTACAATAAAAATCAAATACTTTCCCCAGTATGACTACATATAAATCACTGAGTATGTGTACAATATGGTCAAAGCTGGTGTCACCATAAAATCTTGTAAGTCCTGGGCAAAGGTTACAGCCTGTTTGAACAAATCTGTTGAGAAGCAATAAATCACTGAAATGATAGAAATCGCCAATAAAAGGTGATGTCATCATACTTGTAAGATGAAGGTTGGTCCACCAGGGGGCAGTAACGCGATGTGGGCCGTTGCATTCAGGGTCGTTACCTCATCACACATGTAAAGTTTAGAGCAAATCGGACAATGTCGATGTAAAATATGGCATTTCCTGTGTCAACAAGGGGGCGAGTTGAGCGAGCTTGCGTACGATCAAATGGAGGTGTAGAGGGCGGGCCTCTGATCACGTACATAAATTTTGAAGCAGTTCGGATGAAGTACATGGGAGATAGAGCAGCTTGTGTATTCATGGCGAGGCATCAGAAATGGTGGCGGCAACAGTGGCCACGCCCTTTGACCTACCAACCTGTAGAGCACAAGCTGTAATCAGGGCGGTCTGAGGATGATGTGTAGCGAATATGAAGCTGATCGGGCGAAACCCCTAGGAGGAGTTCGTTTTCGATGGACCGCAATTCCTGTCGCCGCCACAGAGGGGCCATTAGCCGTAGCGGGCAGCTGCGTCGAGGGCGGTCCCCTCATCGAACACGTGAAGTTTCGAGCAAATCGGACAACGTACGATGAAGTTACGGCAAGTTTACGGTTCGTCCACCAGGGGGCAGTAACGGCAAGTTTACGGTTCGTCCACCATAGGCAGTAACGGGATGTGGGCCGTTGCGTTTGGGGTCGTCACCTCATCACACACGTGAAGTTTCGAGCAAATCGGACAATGTACGATGGAGTTACGGCAAGTTTACGGTTCGTCCACCAGGGGGCAGTAACGGGATGTGGGCTGTTGCGTTCGGGGGCGTCACCTCATCACACATGTGAAGTTTCGAGGAAATCGGACAATGTACGATGGAGTTACGGCAAGTTTACGGTTCGTCCACCAGGGGCAGTAACGGGATGTGGGCCGTTGTGTTCGGGGTCGTTACCTCATCAAATACGTGAAGTTTCGAGCAAATCGGACAATGTACGATGGAGTTACGGCAAGTTTACGGTTCGTCCACCAGGGGGCAGTAACGGGATGTGTGCCGTTGCGTTCGGGGTCGTTACCTCATCACACATGTGAAGTTTCGAGCAAATCGGACAATGTTGATGCAAAATATGTCATTTCCTGTGTCCACAAGGGGGCGACTTGAGCGAGCTTGCATACGAGGCAATAGAGGTGTAGAGGGCGGGTGTCTGATCACGTACATAAATTTTGAAGCAGTTTGGACGAAGTATGTGGGAGATAGAGCAGCTCGTGTATGCATGGCGAGGCATCAGAAATGGCGGCGGCCACAGTGGCCACGCCCTTTGACCTACCGACCTGCAGAGCACAAGCTGTAATCAGGGCGGTCTGAGGATGATGTGTAGCGAATATGAAGCCGATCGGGCGAAACCCCTGGGAGGAGTTCGTTTCTGATGGACGACAATTCCTGCCGCCGCCACACGGGGGCCATTAGCCGTAGCCTCAAAGTGTTCGTAATGTAGCTTCACCGACTTGTTTCACACGTATCAGAAGTGGAACGAAGTTGCTGGGGTGAACTACCTACGATTAATTCATGTTAGCGTAATTACTGTTTACTTCCTGTTACCACCGGGGGGCGCTATGAGTAACGTGGGAAGTTAATACGTCAAATTGTTCAGGAAGGACCCATCATCATGTCCACCATGTTTGAAGCGGCTACGATCAAGTATGTCGGCGTGAGAGCCGTTCGAAGTGAAACGGCGCCGAACACGAACAGTCGCCAAAATGTGTCGCATCATAGCAGCCACGCCCTTTGACCTACAGACATGTAGTTCACAAGATAAGATCAGCATGGCGTCTCGATGGTCCATAGCCAATTTGAAGTCAATCGGACGAAATCTGTAGGAGGGGTTCGTCCAATAACGTCAAAATTTCAATCCAAAATGGCCGACTTCCGGTTGGGTTTAGGGCGTGGCTTCAAGAGGCTTTTTTGTGTGTCTTCCCATGTTCTATAACCCCATCAAATTTCAAGCATGTAGGTACAACGGTGTGGAAGGGCTGATCAATTCAAAATTTCAAGGGGGCGCTGTTGCGCCATTATGCTGAGCACACACTGAAGGTGTTCAAATTATCAAATTTTTGGCCAGACTGAACGCGTATGCCAAATTCCGTGAGTTTTTGGCTTCGGCAAAGGGGTCTTATCGGCGAAAACATGTTCGGAAGAATAATAATAATAATTAAAGCCGCAAGCGGCTATGACGGGCCCTCGTTCCACGCCACTCGGCGTCTCCGCTACCCCCGGGCCGCTCTTCGAAACCCCCGCGCGCAACCGGACGTGGGCGGCTGCGTCGAGGGCGGTCCCCTTGTCGAACACGTGAAGTTTCGAGCAAATCGGACAACGTACGATGGAGTTACGGCAGGTTTACGGTTCGTCCACCAGGGGGCGGTAACGGGATGTGGGCCGTTGTGTTTGGGGTCGTGACCTCATCACACATGTGAAGTTTCGAGCTGATCGGACAATGTCGATGCAAAACACGACATTTCCTGTGTCCACAAGGGGGCGTCTTGAGCGAGCTAGCGTACGATCAAATGGAGGCGTAGAGGGCGGGCCTCTGATCATGTACTGAAATTTTGAAGTGACTACGATCAAGTATGTGGGCGTGGAAGGCAAACGTAATAGCATGGCGACTAAACGAGCAGTTGGCCAACTTTGTCGCCCCCTAGCAGCCATGACGTTTGACGTAGAGAAAAGCTTTTAATAGGGTTTGACCAGCTTGGTCTCCTGATGATCTGTAGCGAATATGAAGTCAATCGGGCAAAATCCGTGGGAGGTGGCAGTTCACGATGGAGCGCTATTCCTGTCGCCTCCACAAGGGGGCCATTAGCCATAGCGCCATAGCGTTCATGAAATACCTTCACCAACTTGTTCGGCATGTTTTAGAAGTGGAATGAAGTTGATGGGGTCAACGATGTATTTTTAATGAATTTTAGCGCACTTCCTGTTACCACCAGGGGGCGCTATGAGTGACGTAGTAAAATTATATGTCGGATCGTTCAGGGTCACGCCCTCATCATGTGCACCAAGTTTGAAGCTGCTGCGATGAAATCTGTGGGCGCGATAGCATTTAAACCTTTTTAGCTGAATTAGGCAACTTGGCCGTGCGCTAGCAGCCACGCCCTTTGACCTACAGACCTGCGGAGCACAAGCCGTAATCAGCTTGGTCTGGAGATGTTCTCGACCCAATTTGAAGTCAATCGGGCGAACTCCCTCGGAGGAGTTCGTTTTGCGTCAAAGAAATGCTAACCAAAATGGCCGACTTCCTGTTGGGTTTAGGGCGTGGCTCCAATTCAATTTTTGGTATGTTTGGATATGATACACGTGTGTGTCGAGTTTCGTATGTGTACGACAAAGTAAGCAAAATTTGTCTATGGAGAATTTCGGAAAAACTTCAAGGGGGCGCTATTGAGGCATTTTGCCACGCCCATGGGAAACGACTCTATCAGCTGAAAGAGCTCGCCATTCTTGACCTGTGGATGAAATTTCGTGAGGACACGACTTCGTTAAAGCCACTAAAAAGGCAAACGTAATTGTACGATAAAAAATCGTCAGTCGCCGCGGCGGCACACGGACGCCGTTCGTCGTATCTTCACAGCGTTCATAATGTAGCTTCAGCAACTGGTTGTGCATGTATTAGAAGTGGAATGAAGTTGATCGGGTGAAGTATGGATTTTTAATGAATTTTTGCGTACTTCCTGTTACCACCGGGGGGCGCTATGAGCCAGGCAGGAAGTCGATACATCAAAACGTTCAGGGAGGAGCCAACGTCATGTCCTTTGAATTTCGAGTGGCTACGACGAAGTATGTGCGCGTGATTGGCAAACGTAATTTAAATTGGGAAGATACACATTCGCCGCGGCGGCACACGGACGCCGTTGCTCGTAGGGTCAAAGCGTCAATGATGTAGCTTCACCATCCGGGTTTCCATGTATTAGAAGTGTAACGAAGTCGATTTCGTCAACTATGTATTTTTAACGAATTTTTGTACGTTTCCTGTTACCACCGGGGGGCGCTATGAGCGACGAAGGCAAATAATATGTCGGATCGTTCAGGGTCTCGCCATAGATTTTTGCACCAAGTTTGAAGCGTCTACGATCAAGTATGTGGGCATGAGAGCAATTCGTACTTACATGGCGAGCACCGAAACAGTCGCCAAACTTCGGGGCACGCCAGAGGCCAACCCCTTTGAGCTACAGACCTGCGGAGCACAAGATAAGCTCAGCTAGGTCTGACGATGTTCTGAACCCAATTTGGAGCCGATCGGACGTAATCCCTAGGAGGAGTTCGTTTTGCGTTTACAAACTTTGAAGCAAAATGGCCGACTTCCTGTTGGGTTTCGGGCTTCGCTATAGGAGGATTTTGTGTTCATCTCGCATTGATGAACATGTGTGGCGATTTTGGTCCGCTTTCGTTAACGTCATTTTTTTCCCTATGGGTTTTTGGGAAAATTGTAGGGGGCGCTATTTAGCCATTTGGCCCCGCCCAAATGCGACGCTGCCAAAATATCAAATTTTTCGCGAAGCCCCACGAGGCTACAAAGTTTGGTGAGTTTTCGTGCATGGCAAAGGGGTCGTTTTTGCGATTCTTTGCGGGGAATAATAATAATAATAATAATAATAAACATTTGCATTTCGGGGAATTTTGCGCCAGGTCAGTGGAGTACTTGATTACTTGCTTGCTTACTTGTTGTTACTCGTCGGCTGGCACGTTGACTAATGTGCATGTCGAATAACAATAGGGACCTCCCTGGGTCGTTGACACAGGCTCGGGCCCTAATAATAAAAAACATTTGCATTTCGGGGAATTTTGCGCCAGGTCAGTGCAGTACTTGATTACTTGCTTGCTTACTTGTTGTTACTCGTCGGCTGGCACGTTGACTAATGTGCATGTCGAATTACAATAGGGTCCTCCCCGTGACTTTGTCACTGGCTCGGGCCCTAATTAAAGCCGCAAGCGGCGATGACGGGCCCTCGCTCACCCATGCGACCGCAGGGCCTGAGGCATGCCTGGGCTGCAATGTTTTGTTCATCCACCAGGTGGCGCTAAGCAGTTGTGGGCGGGTGCGTTCAGGGTCGGCCCCTCATCACTCATGTGAAGTTTGGAGTGAATCGGACAAAGCATGAGGGAGTTATGAGCAGTTAATGGTTCGTCCACTAGGGGGCAGTAATGGGATGCGTGCAGGTGTGTTCAGGGTCAGCCCCTCATCACACATGTGAAGTTTCGTGGATATCGGACAATGTTGATGTAAAATATGCCACTTCCTGTTTCCACTAGGGGGCAACATGAGTGAGATCGCCTATGAGCATATGGAGACGTTGAGGTCGTGACCCTGGACCTGTGTACCAATTTTCATGTTGATACGAGTTCATTAAAGCCATCAAAAAGCCAAACGTATGTTCATGGCGAGGAATCGTAGCCACGCCCCCACACGGACGCCATTACTCGTAGCTTCACAGCGTTCATGATGTAGCTTCACCACCTTAGTCTGCATGTTTTAGAAGTGGAATGAAGTTGATGGGGTCAACTATGTGCCATCAGCACACGTTAAGGTAAAACCTGGCCACTTCCTGTTACCACCGGGGGGCGCTATGAGTGACGTAGGAAATTAATATATGGGGACGTTCAGGGCGGAGCCGTCATCATGTCCAGCAAGTTTGAAGCTGATCAGATAAAGTATGTGGGTGTGAGAGCTGTTCGAAGGTGAAATGGCGAGCAAACGAAAAGTCGCCAAAATCCTCAAGGCCCCAGAAGCCACGCCCTTTGACCTAGAGACCTGCGGAGCACAACTTTTGATCAGAGTGGCATCTCGGTGGTCTCTAGCCAATTTGAAGTCAATCGGACAAAATCCCTAGGAGGAGATAGATCAAACAGGTCAAAAATTCAAATCAAAATGGCCGACTTCCTGTTGTGATTTCACCATGACATAAGAGGCTTTTTTGTGCGTCTTGCCATGTTCTATAAGCCCACCAAATTTCATGCGTCTAGGTGACACACAAAGGCGGGGCTGATGTTTTCAAATTTTCTAGGGGGCGCTATTTAGCCATTTGGCCACGCCCATTTCCAACGACTTTAAAATATCAAATTTTTCGCCAGTCCTGATGTGCATGCCAAAATTTACGCGTTTTGGGGCATGTTGAAGCCTCCAAAAATGCGATCCTTTTGAGAGAAAAAGAATGAAAGAATGAAAGAATAATAATAAACATAGCAGAAACAATAGGGCTTTCGCTGGGCGACAGCAGTCGCCGCTCGGGCCCTAATAATAAACATTACAATATCTGGCATATTTTTCGCCAGGTCTATGCAGTACTTGGTTACTTGCTTGCTTACTTGTTGTTACTCGTCGGCTGGCACGTTGGCTAATGTGCATGTCGAATTACAATAGGGTCCTCCCTGTGACGTTGTCACTGGCTCGGGCCCTAATAATAAAATAGATAATCGAATCAGCAAAATGTTCCAAATAGATTTTTTTTAAAGACAATCCAGTTGTTCCTCCCTGTGTATTGTCAGTCAGTGTCTTTGTGTGGATTTGGTATCCTGTTTTTGTTCGATTTTGTCCAAAAATAAAATCTTGATTTTCTTCTCTCAAAAATCGATTTCCGATTACGACAACGATTTTTTTGTTAAATGACAAACTATTTTGTGTGCTGTTTGTGTCTTTTTAAATGGACCTAGAGTCTAATTTTAAAAAAAGAAAATCAATCTATCTATCTATCTAAAAACATGACGTCAACTGACTGCCTTCCACTGATTGGCCAGAGCGCGACGTCCGACCATACGTCCGTCACGAGAATCAATACCGCTAATTTTAAAAACACACAGACAAACTGTTGTTATTCTGTCACCTGAGTTAAATGTCTGCTGTGTGGAAAACCACGCGGTCCGTAATCGAGATGACACGGCTGTAGCCGCTGTTATATGACGACCCCGCCCCCGCTGAAGAACTCAGCTGTAACTTAGAAGACCTAATCCTTGTCGTATCACACCGCTGTGATATGACGGCCGAGTCGAGCCGAGTCGAGCCGAGCAGAGCAGAGCTGTAACTGTGTAGTGGAAAAGGCCCGTTGGTCTTTTTGGCAACGAAATCCTCGCTGGTCTTAGCAAAATGCCGACATGCGTCCATCCGTGATGGGAGGAAGGAGGCAGCAGTCATTACGGTAATTCAGCACAGCCCAGATTCATGAACGGGGACTTACCGTAATTACCCTAGTTAGAGTAAAAAATCAATTTTTAGGATTTCACGTTTTTAACATCGTCCTAGCCAAATAATCGCGATTACGATTTTAAATCGATTAATCGAACAGCCTTAGTGCACGTAACATCATATCCCGATTTCAGAAACCAGGATGCACCAGTTTTGAGAAACCTGGTTTTCTACAACTCAGCATTTCTCCCCATCTTGGTTAATTAGCCGCCCTCCTCTATCAAACCACATGAAAAAAAAACAACCTTGGTTTTATTTTCAAACTCTGGATTAAAATTCAACAAACAAATCGATGAAGTAATAAAACTGAGTTTCATGGATCTCCAAACTCTGCTCGTTCCTCAGTACCGCTGACCTGGAGAAAGTTATCCATCCCATCATCTCTATCACGTCTTGATTACTGGGAACTCACTGTGTTCTGGGGTCTCTCAGTCCTCTCTATCACGTCTTGGACTTGGCCTTCTCCACCCGAGTCCTTTAAATGTCTCCTCAAAATGTACTTTTTCTCCTCAGATTTTAACTGTCTGGTTTGATTCTCGTCCTATTATCATTTTTCTGTTATATTTACTTTCTTTTTTCTTGCTGTTTTGTATTCTTTGTTTTGCTGTAAAGCACGTTCCATCAATTTCTGCATTGTTCTGAAAGTGCTATATAAATAAAGTTGAGTTGAGTTGTAAACACCTTGAAAACGTTTCTGATAGCTGCAATGAAAACAACACACCTGTCACATGTCACACAGTTGATGAAAGTTTTCCCTCCGCTATATGAATCTATAAACTGCATTAACACGATCCTGTCGCTGCTGCTCTCTTCTTATGTTGCTAAATATAAGATGAATGAGTCGTATTTGCAACGAGATCTCAGCGTTTAACAACACAAAACACGAAAATAATATACAGTAGATTTCAAAATTGCAGCACTTTGTGTTGTACAAACTTGAACATCACAGACGCCGGCGCTATAATAAGACGCAGTGATGAGAAACCAGGATTCATCACGTTAAACAGGGAGATTAATAAACATGTTTCTCTGTGTGCATGTGAACGCAGCATCCTCAATATGATCATAAATGTCATACTTAACATGTAAACTATCTGTCTCCAGCTCCGACTGTTGAAGAATAAAACAAAAATCCTGATGAAACAAAGTTCACTATGGAAATAAACTAATTATTTCACCTTGTTAGCTGAGTTTTTTCTTCTTTTTTTTAAAGAAATTAAGATATCAGGACTCAATAATGAAACAGATGTTTGGTGAAGATGTTGATATTAGTTTTTGTGTGTTTACAGCAACAGGAAGCAGAGGCATCATCACTCTCTCTCTGTGCAACACACACACACACACACACACACACACACACACACACACACGTATATAGAAAAATACCGTCTTCCAAACCTCAGTGAACCACAGTGGAGCATCAGAGAGTCTAACGGCTGAAATACACTGGGAACGGCCGCGACGCGAAACGTACGTCGCGCGACACCCGCAGCAGCTCGCGCCCATTCAGTCAATGGAAGCTCCTCCACCGGCCATGTGAGCGACGCGCACTGCAGCGGCCGTCGCGCGGCGTTTCTCTTCTTTTTCGCGCCGAGTCTATTTTATTTCCTCGTCGCGTGGCTACGCGGCCCTCCAACAGGTAGAAAACTACAGAGAACTGTGTATAAAACGAATATATTACGTTTAAAAGTGATTAAAATAAATGTCTCATGTACCAGAGGCAAAGCCAGTAGCAGTGCAACATTATGGGGTTTGTTTTTTTACATTGTGGATCCATGACCGTGTTAATTGATACCATTTAATATAGTCTGCACTTGCAAACCCTACATAGTCAGCAAATTACCTGTGAAAAAGGTACTGTCAATCCATTTTAACAGGAGGGATGTGAAAATGTGTTGAGATGCATAAAGTGCACTCATTTACTGCAGCTTGACAAGGTGAAGCTGACAGCTGCAACAACAAACAGTGAAGCCGCGACGCGTCGCGTCCGTGCCTGGTGTAGCAGTTAAAAAACTCCGCTCCGCCCCGCTTACGTATCGCTTCGCGGCCGTTCCCAGTGTATTCCTGGCGTAATAAGTCAAACTGCAGTGCATGAATACCAAATGCGGCCTAATTGATTACCTAATTTATGCAATAACCAGTATTTTTTTAATTATAGTTATTTATGGCCCAAAGTGTTTACGCCGGCCGGGCGCGGCTGATTCATGGCCGGCGCGTTGAGCCACGGGTCAGACGCAGCCGACCCTGTTTATAACACTGACAGCAAAATTATCACTGCTCCACTTCATCATCATCGGCGCCGCTGAGGACGGGGAGCTGAGCCGAGCCGAGCCGAGGGCCGGACAGTCAGAGGGAAAAAGACTGAGGAGGATTCACAGTCTGGATGTGAGTGCTCCTCTTACATTATATGAACATTAAATGTAAAGAAAACGCAGCCACAGCGAACGCTCATATATGAATCTCAGCTGGATTAAATTCTGCTGGAGAACCAGAGACTGATACAGAGATGATGCAGAGATGTGATGAACTCATTCTGTGTCTTTATTAACCTCCTGTTTAGATCATCACATTTATATAACACTGCATTTAAACACTAAGGAGAAGCTACACTGCAAAAACTCAAAATATTTACAATAATATTTGTCTTATTTATTGTCAAAATGTCTAATTTCTAGTCAAAACGAATCTCTTTCCATTTAAAATGAAACTCATCACCTAAAAATTTACTTTTTTTTTTTACAGTTTTACTTGTTTCAAACAAATTTTTACTTAATACTATAAAAAAGGTAGAAACATCTGCCAGTGAATGTTGTGCTTGTAATAAGAAAGAAAGACTTACCCCACTATTAGATTTTTTCTTATTGCAAGTGAAAATATGCTTGAAAAAAGTAAAAAAGTGTCTAAAAACAAGCTACTTTTTAATGTGATGAGTCTTATTTTAAGTAGAATGAGATTAGTTTTGACTAGAAATGACATTTTGACAAGAAATAAGACTATTGTGGTAAGATTTTGAGTTTTTACAGTGTACAGGAGCTGAGAGGGGACATTCAGCTGCCTGCAAACTGAAGCTCATTCAGGTTAAACTCTCGACAAAGTAGATAATTCACCTCCATAAAGAACACAACATGTTTATGTTGTTAAGTGGAGCAGAGAGAATGACAGCACTTTAAATCTGAAAGAAAACTGGAGGTTTGTTTGTTCGTTTGCTGCTGTTTTCATTGTCACATCGTCTCTGCACTGATGATTTGTTATAAATAAAACTGGATTTGACTCGATTTGACCGAACCAAAAAATAAACATTGTTTATGTCTATAAATACACAAGACAACAGACTGACTGACTCACTGCTCAGTTACCACTGGAGACGACCTGGAGAGTCAGTCAGCTGAGAACAGAGCTGCTTCAACAGACTGTTAGGTTGAAGCTTTTACTGTATTGTGAAGGAGACAATTATTTATGCTACTTACAGCATTTTATCATGAAATACAGGATGGACCTGTATGAGGACCGGTGGTGAACCCAGTGACACCTTCAATGGAGAGACATGGAGAACTGCTGTTATAAAAGAGAGACATAGTACAGGTAAACTGTTATGGTGGTCCTGAGGGCTCAACTCACTGCAACATTTTGGCAAATTGGTCCATTACCATAATCCCTATAGGTTTGTTACCTTTAATTGTCGGTGCAAGCTATTTTTAGAACGGCGGAGCAGAGCCGTGAGCTGCTCAGAGCTACGCTACAGAGGCTCATGGGATTTCTTGGTTTCTCTCATCACACTCATCAAATACACAATCCAACAACTCCACAACGCTCTGGTGGACAAGTTGTGAGCTGCACATTCACCACGCTATGAGATAATAACAGAACGTTACCAGACAAAGTTGTTTTAGAGGGAAATTCATGCAAAACCGCTGATGTGCGTTGCCTTGGGACAGTTTTTCATCAAGCAGTCTCTGTATTTCCCTCCAAAACAACTCTGTCTGGTAACGTTCTGTTATTATCTCATAGCGTGGTGAATGAATTGTTGGATTGTGTATTTGATGAGTTTGATGAGTTTTGAGGGAAACCAAGAAATCCCATGAGCCTCCGTAGCGTAGCTCTGAGCAGCTCACGGCTCTGCTCCGCCGTTCTAAAAACAGCTTGCACCGACAATTAAAGGTAACGAACCTACTGCTATGACTATAGGGATTATGGCAATGGGCCAATTTGCCAAAATGTTGAACTATCCCTTTAAGAAAACACAGAAAGGCCCGGTCCAACTTGGTCCCACCAGTCGTCAACATTACCTTGTGTCGTCTTCTCTACTCTTCTCGTGTCTTTCACCTCTAGAGATTAAAAAAAAAAGGACAGCTCACACACACACACACCCCATAGTTTCTGTGTCAGCAGCTTCAGATGTCGAGACAAACAGTGACATGTGAGCGTCCTCTCCTCCGAGGTGCGGCGGTGTCACAGCACGCCGCCGCACGCTTTAATGCACAACTCGTGTAGCCGCATTAAACATGTAGCGACGCCGGCGAGCGACAGTAGAGGAGCTGGATGAGCTGCAGGCAGAGCCGGAAGGACAGGAAGTCATCTCAACCCCGCCGGGACGGGAGCGCCATGAGGAGGAGAGGGGGATGAAAAATGAAAAAGGATGAAGAGTAGAAGAGGAAGAAGAGGAGACGTGTCCCTGTGCAGTTGTGTTGTCGTTGTTGTTGTGTGCTCGCTGCTCGGGGTTCAGCTCTGAGGGAGAAGCTCTGAAGGAGTAGATGACCTTTGACCTCCGGTTGACACACACACACACACACAGCTGCCACTTTCCATTTGAAGCCTCCCCTCTCTTTTCCCGCTGTCTTCCCAGAATGCCGTTCTGCATGTTGATGCAGCTGCCAGCGTCCGGGCCTCGCCACCAGCCGTCCGTCTGTCTGTCCGTCACATCGCTGGCTCCGGCTGATCAGAGCTGGCAAAGAAAGAGAAGAGAAGAGAAGAGAAGAGAAGAGAAGAGAAGAGAAGAGAAGAGAAGAGAGGGGGGTTGTTTTATTTATTTTTTTTACTTTATTATTATTTTTTTTCCTTAATGAAACTCAAAACCAACACAGTGAAGATCCATCAGGTCAGAACCATTTTCAGACGGTTTGTTGAAACCGTGTCATGTTAATAAAAACTCAAAGTAAATGTTTTTCCTCAAGGCCACGACTGGTCGCGTCCAACAGTGAATTTATGTGAAATTGTTTTAGTAATAGCTCACTTTGACAACATGAAGGTAGTCCACACGTACCTGGGTATTTTTCCAAACTGAGTTTTTTGAATGAATGAATTTATTTACTTCAAACCTTAAAAAATAAAATTCAAAAACCCAAAAATACAAACAATATAGAGTAGTGTCCAAAAAGGAGCAGGTAGAAGTAAAACTTATATGACCCTATACCCTTTCTTACTTATCTATTAATAATTCTATAATTTTTATTTAGTTTAAAATTAATATTAATATGATTTCCTCCGTTTCCAAAAAAAATTGCATCCACACCGGTGCATTTGAAAAAAATCTCTGTCCATATGTAAGCAGCAGCAAAGCAAAGACAAAATAAAAACTTACATAGCAGTGCTTTAACGCCAGCAGGCAGAAATAAAACTTCAGCTTTTAAAAACGCATTGACCAATCATAGCATAGTATAGAAGTACAGAAGTGACTTCTGGACTGATCTTTGCTTGCTAATATATCCATGACTACCGACATGCTTTGTGTTGTAAGTCGACCGTTTTTGGAAATATGCATTTTTAAGGACCAAAAACACCATTTAAATGGATGATGAGGCCTAAACACAGAGAAACGTATCCAGTTTCGCCAGTTTGCATGTACGTGTGGACATGGTCTTTATCTATCTATCTATCTATCTATCTATCTATCTATCTATCTATCTATCTATCTATCTATCTATCTATCTATCTATCTATCTATCTATCTATCTATCTATCTATCTATCTAAACAGCTCAAACTCATTATACGGTAACAGACTATAAGGGATATTATAGGTTTTGATTTCATCAAGTCACCTTGACCTTTGGATCAGTTTTTCCTTGAATCTGATTGGATAACTTCACCACAGACAGTGAGAGATCATGTTCATGAGAATGAGCGACAGTTTCCACGTGACACCGACTCAGCTGATAAATAAATATTGATCAGAGGGATCAGTTTCCTCTGATCGCCTCGTCTCTGGATTTTCTTATTTGTTTCTTTTCAGCAGCAATTGATGAATTA
This sequence comes from Trachurus trachurus, assembly GCF_905171665.1. Lineage (NCBI taxonomy): Eukaryota > Metazoa > Chordata > Actinopteri > Carangiformes > Carangidae > Trachurus > Trachurus trachurus. Next base: position 3,598,681 of record NC_139894.1, read on the forward strand.
TTTTATTGCAGCTCTGTAGCTTAATTACATTTAAAGGGATAGTAGCATTTTTTTTAAAAGTGGGGTTGTATGATCTACAAATAGCCCCTAAGTACTTTAATTGCAGTAGAAGACTCTCTACACTCCTCCCGTTAGCAACGCCAGCCCATAGCCCTGCCCAGAGATTTACAACATACATTGTTGTGAATGGACCCAAAGAAACGGCCTATTTTCGTGGCCTAAAAGAGGTTTTACCTGAAAAAAAAAATACACAGTTCCATTGTTCGCTATAATATAATTTTTTCCAGCCCTTCAAAGTGCAGGAAAAACACAGTTTTTATTTGGACCTAACCAACTGCTGATCGGTGGGCGCTAACCCTGGGCGGAGGGATACGTGAGTTGGTTAGGTCCAAATAAAAACTGCGTTTTTCCTGCACTTTGAAGGGCTGGAAAAAATTATATTATAGCGAACAATGGAACTGTGTATTTTTTTTCAGGTAAAACCTCTTTTAGGCCGTGAAAATAGGCCGTTTCTTTGGGTCCATTCACAACAATGTATGTTATAAATCTCTGGGCAGGGCTATTATGGGCTGGCGTTGCTAACGGGAGGTGTCCAGAGAGTCTTCTACTGCAATTAAAGTACTTAGGGGCTATTTGTAGATCATACAACCCCACTTAAAAAAAAATGATACTATTCCTTTAAGGCTGAATCCTGTATGTTGGTCCAGCACGGACATATTGGGAGGTGTTTTCATTAATTCATCGTCTTCCTCTTCCTCATATTTTCCTTTACATGTGTTGATCAGATCAGTCTCGTCTCTTGGCCGGCCTCAGCGTGTCATTAGCGCCGCCTTGGATCAGCTCCTCGTCCTCCTCGTCCTCCTCCTCCTTCCTCCTCTAACTGCTCTGGCGTTGAGCTCTGGCCTCGGCCGCCGCCTCGTTCAAAGCGGCTTCGCGCTGTGATGAAGGAGTCTCTGCCATCTTTTACTTCTGGTCGCCAGGCGCTGAATAACCGACATCTGTGCACGCTCGCTCTTTTTTTTTTTCTTTCTTTTTTTTGACTCTGACGTTTCACTTTCAAATGAAATGAGGAGAAAGTGGAGATGAGTCAAAAAAAATGAAAAGGTAAACAGGATTCTGGCGGGACGATCTGGCCGACGTCTCTACCGTCGTACACAGGTAACGAGGAGAATCTCATTTGGATGATCTGACACATTTGATGAATGAAGAGACAATACACTTCTGTGCTTAATAAAACAACAACAACAACAACCCAAAAAGGAGGTGTGTGTGAGCGCCAGCCTCCGTTTGCCTTCTGCTGTCCTCAGAGGAGCGAGCGACACCAATTAACTCCCCGACAGTTGTAACCGGGGGACCTGTAAGATACCACACAAATTAAATTAAACCATCCCTAACCATATGCCAATACGTGTCTTCCTCAAAGCCTCCTTCTCAATACTGACTCAGCGGCACAGCGGGAAGGAGGAGAGAAAACACACGACGACAACAACGACACCAAAGTAAAACTCTCCCAGGGAGCTTGACTCAAAAAAACGAGTCAGCAGGAGTCAGGGATGGAAACCTTTCACATTTAAACCAGTACCGATATGCAACAGCACCTGTTTTGGGTATTTTTTTGTATGTATGTGTGGTCATGAAACTTATTTTGTTCATAAAGAACTTCTGAAATTTGAAGATTCATGAGGGATCCTCCTTAAAGCAGAAGTAAGCGTTTTTCCGTAAAACCTCTTTTAGGCCGCGAAAATAGGCTGTTTCTTTGGGTCCATTCACAACAATGTATGTTGTAAATCTCTGGGCAGGGCTATTATGGGCTGGCGTTGCTAACGGGAGGAGTGCAGAGAGTCTGCTACTGCAATTAAAGTATTTAGGGGCTATTTGTAGATCATACAACCCCACTTCAAAAAAAATGCTACTGTCCCTTAAACCTTCCTCCTGTGTTCGGGTCACCACTGACCCATTTTTAAGCTTTAAATTATACATAAAAGTAGGCTACCATGTACATTTGTTTATTGCATCAAGGCTTTTTGACTTTGTCAGGAACTTCTATTTAACAAAATAAAACTTTTTTTTTTTTTTTTCAAAAAATTCTAAAATGCTCTGGTTAAAATTATGACATTGTGTTGTTAGGGTCGATTTCGACCTGGTTATAACGATATGAAGAATAATGAGGGTTACAACTGAAATCATAAGTGCAAAACCAACATTTCCATGGATAAGGAGCCTAACAGTGTTGTTTTTACTGTGTTTTACACTTGATTTAAAGAGACCCGGAGGAGTTTGCTTTTGGTTCTAAAAGAGTCTCATAATAATGTGGATGAATCTACGTTACACACACTTGTTAATGGGCCCATTTTAGATAAATGTATTGTCTTTATAGTTATTTTGATTTTATTATGTAGGCTACTGGTCGACTCGCCCAGCATTTCTTAGTTTCGGTTTCCCGGACGCTGCCCGGCGAGTCATGGGAATAACGCAGCAGGATTGGTAGCTGGCATCGTTTATGGTCGGAACCACGACAGTAGCCTATCTGATCGTCTTCCAACCTCCGACTTTCATTCTTGATGAATGAAAACATTCTTGGCAAATGTGTTCTCTTTCGTCCATCTTGCGTCAGTCCAAGAATTTCACCGTGCACGCGGAGGCTCATAGGAAATGTGGTGTGAAAACACTTTGCTTTCTGAAACTCCTCGTAGTCCCATTAAGACTCGGGTCAAAACTGACCCTATAACACAACAGATGGCAACAGAAATCTAACACAAGATAAAAGTTAAAGGGGAACTATGCAAGAGCAGACTTTGGTACTCATCCCTACAAGCATCTGCACTCAGACCGTGGAGGGGGGGGGGGGCACAGCCTCAGGCCCTGAAGAGTCTGGCTCCGGCCCTGACGACGGACCGATCCTCCTCTTCCTCTTCCTGATTATTCCTGGTTTGTCATCGTCCCACCACCTGCACAGCGATGACAGGAGGAGGCAGAGGGCAGCGCAGGAAACAGACCTGACACGCCGTGACCCCGCGCCGAGGCCGAGGCGGAGAACGTCACTCAGGCCGCACGCCGCCACCTGCCGCGAGGCCGCCGAGGTCGGCCAATCAGATCAGGGTGAAAGGTGTCGGCCTCGTGTCTGTCTTCACTCGGCTCAGCAGTAACTCGTAATTTGTCACTCAGGAAAAACTGAAAACACCTTGAAGATCTATTGTCTTCACCTCTGACTGAAGGAGGAGAAACGAAGCTTTGCCTTTGATTCACAAAACCGCTCATTAAAAAATAATAGTAATATCAATATATTCATCAATTTATGATCAAATGCCTTGGAAAGGGTGGGAATAGATAATAATGGAGTTACAGACACAGAATAAAACAGGTACACTGTAAAAACTCAAAATCTTTCCAAGAATATTTGTCTTATTTCTTGTCAAAATGTCTCAATTTTAGTCAAAACTAATCTCTTTCCACTTAAAATGAACGGAACTTGTTTTTAGACAGTTTTCACTTGTTTCAAACACATTTTTAATTGAAATAAGTAGAAAAGTCTGCCAGTTAAAGCTGATTTTTCTACTTATTCCAAGTGAAAATATGCTTGAAAAAAGTAAAAAGTGTCCAAAAAACATGGTACTTTTTATGTGATGAGTCTTATTTTTAGTATAATTAGATTAGTTTTGACTAGAAATTACATTTTAAGTAAGTTTTTTCCCCCCCCAGAACTGTGGGGGAGCTCCGGAGAGGGAAAAAAAGAGAAACCAACGAAGGAGCGAGCTATTTCCTTGCCGACTTGCATAGTACCACTGTAATGTACAGTAACAGTCAGTGTGTCTTGATGAAAACTTTCCAGCTCTGCAGACACTTTTCATTAACGGCACTTTTGTTGGGGATCGGCCAACCTGGGTTTTAGGGGGCGGGTTCACTTTGTGCCAAGTTCAGGTAATTACTGGAGAAAAAAAAACGGAAACTCTGCAGAAGCCTTGAAAGTTAAAGAATAATTATTCAAGCTTTTTTTTTAATTTTTTTTTTTTTAGGCTAAATCATCACTTCCTCAAGGCCCGGGAACTACGGTCTAACACCTCAGGGACAAGAACACCAAGACTAGGTCTGAGCCAATCAGAAGAGAGGAGGAAACTCTGAGCCTCCCTTCTGATTGGCTGACTGGTTTCTAAAGTGATCCAATAAAAAAAAAAAAATTTCAAAAATATTTCAGAATAAAACACTCAAAGAAACCAAATCCTGCAAGTTGATGTTGGATGGTGGGTCCAGGTGGTGAGGGGGCGGTTGTTGTGACATCACAAAGTGACAGGAAGTCCTGACGGCTGGTTTTAAGGCTCAGTTTCTGAATACAGGCTGTGTGCATTTCTCTGTGGACTGAGGCTTTGATACTTTCACAGTATTAATATAGAACCTAGAGCTGCTTTATAATCACACTACACATCGACATCTACCTTTATACTGTATGGAGCTTTAATACAAACATCTACCTTTATACTGTATGGAGCTTTAATACAAACATCTACCTTTATACTGTATGGAGCTTTAACACAAACATCTACCTTTATATTGTATGGAGCTTTAATTCAAACATCTACCTTTATACTGTATGGAGCTTTAACACAAACATCTACCTTTATATTGTATGGAGCTTTAATTCAAACATCTACCTTTATACATTTTGTGACCTTTCAAACTCGCCTGCAGAGCAACTTTAATAAAAGTTCTTTGGCTCTTACCAAAGGTTACACTGCAGCGGGTTGCCTCGAGTTCAATATTTACTTATTTAGCCAATCAGTGTCATGCAGGTCTGTTCAGACACCAACAAAGTCTGACACTTTCTTCTTTTTCTTTTCTTTTCTTTTTCAATATTTCAAGTACAGTTACACTGGGAGTCTGTGTGTTACAGTATACGAGAGACTGAGTGTTGCATGTTCAGTGTTATAATGACAGACTGATGTCATTCACCAGCAACACAAACCTGTTTCAAGGTGGGTTGGTTTTGATGACATCAAAGTGTCTGCCACATCCAGACTGTTTAAGCCAGCTGTCACTCCACTGATCCACACACTGCTCATGTGTTCACACTGGGACCAACATGACGCTTTATAACCACTCAGATATGATGATGATGATGATGGGGGTGGTGTAATAACAGACTCAGGTGACTTGCACTGCTCCGTAACATCTTTCCTTATAGCAACAAACATCAGTCACACAAAAACACACACACAGCCTCGACTGTCTCTACTTTATTTATTTGAATTGCATTGTATTGAATTGAATACAACTGTATTTATCTGGAGGGAAATTCAGTTTTACAGCTATACCATTAGTAATTTGTTAAACACATTCATTAGTTAGTTTAATATAAGATTAATTTATGTTTTAACAAAACTTGATGCCCAGGTAAGGCATAAAAAACTTGGAAAGGTGGTTACTTCAGCTAAAAGGTACATTAAAGGGATAGTTTAACATTTTGGCAAATTTGCCTATATTGCCATAATACCTATAGTTTTAGGAGTAGGTTATACCTTTAATTGTCGGTGCAAGCTGTTTTAGAACGGCGGAGTAGAGCTGTGAGCTGCACGGTACATTCGCATTTTCCTGACAAGTTGTGTTCTGCACATTCACGCTATATGAAATAATCATATAACATTATGAGACAGAGTTGTATTCGAGGCAAATGCAGCCGAACTACATCCCAGACATCGCTGCTCGGCAGAGTAACTTAGAAAGCGAGAGTAGTTTCGAAGTATTTGCTTCATGTGTCGTAAATGTTACATAATTTTTACGTGATTATTTCATAGTGTGGTGAATGTGCAGGTCACAACTTAGTTTGATGATGGAAATGCGAAAGTACCGTGCAGCTCGCGTCTCTGCCCCGCTGATCTAAAAACATCTTGCAAGGTGATAGGTAGGTGATGAACCTACTCTACTAAGACTATGGCAATAGGATAATTTGACAAAATATTGAACTATCCCTTTAAAACATCGTCCTGAAAGACGGTTTCTTTGAATTTATTGGTTGGATTTCTTTGAAAGATGAAGAGAGACCGTCAGCGTCTCTGTTCAGATCAGCTGCTGACGTCTGTGTCTTTAAACGTTGGAGCAGAAATCCAGAAAACGCCGTCTGCACCATGAGCGATGCCGTCACTCTGTCAGAGTTCACGGCAGCGTCTCGTGTTTCTCTGGAACTTTGCGGTCAGAGAGGTAAATGCTCGGGCTAATAGCCCTGACGAGGATGGACTTGCTAATTTGCTAATGGCTTTTTTTTCTTCTGCTGCTGCTGCTTCTTCCTGTGGGCCATTAGAAGAAGCAGCAGCGGCCGTCCCTCTGTCAAGCTGCACGATGATGCAAACTCCACTGATCACCATCACATCAGCCTGCTAATGGCTTCTGAGAGGGAGCAAACACATTCAATCAGCGCGTTAACGCTAAAGGCAGCGGATCCTTCCTCCTCCACCGCCGCCGCCACAGCAGCAGCGTCTCTACCTCCGTGTCACGGCGCTTTGATTTTGTGCTCGATACGGCCGTTAGTTATTGTGCTGCTCAGTGTTTTTCTGGCTCGTCTCAGCCGATCGGCTTTAATCATTAGAGCAGGAAGGTCCGGGTCCTATTGATTAAGATGAGCTGCAGCTCGTCATTAACACACACGTTACACAAGACAAAGCGCTAACTGGACATCAAGACCTCACCCTGATACACACGCACACACACACATGATCTTTACTGGGTTGAATGGTGTCGACACTTTATTTGTTGTGGAACAAAATTTAGATTATAAAGAAGAAAGAATAAGAGGGCCACAAATGAAACTAACAGCAGATTATATCAACAGGAATGCAATGTTGTTATACTGTACATACTCATATGAAGTCATATAGTCATATATAAAGGCCTTGTCCACACGGAAATGGAGCTTCACCCAAAACGATCATTTTTCTTGTTCGTTTTGAAAAAGTTTCCTGTAAACACGACATCTTTTCAAGAAATATCTACGTTACGGATCCACTGAAAACGACTCTAAACGCTGCAGTACGTCCTCCAGGCCTGTGTGTGGTGCTGTAATGAAGGTATGACATCATCCTTTTGGGTGTCTACACAAAAATGCTGGGGCAACGTTTTGAGATTCTCCCACTCTGGGACAAGTTTCCCAAAAATACTGCATTCACTCCCAAAACGCTGTTTCCGTCTGGACGAAACGCCATTACGATAAAAGACTTATGCGGATTCATTTAAAGATCCCATATTATACTCTTTTTACTCAATTTCACTCAGCTGTCAGACGTCCAACTAAACTGTATTCGAAATGTATTGCCCCAAACTGATCCGTGGTCCTGAATGTCGGCTGTCTAAAAGTCGCTCAAATGAGCTCTACTGAGAACAAGCTGTTTCTGTGCCTGCACCTTTAAGTAACATGGTTACTGTAAACGGCAAAGATTATTACCACTTTATGACTTCAAATTGGTCAGCATTTCATCAATTTAGCTCAGGAGTTTCTTGCTGTGCACTGCAGCCATAGAAATAGACGTGGTAGGTGTGACATCAGCACAGGAGCTGAGTCTGAACAGCCTGTATGAGCAGCGTTTTACCAGTCGGTGGGCTGCAGAGTCGATGCAGGACCCGTTTGCTTTCCTCATTCTAGGAGTTGGTAGGCTCAGGGAGGATCAGTTTATGTATGTAGAGACCAGAAAAAACCTGTTTTTCATAATATGGGACCTTTAAGCCGTATCCTTGTGGACAGGCTCAAAGTGTAATCAAATGAACTGTAAACAAGGCGAGGCAAGACATCTTTATTTTCTTATATTTCATACCAATGCAACTCAGTGTGCTTAAACAAATACAGTCAAAACAAGTTGAACCATATAGAAATGCATCTAGGTATAATATAATATAGTGGACACATCCATATTTTTCAATAGGTATTTGTTATAAATCTATGCATTCATATACATGACATTATAATAATAATTTATCCACTGACATATAAGGCCACAGGTTTTTGGAGAGGCTGCACTGTTAGAACAGGAAAGTGTAGGCTAGTTGATGTTGTTGTTGATCCCTGCCTGTCTCTGTGACTCTGCAGCTTTGTGTAACAGAGGAAACTGTCCAGTGTGTCACCGCTGATATGATCAGAGTTTAAAGCCTCTGAGCTCAGAGGTTAAGATGTCGAACGTAAACCGGTCAAGTCCGACTGCAGATGTTTGTTCCCTCTCTCTCTGTTATCTCTCCTCCGTCTGTAATAGAAGAAAAACGAAAAAAAAACAGAGGACACTTACAGAAAAAGGTTTACTGGAGTTGAACTGAACCCAGAGAAGCTCTGCCTGGATTTACTTTGTCTCAGCAAATCCACTAATTCCACTCTAAAACTTGTCTGTTGTAAAGCAGAAGGAGCCAGTGAGTGTTTTAATCCTGAAGCTGCTTCACTTCATGACTCATCGGACAAACTTTTGTTTCATTCTGGTAGAAAACAAGAGAAACATTTCTGAACCTTCTCTAAGTGAAAAAACAAACTCAAACAAGTTAAACCTTATGGAATCAATGTATTGATATGAAACAACATATAAAACACATGTTCATTAGCTCGGCAGGTAGGTTCATCACTGGTTTATGTGTGTGCACTGTATTTCCAGTACGTGTTTCTTATGTTTTATCAAGTTGCAGAGAACTGCATGGCCACCATACTTTTTATCCTGTTGTATTTAACAGGGACATGGGGAAAATAATCAATGGCTGAATAAGAAAAGAAAAAGACGATCTTTGCAACATCCTTCAAAACTTTAACGCGATCTCGCAAAAATGTTTTCATTTACAGTAATTTACTTGCGGGTCAATTTGGCCCATAGAAACAGAATAAACACAACAATGGAGCCACACATCTGTGGGAAACGTTTATAGAGTTTAAAGGGATAGTTAAACATTTTGTCAAATTGGCCCATTGCCATAATCCCTATAGTCATAGCAGTAGGTTCGTTACCTTTAATTGTCGGTGCAAGCTGTTTTTAGAACGGCGGAGCAGAGCCGTGAGCTGCTCAGAGCTAAGCTACGGAGGCTAATGGGATTTCTTGGTTTCCCTCATCAAACTCATCAAATACACAATCCAACAACTCCACAACGCTCTGGTGGACAAGTTGTGACCTGCACATTCACCACGCTATGAGATAATAACACAACGTTACCAGACAGAGTTGTTTTAGAGGTAAATACAGAGACTGCTTGATGAAAAACTGTCCCTGAAGGCAACGTGCATCAGCGGTTTTGCATGAATTTACCTTGAAACATAAAAAATACCTGTGTATTTGATGAGTTTGATGAGGGAAACCAAGAAATCCCATGAGCCTCCGTAGCGTAGCTCTGAGCAGCTCACGGCTCTGCTCCGCCGTTCTAAAAATAGCTTGCACCGACAATTAAAGGTAACGAACCTACTGTTATGACTACAGGGGTTATGGCAATGGGCTAATTAGCCAATTTGTGAGATCCGTAGTATTTCAACATCTGGAGCTCAAGTTATCAGTGAGAGGAGATGAATGTGTTTCTTTGTTGTTTCTCCCAGTTTTAAACCTCCATGTCTGTTCAGCTGGACCACTGAATCATATCTTGTGCTTTTTTAATAATTATTACTACTGAAGCACTGACAAGTTTTGTCTCTTTCTCATATTTCATATCTTTATTTCACGCTCTGCATCATTAACTCAGCAGGTTTTACATTTATAATTGCTGTTTGCATCTGAACGCCCCTTCACTTCATCCACAGACGGACCGTCTCCTCTCTCCGTCCTCACACCGGCAGCGTCTCGTCTCGTCTCGTCTCTTCTCGTCTCACATCCCGACTCTGACTCCTCCCGGCTCGTCGTCGTTACAGCTCCTCGTCTGCAAAAAGCCTAATTAGATCTAAATTAGCGTCACTTTCTTGACTCAACATTATGGATCGAGGATGAGGGACTAATTACGCTGCTATTAATGCAGAGAGAGGTTAATGACGGGGGAGTTTGTCACCAAAACAGAACAAGGAGGGGACGTGATCAGCTCAGCTCCTCAGCCACTGGAACCAGCTGCCCCCCCTCCTCCTCCTCCTCCCTCCATCCCTCTCTCCTTCATCCCTCCATCCCTCCCTCCGTCGTCTGTCTCTTTCTGCTGAGGTGAGCTGTTCTGCCAGTTTGCGAAGCCGGCTGCACTTTCACTTCACTCGTGATCTATGTTCACTTTATATGTGGTAAACAAATAATAACTCAACTTTACAGGCAGTCAACTGCTCAGTAGATTAAAGCATAACTGCGGCTGAAGCCCCGGGATGCGTGAACACAACATATTCGCCCGTAATTATTGTATGTGACAAATCATCTGAAGGTGTGTGTGTGTGTGTGTCTGCGTGTGTGTGTGTTTCCCTCTAAACTTTTGGAGCTGGTCCCTGCAGCACAGGTGGAGCTGTGAGCTGTTAGTGGGATCACAATGCTCCGATGTGTCGTGTCACACTCGGGATGATTCGGGATGTGGAGAGTCTCAGTGGATCCTGATGAGATTGACTTTATTGATCACAGGCTGGGAAATTATAGAAATGACTAATGATCAGCAGCTGAGGAGAGTAAACTGGATTCTGCTGAGTCAGTTTTTACCAACAGTGATTCCAGTCTGCAGCAGACAGATGCAGAGTGTGCAAACAGACCTCTGTCGTCACGGTTATAATAGGAAAAGATTGCCACCGAACTGCATCACAATGTCTCCAATTAAGACTGAATATACATCTCTGCACTTGGCTCCTGACTATAGGCTACAACTTGTGACAGACAACTTTTGCTGTTGTTTTTTTTGCAGGACATCATTCTCATGTTGTTTGTACAGGCCGACTGTAAATCCTCCAATAGAAGCTTCTATCTGCTTCACCTGCTGAACTGACCCAGCTTCTATCAGAGACAGGTGTCTATATATCTATATTTTATTTATTAGTTTAGAATAGGGGTGGGCAAAAATATCGATACGGCAATATATCGCAATATTTTGTACCGCGATACGATATCGATATTCAAATTTTGAATATCGATATCGCGATTTATCGATTTTTTTCAAATAATAAATCATGTTTCAGACGTAAATCCAGTACAACTTCCGCACCTCTGCTCCGCGAGGTGTCACTGTACTGCTACCTCAGACAGTGTGTTGTTCATGCAAGTATGTTGTTGTAACTTGCGCTTGTATAGTTACAATAAAATGGCATGGATAATTTGAATTACAATGTTTTGACTCAGTTTGTCCCATGAATTATCACTATCATCTGATGTACATACAACTCGGATTTTAAGATGCATAATGCCTTTTACATTTTTCAGTGAACTATGTAGAATATCGCAATATATGGCAAAATTTGGATATCGCAATATCATATCGTATCGGGACTCAAGTATCGTGATGCGTATTGTATCGTGAGGTCCTTGGCAATGCCCACCCCTAGTTTAGAACAAATCTTCTGCTCAGCAACGATGGAAATCCTCTCCAATGAGTCGGATCCAGAGCAGCATCATTTACAAGTTTAGTCAGCATCCATTCAACTTCTTCTAAATAAATGTGTTGCTCCGCCCATAGACTGTATATAGGCTCCGCCTCTTTTATTTGGGTCAGTCCTCAACTGGCCGAACTGAACAACAGTTAGTTTTTGGCTGCATTCAGGCCAAAAATGAATGCTCATTCAGTCCGTTAATTTCCCGGCCCGTTGAGAACTGTAGCACGAATCAAGCAGCTTAGAAAGGGCTCAAACAGGCGATCGTGGGCTTTGAGAGGATTTGTTCATTCACAAGAACTTGTAGAAAGTTGAAACAGACCTGGCTTCTAATTGAGACTCGGCTTTTATTTACTAAAAACCTGGAGCCAGACCCGGTCCAGTACGGGAGACCGGAGTCTGTCTGAGCCCAGATTCACTGGTTCTCCTTTTATTTTCTTTCAACTTCCTGGTGAACATCTGATTAAAAAAGTTGGTTAAGTGACTGATCGGAGCTCCTCGCTGTTTCCTCCTCCTCCTCCCTCTTCTTCAGTGACACTTAATGTGACTCCAGGGAGAAACAAAAACTCAGACAAACTATGCAAATGAGTAATTAGTCCTATAACAGTTTCCCCAAACATCAGCCCTTAAAGCAGAAGTAAGCGATCCGGTGGTTTTGGCTCTAACTTCCTGTCAGCCGATGGAGTTAGCAGTCCCCACCCTCGTCCCTACGTCACCACATTCACGCGCATCCCTTGGCTGCACACACAGAGAGGACCGCCCCTTCATGCCGTTCTCTCTCCTCATTGGATAAAGGTTGTAGGATACAAGGAAAGTTTTCTCCTCGGCTCAGAGCAGAGCAGAGTGACTGACAGACCCGTGTTTCAGACCAAACACTTTATAGAAGTGATTGCTGTCGGAAGATAGAACTATTTAAGACTTATATTAACACAAACATTCACCTTACTTCTGCTTTAAAGCAACTGCTTTGTATTTATTATAACAATTGCCATAATACGCAGCGTGGCGTCGTGATGGATCGGCCCCTCGCCGTCCCCGAAACCGCAGAGAAGAACCAATCAGATGGGATGTAAATACTCAGAACTACTTTTGAAATCCCTCCGCCCAGCAGCAGCCGTGTCTAGGATGTAGTTCCGGCTACGTATTTCCCTCTAAAACAACTCTGTCTGGTAACGTTGTGTTATTATCTCATAGCGTGGTGAATGTGCAGGTCACAACTTGTCCACCAGAGCGTTGTGGAGTTGTTGGATTGTGTATTCGATGAGTTTGATGAGGGAAACCAAGAAATCCCATGAGCCTCCGTAGCGTAGCTCTGAGCAGCTCACGGCTCTGCTCCGCCGTTCTAAAAACAGCTTGCACCGACAATTAAAGGTGTACAGAAAAGAAAATTGAATTTGAGCCCACTATGGATCATAAAATTAATGTAATAACTCATCTTTCAGACGATGTAGGTCAAACTTTGTGCAAAATTCTATTTTTGAGTAAATCTGGGATGAAAGTGTGTATTTTTTTTTTCTCATTGGATAATGCAGGCGCACGGATTATACGTCAGCCTGTACACGATTCACCAGCCACTGATATTGGATCCGTCATTCAAACGTCTGAGACACGCACACACACACGGAGCTCGGTCTCGCCCCAAGCTTTGAATATCCCGCCCGCTCGATAACGACCAATCAAATTCGTTTTCCTTACTCGGGTAAACTCGTGTTGCAGCTCGTGACAACTCGGCGCGACAAACAGGACAAACGGCCATTTCTGTACAGCTTTAAAGGTAACAAACCTACTGCTAAGAGGGATAATGGCAATGGGCGAATTTGCCAAAATGTTGAACTATCCCTTTTCAGCTTTTTGGTGTAAAATCCAGATGTGCGGTGAGTCCAACTCAGATCAAAATTTTGTCAACGATAAAATCTCAGAATTCGTTTCTAGTGGTTTTTTTTCCCAGTGTTTTCTACAGAGAGATAAAAATACTTCACAGTCATGTGTCCCAGTAATGTAACAACAGTTCAGTTTGACCTTGAGATACAATTATGAGTCTGAGCCTTGGTTACCAGCTGCATGGCGGCCATATGTCTCCATAGTAACGAGGCCGCTCCCTCTCTCCCTCCTTCCCTCCCTCCCTCCCCCTCTCTCTCTCCACGCTGGCATACGCCAACGACACCGTTGATTTGTCGCCCGGGGCTCGCCAACCTTGTAAGGTGACGGCGAGGCGCGGCTCCCGTGTCCGGGCGGCGGCGGCTGGACTGCTGGTGATAATTAGTCTATGTAGCGGCGCCGCGCTGACTGGGCGCACATGTTCCAGCTGTCACAGGTGTATTCTGGGAGACGCGGTTCGGTGACAGGCGTGACAGCACCATCTGGACCTGTCCGTATCGCGGGACGCCAACTCTGCGGTGACAAGCTGCGAGCGGCGCCGAGAGACTGCGAGATGAGCGTGCACGTGTGTGTTAATTTGTGAGTGTTTGCGTGTGTGTGTGCACGGTTGATGCCCTGTGTGAATATTCAGGAGGAGCCAGCAGGAGAACATGTTGCATGGTGTGTGAGCAAATGCATGTTTCACACATATTCTGTGTGTGTGTGTGTGTGTGTGTGAGAGATGCAGTTAAAGGACAATTCCGGGCGAATTCAACTCGGGGCTGTATTTTCCTAACGTTTTAGGTCTAAAAGAAGGAATCTGAAGATTTTCAGTTGAATTGCTCCTGTTTTGCGGTAGTTGTGTCTGTCCCCGCGTCGCCACGGCAGCAATGAATAGGAGTGAATTGAAGTTCTGTTTCTTAGGCTGTTCACATCCCTCAAAGCCACAGACAGCGTCAGATGGCGACTCAAACATGCAGCCAGAAGTTTATTTACTTCAAGCAAGTCAAGAGTTGATATTCCTGTGTTTATGACACAAACGGGAGCTTCCGACTGCACGTAAAATGAGACAGAGTTGTTTTAGAGGGAAATACAGAGACTGCTTGATGAAAGACTGTCCCTGAAGGCAACGCGCATCAGCGGTTTTGTATGAATTTCCCTCTAAAACAACTCTGTCTGGTAACGTTGTGTTATTATCTCATAGCGTGGTGAATGTGCAGGTCACAACTTGTCCACCAGAGCGTTTTGGAGTTGTTGGATTGTGTATTTGATGAGAAGGGAAACCAAGAAATCCCATGAGCCTCCGTAGCGTAGCTCTGAGCAGCTCACGGCTCTGCTCCGCCGTTCTAAAAATAGCTTGCACCGACAAATAAAGGTAACGAACCTACTGCTATGACTATAGGGATTATGGCAATGGGCCAGTTTGCCAAAATGTTGAACTATCCCTTTAAAGGAAAAAAAAGAAAGAAACTGGAGCAGGGGACAGACACAACTACCGCAAAACAGGAGCACTTAAACTGAAAATCTTCAGATTCCTTCTTTTAGACCTAAAATGTTAGGAAAATATAGCCCCAAATTTGCCCAGAATTGTCCTTTAAAGTGTGAATAAGTGCGTGCAGCTGAACATGTGTGTGCACTGTGAGTGGAGAAGCTCTTGGATGTGTGTTTTCTATACCTGGAGTCCAGCAGGAATTGATGCTGTACACACAAAGACACACATATAGTTTAGTTGCATGTGCATGTGTGTGTGTGTGTGTGTGAGTGCACTGAGTTCATTCACTCTCATGTGTCTTGTATTTTTTCTTCCAGTCTTTAATGACGGTTTAAAAAACAAACAGCTTCTACTTTTTGATCCCAGTTTGCTTCAAAACAAAAAGCGCAGCGGCAGAAACTCCTGGCCAGATGTTCAGGTGCTCTGCTCTGGATGTTTCACGGTACAAAAGAGTTAAGAGTCAAAACAAACTGAAGTTTCACCCCTTCTCACGGGTGAATAACTCTCAAAGCATCGTGGGACGCGGAGGAGCAGCACAGCGACGCAGCCCGACTTTCAGAGACGGTGTTCAAAGAGAACGGAGAGATTCACCACAGGAGGAAGAGAAGTTCAGAGTCTGTGACGAGCTGCTGGAAACAAACATGAACCAATTTGTCTGCACGTGTAATTAGACAAATCTGACACTGATGTGAAACTGTGATAAGCTGTTGGACGGACCGAGGTTCTTTCTCCATCAATAACCAATGCAAATTAAAGATGGAGAGACTTCCAAGGGGCGTGACCAACAGACGTAGATCAAATTAACTCTAAGCAAACCAATCAGATCAATCAACTTAAAGAGGTGTCAACAATGTGATTGTTGTAGTTCTTTCAGAAATAACCTGCACATTCACCACACTATGAGATAATAACACAACGTTACCAGACAGAGTTGTTGTAGAGGGAAATTCATGCAAAACCACTGATGCGCGTTGCCTTCAGGGACAGTTTTTCATCAAGCAGTCTCTGTATTTACCTCTAAAACAACATTCTGTTATTATCTCATAGCGTGGTGAATGTGCAGGTCACAACTTGTCCACCAGAGTGTTGTGGAGTTGTTGGATTGTGTATTTGATGAGTTTGATGAGGGAAACCAAGAAATCCCATGAGCCTCCGTAGCGTAGCTCTGAGCAGCTCACCGCTCTGCTCCACCGTTCTAAAAATAGCTTGCACCGACAATTAAAGGTAACGAACCTACTGCTGTGACTATAGGGATTATGGCAATGGGCCAATTTGCCAAAATGTTCAACTATCCCTTTAAAATGCATTGTTGTCCTGAGGCAGCAGACAGTGACTGACCAGCAAGAACCAGTTCTGCAGTGAAGTGCTGCCCTACTTCATTGTTATTTACAGGGTGATCTGTTTGGATGAGTGAAGTGTAACAGCCTCTGAAGGTCATGGAGTTACCTGTGGTGTGTTTCTGTGTATATCTGAGCAGAGTACTGACTCACTCAGCTCGTCGTTGGCCCGCGGCCACATAATGAGGAGGCAAAATCTTTCTCTTTTTTTTTGCCGACAGCAGATATGGAGAGGTGTCCGACTTTTTGTGACTTGATCAATAGTTATTGCACTTTTTGGTAAAACTGTATAAAAAAGGCCAGAGACTGTTTGAACTTAAACTGCACCAAACTTTTAAAACTTTTGTTCCCATCAGTTCTTGAGCAGCAGCAGCAGAGAAGCAGCAGCTGATAATTGATAACTGAGAAGGTTTTTGTTGTCAGTGTGGACTCCATTTCTTCTTCTTCTTGGAGGGAGTGATTATTTTTCTGCACTTTTTGCAGAGTGAATGAATGAACTGCTTTGAAGTAAAGTCAAGAACGTAATGGGAAATGGATCCTCAGATACTTTCCAGTGATTCAAATGGTCTAATTTATCAAATAAAATATAAAAAAAAGACACAGTAACTGAACCTGATTAAAGGGATAGTTCAACATTTTGGTAAATTGGCCCATTGCCATAATCGCTATAGTCATAGCAGTTGGTTCGTTACCTTTAATTGTCGGTGCAAGCTATTTTTAGAACGGCGGAGCAGAGCCGTGAGCTGCTCAGAGCTACGCTACGGAGGCTCATGGGATTTCTTGGTTTCCCTCATCAAACTCATCAAATACACAATCCAACAACTCCACAACGCTCTGGTGGACAAGTTGTGACCTGCACATTCACCACGCTATGAGATAATAACACAACGTTACCACACAGAGTTGTTTTCAAGGTAAATACAGAGACTGCTTGATGAAAAACTTTCCCTGAAGGCAACGTGCATCAGCTGTTTTGCATGAATTTACCTCTAAAACAACTCTGTCTTGTAACGTTCTGTTATAGCGTGGTTTCTAACCTCCGTAGCGTAGTTCTGAGCAGCTCACGGCTCTGCTCCGCCGTTCAAAAAATAGCTTGCACCGACGATTAAAGGTAACAAACCTACTGCTATGACTATAGGGATTATGGCAATGGGCCAATTTGCCAAAAATGTTGAACTATCCCTTTAAAGGAAAACAAAAGTAACTGGAGCAGGACAACAAATTCACTTCATCTGCAAATGAGGTCATTGACCTCTGACCTCTGCTGCAGCTCCACCATCATGCAGGTGAAATAACAAAGTAATCAAAACAGTAAAATATGAAAAGACGACTTCTTCAGCCTGAATGAAAGCAGCTGGAGGAGCTTCTCCGTCAGAGCCCAGAGCCTTTGTTCCTGCAGGAACATGATGATGGACGTGAGAGTGAGTGTGTGTGTGTGTGTGTGAGAGAGAGAGAGATGAAACAGCAGTGCAGATGAAACGGTGCATGTGTGTGTTGGGTGATGCGGTGGTGGTGGTGATGGAGCGAGGTGTTGCCCGTTACACCGAGTCTCCCCCAGGGCTGGTAGCTCTGGAAGCTCTCTGGAAGCTCACTTCACTCAGATACATGCAGATCAAACGCTGCATTGATCTCTGGGCTTCATAACGCACACACACACACACACCCCAGCTCCAGCTTCCAGCTTCCAGCACCAGTTCTACCAACGCCCCCGTTCTTTCCACCAGAAGCTGTGTGAAATATAAAACACATGTTAATTATGATCACACCAAGTGTCAGTTAGCGCTCACTGTGAAGCTGCATGAAACGAGCTCGGTGCTGCCGCTCGCTGCATCACTGTCACCGGCCCATTTATGTTTGGACTTGGTTTATTGTTAATTCACAACTACAGTGATTACTTATTTACCACTAGAGGGCAGAAAACTTAACTCGAACAGCCCTGCACGTCCTGGGTGAGGGATCCCTCCTCTGTTGCTCACCCTGAGGTTTCTCCAATTTTTCCCTGTTAAAAGGGTTTTCCAAGGAGTTTTTCCTCAGTGGATGTGAGGGTGTAAGGACAGAGGATGTTGTTATGATGCCATGTAAAGCCCTTTGAGACAAACTGTTTCTTAAAGGTATAATGCATAGGAATTCCTAGCGGTGCGGTTGCATATCTGAACGTATTCTTGATGTTGCATTCAGGTGAAATGAGACGTCAGACAGACAACAAACGCTGCATGTAACAGGATAAACAAGTGAAACAATACAGGCGTGACAACATGTTGTCATGGTGATGTGGTATTGTTTTACCGTCTTTCTCACGTGGAGTAAAATTACATCCGGTTGGTTTGGCGACGGCCGTCTGCCTGACTGCACCTGAATGCAACACCAGTGCCTCCGTCCTTCCTCACACTACACAGTGGTGACAGTTTTAACAGGCCGAGCCCACAGCTCCGCTCAGTTTCCGTGGTTACCTACGGTCACGCTGCCACTCAACGTAAAAAATGGCGATGCAACATGGCCGCCTCGGTTCGGTGCGTCGCCCCTTTTATATTTGTAACGACTTGTAACAACTCATTCTAAGGTACGAGAAAACTTTCATTTGTATGCGGGTGTGATTCCACTTCAGTGAAATACGTATTTATGAAATAAATATTTGATTTTTACATACTGGGGCTTTAACATGGGATATACAGATAAAATTGCCTTGCATTGCATTGATGTACATCTGCCAAACAAAGTCATGGCTAAATTATATTAGCATTCAGCTTCTGAGTCATGTGCAACTGCAGTTCCTCTCCCGACCACTAGGGTCGGCCACCATAGACTCCCATGTTAAAATGTCCTTTAATTTTTACAGCAGAAATCAACATGTTTCCATCCTGGTCCAGAAACAGCTTTGGTCTCTCTACAGATCATTTCCTCCTCCATGACGACTGTTTACTCTAATAGGCTCAAAGCGATTTGCTCATTGATCCACTACTTCCTCTTTTGAATCATTATCCCTCGTTTCAGACCATTGTGAGTGAGTGGTTCAATTAACAGCAGTGTTTGTAAAGGTAAAATGTGTCTCAACATCGTTGTGCATTGTCAGCGCCATAAGTGTTGCTACGGAGACGGCCTGGACAACAAATAATGTTCTTGTAGATGTAAAGGGACATCATTAATGTTATATACAAGTAGTCTGTCTTCCTTTCACCTGTTATTGGCCTCGACAACTTTCAAAATACAAGAAGGAAAAGAAAGAAAGCTGAATCTTGGTCAGTGAGTGAATTCCAGTCCAATCGTCTGAAGCAAGCTGCCTTTTTAAGTTGGGGAAGCTGCAGGTTTAAACCAAACGTCACAAGACTGAGGGCCACTTGACACCTAATAAAATATATTTAAGTTTGTGGTTGTAACGTGATAAAATGTGGAAAGGTTGGGAGGCCTGAGAGCGCCTGCAGCAGCGTCCCTCAGGGAGGAACCGCTGAGCAGTGGGATGTCTGGACGGACCGACTCCTGCTCTGACGTTTCTGTGTCGGAGCCAACGGGTCACATGCAGTCATGAGGTTGAATCAGAATTTGGCCTCTGACTCGTCGTGTTGTGCCAGCACAAGAAAAAAAAAAAAAAAGGTTTCACGCTCCACAGTGAGCCACGGTGCCGTTGAGCAACAATGCTTCCCAGCCAAGCGCTCATTATTAATCTGAGAAACAGAAGCAGATAGATGACTGAGCTGAAAGGATGAAACTCTCCTACGGGGCATTAACTGTCTCTGGAGTCGCCTGCAAACAACAATCTACACACACACACATTCACTAATCTGTATGCTCCTGGCAATGTGTGTGTGTGTGTGTGTGTGTGTCTGCAGCTTCACCTGTTATCCAGAGTGGAGATGAGATGGACAGTGAGTGAAAAAAAAAAAAAAAAAAAAACCTCTCTCTCTCATTTAATTCAAATAGTTTGTTTATGCATAACAAAAGTGTGAAGAGCCCTTGATTTAATTAAAATCCGCCGGGCTGCAATAACACAGGCTTAACATCAGCGACAGACAAAAGCAGGATCAGTTTGGTGAGGCTAAACATGCCCTGTAGCAAACTGACAGAGAGCTTCAGCCTTAATGAACGGCTGCTCTGCTCTGTATTCCTGCTGCACATGTGAACTCACCACCACCGCCGCCGCCGCCGAATTGAATCTTGAATTAAGTCGCTCCAACACTTCGGGCCCCACACACGAATATTTCCACCGCTGAAAGTTTCCCTTCCTTCCTTCCTTCCTTCCCGACCGTCCTCACAGTCCACGGAGGCATAGGCCTACATTTAAATAATAATTCTGTTGACCCTTCCTCCTCTTGACCTCACCTGAGGCACCGGGCCAAACTCTTCTCACTGTATTTATGGCTGAACTCCGGTCTACACTCACTGATTTAGAGGTGGTGCGTTCAGGCGAAGTGATTGTCAAGTCAGTGAGTCAGTGAGTGTTGTTGCCCTTTATGCCCCTTGCATACCTGCCAACGCGCCCTATTTTTAACCCCTTCTCCCGCCCTGCTCCCGATTTGTAATTTCTCCCCCTGTTCTTCCGATTCCATAGTGATATGAGCTGTGCATCATTGCGCACGTTCGAGTTTCCGTCCATGCTCGAGCCGAGGCGGCACTTTACTAACCAAAAATGAACAAAACAGCTCCCATAAATGAATATTCAGCCTGATCTTCCCATTTCTAGTCGTGATCTACATCAGTACATAGCTACCACACGTTTTGCAGGCTGCATGTGTCGGTCTGACTTTAGTGGAGTTAGGTCATTGGGTGACAATGGGAACCAAGAAGAGTGAAGTCCTGGACACACACACTCTGCCGGGTGATGGCACCTGTATTTTTGGAGTGAGGTTTGATTCTTGTACCTGAGCATACAATAAAAATAATAGAATAGAAATAAAATACTTCATTATCATTGCACACAGAATACAATGGAATTTAAGCTTGTACTCTAAGGGTGCAATTATAGACATCCCAAATCAACACGACATACATCACATTATAAATGGAGTAAATCTAAATTAAAGTGAGAATATGTTGGCTACAGAATAAAATCTTGCACCTAAATAGAATAAATAAATTATACTTGTGTGTTGACTGTGTGTTGAGAAACTCTCTTTTTTAAATAAATCTACAAAGTAATTTTGAGCCATGATATTATTAAAATGTCTCAACTGTACAATGTATTTGTATTTGTAGAGGACAAAGTATTTATGCATTCTGACAAGAGTAGATTTACTTTTTCTTTGAGAATGAATTTTTATTTTTATGACTGTATTCAATATTTTCTGTGTGGTCTACAGGTTTCAACTCAAGCCTGTTGGAACTTAAAAAAACTGGAGAGTCAAACTTTATTAACAAGTTGACAGTAAGTTGGGAGCAGCACACGGAGGATTATCAGAGACACACAGACACAGAGATAGAGAGTGTCTGCATCACTGCACAGTAAGATGTATTTTCATTTCAGACTAGATTTCCAATCAGAGCCATCTGCCTGTCGAAGCCTCTTTTCTGTGTGTTTAGACTCGTTTTGAAGGGCTCGGCTGCTCTCGTGTGAAACCCGCCCCGCATGTCGCTGAAGGATTACACACTTGTCTGGCTGCTAACACACCTCGAGGATCCTCACCGCCCCCTCCAGACCTGACCACGAGGAGCTGACAAAAAAAAAAGAAAAGAAAAGAGGAGAGGAGAGTCCGGCCGGCGGCTACTGCTGCTCCTCTCTCATCCTCACTATAGAACAAATCGCCTTGTTGTTCACAACTACTTCTGGGTAGAAAACCAGCATGAGAACGGACGAGAGTTTCGCTATATCTCATTTTTCACGTCACTATATCACCGTTTAGACTAATCTGATGTTTGTAAAGTTTATAAAACCAATGATTGGACAAACATGACTATTTATGTGTGCACATTTTTATAATTAGTCATGGTTATCATAGATTAGCCGGGCTAACCCTTAGCGGGGTCATTCCTTTGTTCCCACAGCCCTATGTTCCCACATTTCTAACTTTTGTTGTCACTGAAAATTAGGCCATATGTTCCCACAGCCCTTTGGTCCCACCATTGGTTGGGTTTAGGCAATGAAGAAAGGCAAGGGAAGGCAATTGTATTAGTATAGCCCTTTTTTACCACCAGTTTTTTGTCTCAAAGGGCTTTACATGGCTTCGTAACAACATCCTCTGTCCTTAGACCCTCACATTCACTGAGGAAAAACTCCATGGAAACCCTTTTAACAGAGAAAAATCTGAGAGTTGGTTAAGTTTAGTAAAAAGACCTGGTAGAGGCTAGACAGGCCAGATAGATAGAGTCCAGATAGGTAGAGAGAGTCCTGTGGGAACATAGGGCTGAGGGAACATATGTTAGCTAGCTGTTTAACTTTAACAACTCTGTGACTCAATAAACGCTCCATGAAAAATATTTTTTCCAGCGGATATCTGAGTTACAACATGATTGAGCTAACTGGAGTAGTTTCATGTCGTGTCCGACAACGGGAGGGTTTTAACAGCTGACGTCCTGATGTTAGCTTAGCTACCGCCGTTAGCTCACCCTGAGGTTTCTCCGATTTTTCCCTGTTAAAAGGGTTTTCTATGGAGTTTTTCTTCAGTGGATGTGAGGGTCTAAGGACAGAGGATGTTGTTATGATGCCATGTAAAGCCCTTTGAGACAAACTGTTTGTAAGAAACGGGCTATACAAATAAAATTGTCTTGCCTTGCCTAGCTTTGCTACTGTGCTACTGCAGCTTATCTACCGCCGTTAGCTGTCCCTGTCAGCTACAGCCACTGATGCTTTCTAGACACTGTGATTCCCCCAAACTGAATAAATACCACACATACACAAAACACACACACAGAAATAGTAATGTTTCTTCAATCATTTCAGATTGGTCGTGAAAAATATGATATAGCTAAACTCTTGTTTGTTACTATTGTTCTCATCCAAATTACGTCCTAGTTTTCTACCCGGAAGTAGTTGTAAACAAGGCAATTCGGTCTATAGTTTTTGTTTTGTGTGTTGGTTTTTTTACTCCTAGGTTTTAATCCCTCACTATCAACAGGAAATGACCCACCCTCCTGCTATCTAATCGCCCCACCGTGACCTCTGCTCCCCACCCCCCCCGGCCTCATCACGCCACCACATCTCCAGATCCCTCTGACTTCCCCGGCCGGCTTCAGGCTCCAGAGGCTTCGCTCCTCATCCTCCTGCTCCTCGTCTCTTTGATGAAGAGGAAGTGGATCAGCAATCAGGCCGCTAAACATAGCGTGACCCCCCAGACTACACATGCACACACACACACACACACACACACACACACACACACACACACACACACACACACACACACACACACACACACACACCATGCAGTGTCTCCCAGGCCTTCCTAATCCTCTGATTTGTTCCGTTTTTTTAATTTTTTTTCCCAGACGGGCAGTGAAGTACTCACACCCTGACACATCAAAGACACACTGCACACTGGGAGACTTCCTGTTTGTATGTGTGTGTGTGTGTGCAATCATGTATGTGTTTGTAATCAGACAGCTGATAAAGTGAGTGTGGCATATAGATGGTGTGTGTGTGTGTGTGTGATGGTTTGTTTACACACGACAAGTTTCAACTTCGACACGCATGAGTAACGTTGTGGGTTAACACACACACACACACAAACACACAAACACAGTCACTACTGAACTGCCGTGTTGACCCAAAACCAGAGACCGAACCAAAACACAATCAATTGAAGAATTATTAATAATAATCAATGGCAACACTTTACAATAAAGGTCCCTTAATTAACGTTACATTATTAAGCATTAATATATAAACTAATGCGTTCATTAATTCTGAGTAGCCTAATGCATAGATAATAACTAATTACATTATTCAACTTTTATTATTACTTAATAATTTATTAACTAACTTTGAGTAGTAAACATTAATTAACTGCTTACTAATAGTCTACATTAATTAATGTGTTTCCTAATCCTAAGGAATGCGTAATAATGATTGTTAATATATCTGTAAACTGTTAATTAATGCTTAATAATGTACTAACTCACGTTAATTAAGGGACCCTTATTGTAAAGTGTTACCTAATCAATCACTCTATCTGTTATCCGTACGTCGCAGCGTCTCATCGCTCCAGTCTTCTCAGTCTGGTCTTGTTCCAGCTGATCCTGGACCAGATCCTGGTTCTCAGACCTTGTGTCTTCAGATCCTGTCTCACCCGATTTTGTTTAAAAGTGAGACACTGAGGCCTACGGGCATGTGTGTGTGTGTGTTTTTGTGTTTGTGTCTGACACACATGAATATATATAAGTACATATATACATCCATAAATACATCCATATGTATAGCAGTTGGAGGCAACACAGCAGCGGTGGTTGTTGTTGTTGTTGTCGTCGTCGTCTCTACACTCAGACCCCGTCACGCTGCAGAGATCACTAAACACATAACTGCTCAGATTAACAGCGCCTGTGTCACATGTGGGGAGATAAACAAGAAATATAAACTGGAGGAGACACTGTACAAGTGTGTGTGTGTGTTTGTGTGTGTGTGTGTGGCCTCAGATTTCTGATTACAGAACACACACACACACACAGGAAGTCGCATATATCTATAATTCGTTTGAACCACGACACGCCACGCTGCTGCAGTTACCACCACTTCCTGTTTGCACAACGATCATCATCTGCTTTATTTAATTTGGAGACTGAAGAAAAAGTATAAAATAAAAACAAAAAAAAATGTTTTCCCCCCTCCACAGCTCAGACTCAGATGGAGGGATGGAGGGACGGATACAAAGGAGTGTGACGAGCATCGAAGGTCCTAGAGCGGAGCCGAACTGAGCCGAGCAGGTTTGTGGACGTACGATACGAATCTTAACCAGGAGAGCCAGAGGCGCAGATCGATGGACAGTCGTCCTTGATGGATGTCAGAGAAAGTGATGGAGCAGTGGAGAGAGAGAAAGATAGAGAGAGGTGGGGGTAGGGAAGGGAGGGGGGGCGACGACACCCCAATTAACTATCATGACTTTGAGCTGAGAAGAAGTGACTTTTACTTTTTTTTTAATTTGCTGGCAGCTCTAATTACCTGAGCTCGGCCCAGAATAAAAAAAAATCCCAATAATAGGTGTGAAAATGACTGTTTTCAAGCTCCTTTATGAAAAGCTGACCAAAAAATAAAATGTTAATCAGATTTTTCATTCTCCAACTTTTTATTTATATTTTATAATTTTTTTTGGCAAAGTTAAAACTAAAAAGGACTTACCGGTAATAAATTGCTCTCATGTGTGATGAACTCATCCTGATGCACCAGTGTTTCGTTTTTCATGTTTTAATGAATGAATTAATGAGTGAATCATCTCTACTTGGACCTGCTGTGTATTTTTAACCCTCCTGTTGCCCTCCTAGGCCAAGGAAGGAAGGACGAAGGGAAAGAAGGAAGGAAGGAAGGAAGGACAAAGGGAAAGATGGGAGGAAAGAAGGAAGGGGAAAATGAAGGAAAGATAGATGGAGGGAGGGAGGGAACAGATTGGGTCAAAAAGGAAGGAAGAAGTAAGGACGAAGGGAAAGAAGAAAGGAAGGAAGGGAAAAAGGATTGTTGAAATAGGGAAGGGAAACCAAAGGAAAGAAAGATGGAGGGAGGGAACAGGTCAGGTCAATTGGGTCAAAAAGGAAAGAAGAAGTAAGGACGAAGGGAAGGAAGGAAGGGGAAGGGAAGGAAAGAAAGATGGAGGGAGGGAACAGATTAGTTCAAAGAAGGAAGCAGAATGATGCATGAAGGGAAAGAAGGGAGGAAGGAAAGAAGGAAGGAAGGAAAGAAAGATGGAGGGAGGGAACAGATTGGTTCAAGGAAGGAAGGGGAAAAAGATTGTGGAAAGAAGGAAGAGAGAAAGGAGGGAAAGAGGGAAGGGAACAGATTGAGGATTAAAGGTTGTTTTTTTTTCTTTTTCTTCATCCTTACACATGATCTTTGAGTGTGAGTGTGACATCTCCTTGAACAGTCCTGGTTGTTTTAACACTCGTAGGAACGATGGAGAGGCCGCTGTTCTCCTGGGAACCGTCAGCGCAGCAGAGAAAACGTCTTCATCCTCCTCCGTCAGATGTGAGAGACACACGATCCCGTCTCTGCAGCTCCGTCCTCCTCTGATCTTCTCCTCCAGCGTCGTCAGCTCTGAAACCCTTTCTCACATATATCTATACACAGGTGTGTGTCTTTCATCATCACGTCCAATCGGCTGATTTCGCCACAGGTCGATAGATGATAAATCCTCTGAATACGTAAGTTATTTTGTTTATTCTCTCCACTGTCCGTCAAAACTAAAGCCACAAATGCCTTGTAACACCGCACTATGCAATAATGTAATAGATTTTCACATCATTATATAATAACGCCGCATTTTGTAATAAAAATCTTGAACGCAATATGTAATAAACTTTGCCGCATTTTGTAATAAGTTGTTACATTTAGCATCAGTTATTACAAATTGCGGATGTTGCACTTTTTTTGTAATAATAATAGAGATAATAAGAGATTGTAATAATTTGGTGCATTATGTAATAAACCACCAACACCCACCAATGTGTGGCACGAGTAGCCTATATGCATATCTACATGGACTGGACCACGGGTAATCTAATTTTCTTCATAAAAAAGTGCAAAACCTGCAATTTGTAATAACTGATGCAAAATGTAACAACTTATTACAAAATGCGTCAATGTTTTTTACATATTGCGTTCAAGATTTTTATTACAAAATGTGGCGTTATTACATAATGCAGTGTTACATACCTAAAAAAAATAGCTGTAATTCTGTTTTCACTGAGTAAGGGGAATTCTGATTTGTTCTTTTTCCATGGCTGCAGCACAACAACACGTCTGAAAGCACATTATGTACATATCAGAAATAAACCTTCAGCAGAGTAGAAGAGAAGCAGAGTCGCTGCACTGTGTCCACAGGGGAGACAGAATAACACTGATTACTGCTGAGGCCTGTGTGTTTGGGAGAAAAGTGAAGTCGCGGTATTCGAGTGTTTATTGGTGCAGGTCAGGACACGGCGGCTTCCAGGTAGCTCCACTTTCTCTGCTCCAAAACCTCTGATTGGCTCCTGATGAAAAAGCCGAAAATGCGTCTATAACTGCCGGTTCAGACGGATAATAACAGAGGTGAAAACAACACGTGGATGTTTTTTTTTTTTTTTTTTCCCTCCAAGGTCTCCTCAGGTCGGCTGAACACACGGCTGAAACATTAAGCTGCACCGTGTGCCTCTGACCCGAAGGACACGCACGCCGACACTTCATTCATCGGTAATTGCTGGACCGCATTGTAGCGCTGACCTGCGGCCTGCCGGCATTCAGGCCCGACGCGCTGGTACTTTATGTCCCAGACCGTTCCTTCACTCTGTCATTGTGGAGGATGCGCCAGGCAGTTAATTGCCATAGAAAAACCCACCACCACCGTCATCATCATCATCATCATCATCATCATCTTCGTCTTCTTCAGTAGAAGCGTCTTTCAATCTGCGGCCAGGAGCGAAATCAGATCAAACCAACAAATACTGTACTGAAGCATTTACTGTCGAACCTGCAGGTTCAGTTCAGATTTATATACTGATGAATATTTTTACCCCGTCTGTTTTCAATAGCAACATCGTACACACCAGATCCTTTTCATTCAAATCAAAACCAAGCACTATCTACAGGTTCATCTCAATAAATTAGAATATCATGGAACAGTTAATTTATTTCAGTTTAAAGGGACAACGAGGAGTTTCTATTTGGTTATAAAAAAGTCTCACGTTAATGTGGATGAATCTACGTTACCACTTGTTAATGGCTCCATTTTCAATAAATATATCGTTTTGTCTCTATCGTTATTTTGTTATTAGTGGTGGCGGAGATGCTGGGCGAGCCGACCAGCGTTTCTTTACTTTCGGTTTTGTGGCGAGTCATGAGAATGGGAGCGTGCCTATGTTCCCACAGCCCTATGTTCCCTCAGCCCTATGTTCCCTCTGGACTCTCTACCTATCTGGACCTATCTACCTGGCCTGTCTAGCCTCTACCTGGTCTTTTTATTAAACTTAACCAACTCCTTTCTTCATTGCCTAAACCCAACCAATGGTGGGACCAAAGGGCTGTGGGAACATAGGAATGACCCCATGAGAATAACGCCGCCGAATCTCCGTTTATGGTGGGAACTACGACGGTATGTGATCGTCTTCCAACCTCTGACTTTAATTCTTGATGAATGAAAACATGAGTCTGTCTTGCGCCGGTCAAATAATTTCACGGTGCGCGGAGGCTCATAAATGTAGTGTGAAAATGCTTCGCTTTTCCAAAACTCCTCGTTGTCCCTAATTCAAGTCAAATAGACTAGTGAAACTCATATTATATAGATTCATTACACACAGACTGAAATAATCATGTCTTTTTTTCTTCTAAATGTACCGTACTTTCTGGACTATAAGCCTCTACTTTTTTCCCCGCCCCGGTGTCCCAGCTCTCGTCTCTGCAGCACCGCAACACCAACGCGCTCCATAACCCGTAATTCTTTGTTTATGACGGTTACGACTACACAAACACACACGCCGCAACATTGTATATGTTATGTAACGTTATCCACTGCTCCATTTATTGATTTTTCACCGGCTTTGTTGTAAACAAATGCACATGGGCGAGAGGAGCGTAACCAAAACAGTGGAAAAGCGAGCAGACTTGCACAGTTCCCTACTGTCTTTCTGTGTAAATATCTCATGTTACAACATGAAAACCTGCGGCTTATATTCAAGTGCGGCCTATATGTGTATTTTCTTTTAAAATTTAGCTGGTGCAGCTTATACTCAGGTGCGCTCTATAGTCCGTAAAGTACGGTAATGATTATGGTTTACATTTAATTAAAACCCCAAATTCAGTAAATCAAAAGATTATAATCTTATAACTCTAATCAAATAATGAACTCCAACCACCTGCAAATGTTTCTTGGGCCTTAAAATGGTGTCTGGTTTCCCCTGTTTATACATGTAAACATGAGACCTTAGTTTTCCCAAAATCTCCATTTTGGATCTTTCTCAGTGACCTTAAAGGGACATTGTGTAACTTCTCCTGTTATCTATTCACGGAAATCGATTATTTGGTTCAAAAGTACGTTTTTCATTAACCAGTAATCCCCCCAGCAACAAACTGAAGTGTTCCTTTCAGCTCTGAATTTGCCGTTCATATCAGCGGAGACACCGGAGCTGTCGGCTCAGGTCGAGGTGGCATCTGTGAAAAGTCACCGCGGTAACCCAGTGAGGAGGAATGGAGCGTTACACTGATGCTGCATTCACCTGCAGTCGGGCAGACGGCCGTCGCTAACAAACCGGATGCAATTTTAGTCACATAAGTCCAGAGAAAGCCGGTAAAACGTGGGTCAGGTAAACAATACGACATCGCCATGACAACATATTGTCACGTGTATTGTTTTGCCTCGTGCTGACGGACCACTTGTTTACATAGAGGCTTGTTTATGCCAATACCTGGTGTTGTCCGTCTGCCGTCTGCCCAATTTCACGTGAATGCAGCATGAAAAAATATGACTGAGTTGCTTGCGATCTACAACTGCACCGCTAGATGGGAGTAATTCTTACACAATGTACCTTTAAAGAGTTTTCTTGTGGATAAAAGAAGAAAAAACATTACAAGATGTCAGTTTTTGCAGATACCTGGCTGCCTGTACATGGCTCAGCTTAACTCCCATTAGGGCAAAACCAGTGGTTTACTAAAAAGCCAAAAAAACCTTTCTGCAACCAAAAAACTACTGCACCTCCCAACACAAAGACTACACGTCTTTAAAATGACAGCATCGTCTCAACTGGTTAACTCAACAAGTATCTAAGACTCTGTTTGGATTAAAGTCGTCCTCTGGCTCCTAGCGTTCATGTAGTCCATGCTAATGTTCACTTGGAGCCCAGCGAGCTCTGGTTCTGGGGCAACACTTGCAAAAACCTCCAAACAAGCAGCGACGGTGATCTGAGACAAACTGACACCGAGCTTTGACTTGATTGAAGCGAGAGCTCTCGTTACATAACGGAGGCAGACTGAGGATATGAAGTGAAGGACATCCAGTCTCATTAAAGGCGACAACTTCCCCCAAACTCCATAAGTGAGGGGGTCAGAGGTCATCTAATGCTCGGCTCTTCCCCCCCCCAGTCTTTTTTTCCCTTTTTAATAGACTTGCAGCAGAGGAGAGAAAACACACGTTATGTAACCTGAGTGATTCGGGGAATGAGTCCCATTAAACGTTTTATGGCTCTTTGAAGCGCTGCGGCATCTATTCACTGGTGTCTTTCAGCTGGTTACAGACACGTTGTGGTGCTGTGATGGAGGTAAGTCGTACTTAGGGACCGCGCTCTGCTTTTCAAAAGTTTTGTCAAAGAGGTCTGAAGAAGGAAGTTTCCACAAAAACAAGAGGAATATTAGAGCTGTAGTAGTAGTAGTAATTTAAATTTAAAGTAAGCTGGGGGCGGGATTACTGCAGCTGGAGGAGATGGACAGAACCACCTGGATGTCCACAGGTTTCCACTTCCTGGTTACTGTCGGGTGTACAAAATATCGTCCCTCTGTGCATTATTCCTTTAAGATTGTTGATAATTGTTGTGCATGTGAATTCCCACACTGCTGAGGTCCTTGAACGCACCACATAGGTATTGATCACCTCAGAGCAGATATAGGCTGAACTGTCCCTCCGTGTGTGCGTCCATTGAGCTATAAGTCTACTTTGACAACTTAAGAGTAGTTTTTGTCATTGGTTTGTATGATGTGATAAGCAGTTAGGCTAACTGCTAATGCTAACTAGCAATAGCTTGCGAGATTTAGGCTATGTTGCTAATTACAGTTGTTTATTCATTGCACATATTGGTGCTGACTTTAAGTTTAATAGATCATCCACCGTTAGAGCTGTATCTCAGGTTGTACCTTATTTCTAATCAATCTGTATAGTTGTGCTTAACATTGCAGAAACCACACACACACACACACACACTCAAATTCATAAAAGGTTGAACTTTATTGCTGGCTCTGTCCTTCATTCTGCACTTACCTGTGTCCTGACCCGACACCCTGAAGTGGTTGCTGCCACCTAAGATCCTATATAGTCAGTCTGTCATACATCGGGTCTGAGAGACACACGGTGTTTTCTTACATTGTGATTTTAATCTGTGCTTGGAAATGTAAAGTAAAGGCTGCACCGGCCAAAACTCGTCCTCAGAGAAATGGTGAATGAATTCTCCTCATCCTCCTCCTTCTCCTCCTTCTGTCAGATACCTGCAAGGCCACAACATACAGCACATATGCATGTCCACACAGGTGTTATGAATTATTTGTCAGAGCTGCTCGGCTGCTGGTTTCACTGGGCTTCACTTTATCTCAGTAAATAAGATTCCCAGAGCAGCAGGGCTGTGTTCACTGACACGTGCACCAGAAACACAGCAAACCTTCGTTTCTTTCGGAGTCTTATCTGAAGATGTGCTCAATGTGTTCTTCAGTGTCCTGCAGCCACTCTTCATGGTCATATGTTTGGACCACAGCAGATGAACTGAAGTCTCATGAAGCCCTGCAGACAGTTAAAGGCCAGAATTCATTTCTCATTCATACCTGCGGTCATACTGCAGTTTAGTTTTGAGTTTTTCCTCAGTTGAACAAACCGTCAAACTCACCATTGGTCTCCTCTCTGAGTTGGGGGGGGGGTGTCCATTATTGTTAAAGGGATAGTTCACCCACAATTCAAATTTCACTCATTATTTACTCACCCTCATGTCGACTAGAGCCGTGAGAAGTCTCAGAGTCCTCCGTCCCTTCTCTGAGTTACGGGGGGGGGTAACTTTTGAATTTTGGGTGAACTATCCCTTTAAAGGAATAGTTCACCAAAAAATGAAATTCAGTCATTACTGACTCACCCTCATGTTGATGAATACTGCAGAGTAGTTTTTTCTTCCTCAAAGGGGGGTTCGTAGTCCAACGAAATCCTTAAATGAGAGTCAACAGCGCCCGACACAAAAACATATATAAAACTACACAAAAACCTTGCAATCTTCCTCCTTACTGCTTGTCCGCTGTAATCCAAGTGTCCTGAAGGGATATAGTCCAGAGTTTACCCGAAACAACATCATTTAGGACATTTTTAAACAGTCCTGTATTGAATTTGCCTGGGGCTTCTGAAGTTGTCTGAGGTTCGCCATCGCCAGTGACGGACTGTCACCAAGGCCCTGGCATTTTTGACAGAGGCCATACATTACTCAAACACTACTGTAGATATATATATATATATAATGATCATAATGATAATGAGAAAAGAAAATGCATTAATCACCAAAATTGCATGCTAACAGGAGGCTTTGGAACTGGACTGGAACAAAGTTTTGAATTATAAGGGTAACTGCCCTACCAGGTTGTGTACAGTCTTTCATAGTTGGTCGGCCATAGCCAGCTGGCCCAGAACGACTTTTTTTTTTTGCGGCCACCTCACTCTTGGTCGCATTATTACGCAGCCGTTGTGGCATTTCCCCATACTGCCCTGGCCGGTCCGTCACTGGCCGTCGCATTACGTTAACCTCCAAAAGATTCTAACGATGCAATGCAGACCATAAGGACTGTGATTCGTCGCTCAGAACGTTATTTCCAGCATTTCATTTTCCCAGTTTCTCCTTCTTTTTAAAGTGTTAGCAGCATTTCTTGTTTCACAGCAATAATCTTCAACTCCAAAAAGACTCTTTTCACTTTGGTCGCCATTTTTCACTGTGCCCGAAAGAAAGAAGCAGGAAGATAAACAAAGGTTCGCAAATGAAATGAAGAGCGTTATTGCGGTGAATTGCACAGTGACGCGTTCCCTCGACACGACTGCATCGAGGCACCGGCGTTATAACGTCGTGGAGCATAAACCAGGCTGAACACAGCAGTCGACTCCACACACCATAATGAACTATAGTTCATACACACTGCTGCCCACTTCCTGCCCAGCAGACAGCAGCAGCAGACAGAGAGGGGAACATATAGCCGCTAAATAGCCACATATTTTTCTCTGTGTAGTTGGCGGAGACAGTTTAAAGCCTTTTTATCTCTCTAATGGCAGAACTTGACGAGATCATTGACTTCAGGTGGAGTAACAGCAGAATCACCGGGGTTATTAAAAGATACGAGGTGCTGGATAGAAAGCAGGGGGATCTGCAAGCATAATGAATTATAGAGTGAAGCACTTGCCAAAGTAATATTCAAATCAGCCCTCTGATGTTTGAATTCATTTTGTTCTTACAGACAGGGAGGCCAAAAAGTTATTGCACCTTTTAAGAGGAAGGTTGTGCCTTTGTTTATGCTGCAGTTTAACAGGTGCCGTCGCTCTGGATGCAGCGTATGTATGTGCAGTTTGTTCCCGAGGAAACAACGTCAGCTCTGATATGTTTACAGGGCTGTACAGTGCGACATATATGTTGTACGTGCTACATCAAAACATGCCTGTGCTAAGAATGAATCTGACCTGTAGCACACCACAATAATAATAGAGCCCAAACGAGACTGTGGCAGGACAGGGCAGCTCTGCCTGTTTCACTTTATGTTGCTGGTAAATAATGTGGTTGTAAAAGTAGTAGGCTAAAGTTAAATTATTTTGTATATGCACTAATTCAAGGGGAAGAGCATAAGAGACATTTTTGCTTTTTATATTTTATAAGATATAATTTTTGTAAGAACCACAATTAATAAATATAGGTTTAAATTTCAGTGAATAACTAATTGTTCTTAGCATTTGTTAGATAACTTTCTTTGCCCAATAAATTAAAACATGTTGGAACTATCAATGTCTCCTCGCTTGCAGCCAGAATCTCACGTAGGCCTACTTTTCAGACTGTCACAATAATGTATCAGATGTCAGACTGCCTCATTCTTTCAGTTTTAACTGAAGACATGATTGATTTTCCCAGTGATCAACGTATACCGAACCAAACCCAAAACCGTGAACCGAACTGAACTGAACCGTGGATTTTGTGAACCGTTCCACCCCTAGTAAATATGTTACTATATTGTTATATAGAAATTAGTTGTTTCAAGTGATGCTTAAGTCACTTTAAACAACGATGTTTAAAGATGCTTCTTCTGTATCTGAAAACATTTCAAGTTCTTATTCTATAATTGTATTACATTATGAACTACATTAATTGTCTTCTGTAGAGGTGACGGGCATTTTTAGGGTGTGCTACAACTCTCTGGTCCTGTGCTAAAAAAACTGTCAGCCTCTGTAGCGCTATGTGCTGAAAAAGTTAACGTACAGCCCTGGTTTCTGAACTTCGCTGTCATTTTTCTCTGGTTTTCCTGCAACTTTTCTCTCCAGGCGCTTTACCGCACGTCTTCGATTTATTTCCATCTGCATCATATAGAGACGCAGAGCTCCACCCCGCTGAGAAGTGCAGCTATACTGTACTGCAGGTGTGTGTGTGTGTGTGTGTGTGTGAATGTGTGTGTCTTTTATTAGCAACAGCCGTCACTCAGGCTCCAGGGTCCGGGAGTCCCTGATGATGAAGCCATCCATTATTTACAGAGCAGTCCAGCAGACGCACACACAAAAGAGGAAAATCAATTATTTCAGTGGGAATTATTCACGCGCCGCTTTGAATGCTAACGAGGAGGAGAGAGGTGGGATACCTCGGAAGAATCCACAAGAAGAGACGCCGAGCGAGCAGATACGCAGGGATGAAGAGAGCCGACGGAGGCTCGTGTGAGGTTCATGTGCAGAGAGAGGGATTAAACACTGATCGATGGGAGGATGAGGAATACAGAAAATAAACCAGAGGATCATAAAGGAGGAGTGTAATGTGTAGGGAACAAGTGTCCGAGAGCAAAATTAACTTTCCTACTGTGTCTCAGGCGGCACGGTGGTTGGTCCTGCAGAATAAGACGTGATGTAGGGTTGACCGATTAATCTAAAAGATCGGTTCGTCAGCCACAGAATAAAACAAGTCATCACTCAGACCGGGGGCGGTCTTGGCTCGCTTCCACTTAGGATGACTCAGGTCGGCTTCGGTTTGGGCCCAAAATATACACAAATAACTTGGACTGGGATTAGCCCCTTGATCGGAACAAAGCAAACGAGCCACAGGTCTGAATTAGGTCAGGTTCACACCTAAAGGCCCATTAAGGGATAGTTCACTCAAAATTCAAATTGCACTCATTATCTACTCCCCCTCATGTCGACTAAGGGCTGGGAGAAGTTTCAGAGTCCTCCGTGGCTTCTCTGAGTTACAGGGGGTCTCGGTGTAGCAGTGCATGTCCATATAACGGTTGCAAATGGATACCAACTGTCTTCGTAACAAAAAGACACACCAAAAAACATCAAAATACCTCCATGCTGCTCGTATGTAATGTCCGTCTTGTATTGAAGCCCCGAAATGCGAAATGGTTCCGAAAAAAATTAAATAAGTCTATTATATCCGTCCAATTTGGACGAACCAAGAAGAGGAGCTTCCGCTACAAAACAAGCTTGAAATATAGACTTATTTAATTTTTTTCGTGACAATTTTGCAATTTCGGGGCTTCAATACAAGACGGACATTACATACGAGCAGCATGGAGGTATTTGGATGTTTTTTGGTGTGACTTTTTGTTACGAAGACAGTTGGTATCCATTTGCAACATGCACTGCTACGCCGAGACCCCCTGTAACTCAGAGAAGCCACGGAGGACTCTGAAACTTCTCCCAGCCCTTAGTCCACATGAGGGGGAGTAGATAATGAGTGCAATTTGAATTTTGGGTGAACTATCCCTTTAAAGGTCAGTTTTTTGATCCGAACCAACGCGAGGATGATACATTGTTTCAATTTTGAGTCGGTCCGGTTTGCGTTCACAAAGGCCAAACTCAAACGGTCCAAAATCTGTAAACAAAACTCACGTGGCCGCAAGGCCTTTCTGTTATTGGTCAAACTGTTTAGGCGGTAGACAGCAAATCTGTCGGTCATAGAGCGACTGCTTATTTACACATTGCTGGTCTCGTTGGTCATTTCTTTAAAAATACAAAGAGAAGACATCAAGTGTCACTTGTCCATCTGTTTGTCCATCTGTCCTCGTCTCTGGGTAACCTCTGAGAGATGTGGAAATGGCCGCCGCTCCAGTCCAGTCCTTCATTATTCATCTTCCAGTAGCCGGTGAATAATCAGATTACAGTTGATGAACACGCTGAATTATGCAGGAGGCTGTGATTAGGCCCGGGGACGAGACCGGGAGGCGACCAGGGGTAGGAGACCGGAAACCGGATCCCTGGGGCACCGAAGGTCCCCTATCCCCCCCAAAACCCCCCGTCTCCGCTTCAGTGTGGTGAACCCCTCCGTCCTCCGTCCCTCTGCACCGCTTTCCAGTTGGACGAGTGGGTTAATGACCACGTGGCGGAGCGGAGAGGAGAGGGAGGAGGCCGATGACGTTCTCTCACCGCCACCTGCTGTGATGGAGGGGAGGGGGGGGGCTGAATAATTGGAGGGAGGTGTTGAACTGATCACAGAGCTGCATGGTGCCGTGATTGGCATGGATGAGTTATGTAACAACAACAAACACACAGAAAGTGACACCTAAAGATGCATCAAGCAGCATTTCTACTGTCGACACTCAGCATCAGTTACAGAGTCACAGACTCACAGGAAACAGCTTCCTGAATCTGTAGCTGTGAAAATATCATTCAAAGGACTTGGGCCTCATGTCCAGCTGTCACTCAGAGAGGCCACGCCCCCAATTCTACATCATTTGAAGCTGTCATAGAGTGTACAACTGGTATGACTCATAGACTCTGTAAACACCTTTAATTGTCAGTGCAAGCTGTTTTTAGAACGGCGGAGCAGAGTGGCGAGCTGCTCAGAGCTAAACTACGGAGGCTCATGGGATTTCTTGGTTTCCCTCATCAAACTCATCAAATACACAATCCAACAACTCCAAAACGCTCTGGTGGACAAGTTGTGACCTGCACATTCACCACGCTATGAGATAATAACACAACGTTACCAGAGTTGTTTTAGAGGTTAATGCAGAGACTGCTTGATGAAAAACTGTCCCTGAAGCTGAAGGCAACGTGCATCAGTGGTTTTGCATGAATTTACCTCTAAAACAACTCTGTCTGGTAACGTTGTGTTATTATCTCATAGCGTGGTGAATGTGCAGCTCACAACTTGTCCACCAGAGCGTTGTGGAGTTGTTGGATTGTGTATTTGATGAGTTTGATGAGGGAAACCAAGAAATCCCATGAGCCTCCGTACCGTAGCTCTGAGCAGCTCACGGCTCTGCTCCGCCGTTCTAAAAATAGCTTGCACCGACAATTAAAGGTAACAAACCTACTGCTATGACTATAGGGGTTATGGCAATGGGCCAATTTGCCAAAATGTTGAACTATCCCTTTAACATTGAAGTATATGGAGACTCACTCTAGTGGTCAGGAGAGGAACTGCAGCTTCTAGCACAAACATTGGCCTTGTTTTAATGAGTTTCCTTTGTGATGTGGGTGAAACCACCGAGTGAATCTCTCTCACCTTGTTTCCTGTCGTCTCTCTTCTCCTTCCAGAGCTGCAGAACGTCAGAGGAACCTAGAGGAGGTCGAGCTCAACGCCTCAGAGATGATTACTGCTTCAGCTGGAGGTGATTACACCTGCCCGACCCCGGGGGCGACTCCAGGGGGAGGTGGGGGTGTAGTGATGAACCTGGGGCCAAAGGCGGAGACAGAGGCCAGACAACAACACCGGACACTGACTGCACCACCTGCTGCCTCACACACTGACAGCGTGTGTGTGTGTGTGTTGATGTACTGTGCATTAAAATAAAAGACCCTCAGCTTCCTAAGGAGCAGTTTTGAAGCTCTGTCTCTCCAGTTAATGTGAATTTTCTTAGTGTTATGTGGGGAGTGGGGAGGTGAGTGTTCAGGCTGCAGGAGACTAATAAACACAGTAATATCAGAGGTAAGATCAGACCCCCACTAGGTGTTTCATCTGAGTTGCTGTGGTACACTGCTGTTATTGCTTCTCTGTGACATCACACATGCACAAAAACCTACATGATGCACTATAGTGCATACAGTAGTGCTGCAAGAAATAGGTATAACTACCAATCACTTCCACAGTGGTGACCATGCATCATCACGCAGGGTTTCCTCATGCAATTGATTGTGGTGCACCGCCACGGCAAAATAAAAGCCGCCTCACCTACAGAATAATGATTTTTTTTTTTATGTTAAGACAATGTAAAGCAGGGTTTCCACAACCAGTTACCATAAGGTACTCTGCTCCCCTTTCCACTACACAGTTACAACTTTCAACTCATGCTTTTCAATCACAGCTAAGTTCTTCATATTTCCTCCTCATTAAAAATGAAACTTATCAACCAGCGCATCCAGCGTTTAGCATTAATTACCGACTCTGTGGCGGCCCGGGGGACAAGCGCTTCGCCCCTCAGCTCTTTGTGTGTGTTCATCTCTCGCACTCTGTTTCGATTAATAAACACAAATAGGCTACAAACCTACACACATTGGCCTCACGTGTTTGTCATTCCCGGTGTTTGATTTTGAAAATTGACCGGATGCTCTCGTGTTTCTTTGTGTGACATCGCTCGCGGCTCGCGCACAAAATAGACCAAACGCCAAAATGATCGCTGCAGGGCGCGAGCCGGCTGCGGAGGATTGGACGCCGAAATGAAGATGCACCCGCTTCTCGGCGCTTCAGCGTCCGGTGTGGCCCTGACGTTACAGTGTGTGTGTGTGTGTGTGTGTGTACGGATTTTTTGGCTTTGTGGTTACACCTGTGTTTGAGATTTGTGCGTGGACTTTGGAGATAACTGTGTCTCGCTCGGCTCCTCTCTTAGTGGATCTTATATTACTGTATAACCATTATATTCAGGATAATAGTGAAAGTTGTTTTATTAGCCCTCAGTATTGTGAAAAACACAATAGCAAATATTTTATCTAATAGGTTAATAAAAGGTCTTTAAATCTAATCTTGGTTGGAGTAAAAAAGTGAACCATTTTATGATTGTATGCTTCCAATTAACTATTCCACCATAATTAACTGTGTGTTTGTACTTAATATGAAAAAAAAAAATCATTTTGCTTATTTTAATTTGATTTGAAAACAGAAAAACACAAAGAATTGACAAAAAAAAATGTTTCCAGATGTGTTCTGAAGTGATTAAAACAGATAACCGGATAAAGAAAACAAAGAAATGTTGGATTTTTGCACCAAGACTTTATAACACACTGGAAAAGCAGAACAGGCCTATACTTTACCTCACGGTATCAGATTAAATAACAACCTCAAACTTTTATTCTAGCTCAAACAAACCTCATCCTCTGGAGTTTACTCACAGAACTTAAACTTTTGGAGATGATGATGAACCACATGAGGACGTGGATCTTTTTATTTCCACGTGAGCTCGTCACTCATCTGCCGCTGCCTATCATTAGTTTTATTAAAACACAGATCCGTGGAGGACGGAGAGTTGTGATGTTGCATTTAGCTCTGAGCTGCCTGGTTTAAACTCTCTCTGGTGGTTATATATTTGTAATTTTTAGAGTATTTAGCTCCACTTTGCTCCAGGGCTTCACTTCTTCATGCACCTCCACCTTCTCTTTCTTTCTCTGTCTCTTTTTCTGCTCGGTCCATTTGCAAACGTTGATGTTTATATTTTTATATATGTGTGTGTGATGACAGGTGGAAATCAGACGGTGAACGGGTTGAAGGGTAAATCAAAGATGGAGGCCTAACAGTGTGGACCAATCAGCTGTCAGTCTCTTCATCTTGAGGTTCAGACGTTACACCGACATTTCAGTTTCCTTCAGTCTAATTCAACTGATTTCCTCATCTTGCACAGACGTGTGTGTGTGTGTGTGTGTGTGTGTGTGTATATATGTGTGTGTGTGTGTGTGTGTGTGTTTTTCTTCTCTCTGTTCATAATGGTAATTGCTGTTATGCTGTGATGTCGTCAGCCTTTTGAGGCGCTTTGCATTTTAAATTATAAAAAATGGAAATCACGCATCAGAGCTGCTTCTTCTTCTTCCTCTTCTTCTTCTTATGCCTCACTCCCACACGTCACATCATCACACACACACACACACACACACACACACACACACACACACACACACAGTAACACACCACTGTGGTGTCACACACATGCAACACGTCGATGGATTTATTTCAGCCGTTTGCCTGAATCCAAACCTCGGTCCACACGGAGACAAACACTGGAGCCAATCACAGAAAGTCAGTGACGTCTTCATGAGCCAGAATCACTGTGGGACGCGGTTCTGGTTCTGGTTTTGGTTGTGGTTCTGTCTCTGGTTCTGGCTGAAATAAACACAACAGTGGTAACATTTTTTGCTTTTTTTGGCCCACATTCAAACATTTTGTTTCTTTACCTTCAGACCACTGCAATTTATTTTTCTCCATGTTGTCAGTCAGTCGCTGCCTTCTTCGTCCTTCCTGCTCGTAGGACACGCCCACTGATGACGTCACAGTTCACAGGGAGGAAACCAACTAAGGGTGCTTTCACACCTGGATCGATTGGACCAGTTGTTACGGAACAGGGAGCGATTTACGTCAGAGATCGGTTCGTTTGGTTCATATGTGAACACAGCAATCGGGCTCGGATGTGGAACAAAACAAGCGGGCTGAGATCGCTTGGGAGAGGTGGTCTCGGCTCGTTTCCAATCGAGCCTCGGAGCGGTTCATTTGCAGTGAGAACACAATCGACACAGAAACCGACACAACACACTACACGCTGCTGGTCTTCAGTGGTTCTCAACGACCAGATGTGCTGGTTCGTAGCTAATGGCCCGACCGGACGCATCTAGGCCCAGTTCTGGTCGAGGATCGATTCGGCCGGATTAGGGCTGAAAATACAGGCTACACAAAAGACTCGGGTTGGGTCTGGTCTGGGCTTCAATCGCGGTTCGGACCGTGTCGGATTTTAATTTTCATTAGGCTATTTTTTTTTTTTTTTTTAAGTCTGACCAATAAGAGAAGAGTTTGTTAGCGCATGGCATTTGTTTACAACTTTGGACCGTTTGGAACTCCATGTGTGAACACAAACGACCCCAAAAAAATAATGCAACGGTTGTATTGGTTTAGTTGCTGAACTGGAACAAAGCAGGTGTGAATACGCCCTAAGACTTTTCTGGTTCAGAACCTGTGATTTTTTTCTGTCTGAACTTGCTGGTTGGTTCAAAGTTGGGTTTGGGAACCAGAACCGGCACGGAGCACGGTCGGTGTGAAACCCCTAACACAATTACAGCGTGATCGACTGAACCATATCAACCCACAAATAAATGTGCAAGCTGATCTACTGAGGATTGAGATTTGTGTATGCTAAATTCCACGCGCTGTCTGTCTATTTACTAGGGCTGGGACGATATGCTTTTCTCCCGATTCGATTCTTCTACGATTTTTTAAATTGCGATTCAATTCTCTCGATTTTTAGTTAACATACTCCATTATAAAGTGAACTTAAACCCTTTTCAAAACCTGTACTCTCTGTATGTAAAAAAAAAAAGGCTAACAAATGCACATTGCACAATATTTCAAAAAATTAAAAAAAAAAAAAAAAAATCAATTTTTTTTAAATTTTTTTAATCGATTTTTAATCGATTCCTTCCTTTTCCCCTTCCTTCCTTCCTTCCCTTCATCCTGACTAGTTCTTCCTTCCTCTTTTGATCCAATTGACCCAATCTGTTCCCTCCCTCCATATTTATTTCCTTCCTCCCTTCCCTCCGTCCTTCTGCTTCCTTCCTTGACCTAATCTGTTCCTTCCCTCCATTTTTCTTTCCTTCCTTCCTTCCTTCCTTCCTTCCTTCCTTCCTTCCTTCCTTCCTTCCCTTCGTCCTTACTTCTTCCTTCCATTTTGACCCTATTGGCCCAATCTGTTCAACTATCTCACCTTCATTTTTCCCTTCCTTCTTTCCTCCCATCTCTCCCTTTGTCCTTCCTTCCTTCCTTCCTTCCTTCCTTCCTTCCTTCCTTCCTTCCTTCCTTCCTTCCTTCCTTCCCTTCATCCTCCCTTCCTTGACCCATAAGGACAACAGCAGGGTTAAAATGCTGCGCCTGTTTGTTTCCGTCTCACTGCGTTTTGTTTTGTTGTCGTGGCGTCTGATCCGACTGACTGACTCAGAGGGGATTGGAATGTGTGTGTGTGTGTGTGTGTGTGTGCGTGTGTGTGTGTGTGTGTGTGTGTGTGTGTGTGTGTGTGTGTGTGTGTGTGTGTGTGTGTGTGTGTGTGTGTGTGTGTGTGTGTGTGTGTGTGTGTGTGTGTGTTATCATGTGTGGTTAGCTTAGCACTGTTGGCAAACACAGCCTGGGTAAATATGATGGGAGGACGCCCTACATGGATCCACTGTTGTGCAGACTTTGTGCGACTGTTGAACAAACAGCGGCGGCGTCCAGGTTGAGTCGCTCCGACAAACAGAACCAGCTGACGGGGAAAACGGACTCAAATCCTCACTACGTTTATCTAAAGTCCATTAAGTTCTGTTTACACCTGGACTCTTTGTGTTGTCAGGAATGATATCGGACTTAAAAAAAAACAAAAAAAACCGGGCTGGATCTGAATGACAGACGACGAGAGCTTTTAGACTTTAAGCCGCCATGAAACGAAGTCAGTTGATGTTTGTAATGACACAATTTACTATGAGAGAGTCGGGCACACGGCAGAACAACAGGAGCCAAATGAACAACAACAAAAACTCATTTATATGTGTTTTAGTTTCAAGGTTTTTCATCCATATTGTAAATATCCAGAGTCTGTAGTTTGTCCTTCAATGAAGAACATCAGGGTGTAGCGAGGTGGAGCAGGTGGTCAGGGCCGATAAAACTACAACAAACACAATGTAAAGCAAGTTAATAGTGTGACTTGGTGTGAGGTGGAGGATGTTGCAGAACGTTACCAGGCAGAGTTGTTTTAGAGGGAAATTCATGCAAAACCGCTAATGCACGTTGCCTTCAGGGACAGTTTTTCATCAATCAGTCTCTGTATTTCCCTCTAAAACAACTCTGTGTGGTAACGTTGTGTTATTATCTCATAGCGTGGTGAATGTGCAGCTCACAACTTGTCCACCAGAGCGTTGTGGAGTTGTTGGATTGTGTATTTGATGAGTTTGATGAGGGAAACCAAGAAATCCCATGAGCCTCCGTAGCGTAGCTCTGAGCAGCTCACGGCTCTGCTCCGCCGTTCTAAAAACAGCTTGCACCGACAATTAAAGGTAATAAACCTACTGCTATGACTATAGGGATTATGGCAATGGGCCAATTTGCCAAAATGTTGAACTATCCCTTTAAGAGTCTGGTGGACTGTGAGTGGACCGGACTCCAGACTGCGTACACATTTTCTAGAATTATCATGCCAATAACCCACTTTCCTTGCATACTATTTACGCTTTCTGTCTTTTCTGTGGCCTATAAAGGACAAATACACACAAAAACAGGCCAAAATCAGTCTAAGAAGTATCGGTATTTTGTGTTTAGGTACAAAACACAAAACTCCTTATGTCATTATAATGTTTGTCATAACAGATGTATAATAAATCCATCAGTACGATATCAGCAACACAATCCTTGAGGATTCATGTACAATGGGACACAGAGGAGGACTTTAAACAGCCTGGTTTAAACACCAACTGCAACATTACCCAGAAGCCCACGGGGCAGGGAGGAGGTCCTCTGTGTGGCGTGCGTTACATACGGGACGGGACGAGACGAGACGAGACGTGACGAGACGAGAGACCTACAGCAGGAAAACAACGCTAACAGAGGCAATTGTATCAGAGCTGATGAGGCGTTCATGCACGTTCACATCAGATCCACGAGGAGCGTGTGGAGCATATGGAGATAAACACGCAGCGCTGCAGCCGCACGGACGCACACACACACACACACACACACATACATTTACACACACACACACACAGTCCTGAGCGGCCTTATTTTACTTGAGACAGATCATTACACTCATTCTTTCC
Source organism: Trachurus trachurus (assembly GCF_905171665.1). Lineage (NCBI taxonomy): Eukaryota > Metazoa > Chordata > Actinopteri > Carangiformes > Carangidae > Trachurus > Trachurus trachurus. Next base: position 3,642,817 of record NC_139894.1, read on the forward strand.
ACAGTCGGATGTTTTGTTGACGTGCGTCTCCCGGGGGGCAGGACAGAGGGTCAGAGGCAAATCAATACACGAAAACCTTAACTTTAAATTTCACTCCTTGTTTTGTTTGTTTCTAAAAAAAAAATCCTCATCTCATCAAAATATTTTTTGTCTTCTGGGTCTTTAAAAACCCAACAACACAAATGGTAGATGTTTGTGTTAAAGCTCCATACAGTATAAAGGTAGATGTTTGTATTAAAGCTCCATACAGTATAAAGGTAGATGTTTGTGTTAAAGCTCCATACAGTATAAAGGTAGATGTTTGTGTTAAAGCTCCATACAGTATAAAGGTAGATGTTTGTGTTAAAGCTCCATACAGTATAAAGGTAGATGTCCATGTGTAGTGTGATTATAAAGCAGCTCTAGGTTCTATATTAATACTGTGAAAGTATCAAAGCCTCAGTCCACAGAGAAATGCACACAGCCTGTATTCAGAAACTGAGCCTTAAAACCAGCCGTCAGGACTTCCTGTCACTTTGTGATGTCACAACAAAGCCCCGCCCCCTCACCACCTGGACCCACCATGGGACACTTGCAGGATTTGGTTTCTCTCAGTGTTTTATTCTGAAATCTGCTCTTTTTTTATTGGATGACTTTAGAAAAAGCACTGTTCAACCCAGTGGAAAAGGAAAACACATCATATTTAAGCCATTTCATGTACAGTATATAAATCATTTTGTACAGTAACAGAAGCTTGTGTAGTTGTTCACCAGTGAAACAAGATTTTTTCTAAAAGAACTAAGATATTCTGCTGTTCAAGGCAGCGTCTGTGATGTGATGTTGGAGTTAACGGCTGAAGCGCTGACCTCTGCTCCAGATGTTCCACTCCACAGATGTGGACAGGTGCTGCACCGCTGCACACGGAGCCTATAGGCCATGTTTACACCACAGAGCGAGGAGCAGCTGGTGGTTCGGGCTCTGCAGCCTCTAACTCAGACATGGATCCTCAACTGACAGCTGTAAAAGAAGAAGAAAAAAGACATTTGAGTTGATTGCGACACATTTTACTCGTGTAAAGAGGCTTTAATGAGAATCTCTTTGACTTGTAAACATCTGTGTTTTCTTTAGCACTTTGTTCTATGTATTAGTACATTTGTCTGAACGTGGAGATGCATTGTGGGGGTTTTCTTTCTTATGTGTCATGTTCAGAAACATTGCCTCCCTGGGGTCACATGCAGTGTGTGCGTGTGTGTGTGTTTGGTTTAATGAATCAAACACAGCGGGAGGATGAGTACAGTGTTTTCCTCTTAATCTTGTCTTATTATCTTCCTCCTTTATTTGTGGAAGTCAGAGGAAGAAGGACGTTTGTTCTCGGAGCTGAGAACCCGACACAGAACAGTTGGTTCCCAACTAGAAAAAGAAGCATTTCCTGCAGAAAATGCGTGTGAATGCTGAAAGCAGCTGAACGCTGTTGCTGAAGTGACGCTGAATGAGCTGAAGAAATTGTTGAATCAGTGCTAAATTAGCTAGAGAAAAAGCAATGTTGAAAAAGGCTAATGCTAAAGCTGAAACATATGACTTGTAGTATAAGATGAATGTCTTTTTAAATGTAAAAAGCAGTAGAAATGCTAAAGGGAGAAGAAAACATTGAAATCCTGCATGTTTAAGTGTAACAGTTGAATAGTTGAAATGAACCAGCGCTAACATAGCTGAAGCAATGGCTGAGAATAAATTAAAAAGGAGAAGATGTAAGATTTTGTATGAAATGGCTGGAAATTATTTGAATTGTTGAAGACGACAATGAAGACACGAAAAGTTTGAAAAATTACTGGATTTAAAAAAAAAAATGAATGCCCACTGAAATACATCATAAATTGCAAAAAAGCAATTTAATAGAAAAAAGCAAAAAGGGTAAAAGAAAACAGCCACTACCCACAATGCACTTGTGCCTCCCGTTCCAGCTGCTGTGTCCGCTGCTCTTCTCAGAGCCGAGATGTTTTCTGTTTTTTTCCTTCTGGTGGAGAAGTCGGGCGATGTCGACGTCTCGGCCGGTCGGCCAGACGCTGAACTAGGTCAGCCGTTCAAACCTCCTCGTCCTCGGGGAGACGGTCATCGTCTAATACTGAATCAGTGCTCGGCCAAGGGTGCGCTTCATTTCTGTGCCAGTCGGACCCTGAGGGGCCCAACAAGACCCCGACCCCCCGCCCCCCACCCCCCACCTCCTCCTCCTTCATCCCCTGGACTCGGCTGTAGACGCAGGAAAACGCTCAGGGACAAAGTTTACTGTCAGAGCTTCTTGGTGATAATCAAACTGTTCAGACATCGGCCTCCTGGTTCTACACACACACACACACACACACACACACACACACACACACACACACACACACACACACACACACACACACTTTGGGTTCACTGGCAGGGTTAGATACACTTTGGCATTTTGGTATTTAGCCCAGTATTTTGCTAATGCGTCTGACTGAAGCTGCTTCCAGCTGTGCCCAGATCAGTTTCTTTACGAGTTCACCCACATCCAGAGACACAGAGAGACTCCTACAGGAGACCTCAGCCAGACCCAAGGAGGATTGTTCGGTCCGGACTCGGACTACTGGACTTTTCCATTTGATCTGAACCAAATCTCGGGTCCAACCAAAATGAGGTGATCTCAGTCAGGACCAAACCATGGTTCAGCCTTTTGCAGTGTGAAACCTTTTTTCTTTTTTTGATGGTTCGGACTTTTGTATCTTTAAAGGGGGCATATTGTGGAAATATCACTTTTTGAAGGCTTTTTAACATATAGTATTTGGATTTTTTGCCCCAAAATGTGAGAACTGACGAAGAAATCTGTAATTTTCAGGCTTGTGAGGCTGAAATCCATGTGGTTTTACGAGTTGTTCTCTCAGTTGTCATCCAATAATGGGTAACACTTTATAGCTAGTAAGTACAAACTATTAAAGCAGAAGTGAGTGATCCGGTCGTTTTCGCTAATGCTGCGTTCCAGGCAGGCTTTTGAAATCGTAAATTACAGCTTCAAGTCACAACTTACGACTTTGTAGCGTTCCAGGCAACCCACTCGTGTTTTTCCGACCTGTTTTACCGGTGAAAGTCACTATAACGGCCACTCGTAACTTCCGACCGGTGAACTCGTACCAGATCGAACTGGTACCACTTCACGGTCGGAAAAATACGAGTTTCCTTGAACGCACCATAACAGTCCTCGTCGCTACGTCACCACATTCACGGCGTTCCTTGGCTGCACACACAGCCCTGCATGCCGTTCTCTCTCCTCATTGGATAAAAACTGTAGGATACGATAAATGTTTTCTCTTCGGCTCAGAGCAGAGCAGAGGGACTGAGAGACCCGTGTTTCAGTCCAAACACTCTATGTAAGTGATTGCTGTCGGAAGATATAACTATTTAAGACTTATATTAACACAAATATATCACTCACTTCTGCTTTAAGCATTAATAAATACTTAATTATTCTGAATACTACTGAATACTCAGTACAGTTAGTGCTTATCAATGATAAGCAAAACATTTTTAACTTTGTTTATAACTACATATAATGAGTATTCATGTGTTATAAATGATGAATTCAGTATTTAATGATTAACTCATGCTTAGTGTGTACTTATTATAAAGTGTTACCAAATTATGTCATTAGTTTTCAAATTTGCATAAAACCACCCCTACCTGTGAGTACAGCAGTGGTTCATTTGCATTTAAAGGGACAGGCACTGAAAGCAGCCGTTGTGAACAGGGCTAGCGGATGAAAAGAGCTGTGATGTTTGATCTGTGAGAGATTTTGACCAAAGCATGTCACAGACACCTGGGAACTATTTTAATACGTGGAAAGGACACTGCAAAAACTCAGTATCTCACAAAGAATATTTGTCTTATTTCTAGTCAAAACAAATCTCATTACACTTAAAATAAGACTCATCACATTAAAAAGTATCTTGTTTTTAGACACTTTTTACTTCTTTCAAGCAGATTTTCACTTAAAAGAAGTAGAAAAATCTGATAGTGGATCAAGTTTTTCTTCCTTATTACAAGCACAAAAAACTTGTTTTCACTGGCAGATTTTTCTAGTTATTTCAAGTGAAAATTTGTTTGAAACAAGTGAAAATGATCTAAAAACAAGTTAATTTTTAGGTGATGAGTCATATTTTAACTCATTGAGTGCCAACCACGTAATTTCTCGTTTTTCGTTCCCATGCGTTGAGTGCCGAAAACGTAATTTTACGTTTTTTGCTTTTTTTTTAAATTATGAAAATAGACACTTTAATACACATTATATGTAAATTTGGGGACTCTACGACGAGGAGAACTGAAATAGATGACGATCAAAGTCACATGACAGCTCATGATCTGGAAGTTTTTATCATAACTCGGCTTCTGCAAACGAGTTCTGCATGCAGATGCAGCAGCTGCTGCAGCGCAGCTGCTCTGCTCTCACCCGCGCTGCTGCTCCAGCTGCTCGAGCTGCTCGGAGCTGAACCAGGAAGCTCTCAGGCGACAGTCCGCCCGGTCTTCATCTGGAGCAACACCGTGTCCTCCCCAAAGTCCCCCCGCGGTAAAATCTGATGGTCTCTGGGCCAAAGCAGACCGGCATCACCGACCCGAACCACAGAAGGACCGCGACCACCGGCGGGACCGGTCTTCCCGAGCCGCGGTGGCCGACTGACCCTCACGCTCCGCGGCTAGAGGCTGTGACACGGCACGGTGCGTCTGTGTTATTGTTGTTTAGTGGCGCCCCCCCCGCCCCCGATGGTGGTTTTGTGAATAGAACAACAACTGTTGTATATATTTATCTTATACGAGCCCTTTGATCCAGAAATGCGAGTGTCAGAAGAGCGACAGACACAAACAGAGCACCTTTCATAAAAGACGCTCTATCTCCTTTTCTAGAAAAAAAGGAGGGATTTTGGTGAAACCCAGCCATGTTTAGCTTGACTTTTCTCAGGAACAGAGGCACGTAGAAACAAACGGTTTGTGGCCACTTGAAGCATTAAGGTAAACCTTTCAATTGAGCCACAGTATGTGTTGGTGGCAATAATATAGAATACACTGTGGCTCTACATAAAAAGTCAAAAATGGTCTAAATTGCCGGTACACTTGACTAAAACTTTGGAAAGGAGCGCGGCACTCAATGAGTTAAGTGGAAAGAGTTTAGTTTTGACTGAAATGAGACATTTTGACAAGAAATAAGACAAATATTCTTGGAAAGATTTTGAGTTTTTGCAGTGGAGGCAGTGTCCTCGTGTCTGACCGATTCATTTGCATAAAATTGAATAACGATCAACTTCTGGATGCGCCAACAGCCCCCCCTTTTCCCCCCTTAAGGTTTCTTAAAAAACATCTGCAGGGGGGTCCAGTGCCCTAAAAAGGTTGAGAACCACTGATCTAAAAACACTTGGTTTAAAGTAAAGGAGTGAACGTGACAGTGATGGATGGTCCGTCTGCAGCAGCAGCTTCCTGGAAACAGAGCAGATCAATCTCCAACCGGTCAGATGAGATAATAAAACGTGTGGAACAGTGTGAACCAGTGGCTCTGTGTGATAATTCCCAGTTAATGTGACTTTACATCTGGTGTGTGAGTGTCGTCACGCTGCTGTCGGAGCTCTGATCGTCAGGCCGAGCTCCGTCCTGCTCGTTATCAAATTAGACTCAACGTTTCCTTCAGGGAGAAATAAATTGAAATCTTTTTTTTTTTTTTTCTTCATCTTCGTCTTCTCTCTCTGTATTTCTTTTTCTCTCCTTTAAGTAAATCAGTGATCGCTGGAAAAACCCCTGGGGGCGTCATAATAATCAAATTACTCTCGGCTGATCTGAAGGAGGCCTGATAATCGGCATAGACAGGGGCTGGAGGTTCCACAGAAACCCCCCACCAACACACACACACACACACACACACACACACACATACATACACAGTGCACCAAATGCATCTCTTGGACCGTGATTATTTTTAATGTCAAGTTATGGAAACCTATTTTTGCCTTGTTAGTATAATTTTTATGGCAGAAATGCATTCTGGGATTAAGCCCCGCCCACTTCCCTAAATTTAAAAGAGGTGATTGGATCCTTCTGGGAGTCTCAGATTGATTGACAGGCCTGTTAATACAAGTATAAATGTTTCTTCTAGTTTCTATCTTTTCCTCTTCATCTTCTTCACTTCTTCCACATTAATATTTTCATTTTCCAGCCCTTTCTCCTTTTTCCTACACTTTTAAACCTCCTCCTCCTCCCTCTCCCTCTCCATGTTTCCTTCCTTACACCTCTAACTCCTCTCCCTTCGTGCATCGTCTGCAGCCTTAGTTCAGATTTCCCTCTTTTTTTCCTGTTTTTATCTGTTCACATTATCCTTGGCCAATATTTGACAATGTGTGAACTGGTCCTGAAGTGACCGGAACAACAGGATGTGTAAAAATGGAGAAGAAGTTACTCGACTCCATACAGAATTTCAAATCCAAACTTTAAACAGATTTGTATACCTTAACCTTTAAATAACAGCCCTTAAATTAATCAGTTTGACTCTTTCCTGATAGTTTAGCTCAGCAGTCTTAAAAGTTTTTCAGGCCAAGGACCCCCCAAACTGATGGAGAGATGGAGCACCCCCTGCTTTTGTATAAAATGGGCCTTGTGCCATGTATAAACGTACTTTGTTATTGTGCATTCAATACTAAGGTAATACACTGGTTCATATCATCATGTTTTCATTTTAAACATCAAATCAAAATCAAATCAATCTTTATTTATAGAGCACCTTTCATACATGGAAATGCAACACAAAGTGCTTTACACACAGAAAAATAGAAACAGAAAAACAAATTACAAGTAAAAACCCCTCCCTCCCACACCCCATACTGCACACACACACACACACACACACACACACACACACACACACACACACACACACACACACACACACACACACACACACTCTCTCTCACTACTGACACTAGGGAGACACTAGGGAGACATGTGCAGATATGAGCAGGGTGGCTGCCCCACTGCCATAAACAGACAACTCATTGATTTCAATGGTTTTCAAAGTAGGATCCGGGGACCCCCAGGGGTCCTTGAAAGGGTTCAAGGGGGTCCCAACTTTTTCTTGAAATATCACCACTTTTTCTAGAATTTTTAAACTTTTTTTTTTTCAGAATTTTTTACGACTTTTATTTAATTTATTTTTTAAGACATTTAACCACTTTTTCTAGATTTTTCTTTAAACTTTTTTGAGAAGTTTTTACCAGTTCCTTCTATAATTTTTTCGAGAAAATATATTTTTTTAGAAATCTTAACACTTTTTTTGAGAAAATATATATATTTTTTGAAATCTTACCACTTTTTTCTAGAATTTTTTAAAACTTTTTTTTGAGACTTTTTATCACTTTTTTGAAAAATAAATAAATAAAAATCCCAGAACTTTCTCTAAAATATTTCCACAAATTCACGTCATTGGCTCTAATCTGAACATGACTAAGAAAGTAATGTTCTTAAGTCTCAGAACAAATGTTTGTGTGCCTCAGAGACTAGAACTGGGACACGGGGTCGGAGGCTCTGATCTTACAAGGTTGTTACAACTCATTGATTTAACTCTGAAGCTGCTTCATTAAGGTACAAATGGAGCAGAGATAAGGTAACTGTTATCAAAGACAATATCACCAATGTATCAGTTGCTATTCAAATTGACATTTTATTGTCATCCACCAAAACGTTCACAGCAAGTTTTGATTCTGTGAGCGCTGAGGAACCGGTGGTCAGGTGACAGTTTGATCTGTAAAATGTTTCTCAATTGGAAAAGAACTGACGATTAATGAGTTTAAAACAAGTAAATAATGAAAAGAAAAGGATGGATTAAGCGTTCAGGGAAACCAGGAACTCTGAGCTTCAGCTGCTCCTGCCAGCTTCTCAACCTTTAGTTGTTGTTTTCTTTTTATTTTGTTTTTAAAATCCTAATTAGCAGAATTTTTATTAGAAGAATCGTGTTTTTGTCTTTCAGCCAAAAATATGATGTGACGATGTTGATGAGTTTGTCTGAGTCTCCGTCAGTCAGTGATGATCCAGCTCAAGTTTGTTTGTTTGTTAATTGTTTGTGTGTTTGTGGTTTTACCTGTGTGTTGGAGACGTGACCACACACACACACACACACACACACACACACACACACACACACACACACACACACACACACACACACACACACACACACACACACACAGGTTCCTGTACTGAGAAACTTTATTATGAAACTGTTGTGAGACCTCCTGGCTTTGTTACACTGAGATAAAAATATATAAGAGCAGCAGCTTATTATCGAAGTTTATGCAAATGTAAAAAGTCTGCAGCAGCTCCGTCAACAAACTTTACTGCGGCTTCTCAGAAAATATATTTTCTCCTCAGTTCCTGTTTGTGTTCAGGTTTACCGCTCCACTGGAACAGAGATGACATCAGGACAAACACACGCTTTTATTTCTGAGCAACACCTTGAAAAACACAATTTCTTAACTCTGAGAAATACAAGTTATTATTTTCCTACCAAACACTGAGAGGAGCCGAAGTCTGGGTTCCTCGGTCTGGTTCTGGTTCTGGTTCTGGTTCTGGTTCTGGTTCTGTGTTGTTGTGGGTCTTGTTGTCGTGGTGACAGAGCTGTGAGGTGTTGGAGCTGTGAACAGATGGATCCATCTGTTTTAATTTATTTTGAGTAAAGGTTAAACAGCATAAAAAACTGGACCGGACCATCTGGTTACACACAGCAGATACAAACTGTACATACACACCTTTCATTTAGAGACGCACAAACACACACAATCACAGACACGCACACACACAGAACAAAACTAACCCAAACTCCCAGTGACAGGTGCATGTAGTGAGATAAAGTTGATGTGGATCGGTCTGCAGGAATCAGCTGCTGAGCTGACGGATCAAAGTTCTGTTTAAACTGATCCCGAGTCAGTTAAACTACAGGTATAGGTGGTTTGCAGGTGACGTCATGTGGAACGTTACCAGACAGAGTTGTTTTAGAGGTAAATGCAGAGACTGCTTGCTGAAAAACTGTCCCTGAAGGCAACGCACATCAGTGGTTTTGCATGAATTTCCCTCTAAAACAACTCTGTCAGGTAACGTTGTGTTATTATCTCATAGCGTGGTGAATGTGCAGGTCACAACTTGTCCACCAGAGCGTTGTGGAGTTGTTGGATTGTGTATTTGATGAGTTTGATGAGGGAAACCAAGAAATCCCATAATGAGCCTCCGTAGCATAGCTCTGAGCAGCTCACGGCTCTGCTCCGCCGTTCTAAAAATAGCTTGCACCAACAATTAAAGGTAACAAACCTACTGCTATGACTATAGGGGTTATGGCAATGGGCCAATTTGCCAAAATGTTGAACTATCCCTTTAACAGACTCCAACAATTTACAAGTATTTGTTTTGCCTGTATTTATTATTATGTATACACAATATCCTCAACCTGTACAATATCTCCAGCTTCTGTATTGTATAAAACTGTACAGTATGTCTCCTTTTTATTTTATTTTTTACCTTCACATTTTACACTGTGCTGCTGTGACAAGTAAATTTTCCGTACGTGGGATCAGTTTAAAGTTTTATAATATCTTATGTGAATAAACAAACACATTTATATTCACTCTCACACTCAGATGACAGAAGCAGCAGCGTAGTTACTGTTAGAAAAGACTGAATTTAAAAACACACAAACCTCTGAACAGAAACAATGAGACGAGCGGAGGTTGCATGAATTCACGTCAGATTTTGGTGGAAAATCTTCTGTTTTTATGCAGATTCCTTTTTTTTTATTTTTTTTTTTTGCTTTGTTTTGTTTTGTTCGTTGTTATTTTTCTTGCACAACTGGAATAAGTGGAATAACTCTCACTTTTCACTGACTGCAGGAGGAATATTTATATTTTAACCCTCCTGTAAAATTGACCCAATCTGTTCACTTCCTCCATCCTTCCTTCTTTCCTTCCTTCCTTCCCTTTGTCCTTACTTCTTCTTCCTTCCTCTTTTCATCCAGTTGACCTGGTCTGTTCCCTATCCCTCCATCTTTCTTTCCTTCCCTTTTCCCTTCCTTCTTTCAACAATCCTTTTTTGCCTCCCTCCCTTCCTTCCCTTCGTCCTTACTTCTTCCTTCTTTTTGACCCAATCTGTTCCCTCCCTCCATCTATCTATCTTTCCTTCCTTTTTCCCTTCCTTCTTTGCTCGCATCGTTCCCTTTGTCCCTCCTTCCTTCTTTATTTCCCTTCGTCCTTCCTTCCTTCCTTCCTTCCTTCCTTCCTTCCTTCCTTCCTTCTATCCCTTTGTCCTTCCTTCCTTCTTTTCCTTTGTCCTTCCTTCCTAGCTTCCTTCCTTTCGTCCTTCCTTCCTTGACATTTCTGTGCATGTCAGTGGACAAAACTACACTAAAGTTAAATGATGATGTAATGGATGAGTATAATCCTTTAACAGCGGCCGAGCTGAGCGATTTGAGGTGACAACAGAACAACAGGAAGCCAGTCTCCATCTGCTCCTCCACTGTTTCTTCTTCCTCTCCTTCTACTGCTCGGTTTAAAAAGCTCTGTTGTGTCTTTTCACGCCTCTTTCTCTCTGTTGTTGTTCTTTTTTTTCTTTTATTTTCCCTCCGTGCGCTACATTACGGCAGCACAATAACAAACCTGCTGTTGGAAGCTCAACAAATCGCTGTTTTAATGGGATTATTTTCAAAACGACACAAAACACTTTCTGTTCTCCCCTCTCCTCCTCCTCCTTCTCCTCGTCTTCCTCTTCGCTGTGTGATTGGATTGTCATTTGAATCCATCGAGGCTACAAACTTCATCCAACATCGTCGCTTCTTGTTGTTTCTGTTCAGAGACTTTAGGCTAAAGCACAAGTGTGTGTGTGTGTGTGTGTGTAGATGCTGTGTGCTTGCCAGACAAACAGGTTGCTTAAGGACGTTTCCAAACTGATTTTTCAGAGAGAGAAAGTGAAAATAAAATCCATTAAGAAGTAAATAAGTTTGTGTGTGTGTGTGTGTGTGTGTTAACCCCCCCCTGCAGACAACCGTGCCTAAACCCATTGCCGAGCCTCTTTCCTCCTAATCTCCTAATAAGATTATAAAAGTGAAAATTTGTTTGTACATGCAGTAGCTGCAGATAATTACATGTCTCGTCACATCGCAGCACCGCCCTGAAACCAGATCCAGATCCACACGACCAGGCTTCACCTCGATCCTCAGACTCCTTCTTCTCTCCTCTCGCTGCCTCCGTATCAGCCTCCTATCCTCTAAATGTTTCCTTCATTCCTTAATTCCTTCCATCTCTCCACTGTCGGAGCTGGAGACATATTCATTTTCAAGTTGTGTCTCATGGACAAAATGCAAACTGCTAGACAAATAAAATAAATCAAGATAATAATTTAAAAAAAGGAGAAAACTGTGACGAATGGCACCTCATCGTAAAGTAAGTAAAAGTAAAATCTTGTGGCCAACGGTGTTTGAAACTGAAAAATTACATAATAATAATAATGAAATAATAATAATGACTTTAATTTATATAGTGCCTTTCAAAAAACCCTTAATAACTGATTAGAAAAGTCTGATAAATAATATAAAAGTCAGAAAAATAGAAACAATATAAAACAGGTGCACAACTGGTTGTGTATTAGAGCCAGGTAACCTGAGCTCAACAGGTCGGCAGCTCCTGAGTCTGGGGTCGCCCCTAGTTACCAGTACTAGTAGAAGTTTTTGGGGTCAAAGGGCAAAGCTCAAGAGTGTGGTGACCTCACAAAACAAGATTTTATCTCACAAACGGTTTAAAACTGATTAGATGTTGGTCACTGAAGGTCAAAGATCAAGGTTGAAGACATGGTAGCTCCTAGTGAGTGAGATGTTTCAGGAAATTCTTCAATTCATTCAAGTCTGAGATGTTTTAGGATTTCAGATCTTCCTCTCAAAATAAGAGACTCTTTTGCATATATATATATTTATATATATGTTATGTTTGATTTTTCATGCATTTAAAAAAAAGTAAAAACAAAAAGCGCTGCAGGAAGTCACAGGAGGGAATCACTTCCTCCTGGGCAAATTATGGCACTGTTCTGTTTTCTATGTAAAAATGTCCAACCTTTATATATATATATATATATATATATATATATATATATATATATATATATGTAGGTGCTGTGTATGTTATGTGTGTAAAAAAAAAAAAGGAGGGGAAAAAAAGCCCATTATTTGAAATGCAGTGGGTGCAATTCCGGATGTCTCCCGGGCTGCGATGCCAATTTCAGGTTCACAGTCTATCAATTCACATCAAAAGCGAGACCAATTTTACAAACGGAGGCTTGTGTGTCCACATGTCCTTGAATAATAACAGCATCAATATTCAGTGTTTCCAGCGCTGCCTGCAGCCGTGAGCGAGCGAGCTCACACACTCTGATGCTGCTGCAGCGCCGGGGCCGGGGCCGGCTGCGTCCTGAGAGGACGAGAGGGAAGCTGCTCAAACAGCGTGTTGAAGATAATTTCATGGGAACGAGCACACATGTGATTTCTCATTTTCATTTGGAGATTGATATTGACAGAAGATGCAGGATGTTTGATTCATGAAAGAATCCAGAGGGCGAGATCAAAGCTGCAGATGAGGAAGAGGATGAGGAGGAGGAGGAGGAGGAGGAAGCAGCGAAGGTGAGAAGGTCTAGAGGTCGACAGCTGCAGCTTCTTCAAGTTTAACATTTTATCATCCTACAAATCTGTGACTCTGGGTCACTCGATCGAACAATCGAGAGAAAAGGACAAAACAACAAGAAGAGGTCAAAAGCCTGTGAACACCTGAACATCTGCTGCTGGTGCTGGCTGAGAACATCTGGATCCAGCTGCTGCTGTGTGTTGTGTGTTGGGAGGAGTTGAGGTCAACTTGAGTCCATGTTCCTATTTGTTTTGGTTCACACGTGACGAAAAATCAATCAATGTGATCAATATCAATATCTACTGAGATTAGTAAGAACAACGTATTTTATTGATTGAACCTAAAGTCGTCTTCATCCAAACATCTGGATCTGGATTCACTTCATCTTCTGGAGCTGGGATGTCGTCAGGTGGCGTTGAACGTTCACTGGATCTTCTTCTCCAACCAGGTCCTGGTCCAGGTCCAGGTTCTGGTTCTGGTTCTGGTTCTGGTTCTGGTTCTGGTTCTGGTTCTGGTCCAGATGTTCCTGCCTCCTCAGACCAGATGTGGACTCAGATGATTGAGCAGGTGGTGACAGACAGATGTTGGCCCGGTTCTACTCTGCCCCATAAAGACGTCAGCTGGAACAGTGTGAGATTTCTGAAATGGCCCTGATAGGAACGGGAACGGCAGCACTGATCCCCCGTTCAAGACCAGAACCAGGACCAGGACAAGGACCAGGACAAGAACCACCAGGACCGGAACTAGGATCGGAATGGGGAAAAAGGATCAGAACTGCAACCAGAACCGTACCAGGATTGGGGCATGGACCAGGACCAGTACCGGGAACGGGACCGGAATCGGGATCACCAGGATCGTACCAGAACCAGAACCAGAACCAGGACTGAACGGGGATAAAGACTGGAACCAGGACCAGAACCACTGGTACCGAGGCCATACCAGAACCAGGACCAGAACAAGAACCAGGACCGAACCGGGATAAGAACAGGAATTAGAATGGTACCGGGACAAGAACCAGGACCAGAACCAACGGGACCAGAACCAGGACCGGACTGGACCTGGACTCGAATCGGGCCTCGAACCAGAACCAGAAACCAGAAACCAGAATTCTTCTTCTTCTTCATCCTCCTCCTCCCTTCATCTTCCTCTACCTCTTCCTCCTTCTCCTCCTCCTCCTGTTCCTCCCTTCTTCCACTTCCTCTACCTCTTCTTCCCTTCTTCCTCCTTCTCCTCCCTTCTTCCTCCTCCTCCTCCCTTCTTACTCTTCCTCCTCTTCCTCCCTTCTCCTCCCTTCTTCCTCCTCCTCCTCCTCCTCTTCCTCCCTTCTTCCTCTTCCTCCTCCTCCTCTTCCTCCCTTCTTCCCCCTCCTCCTCTTCCGCCCTTCTTCCTCCTCCTCCTCTTCCTCCTTCTCCTCCCTTCCTCCTCCTTCTCCTCCCTTCTTCCTCCTCCTCAGCTCCACACCTCAGGACTTTGTGAAGTGATTATCGGCGTCGTGTTCCAACATCTGCTCCACGACGGATCAGCCAGAGTGCACAGGACCGAGGGATTTAACCGCCAGGGACGGAGGAGACGCAGGGAGAGGAGGAGGAGGAGGAGGAGGAGGAGGAGGAGGAGGAGGAAGATCCATTACCTTCATCCTTTACTCATTGAAAATCCTTACTCTGAGCTCTGTGTCGTGTCGTTGTGTTCCTACATCTTCACCATCTGGACCAGGTATTGATGATGTTCTCTGAGAAACCACAGATAAAACCTCAAGCAGGAAGCTCCGTCTCCTCCATCTTTCCATCCAGTCTTTTCTTTAAAGCCCCAGTCTGTAACTTATTTGGCTTTTTATTAGCAAAAATCAAACATGTCTTTCATAAATCCGTATTTCACTGAAGTAGAATCACAGCCGCATACAAATGAAAGCTTTCTGGTACCTTAGAATGAGTTGTTACAAGTCGTTACAAATACATAAGTGGGCGACGCACCGAACCGAGGCGGCCATGTTGCATCGTGACCGTAGGTAACCACGGAAACTGAGCGGAGCTGTGGGCTCGGCCTGTTAAAACTGTCACCACTGTGTAGTGTGAGGAAGGACGGAGGCACTGGTGTTGCATTCAGGTGCAGTCAGGCAGACGGCCGTCGGCAAACCAACCGGATGTCATTTTACTCCACCAGAGAAAGACGGTAAAACAATACCACATCACCATGACAACATATTGTCACATTGCCTGTATTGTTTTGCCTCGTGCTGGCGGACCACTTGTTTACATAGACGCTTGTTTATCCTGTTACATGCAGCGTCTGTTGTCTGTCTGACGTCTGCCCAATTTCACGTGAATGCAACATCAAGAATACGTTCAGATATGCAACCGCACCGCTAGATGGGGGAATTCCTACACATTATACCTTTAAGCTGTGTTATACTCTTACATACAAGAAGATTATACTTTTTATTTTTGCATAATTATCTGTCATCAGTGAGTGGATACCTGCTGTTGCACCAATATGTGTGTGAACTTTCCTTCCTTTTTATAATTTCTCCAAAATTTGAATCTCCAATCTGTTTTTTTGCTCCTCCAGAGTTTCATTATTCATTCATCAGTCTTCCAGGGAGGAGGAGGAGGTGTGTGTGTGTGGAGGGGGGGGGGGGGGTATATTAGCGGGGTTGGTAATCATAAACCATGTCAGGATAAATACACGAGTGCATTCACTTTGCAAATGAGGCGACTCTCTCTGCCTAACTCGCTCCCTCTCTGCGCTAATGTTTGCTCAGCCCGGCTGATTGATGACACGCTGATCTGCAGCCTCTCACCATGCAGCCTCAATATGAGGAGCTTCACATTCTGACCACAGCAAATAAAGTAAATAAAGCAGAGCCGAGCTGTCACTTCTGCTCCGATAGCATCATTCAATATGCCGGAGAGAAGGAGGGAGGGAGGGAGGGAGGGAGGGAGAGGAGGAGGACCAGGGTAATTTCAGCTCATTTCAGTTGGAGAAGCTGCACGTCCAAAATGAAAAAGTACCACCACTCGAGAAAAGACTGAAGGAAAGATGATTATATTAAAGTGCACATAGATAGATAGATAGATAGATAGATAGATAGATAGATAGATAGATAGATAGATAGATAGATAGATAGATAGATAGATAGATAGATAGAAAGAAAGAAAGAAAGAAAGAAAGAAAGAAAGAAAGAAAGAAAGAAAGAAAGAAACATCTATAAAATGTGTATTAATGTATAAAAACAACATAAAAGGATACAAACCAAAAGGTCAAACAGAATTCCTCAGTACAACTCACCTTCATCACTGTAAGGCTACGGAAACCCAGGAGGTTCAGAAGAAGGGGAAATGTCCAAAAAAAGGAACGTTTCCTCAATAAAACCAAGATAAGATCACCATCGGGTCTTGATGAAGTGGAAAAAAATTGAAGCCATTTGGGTGGAATCCCTACGACTAGTTTGTTTAAATACAAGGGGTGGAAATGGCATAAAATAGCTAAAAAATCGCCCAAAATGAACATTCAAATCAAAATGGCCGACTTCCTGTTGGGATTTCACCATGATAATAATATACGTTTTTGTGCATATTGGCATGTTCTATCAGCATACCAAATTTCATGTATCTAGGTGAAACCCCTGCGAGTGGCTGAATTTTTTTTAAGGGGGCGCTGTTGAGCCATTCTGCCAAGCTCATGTCAAACGACTTCAAAATATGTACGTTTTTGCCAGTCCCTACGTGCCTACCAAAAATCATGCATTTTCAACCATGTTCAAGCTGCCAAATATGCAATTTATTGTCGCTAAGAAAAAGAAGAAGAAAAAAAAAAACATTAGAAAAACACAATAGGGTCCGCATCGACACTTGTCGTCGCTCGGGCCCCAACAAGTGATTGAGATAAAATTCACAAATCTAGATAGATGTTCACACAGATTCAATATCATTAAAGAGATGCTTCTGTAGAATAAAAACATATATAAAACATATATTAACATATAAAACAATACACACCAAAAACCTCAAACACTCTTACAAATAAAACAATTTAAAAAGCGCAGCAGCATCTCTTCAATGTTTAAGGGCCTTCATTAGGAGCTACGGAAACCCAGGAGGTTCAGAAAAGGGGAAACTTCCCAAAAAAGACAAGTTTTCTCAATGAGACATCAATGAAAATAATAACTAATAAAATAAAATCTACTCATTGAGATAAAACTCACAGATCTAGACAGATAGAGAATGGTGGGCGGTGGACGTTATGAATTGCTGGTGGTTCTGTGCCAGTTGTTTCTGCTGCTGCTGCTCCTGAGCTGCCAAACCACACTGTGATACAGCCTGTCACTACACTCACTATGGTGCAGCGATAAATGTTCACAAGAGCCTCGCTGCTCGCGCCAAAACTCTCCAGACGCCTCGGAGAGCAGAGAGAGACTCACTGCTGCTGCTGCTGTCGATGATGCATTTACTGTCACATTATACTGAGTCAGTGTGAGAGGAGGAGGAGGAGGAGGAGGAGGAGGAGGAGGAGGAGGAGGAAGAGGAGGACACAGCTGGAGACAAAGGAGGTGACCCCTGGAAACAACATTAACACAAGTAACACACCATAAAATTAGACACAACATCACTAAACAGGTGTAATAATAACTATCTACAGTAGGAGATTTCACGCCCTAAATAGTGTGATTATGGTTCTTACATTCATAGATACATTATATAAAGGATCAGTGCAGTAGAGGTATTAATACAGCCTATTATATTTCCACTTGCACCATTGTACTGTGAGCTGAGTCTCAGACAGTTCGAAGGCTGAACTGCAGAATAAATGTCCACGTTGTTTTCTAATGTTCTTAAAGTAATAGTTCACCAAAAGGTAAAATAAAACTTTGTTGAATTTGCCGCGATGCACGTGACCGGACTTTCCTAAATGACGTTGTTTCGGGTAAACTCTGGACTACATCCCTTCAGGACACTTGGATTACAGTGTGGAGGAATATTTCAAGGTTTTTGTGTAGTTTTATGGACCTGCTTGTGTCGGGCACGAGGCACGCATGCATTGTGTGAACGCGAGAGGCAAATTCAGTACAGGACTGTTGTAAATTCATGCAAAACCACTGATGCGCGTTGCCTTCAGGGACAGTTTTTCATCAAGCAGTCTCTGTATTTACCTCAAAAACAACTCTGTCTGGTAACGTTGTGTTATTATCTCATTGCGTGGTGAATGTGCAGGTCACAACTTGTCCACTTTTGGAGTTGTTGGATTGTGTATTTGATGAGTTTGATGAGGGAAACCAAGAAATCCCATTAGCCTCCGTAGCGTAGCTCTGAGCAGCTCACGGCTCTGCTCCGCCGTTCTAAAAATATCTTGCACCAACAATTAAAGGTAACAAACCTACTGCTATGACTATATGGATTATGGCAATGGGCCAATTTGCCAAAATGTTGAACTATCCCTTTAAGTAACGTTAGCGGGCTCACTAACTGTTGATTACAGCTAATGAGAGTTTATTGTTTTAACCTGTGATTCCCCTTTGCTTTAACATCTTGTCACGTTTTCATGTTTGAGATCAGACTGAAGACCATCTTGATCATCAACCTCATCACTATTCATTCATTTATTTCACATCAACATAATAATATGGGTGAAAATGGGAAACACGACTCCAAAGAGCTGAGGCTCGGCTGCATCTGAGGGAAAATATAAAGTGTAGAAGCTTCTTTTCTTGTCTTGTCTTGTATGAATGTGAGAGTAAATTGGAATAAGGTCACACTGTCTGTTATTTAGCTTGAATACAACATTATACATAATACAAGCACTGTGAGAGATATTACATTAGTGAGCTTCAAGACACTGTGGGAGGACGGGGTGAATGAGGAGCGTTCACTGTGACCATGATGCTGAACGTGTGGTTTTTATCTGATAATTCTTAAGATACGTAAGAAAAGAATCACGCCATGTAATAATGTAGCAGTTCATATTAGGCTTAAATAAGGGTTCACATAAAGTTTGAAGCCTATAGAAAACTTCTCTAAGTTTCTTGATGCATCGATGTGAATTTTGTTTCTGACTTTGCTCTCATCTCCTGAACATTTATTTCAATACATGATGCCGTTCGTCTTGTTTATATTTGATAGTTTATTGCATTCAAACCATGTGTTCATCTTCACCAGTTGCTCATATGGTTATTTTGTGGTGTACATTAATCTTTGTGTATTAAATTAAATTAAAGAAACAGCAGTGGGCCTAAAACGGATCCCTGAGGAACTCCAGATTTGGGCATTTCTGCACTCCTCCCGTTAGCAACGCCAGCCCATAGCCCTGCCCAGAGATTTACAACATACAGTGTTGTGAACAGACCCAAAGAAACGGCCTATTTTCACGGCCAGAAAGAGGTTTTACCTGGAAAAAAATACACAGTTCCATTGTTCGCTATAATATAATTTTTTCCAGCTCTTCAAAGTGCAGGAAAAACACAGTTTTTATTTGGACCTAACCAACTCACGTATCCCTCCGCCCAGGGTTAGCGCCCGCCGATCAGCAGTTGGTTAGGTCCAAATAAAAACTGCGTTTTTCCTGCACTTTGAAGGGCTGGAAGAAATTATATTATAGCGAACAATGGAACTGTGTATTTTTTTTCCAGGTAAAACTTCTTTTTGGCCGTGAAAATAGGCCGTTTCTTTGGGTCCATTCACAACACTGTATGTTGTAAATCTCTGGGCAGGGCTATGGGCTGGCGTTGCTAACGGGAGGAGTGCAGAGAGTCTTCTACTGCAATTAAAGTATTGAGGGGCTGTTTGGAGATCATACAACCCCACTTAAAAAAAATGATACTATCCCTTTAAGGTCTGAACCAATTCAGTGCTTTGTAGTTCCTCTGTCACTATGATCAATGGAGTCATTGATTTGTTTTTTGTTTTTTAAATGCGTTCAACAATCGTGGAATTTTATATTTTTTCATCAGCAGCAAAAACACTGGATTTATCAAAGTCTCATCTGCTGTCTAGTATTAATAATGCCTTGGTGGTTACAGATGTGGGTCAGTAGTTATGCACGTGAAGCAGTTTCAATTACACATTTTATCTCCAGCAGCTGTTCAGGAGCTGTTCACATTAGTGATGCTTTTATAAACTCTATTTCTATTTGCTTATAGACATTTCATCTCTCCCTTTTCTTTTCTATTTTTCCTTAAGTTGGCATTTGTAGCTGATGTAATAGGTGTAGTTTGAGCTTTTATCAGTAGGTCCTGTTTATTTTTCATTAGATAATGTAATTAGTAACTAGTTACGATTATGTATTTATACCGTGTCTGCTGTTGTTTTGTGTTTGAGGACCCATTTGAAAACAAGATGGTGCATCTCAACAGGTTTATCCTTTAATTAAACTTTCCAATAAAATAAACTTAATTTCACTCAGATGACCCACAAAGTTGGAATAAAAAAAAAAGTGTTTTCTTAAAGCAGCACTAAGTGGTCGGATCATTTAGTGACGTTTCTCCTCATGTGACTTGATCTTAAAGGAATAGTTCACCAAAAAATGAAATTCAGTCATTATTGACTCACCCTCATGCTGATGAATACACCAGAGTAGTTTTTTTATTCCTCAAAGTGCATCTGGAGACCCGGGAGGCCGGTTCCTAGTCCAACGAAACTTTATATGAGAAAAATAGGGCCCGACACAAAAACGTCCATAAAACTACACAAAAAACATTTAATATTCCTCCACACTGCTCGTCCACTGCAATCCAAGTGTCCTGAAGGGAGATAGTCCAGAGTTTACTCGAAACGACTTCATTTAGGCAAGTCCGGTCACGTCCATGTACATGGCGTGAACGCGAGAGCGCGCCCCAGGCAAATTCAATACAGGACTCTTTAGGCTGTAAAAATGTCCTAAATGACGTAGTTTCCAGTAAACTCTGGACTATCTCCCTTCAGGACACTTGGATTGCAGTGGACGAGCAGTGTGGAGGAATATTAAATGGTTTTTGTGTAGTTTTATGGACGTTTTTGTGTCGGGCCCTATTACTCTCATATAAAGTAGACTATTAGGACTAGGAACCGGCCTCCCGGGTCTCCAGATGCACTTTGAGGAATAAAAAACTACTCTGGAGTATTCATCAGCATCAGGGTGAGGCACTTAATGACTGAATTACATTTTTTGGTGAACTATTCCTTCAAAAACAATGGAGGTTGAAATCAATGAACTGATCAAAACAACAAACTGTGAATGTGATTGGAGGTTTTTCCGTGTATCAATCAAGTACAGCTGCAGATCCTGTACAAATCCTGTGACCTTTGACCCTCTGTAACTGGTGTGAGGTGACACCAGGGGCCCTAGTTTCGTCGACCAGGTGAAGTCTAACGTCAGCGCAGCTTCGCCACGCCAACGGGGTGTGGCCCAGGTCCATTTCGCAAGTCTGGTGGGCCGCGCAGTCAGACTTACGCCAGCGCAATCCCTCCCCTCGTCCCTCCCACCGGCGCAAACGGCAAAGAGGGAGGAGAGAGGGCGGAAGGGAGACAGGAGGAGGAGAGAAAGGCGTGGAGTGGGTTTGACACAGCCGAGTCAGATCTTCACCAATCAAAGGAGCTCCTCTCCTCACCTTTAACTGCGCGGCGGGTGATGCGCGCTGCAAGTTTGTCATTTTATACTTTGACATGGACGGAGGAAACAGCGACGCCAGCTGTTTCCCCGGAGGTCCGAGCTCAGAGTGACCAACAATGAGTTTACTAATAATAATACAAATATCCTTAATCAGGTTTGATCTGATACACTGAGAACCCCTGCCCAATAGTATAAGAAACAACAACTAATAAACTAATAAAGAAACTCACATTTATTCAAACCCTGTGCAAGATGATGAGACAAAGATAAACAAACACCATGCGTAACGGATGAAATCCGCGTAAAGGACGCTCTCTCTCTCCCTCTCTCTCTCTCTCTCTCTCTGTCCGTCTCTTTTTTTCTCTTTTTTTCTGTGATAGAGAGTATACTGTAGTAGGCTATATACTGACTATCTGATACCGAGGCAGTGGTGGTGGACTAAGAGAGATGAAGATTTGTGTTTTGTTTTTCATTACGACTGCCTGATGCGGTCGCTGGCGTTAATAAATTAATAAGTAAATAAATAAATAAATAAAGCGATCATCACAAGGGCAGAGTGGTATCTCAACACGGCAGCGACATGCAGTCATTCACCCTCAGTCCTGCTTTTGGGACATCCACAGCTGCTTTTCAGTGCCAGTTCGTCCCTGCTGTGTTAATTCAGGTGGAGTTTCCATTACGCGCCGACAGCCTTTGATCTCTGCTTTGATCTGACGTCAGATGTGACGGGACAATCTATATAGATATAAATTCATGTGTTGATTCCATTAGTTGCATTAAATAGTGGTTATTGTGGATATTTATTGCATTGAAATGTGTCTGGAACTGTGGAGATCTGCCTGTGAGGTCTTGGTGACGTGTGTGCACTGCAGGTCAGTCAGCCAAACTTCCACTGCACCTGCTGCGCTCCGCGCTGCGCTGAGACTAGACCTGGTTGGAGGTGGCGAGCTTTCAGCGCAACTTCGGCGGGACATTTTCGGACGAAACTTCCACTGCACCAAGCTGAATCTGTGACGCCTCCCCCTGCTGCGCGGCCACGCCTATCTCAGCGCAGCGCGATCTACAAATCTCCCAATCTGACTTTGCGCTAGGCTGCGCTGGTCGAAACTTGCATTAGACCGGCTGCGCTACCTTGCGCCACCTGCGCTGCGCCAGCAAACTAGGGCCCCAGGTGTTATTATTTCTTCTCACATCTTCATCTTTATGGGATGTGTGGATCCTCCAGGGCTCTACCAGCTGGCCATGCAGGGACTATATTGTGTTAACACTGTGTTTCCAGTCAGTGACAGTTTGTTCGCTCGGCTCTCGGCTGCTTTGGTCTTTTTTTTTTTTATCACTTCTTCAGCTGCAGGTTCCGATGTGTTTTGATGTTTCAGGTTTTTCAGCTCTTCAGTTTCCAGCTTCTCTCTCTCTTGCTCTCTCTCTTTTTTTTATACAGAGCCATCAGCATTACATGAGGTGTGTTTGGGAAGCGTGGGATTTTTTAGCCTTGTGTTTCTGTTTCACCTCCAGCCTGAACTGACGCTCACAAATTATTCATGTGGTGTCACGTCAAGGAGCTGCAGCAGCATCCGCCTGCGGGGACAGCCTCAGTGTGCAAAGAGTGTGTGTGTGTGTGTGTGTGTGTGTGTGTGTGTATCATGTATATTATGCAAGCTGAGGTATTGTGCGAGACTGTGTGTTATGCAAGCATGTGTCATGTGTGTATGTGAGAGAGAGAGAGAGAGAGAGAGTGTGTGTGTTGTAATTCCCACTCCAAATCAAAGTCCCTGACAGCTGCCTTAATGCCAGCTGCCTCTCAGGTGATGAAAGGCCTGCTTCTCGTCGCCACGGATACCTCCATCACCACCACCACCACCAAACCCTAACCCCTCCTCCTCCTCCTCCTCCTCCTCCTCCTCCTCCTCCTCGTCCTCCTCCTCCCTGTTGACGGCGAATCAATCACTCCATCCGGTCACTGCTCTGTATCCCTGACACTGGCATGTATAATTAAAGTTTATTCCCCTGGACCTCCCGGTTCAGCTTCCTGCAGCAGCCGCTGCTCCGCCACCACAGAAGAAGGAGAAGGAGAAGAAGGAGAAGATAAATATAAAATGGGCATTCATATTTCAGAAATCAGAGTGGGAGGAAGTGGAAGGAAACGGAGCTGCAGGGAGGCCGAGCTCCTTCAGGACGGACAGAACCACCACAGGAGATCGACTCCAGTCCTCAGACTGAAGGGAAATAAACTTTTCCTCTATAGAGGCGCCATGTTTACTTTAAAAACAAAAATACACATTTAAAAGCAATAGGCAACAAAATGAAGACTCATAACTCCAATAAAAAAGTTGTGTTTTCTGTCCACTACCTCTAAAATCTTCAAAATGTCAATGACAGTTTGTAGAAAGTTGAGATAAAGATCATGTGATGTGAATGAGACACTACAGGTGAATAGGGTAAAAAAAAAAAACTAACACATATCACCATGAAACTTCCCAAGTTTATCACTCACATTAAGACAAATATTTTTTGTATTACAAGTTTTGTCCAATTTTAAATATTGAATATGTAAATGAGGCATGAGATTCCAGAACAGAAATCTGAACAATGGATAAAGCCTCTTTCAAAATTCTTGTTTTATTTTGTTGACATATTAGAGTCAGAAGTTTTTACAGAGGGGATTTTGGATATCTCTTTTTATCACTCTGTAAATGAGAAAATCCTGTCACCAGCCTTAACTAATTTTGCCATGTTTTTAGGAATAAAATGTTGTATAAATGAGGCTGTGAATGATATATCAACAATCCCCTCTGTAAAAACCTTCAGAATATAGAAAGGGATCAAACTGGAAGGTTTGGTGTCTGTAAGTGCTGCTGAAGTGGAGATTTCAGAGACTTACATAGATTGTTAATGTAAATCTTGCTTTTAGGATTGGTTGCGGATACGGAGGAAATTACAACTTTTGGAGCCTACATAACTGTTCAGGAGAGAGAGAGCTTTACAATGATACCTGACATGACATGGGTCAGACAACAAGCACAGCACAGTATGTCACAGTAGCTGTTAACTTTTGATGAATTTAGGAGAAATCTACTGACAAAAGATACAAAATGAAGTAAGATAAAAACCTTAAAGTTGATTTTCTACCATTTCTCGCAACTTTTTCTGAAAGAAGACATAAGGAATAAAAATAGCCCAAAATCTCAAAATTGATCCGTGCATGAAAAAACAGTGTTTTTGCCTGTAGTGAAGTGTCTCGCCTTATGAAGACCATGTGACCTGAATGAAAAAACTGGAGTAAATTGGTGTTGATTTGTGATGATTTACAAGGTTCAAGGTCAATCAAAGTTTCCAGAGTTAAAATGAAAACTGATTATCTTCAGACAATCAGGCAAAAAAAAAACTTCCATTTGTCTTGTATCATTTATTCCTTTAGTAACCGTGAATCAATCTTCAGTGCTGACAAATCTGAATAATAACCAGCAGAGGTGTGTGTGTGTGTGTGTGTGTGTGTGTGTTGTGTTAAGGTGTGTATGAAAGAGAAATTGGTTCATAAAATCATTCACTGAACCTCAGACCTCAGCTTCATTCACACACACACACACACACACACACACATGCACACACTCCATCCCAAAATGAAAGAACAAAGACTGATTTCCTCATTAAGAGTGTTTTTAATGCATGAAGAGATAATTTATTCATGAAAATTAACAAATGATTCATTCCGGCAGAAACTTCCAGCAGCCATTGTGTTCAGATATGTTTTATTATTGTTATTATTACAGTCTCTCGCTGCAGCACAACTTTATTGCAGCAGCATTATGTATGCACAGCTGATTAAAAGGGTTTTGATCACCTCTGAAAATTACAGTTTTAGCAGGTAGCAGCTCCGGTAATTAGCAAACGC
This sequence comes from Trachurus trachurus, assembly GCF_905171665.1. Taxonomy (NCBI): domain Eukaryota; kingdom Metazoa; phylum Chordata; class Actinopteri; order Carangiformes; family Carangidae; genus Trachurus; species Trachurus trachurus. The sequence goes on from NC_139894.1 coordinate 3,667,960, forward strand.
TGCTGATGTTCTCCAGCAGTCAGCAGCTTCAATAACACGTCTTTCTTTCTGTTTCCTCTGAACAGTAGTTTTTTTTTTTTTTGAATTTAGAGTTGAGCTTCACTTTTCTTCTCTTGGTGCTGCTGATGAGTTTAGTCTATTGTTTTTTTTTTGTATTTAATCCATTATTTTTTTTCCACGGTTGTTTTTGTCGTTTTGTCCCATCACCAAACTTTATACAAACTTTCCAGAGAGTTAAGTTTTATAATTATAATTATCCCTATCATTATTATTATTATTATAATTATTATTATTATTAGGCTCAGACAGAAGCAGTGATGTGTTTCAGCGTGCAGGTTTGATAGGAACCGTCAAGGACAACGACCAAACAGGAGAATCTGACTGTGTCTAATAAACAGGAAATAACTTTATTTATCCCGACAATGTGTGAAAGTGAAAGTTAAAAACCAGCAGGGACGTCGCTGAAACAGGAATCTGGTCGTCAGCACCATCATCATTGATATTCCATGAGACTTGGTACCAAATTTGACACCACTGAAGAAAAAAAAACACCACACTAGATGAGTTTTAGTGATTTGGCTCCCAGTGAGCAATGGTTGTAAACGATTATAAAACGGAAAGGTGAAATCCGGCAATCTGATTGGTTGTTAACCGTGGTATAATGAGCATATACCACGGCTACTATTCTAAAGCCTAATCACAGCGTAGGCCATCACTCCGCGTCAGGCACGTATGACTGTATGAATGGAAGTTGTTGTCATGTATCCATGGCAACGGACTGTTGCAGTCGGTAGCCAAAGACAGTCTGTGTTTTTACGACGTTAACAAATAGACTAAAGTAGTTGAATTCACATGTTTAAGGTGAACTTTCACCTCCGGGGAGGGTTAACAATGGTAGAGGGGACTGAGCAGTGACTTTCTCCTGAAAAAAAGCGGAGGAAAAGACGTCTCAAAGGAATTTTAAATCGAAATTCAATTTAAAATTCCTTTGAGATAGCCTACTATGACCTGGACAAATGAGAATATGCACAGAGGAAAAGACGAGCTGCAGAGCTAACTTGGAGCTAACGTCCAGAGAGGTCGGACTATTTTTTTCACAGTGAGGCTATTTTATTGGATAATATGTATTTCTGGTTGAATAAAACTACATGAAATTGATTGCGTATTCCTCTTTCATATTGCCTTCGTTGGTAACCGTTTTCGCGTCGGGCTGAACAGCGCCCTTTAGCGTGGTATAATGAGCATATACCACGGCCTGTCGTGATTGCTTAATTATATGTTGATGTGTTGTCATGATTATGTTTCTGTTCCTGACTGAGTCAGCGCCTCGTTTTCCTCCATCTTCTTCTCCAAGTTCTGTTGAGTCGTTACCTCCATCGTCTCCACTGAGGTGCCTTCAAGTACCTTCACTACTGTAGAAAAAACAAGAAGAGTGTTGGGATAGCATCAGTTCTTACCCCGACGAACCTGGCATCAGAGCTAGCTAGCATACAGCATTAACATTGCCTTTTGTCCGTCGCCCTGCATACATCATCTGGACAATTGCGTACAGAGACATTTTGATCTACGGTGGGCACGCCTATAGAGCTCCGGACCCCACGTGACTTCCAGCGTTCGAGCCGCCATTTTGGCAGTAAACTGGAGTTCACATGTCTGATCTCACTTTAATTCCAATGACATTTGACTTTATATAAAAAGTCAAACTCTTCCCCGGGCTTCTTTTCAAAAGTATCAGGACGTCCCAGACCTGCAGTATCCGGACTTACAACTACCTGATCAACTACTCTAAAAGCACACAAAAGCCGACTTTTTGCTCTTTGTGCTCCACAAAAAAAACAGAAACAGGAAAGACGGTGACAAAAAGAAAAGAAAGAGGCAAACACACAAGTTGTGAGTATGAGAGCCGGTTGCTCACTAAAAACTGCTGGTTCTTGAACGTAACTCGGTCAAAGTAAGACGTATCCTCAATATGTTTTGCAGTTCTGTCAGGTCATGCTACATGCTGACAAAGTTAGACATGTAAGACTTGTCATGGGCTCGGAGAAAATAGCTTTGTCACTGTCGTTCTGCAAAATCTGCTTATTACTGCCAAAATGGCAGCACGTTCGGTTTGGGGACTGTGTGACGTCATCTCCCGGTGCTCTATTGGAAGTCGGAGGTGAACACAACTTCACCAGACCCACACTGAGTCTGAAATACACTGGGAACGGTCGCAATGCGAAACGTATGTCAATGGAAGCTCCTCCACCGGCCATGTGAGCGACGCGCACTCCAGCGGCCGTCGCACGGCGTTTCTCTTCTTTTTCACGCCGGGTCTATTTTATTTCCTCGTTGCGTACTACGCGGCCCTCCAATAGGTAGAAAACTACAGAGAACTGTGTATAAAACGAATATATTACGTTTATAAGTGATTAAAATAACTGTCTCATGTGCCAGAGGCAAAGCCAGTAGCAGTGCAACATTATGGGGTTTGTTTTCTTTACATTGTGGATCCACGATTGTGTAGTTAAACAGTTAATTGATACCATTATCATGTGTTAAAAGAAAAGAAGATGTCCAGAAGAAGAAGAGGAGCAGGTGGAGAGTGCATGAGCTTCTTGTGTATCTGAGCTGGTAAAGTATATATCTGGTTTGATTCGGTACCTTTTCTTCCTCTCCCGTTTCCACTCTCTGGACTCGAACGCCTCCCGACAGCGACTGTCAGCGACAACTCAACTTCAGAAACTCTGCAAACTCTTAACTGTGTTTAATTCAAAGGCCGGTGTTTATCTCGTCTCTATGCGGCTCCCTCCTGTTCCTCCTTTAAGTCGCCGCCACCGAGCGTCTCCTGAACATCTAAAAAAAATGAAAACACGTCTTTGTCTCTTTGTTTTAATGAGGGTTTTTTTTTTTGCTTCTGTGCCGATGTCGTTCGTTCATCTCAGACTCAATGACACCGGAGGCAGAAAAAGGTACAGGAGAAATAAAAGTGTTGGTTTGCAGAACGGCGCGGCCTCAAAGAGTTCAGAGAGAGAAAGAGAGCGCAGCCTTTGATGGATCTTTAACACACAGAGAGACGGAGCTTCAAAGGTCGAGGACTCGGATGAGCTCCCGATCCGCGATAAAACCCCCAACAGAAACAGAGAAACAGCGGCGAGGACGACGACCTGCAGTGACCTCACAAAGACACAACAGATACAAAACCGCTGCTCAGTGGCTGTTCGCTCTGCAGCCGCCCGACAACCTGCAATCACCGCGCAGCGTGAAGAAAGAAGAAAAGTCGACTTTAAAAGCTGCAACCAGGAAGTTTTTCTATTCAAAGCAGCTGCTGCTTCCCCCGCTGAGCTGTGAGAGAAATGACTGAGGAGAGTTTCCACTGATTGATGGAGCTTCCTGAAGATTAAACCTCCCTTCGCTCTTTTATTGTCGAGTCCAATGGTTCAGATTCTCCAGATTTATTCTGTGACTTTGGAGGAAAAGCACCAGTGGAAATGTTGAATAAACAGCAGATTGTCCTGAAAACAACAGGAACTTAAAGCATACCTCCCATCATGCTGCAATATCTCTCTTAAAGTGACCTGAGAGCAGTTTACATGAAGAGTTTGACTTCAGCACCACGGACAGAGACACACAGAGGACAGAGGTGGAGAACAGCTTGTATTTTTCATGTCTTTTTGTCAATGAAATAAGAATAATAAAGGTTATCGATAATCATTTAAAGGGATAGTTCAACATTTTGGCAAATTGGCCCATTGCCATAATCCCTAGAGTCATAGCAGTAGGTTCCTTACCTTTAATTGTAGGTGCAAGCTATTTTTAGAACAGCGGAGCAGAGCCGTGAGCTGCTCAGAGCTACGCTACGGAGGCTTCTTGGTTTCCCTCATCAAACTCATCAAATACACAATCCAACAACTCCACAACGCTCTGGTGGACAAGTTGTGACCTGCACATTCACCACGCTATGAGATAATAACACAACGTTACCAGACAGAGTTGTTTTAGAGGGAAATTCATGCAAAACCGCTTATCCGCGTTGCCTTCAGGGACCAGACCCTCACCAGAGACTGCCTTCATCAACTCCTGCTAACATTTCCATATTTTGCACAATCTATGACAAACTGTAAACTGTTTTCTTGTCTGTAAAAACATCTATTGCACGTCTGTCCGTCCTGGGTGAGGGATCCCTCCTCTGTTGCTCACCCTGAGGTTTCTCCGATTTTTCCCTGTTAAAAGGGTTTCCACGGAGTTTTTCCTCAGTCGATGTGAGGGTCTAAGGACAGAGGATGTTGCTACGATGCCATGTAAAGCCCTTTGAGACAAACTGTTTGTAAAAACGGGCTATACAAATAAAATTGTCTTGCCTTGCCTTCAGGGACAGTTTTTCATCAGTCTCTGAATTTCCCTCTAAAACAACTCTGTGTGGTAACGTTGTGTTATTATCTCATAGCATGGTGAATGTGCAGGTCACAACTTGTCCACCAGAGTGTTTTGGAGTTGTTGGATTGTGTATTTGATGAGTTTGATGAGGGAAACCAAGAAATCCCATGAGCCTCCGTAGCGTAGCTCTGAGCAGCTCACGGCTCTGCTCCGCCGTTCTAGAAATAGCTTGCGCCGACAATTAATCTCTTGTTTATGACAGATTAGACTACACAAATATACTGCATACAGTATCACCTTCACCTGTTATTATTTGCATTGTAAGAATTAACAATCAATCAATTTACACTCTCTTTTCTTTTAAAGAACAAAGCCTTCAGATAAAGTTTATTGTGAGTTGGTGCTGAACAGATAAAATTAAACTGAACTGAATATGTTTCCATCAACCTGTTTTTATACACAATTTTAAATTACCTTAAAAAAACTAACAAAAAAAACACATAAAAATCATCATCCTCCTCAGTGACGCTTCACCTCTGCACCTGAAACAAAGATCACACAAACTGTGTTCAAGGTAACACAACTCCTGTCTGTGATCATCCTCCAGCTCCACACTCACTCTGATATTTAATTTATGAACGTCGCATTAATTCCTCGGTTGTCACTGTGGTGTCACTTAATGCCAACTGCTATTAGAAATTAACATATATTACCATTCATTTGTACATAACCCAAACTTCTATTTAGTTCAGTTGGAGAATATTTAGTTCTCTCTTTATCCACGCTGAGTTAATCTGTGATGAATCCAGGATGAACTAATCCAGGTTTATGTCCAGTGCAGGTTTAATTCACTGTGTGTGTGTGTGTGTGTGTGTGTGTGTGTGTGTGTGGGGCCGGAGGAATTAAACAAACCAAAAAAAAGTTATTCAGCCTTTTTTTTTTATTCAGCAGGAATTCAAACCTCAGTTAAATTATGTCTGAACCGATTCGTATTACAGACAGAGTGCTTCGCTTGGAGTTTCCTTCGTTTTGCACTTTCTTCATTATATCTGAGTGTTTCTGTGTCACTGAGGCCGTAATTCTGCCTCGCTCTGCCTCCGCCTGTCTGTCAACACACACACACACACACACACACACACACACACTCACGGTCTGTCGGGTGTATTGCCCCAGTCATGATTTTTGCAAATGAAGCTCGGCTGCAAATCACGGCCCCTGAATCAGCAGCTTCTCTGGTGACGGCTGATTTCCAGGCGCTGCATGTTCTCACAGATCTGACGGAGCCGTGCACGCTGATGACAACTGCACACACACACTAATATTTAAACAGTACCTATATATATATACAGTGGTGTAGTGGGGATTTTTTTACTGGGTGGACGCCATCGAAATACAAAATATGTGACGTCATTGAAATACCATCCACTGCCACACGAGAGTTTAGTGTGACTGAACAAGACTGTAATGTTTAATTGTTATCTAGCCTAATGCCACTGTCACAATCATTCACTCCAAAGTGTTGAATGTCAAAGACAAAATTTTAATCTTGACCAGGGGTGTCAAACTCAAATACGCTGTGGGCCAAACTTTAAAAATTGGTACAAGTCCAGGGCCGGACTAATTGTTTATTGAGAGCCTTGACTTTTTTGCACATATTGAACCTAAAACTAACAAAGCCTGTAAGTTAACAACATCAAAATTAAATACATTTTTAAAATCTGTTGCATTCATTTCTAATGGCTCCATCTGCAGCTTTCCATAGTCATTTCTAGGGGGAAAACCCAATTTCTTTTCCGCTATTTTGACACCCCTCTGCCTGGCCATGTGGATTTTTTTACAACAAAGCCCGTGAAAAATAGGGAGGCAATAGGGAGCGGTGAATAACGTTACAATGTTACGATGTGTCAGTCATAAAAGAGTACGGGTTATGGAGTGCGTTTGTGTCGTGGTGCTGCAGAGATGAGAGCTGGGACACCGGGGCAGCGACCAGGTAACTGATGTTGTTACAAGGTTGGTTTTCAGCCGTGAGACACCAGGTGAAGGCAGAGAGCCTCCGTTCTCACTCGTAACAAGTCGCAAGTCATGTAGTTAACTATCACAATTACTCCCGAGCTTTTTAATTAAGGTACAAATGTAGCATAGCCACGGGAAAATCTGCTTAGTCCCTGAAAAAAAGACTGGGGGGACGGCGCACCCTCCCGTCCAACGACCACTACACCACTGTATATATACTCAAATAAACACCAGGAAGGGGGGTGAGGGGAGGAGGGATGCTGCATCTCCATGGTGACAGTGATGGTTGTTGACCCCCCGCAAACTTAACTACACTCGACTCCCACATGGTGAGTGCAGAACAATGGAGAACGAAGCGTCAGCAGACACTTGAAAGCTGGTGTCTGTGGGATGTTTCAGGTTTTATCCTCTTCACCGCTCTCCACTAAACAATACAACACAAACAAAACATGTGTTTACAAGTGGCGCCGTTTGTTCGTTTGTCTTTGTGAACAAAGTTTTGTTACTTTTAGTTTACCTGCGTGGGCGTTTTTTAGACAGAAGCAAATATTCACCGTGTGTTGTTGGCAACAGTTGGAGGGAAATATAATTACACACTTTGTGTTTCTTTAATATTGTCAATTTATGTTTTTGTAAAACACTGAATATACTGATAGTGTTTGCATTAATGAATGTTTATACTAAAGGAGTTGTGTGTTAGCTGTGTCTAAGTCTAATATTAGCGGTGTGTTAAAGGGATAGTTCAACATTTTGGCAAATTGGCCCATTGCCATAATCCCTATAGTCATAGCAGTAGGTTTGTCATAGCGTGGTGAATGTGCAGGTCACAACTTGTCCACCAGAGCGTTGTGGAGTTGTTGGATTGTGTATTTGATGAGTTTGATGGAGGGAAACCAAGAAATCCCATGAGCCTCCGTAGCGTAGCTCTGAGCAGCTCACAGCTCTGCTCCACCGTTCTAAAAACAGCTTGCACCGACAATTAAAGGTAACGAACCTACTGCTATGACTATAGGGATTATGGCAATGGGCCAATTTTTCAAAATGTTTAACAATCCCTTTAAGCCGTAGTTATAACTTCGTCTGACTCTGTTCACGATTTGCATGTGCACCTCAATAGAGCGCGAAGGCATTAATACTTGACGCATTCGCTGTCGCAATATCTGTTGCAATGCACGGGCTGAAAAAAGGAAATACTATAGGAAGTAGTAGAAGCCAGCAGAAAAGAGTAGAAGTAGAATCAACAATGATGGCAGCATTAACTGTTAGGTTTATGGCTTTTGACCAGACAAAAGCGCCACAAAAGAAGATCTGATCGGGTTCGTCCGCCTGTTACATGGACCCAGACATGTGACTGGAGAACACAGCCGACACTGTGTAGGTGTTATATTAGCTGTGTGTGGGAGCAGCTTGTAGCCGACTGGTCTCAGATCTCAGCAGGAGGTCCAGGGATCCAGGCCCTGATCTGGTCCCTGAAGCTCCTGCAGTAGAAAAAAAAAAAAAAAAAAGTCCTGTTGAGTGATTCTCTACAGACGAGGAGCGATCACACAAACACTGTCACCACCACCATGATGTTCCTCTGGTGTGTGACATCAAACATCAGCACCGAGCGTTCATGTTGTTCTCCATCCCTCCACCTGCTCCGACCTTCAGCCTCTCCGTCAACTCTGGTGTTTCCTCTTCACTTCCTGGGACGAGCGACCTCTCAGACTCACCAACACACGTCTGAGTCCAGAACCAGAACCAGAACCGCTGTGTTAAAGGGATAGTAGCATTTTTTAAAAGTGGAGTTGTATGATCTACAAATAGCCCCTGAGTACTTTAATTGCAGTAGCAGACTCTCTGCACTCCTCCCGTTAGCAACGCCAGCCCATAATAGCCCTGCCCAGGGATTTACAACATACAGTGTTGTGAACAGACCCAAAGAAACGGCCTATTTTCACGGCCTAAAAGAGGTTTTACCTGAAAAAAAATACACAGTTCCATTGTTCACTATAATATAATTTTTTCCAGCCCTTCAAAGTGCAGGAAAAACACAGTTTTTATTTGGACCTAACCAACTGCTGATCGGCGGGCGCTAACCCTGGGCGGAGGGATACGTGAGTTGGTTAGGTCCAAATAAAAACTGTGTTTTTCCTGCACTTTGAAGGGCTGGAAAAAATTATATTATAGCGAACAATGGAACTGTGTATTTTTTTTTTTTTCACGTAAAACCTCTTTTAGGCCGCGAAAATAGGCCGTTTCTTTGGGTCCATTCACAACACTGTATGTTGTAAATCTCTGGGCAGGGCTATTATGGGCTGGCATTGCTAACGGAAGAAGTGCAGAGAGTCTGCTACTGCAATTAAAGTACTTAGGGGCTATTTGTAGATCATACAACCCCACTTTAAAAAATGCTACTATCCCTCTAAAACTTAAATCACTTCTGTCACCACAGTCACAGAAAATATGAATATTTGGTCTGAAACTTTGTCACAGCAGCTCTGATTCCTCCAGTTATGGTTATTAAAATATGTTTATTGACCTTTGTCCTTCAAAACCACTTGGTCAAACTCCTGTGACCTCTGTTTACCACAGTCAGATCTGTTTGTCCTTGAGTGCAGGTGAATATTTTTTGTATGTATTTTTTACTGAGATATTTACTGTCACAAGGCCAAGCTGCATTCTGTGAGCTCGCACTGACCTTTGACTTTGACAAGCGAAATGTTGGGTTGTTACCGTGACATCGTGTCCAGAAGAATCAGACAGATGGAGAGTCAACTTGAAAAATAAAATGCTCCTAGAGGAGGAAGAGGAGGAGGAGGAGGAAGTTTCTCCATCATGGTCGACCTGCAGCGTTACATTAAACTTCTACTACAGTTGTTAATGTCTGGGCTGATTATGACAGAGATTAAAGAGTGTAAATAAATGTTATGTTATGTTTCTTAATCAGTGCAGCAGCTGCGTGTGGAGACGGTGACATTTCACTGACATTTTCTGTCCAAAATAAATGTGCAATTAATTTATAACAGCAACAAATCATCAGTCAAGGAGCCTGAAGTAGATGGATGTAACTCTGTAGAGTAGGAATGTGGTTACTGTACTCGAGGTAAACCACCACAGTATGAAAAAGTCACGGTTTTGTTTGCAGCTGCATTATTAATGGATATCATATTAATGAAAGGACTGCATTTATTTTCATTTTGTGATGTGGCTCACAGGGATTCCTAGCTTTATTTTGAAAAGTGTTCTTTTATTTTGTAATTCTTTGCCTTTCTATTGTTTGTCAACGTCACATGGGTAAGGTCATAAGTCAGTTCGGCCATATTGGATACTATTACGAATGGAAATGTGCGCCCCTCCTTTAATCTGTTTTATCCACCGCCGTTGAGCCTTGGAGAAGCTTTGTTTGTGAGTTTGTTATACAGTATATTATATTTGTACAGTTCATAGTTTGTGCATATTGATTGCTTATTCCATACATTTTAGCTAATGATAAAAATCATATTTTACAGTATGTAGCATGTAGCTCTATGTTTTAAGCTAACAGTGCAATTTACCTTTATTTCAGTTTCACAAGAAAGAGTGTCAGGCTTTGTAAAGCAACTGACAAGAACAGTAAAGCTTCATTTTATTTCTACGTCTGAGTCATCTTTTCATCTTTTTTTCAATGCCACACCAAGGGCCAGATCTACTAAAGGTTTGCGTGTATTAAAACGTGTGCAAATGTGATTGCACGTGCAAACACATGCGGAACCTGATCTACTAACCGGACGCACCGAGGATTGCGTCTCTCAAACGGACAAAATAGCACGTGCGATCCATGTAGCGTGTTTGCCTTGATGAATATGTAAATATGGCCGTTTCAGCCAGAACGTGCAAAATACTGGGAGGAGTAGATGCAAATAGATTTATTTAGCGCACGCAATGTGATTTACCAAACCAGTTCTCCTATATTCACTGTATAATCACTAACTTTTTTCTACTTATTTTTCGTTATCATCTTCATCATTTAATTATTCCTTATTTTTGTGTCTTTTCTTGTAACAAATTTGGTTTTTGAATATGTTCTTCATGGGTGAGGTTTTCATATAAGCCCTTCTGGGTTTCATACCTCATAATGATTGTTCATACTATTTTAAATGATATGTTCATGCAAAATAAATAAAATAGAAAATAAATGAATTAAAGAGAGACAGTGATGCAGCAGATGTGTATGAAGAACTGACAGTGAACGCCTCACAGCCCATGATCCTGAACCTGGACCCTGGTGAATCTGTTCAAGTGCAGGAAGAGGCTGAGTGTTTTTTTGTTTGTTGGTGAAAGTGTGAGCAGCCCCCCACCTTCCCCCCACCCCCCCTTGATGTCGAGCTCTCGACTGTTTCATAAATCCCTAAGAGGAAAACGCTTCGTCAGCCGTCGCCACAGACCTGCGGCGTTTACAAAGCACAGATCCCTGAAAGCAGAAAGCAGCAGCGACCTGATGTGGAGAGATTTCTCTGTCTTTGTTACGGCGCCATCACAGCAGCAGCCTGCTAACTCTATTGTCAAGCTGCTCTTGGCTCCTCGGACCCTCAGTCTGTTTCCTTTAGTCCCGGTCCACCTGCAAATTCTGAAGAGGAAAAAAAAAATCTGCTGCTCCAATCTGTCTCCAATAATAAGAGCTGGATTGGTAAATCCTTTAAACAAGTGCTGAATCAGAGGAAATGTAGCTTTCATCAGGGAGACAGAGGTCCAGTGGTGTGTTCAGGGGGAGATAAAACTACAGAAAACCTGCTGCACTCTGGTGTAGAAGTGGAGGGTGGACTGGGAGACGGCAGCTGATGTACAAAGCTGCAGAGGAAGGAGGAAGTCTACGGCTGGAGTGAAGAATAAAAAAAAGTTTTATTTAAATTTAAAGGTTTGGTTTTAATCAGAAAGCTCAGAGTCCTGGTCCTGACTCCACTGAAGAGTCATGTTCATGTTTATCTTTCACTTTGGATCCTTACTTACAGATACGAGTCAGGACTACAGAGCTCTGCACAGGCTAGCCCGGCTGTAGTCCGGCTCTAATCCAGCTCTAGTCCGGCTCTAATCCGGTTCTAGCTCAGATCAAGTCCAGCTCTAGACCGGCTCTAGTCCGCCATCAGAATTCTTGAACCCAACTTTTCTCCTCATCATCACACAGCTTCTGTTGGACACTTCTGTCTTTAATGTCAAATTTATTTTTGTTTTCTTTATAACAAAAATATTTTTTTGTTTTGTTTACAGTAATAAATACATGTTTTAGTTGTTTAAAGTCAAGTGTTCAGTGACCGGCAGTGACTCAACCACGTTGGATCCATTGAACCTCTCAAACTTTCATAGATTAGTTTATTAGTTTATTATCAGTGAAAAGGCGTTTTTTTTTACAGGATTGCAGCAGCTAGCGGAATAAACACACCAAGTGTTTGGTCTAACCAGGGACACGGTCAAACATACGGTCCGTGGGCCAAAACCGGCCCACCAGAGAATTTGCAAAATGTGAAAATGATCAGAAGTTCCAGGTTGTCCATAATTTTGTGTAAATGTTCTTGTTCTTCATTGCACCATATCAAAGGGAAACATTTAGAGTTGTCATTATTTATAGGTTAATATTGTATCAAGTTGCGCTGCCTTAGGCCCCTGAACTAAAGAGTGATAATAAAACATACGGGTCACCTTATCTTTTCACTGTGGATCAAACATCAACACTCCACCTCAGAACAAGACCGTTTGTGTCTTCAGTTCATTCCAACATGGTTATCTTTATTTTTTCCATCCCCAACGTCTCATAGTTTATCAGAAACATGAACACAGAAGTCTGGTTCAGACCTGCAGCAGCTCGGACCCTGGAGGCCTAAACAAGATGCAGGACTCAGCGATGCTCCCTGTTAAATCTTTGAGGTCTAACTAGAAGGGAACAAGAAACATGGAGGACAGCTCTGGATTGATTTCTCCTCTCTGCTCTTAATTGTGTACAAGCTACACACACACACACACACACACACACACACACACACACACACACAGAGAGACATTAACTTGGCTTTAACATCGTTTGCAGCGTTTTTACTGATTTCTTGACAAACAGAGGACGGAGGGTTTGGGATAAACGGTTCTCTGTCGGCAGCACTTGTCTTCCTCAGTGTCCCCTCAGGACCGCGCTCTCTCTCACCTTCTATCTGTCTTCTGCTCTAATGACTGCCAGACTTATTATGAAGACAGGTGTGTTGTTAAGGATGTGGGCGTCCGTCCTCGCAGCACTTGGCCCTTTTTTATTTCTTTTCTTTTTTTTTAACACTTCGAGGAGCCAAATCGTTGCCAAGAAGACAAATCTGTCACTTGTTTTAACAAAGGAGACTCACTTCACATGATCGACTCACCAACACTGATTTTATTCATGAAAAGACGAATCACAGCCTCTTTAATGTTGACAAGTCTCAATCGTTCACTTGTTCGAGGTTTAAAGATCCACATTTTCTTTTTCTTCTGGATTTTTATCTGAAGTTTTGATCTACAAGAAGACATAAACAAAGCTTTTCTCTGGAGCTCTAGTAACAACAGGTTGGTGTCAGCCAATCAGAAGACAGAAGGAGGCTCCGGGCATCTCTTCTAATTGGTTGACTGTTTTCTAAAGGGATCCAATATAGACAGAACAGATTTGAGAATAAACACTCAGAGAAACCAAATCCTGCAAAGTTGTTAGATGGTGGGTCCAGGTGGTGAGGGGGCGGGGCTTTGTTGTGACATCACAAAGTGACAGGAAGTCCTGACGGCTGGTTGTAGAAAGAATGGCTGTGTCCGAAATCACTGACTCGTTCCCTACTCACTAAGCATCAAAGATGTTCAAAAACACACACAGCCAGTGTCACAACGAATAATGTCTGCTAGCTTAATGCTAACATGTAATGTAAAACACCATAGACGGGCTAACAGAAATTAGCATCGCTATCCAGAGTCTGCGGTCAGTTTATAACGCTTGTTAGGAAATTTGCTCCGATGTTTGTTTTGGGAGTCTGTGGAAGCCGTGACCGGACACATTTACACCGGTCGCTCTGGGCCGGTGTGGTAACGGCGATCCATGACCGCAATGCATTATGGGATGTCTTGCTCCTGTTAGTGACCATCGGATGTTCACTACATTTTGCGGTGAATTGTGGGATAGATTCAGTGCACTATATAGTGAACATTAAAGGAATAGTTCACTCAAAATTTAAATTTCACTCATTACTCACCCTCATGTGGACTAAGGGCTGGGAGAAGTTTCAGAGTCCTCCGTGGCTTCTCTGAGTTACAGGGGGTCTCGGCGTAGCAGTGCATGTCCATATAACGGTTGCAAATGGATACCAACTGTCTTCGTAACAAAAAGACACACCAAAAAACATCCAAATACCTCCATGCTGCTCGTATGTAATGTCCGTCTTGTATTGAAGCCCCGAAATGCGAAATTGTTCCGAAAAAAATTAAATAAGTCTATATTTCAAGCTTGTTTGAGCATACGAGCAGCATGGAGGTATGTGGATGTTTTTTGGTGTGTCTTTTTGTTACGAAGACAGTTGGTATCCATTTGCAACCGTTATATGGACATGCACTGCTACGCCGAGACCCCCTGTAACTCAGAGAAGCCACGGAGGACTCTGAAACTTCTCCCAGCCCTTAGTCCACATGAGGGTGAGCAGATGATGAGTGAAATTTGAATTTTTGGTGAACTAATAATCACTAAACATTTGGACACCACTACAAAATGGCGTTGTCACTATATAGCGAGTATGGGGGGATTTCGGAAACAGATGTTATATTCATCTTTATTCTGAAGAGCTTGACTGCAGATGTCACTTCCTGTTTATCTTCTCTCTCCTGCTGCTTCGCTAACTGTGAGCTAACCGCTAACTAGATTGACGGAGATGTTTGTTGACCCTGTGATCCTGCAGAGTCCCTTTTGTTTGTTTACAGCAAATTTCTCTTAATGTGCCGTCGAAAAAAAAGAAATCAACAACGTCCTCCTTTGCCACCGTTGTCACCTCCGTCGCCGTCAGCGCTGCAGCTGTCGGCGAGGCTTCAGTTGAGTTTTGGCAGGAGGCCGGGGGGTTACGGCGCTCGGCGCACAGAGACACGAGCAGACAGGATGAGGAGGATGTGAGTGTAAACAGATGGCTGTAAACAAAGTAATGATAAGTAACTAAACTCGAGACTCAACCGCCAGCTGAACGCCGCTCCTCTCGCGGTCTCCGAGGAAATCTGTGAAGACGAGGCGCTCCTCGCGTCTTGTGTGTGTCCAAGACTCCTCTTCCAAACTCTCCAGGGTTCCTCTCCTCCTCCTCCTCCGCCTCCTCCTCTCGCATGCACGTTAGGGAGGTGACACTGCCCCGTTGCTGCTGCTGCTGCTGCTGCTGAGCTCAGAAATAAATAAACGGAGGTTGTCTCCGCCGCCGAAGCCGCTGCTGTTACCGCTTCTTGGGTAGAATTGATCCCCAGCGAGATGTGGACTTTCTTCCATCTGCTCATCGCTAATTAACAGACAAGAGCTTCCCCAAAGAGAAACTGGTGCTGCCTCTCCTCCTCCTCATCATCATCATCATCATCCTCCTCTTCCTCCTCATCCTCAGCTGCAGATCTGCGTGGGGAAACAAACACGCCGGCCTCGTCGAGGTGAGACGGCCAATCACTGAGCGCCTTCACTTTTAATCAGCAGGAACAGGAGGTTTGATGTGATGAACTGAGATCCGACGTCTGAAAAAGAACAAAACTAAATGATGTGAAACTAAAATAATATATCCCATAGTCTATGTTGTCGTCTGTCCCGAGGGACCGGTTCTCCTGCCTGTCCTCGCACTCCCAGAGACAAGTCTGTATGCTTTAATAAAATCAGGAGGTGACAGGACGTAGACGAGAGCTGCATCGACTCTAAATACTTGACAGGAACTCACAGCCTCATTTCAGCTTCATTACACAAAGTTAACTTTATTTGTGTAAAATGCAACTGAGATTGAGTCACAGGCTTTTATTAAAGTCACGACTTAAATCCTAAAATCCACAAGAAGACAAAGAAAAACTCTCATGGAGCCGAAACAGTAACAGGTAACAGCCTATTCATTATTATTATTGTTTTATCATGATCTACAAATTGATCTGTCTTGATCAGGTTAATCTGAGATCGATTGCTTTTGTCTTCCTCCACATATCAAAGGGAACCCATGGTCATTTCTAAATTGAGTTAACACCTCATCTTCATTCTTGTGATCATTTTCTTCCTGTTTGTAAAACCAGCCGCCCCCTCACCGCCTCGACCCACCATCCAACAATTTGGCAGGATTTGGTATTTTATTCTGTAATCTGCAAATAAAAACGCAACAGAGTTATTTTTTGCACCAAATCTTTTATTTTGACCTATATTGAGAGCTTTTATTCTGAAATTTGGGAGCAATGTAAAAGAAAAAAAAAAGATTCTGCATAAAGCTCTGATAGAAGATCTCAAAAGTAAATTTATTAAAGGTATCTTCTTATGTGACTGACACACAGCTTCTTCCTCTTCAAGATACATTCATTTGATAGTTTTTCTGTCCCAAGTTTCTCCTTATTATTTGGGAGCTTTTTTTCTACAGAAAAATAAGCGTTTGGATGAGCAACAGCACATAACCAGGTGACTCTGGTTCACAGTCCAACACACGCAGTTGGCAGTAGCATTTTTCTTATAGACAATAACGGGAAAAGAAGCGGCTATAAAATGGTTGATACATTTTTTTTTTATGTCACAACCCTGCGAAACGACTCGGTTCACTACCAGAATTTGATCTATTCAGTCCGATTACGTTTGGAAAGTCTAGAAGAGATGTGACCATGATGTTTCATTTTGTGTCTTTGAGGAGATTTTTGTTGCAGCCAGGTTTCTACACAGCCGCTTCATCCAGTTTGTGATGGAGATTGAACTCTTCTGAACAGTCTTGTATAAGGCCATGTGGGCGGAGACACCACCAGGTTCAGGACACTTAAATAAAGCATTCAATCAATCAATGCACAGTTGCTGGGCTTTACACACAGGTTTCTATCCTGGGAATAAATTGATCAGAGTTTCCTCCTGTTGAGACGGGAACAACACACACAAACACACACGCTCTGCTGCACAACACAAAGGTCAAGTGTGAGACCGTCTGACAAATAAAACTCACTGAGCTGCATCACAGCGGTCCGAGACGCCAAAGTAAAAAATACAATAAATTATTTTCTTTCCTTCTGTGGCACAAGATGAAATAACACTTTAGATTAGGGAACACATATTAACCAATAACTAGGTGCTTATAAGTAGCTTATAGCTCCTTATTAGTAATTATTGAGCACGCATTAACACCTTATTCTACACAGCCTCATCCTACCTCTATTAGACCATGAATTAACTGATATTAACTCCTAATTATGGCTTATTCACTGTAAATTAATGCATTGTTGTTTCTGAATAATGATGTGAATAACCAGTGGGTTATTGGGGCTGTAGCACAAGAACAGTAATTCTTCCTTTATCACTCTGAATTAGTAGCATTAATGCATTAATTTACAATGAATAAGCGATAATTAGGAGTTAATATCAGGAAAAATCTTAATTCATGGTGTAATAGAGGTAGAATAAGGTTATGTAGAATATGGTGTTAATATGTGCTTAATAAGGAGCTAGTAAGCTACTTATATGCATATTAATAAGCACCTATGTGTTCCCTAATCTAAAGAGTTACCATTAATTCAACAAAAAAACGAGTCTTTGTGCGTCTGTGGATGTGAGTAAAACCCCCGGTGTGAACAGAACAGAGAACGGAGCTGCAGGAGGAAGCACGGCGGTCGCTCGCATACGATTTATGACCTCATCGGCGGCTGTTGACACGAAGCCGACGCCCTCTTCAATTAGGAGCCACTCAGCTGGAAAAGGAGGGAGGGGGAGAGGGACGGAGGTAAAAGGGCGAGGAGGAGGAGGGGGGGAGAGGAGGCGAGTCGAAGGTCCCCGGGGCCGCGGCGTCCCTCGCCATATGTTTTCACTTAGTCAATCATGTCGACACTTCTGGAGCAATCTGCCGGTGACGACCCGGCGCCGGGCGCTCGCCTTGACACGCCGCCATCCGAGCCTATAAACACGATTTAATTTGCTCTTTATCTCTTCTCATCGCTGCAGAGGGAAGTCACGTCACTTTACGAGTGTTTGTTTTTTTGTGTTTTTAGGTTGTTTAAACACAGGAAACAAAAATGCAGCTGTGTGATAAACATCTGCAGCAGGCTGGTTACAGGTGCGGTGGTTTATTGATGCATCGTCCCACCGTGTCCTTGTGTCCACACGGTGAGAACATGAGCAGGTCAGTGGTCAAAGCTCAGCGATGGTGACTGTGTGTGAAACAACACACAAACATCTGGACGAGGCCTCAGATTAAAGGTCACAGGTTTGGATTTATTTCTCCCTCCCTCCGTTTGATGCACATAATGGGTCAGAGAAGCTTGCAATTTGTGAGTTGTTGTTTTTTTTCCACCAATTTGTAACTTTACAATTTCAGAAAATATCAGAGTTTGTTTTTTGTAATTTGTAAAAATTTAAACTTAAAAATATGAAATTCAGAATTTCAGACACAGTTTTGTTTTTGTTCAATTTCATGAACTTTTATCTCTGGGAAAATTTTCTCAGATTAAAATTCAACATTTAGACTTTTTTCCTCAAGAGCATCTCATCTTCTGTGATGAGAGGTTGCTAAGCGACCAGCAGACACTGGCTCCTCCTGCATGGAAACGCCACATCAGTCGTCTGAACTACTCTAATGTGTCCTAAAGATGGACAGAAACATGAAACCAAACTCACAGAAGAACAAACAAAAAGAAAAAAGCTGGGCTCAGTTCACTCCATCATCTGTGACCTTTGACCTCTACAGTAACAACCGTCTCAGAGGAAGAAAAGACTGAGCGGAGATCAGAGATCAAACGCGTCTGATCTCTAGTCGGCCCGAGAAGGAAAATGGCTGCTCTCAATATGTCGTCAATCATCTGAGTTCACTTCATCTCCAGAGCTTCAGTCAAAGTTAAGAAACTGCTGATTGAAATAGAGAAGCACTGGATTTAAGAAACTTATATGTAGAAATTACTGTCTTAATGTCTGACACGGACACTGTTTTCCATTTTTGATTTTCATTTTGCGACTAATTCATATTTCATAGTGGTTTTAGCTAGAGCCTTCAACATTGGTAAAGGTTCATAATTTTTTGTATAGTGTGTTTTTGAGTCCGCACACGCATGTATCTGCCTGTCTGTGTCTGTGACTTCCATTCATTTTTTTTCATAATGGAAGTCTATGGGAGCAATTTCTTTAATCTGACACTACAGAAAAACTACAAACCCCAGGAAATCAATGTTGCTACTCATCAATGACATATCTACTGTAAGACTGATCTAATCCCCCCAAACCAAATTCAATTTGCATTCAGGTTTTTGGAAATAACCCCCTTTTATGTGCTTTTTTCACCACTTTTTTTTCCAGGGACTCTATTTTCTGACATTGAAGGGGTTAAAAGTCTGGAATTAATTAAATCAATGGTTTGGATAAATAGAGGAGAAGTGGATAAGAAGATTCATGCAAAAAAAACTGGAAAAAAAAGGTAAAATATGCCTTTTATATGGCTTCCAAACACGTTGGACACTTTTGTCCAATGTACAGTAGTACATGTGCTGGAAACACCAAGGTTAAGAAACTTTTATGTAGAAATTATTGTTTTGTCTGATTTTTAGTTAGTTATTTTATCCATAAAGAAGCTGTATGATGGTAAAGAGGGAGGAGGAGGAGGAGGAGGAGAAGAGGGGGGCTCTGGTGGTGCAGTGTCAATAAAAGCAGAGGGAGTCTCTTCCTCTAAAAGCAAACAGTGGATCTCCCACACGTCCAGGTCATGTGACCTCAGGGAGCTGCAGGATATTTGAGGGTTTAAGAGGTCGGAGGTGTGAGACCCCCGAACCCCCCCGAGGGCCCCCGAGGGCCCCTCAGAGCAAACAGCTCCGAGCTGCAGAGCTGGACGTCAGTGAAGGAGAAGGCTCCAGTGTGTCGCTTATTTATTCATTTATCCCCAGGGGTTTGAGGGAGAAGAAGAAACAGTTTGAGTCCCCGTGAGCTCCTCTTCCTCCTTCACATCAGAAAATATTTTGTCTTTCATCGCTCATTTCATTCAAGAAGAAAATAAAATAAAAGACGGAGGAAGAATAAAAAGGAGGAGTGCAGATGACGTGTTTATATAGACGAAGAGAAACGAAGCAGGTGCATGAGGGAAACACACACACAAACAGGTGCAGAGAAGAACTGATCATAGAAGAGAAGTGAGGCATCATGGGTAATATTTTTTGTTTAGTTTGAGAGAGAGAGAGAGAATCTTTGAGTTTAAACAAAATAATGTTCAAGTTTAAAGTCTCAAACTCGTTCTCTGACATCATCAAATCCTAAATTTGCAATTTAAAAACAGTTTGGCGGTGTAAACATCTTCTACCTGCTGCAGCCGCGATCCTCCTCCCTGTTTTATCTGTTGAAGTCTGAAGTTTCTCTTCAGAGATGTTGTTTTCTTCCTTCATATAAAAACACTCATTTGTGAGTGAATTTCATGCAGATTTTTTAGTTTTTCCTCCAACATCTACAATTTCTTTCTTGCAATTTCTGTGATTTTTTATTACTCACAAAGTTGTGACTGTGCAATTTCAGAAAATATCAGAGTTTGTTTCTTGTAATTTGGAAAATTTAAACTTAAAAATTCAGAATTTCAGGCACAGTTTTGTTTTTGTTCAATTTCATAAACTTTTATCTCTGGGAAAAATTTCTCAGATTAAAATTCAACATTGAGACTTTTTTTTTTTTTTCTCCAGAGCATCTCATCTTCTGTGATGAGAGGTTGCTAAGCGACCAGCAGACACTGGCTCCTCCTCCTGCATGGAAACGCCACATCAGTCGTCTGAACGGCTCTAATGTGTCCTAAAGATGGACAGAAACATGAAACCAAACTCACAAAAGAACAAACAAAAAGAAAAAAAAAAAGCTGGGCTCAGTTCCCTCCATCATCTGTGACCTTTGACCTCTACAGTAACAACCGTCTCAGAGGAAGAAAAGACTGAGCGGAGATCAGCTTCACTGTTAAACTGATGAAAACCTCTCTGACAATCAGATTAACGTCTTTACGCAGCTGCACACTGACTCTGTTTAATCTGCTTCTAATCTAATTATTAAGGCGTGTGTGAGTGTGTGTGTGAGTGTGTGTGTGTCGGGGTCAGGAGTTTAACCACATGAACGACTGATGATATTAAATTAAAGTGTGAAGTGAGAGAGGAAGTGGAAGCAGAGAGTTGGAGACTTAACATGAAAGCAGCTGATTATCTGATCGGATCTGAAGCCTCTGATCATCAATGAGCTCTGATGGTGATGACGTCATCCTCGTCCACCATCCATCTTTTATCCAAAGTGTCTCGTCACTTTTTATATTTTATTTTATTTTACTTTTTACAGTGCATCTAATTGTGCATTTACACCGCGTTTGTACCGGCGTGTATTTCCCCTCCAAGCTCCGTCCCTGAACTCATACATTTTAAATGCACCTTTATTCGCAGTATGATATTGATTCTCTCCACGCTGTTCGCTGGATGTTTCTCTGCTGCTGGTTTTTACTGTATATGAGAAGGTAAAGAGCTGTTCCAGATGTGTCTGATGTCTCTGTAACTGTTAATCTGCATTTTTGTGCCGGCTGCGAGTGTCAATAAAGTTTGAGCAAAGAAGACGAAGAAGCTGCAGGAGGAAACTCTGCAGATCTTTTTACTTTCTTTCTTTTCTTTATTAGCATCCCCATTAGCACCCGAACCAGCATCGGCTATTCTTCCTAGGGTCCGACATACACACACAACATACACATAAACATTCACACTTACACATAAGAAACATACATTTATACACGAAACACACATTTATACATGACACAACAAGAACCAACAACGACGGCTCCCTAATAATGAACAAACCACAGGAAAAAAATCTGATCTGCAGACGTCACCATTTCTCTACACTAAGATTTCATTCTATACTTCAATACCTTAAAGGAACATTGTGTAGGAATTACTCCCATCTAGCGTTGTGGTTGTATATCACAAGCAACTCAGTCGTATCTTTCATGCTGCATTCACCTGAAATTGGGCAGACGGCAGACGGACAACAGCCGCTGCACGTAACGGCATAAACAAGCCTCTATGTAAACAAGTGGTCCGTCAGCACGAGGCAGAACAATACACATGACAATATGTTGTCATGGCGATGTGGTATTGTTTTACCGTCTTTCTCTGGACTTCTGTGACTAAAATGACATCTGGTTTGTTAGCGACGGCCATCTGCCCGACTGCAGGTGAATGCAGCATCAGTGTAACGCTCCATTCCTCCTCACTGCGTTACCACGGTGACTTTTCACAGACGCCACCTCCACCTGAGCCGACAGCTCCGGTGTCTCCGCTGAGTTTCCGTGGTTTCCTACCGTCACGCTGCCACTGAACGTAAAAACATGGCGACACCACCGAGCTTACCCGCTCCATGGAGATATGAATGATAGGAACGGATAATTCAGAGCTGAGAGGAACACTTCACTTTGTTGATGGGGGGGTTACTGGTTAATGAAAAACAGACTTTTGAACCAAATAATCGATTTTCGTGAACAGATAACAGGAGAAGTTACACAATGTCCCTTTAAATTCTAAGAGATACTGTTTTAACAGCGTCGGCATCTGTGACTCTGCAGGAAACAGAACAAAGGAGTTATGAGTGTTTCAGTGAAGAAAGAAGAAAACAGTGAAAGTTGTGGAGACTTTGTGTAACTTTGTGATGTTTGTGTGAGTAAAAGTGTAACAAAAAAAAACTCCTGTAAACTCCTCAGTGGCTGATAAAGTGTCCGAGAGAAAAACATCAGCGCATGGACGACGTCCAGCAGCAGCAGGTTGGACCGCTCATTAATTATTAAGTCTAATCAGCACTATTAGTCAACCGTGTGTGTGTGTGTGTGTGTGTGTGTGTGTGTGTGTGTGTGTGTGTGTGTGTGTGTGTGTGTGTGTGTTATTGAGTGGTGGTCCGACCTCTGGCTGCTCTCCTCCTCTCAGCGGGAGAAAATCTGTTTTCGGAGAGAAGACGTTCTGAACCACAAACACCTGGAAATAACTTTATCGATCACAACAGCAACAACAACAGAGAGTTACATCATCACTGATTAAAGTAAAGGCTCCGACTCTCCAGGCGTCGCTCCGTCCTGCTGCTTCTTCTCAGTGTGTGTGTGTGTGTGTGTGTGTGTGTGTGTTTGTGTTTTTAATATTTTATTTCTCAGGTCTCTCCATCTTTTCTGGGTCAGTTGGAAAATAATAAAAATAAAAACCTCAGCGTGGTCGTGGTCGTCTCTGGTTGAGGTTTGAATGAGGAGTTAAAGTTGGCCGGTCGAGGTGAGAGGAGACTCATAACGCAGCTTTTATTGAATAATTATGCTTTTAGCGGCCGTTAACGCAGACCTGAGACCTGCGTCCGTTAAAGGAGTGAGTGACCTCCAAAATAAAGAGACGTGCTCTCATGCAGCCTCTTTGTGCTGGTGGTCGGCACGGAGACGGGGAAGAGGCCGAGAGGTCGCCGGGAAATTACTTCTTTTATGCTGATGTGCCCTTTAAAGCCTTTTTTTCCCTTTACTTTACTTCCTCTGTGAAAAAACCAAAAGCGAAATATGTGACTCATAACATGTCGACTCCACTTCAGTCAGAGCTGCTGGTGTTTATATTGATCACAAGTTAATAATCAAGTCCTTTTATTTAGAGCTGTTCCCACTCTGATACCGGCATCATCTCTGGAGCGATCCATTTATAAAACAAAATGACCAGCGCCACAAATAACAAATTACCTGCATACTTGTGTACTGCGTACTTCAATATACCATACAGTACATCTTTTCAGTCAGTCATCATCAAAACATGAAATGAAACAAGGTATCCCAACAGTATGAGTGAAAACACACACTGTGGCTGCAGTTTAACAGTTTTTAAAGGAGTTGTTATTCATTCCCAGATTTATCTATGTTGTTTTTCACTTGTGTCTGTTTGTCAAATTAGAAAGTAAAAGAAAATTAAAGGGACAACGAGGAGTTTTGGAAAAGCGAAACGTTATCACACTACATTTATGAGCCTCCGTGCGCACTCACATACCGTCGTAGTTCCGACCATAAACAGCGATTCGGCGGCGTTATTCTCATGACTTGCCACAAAACCGAAAGTAAAGAAACGCTGGTCGGCTCGCCCAGCATTTCCACCACCACTAATAATAACAAAATAACAATAGAGACAAAACGATATATTTATCGAAAATGGGCCCATTAACAAGTGATAACGGAGATTCATCCACATTAATATGAGACTTTTTTATAACCAAATAGAAACTCCTCGTTGTGTCTTTTGCTGTGTTCCTCCATATTGTACAAAGGCTTTAACCTGAACTAGGCCTCACAACAATAATAATCATATCACATCCATACATAAACTATATACACACAGCATATATATTTTTTTATAACACACTGATATCGATGATTGTATTCGGTTTTTGATATCGGGAGGGAAAACACAGTATCAAAACATCTCTACTTTAATTCAAACTGAATGAGAACAAGATTGGTAACAGAAATATATTTTGAAGAAAAAAATGTTACTGTGTGTTCACAAAAAGCTTCCAAAGCGTCAAAACGCCGGAAGTCAATTCATTTTCAATGAGAGCCCGGCGACACTGAGCAACCAAAGCGTCAACTGGCGTCACCGCGCTTCCAAAGCTTCCAAAGTCACAAGACGAGAAGTTGAGCCCTGGTTAACGGCGGCAACCTGTCAGAATAGAGAGGTCCGTCGGCTGCCTTTCTTTTCTTCTTTTTTTTGTATTTCGGCTCCCCAATGACCAGCGCCATCGAACTTTGACGTCAGTCACGTGACGAGCGACCCAAGCGGCTGAAAATATTTGCCGTTTTTGGAGCTGTCTTGTCTGAAGCCCACCCTCAAGCGTTTTTGACGCTTTGGAAGCTTTTGGTGTGAACGCACAGTTGGGTTTGGAATAAAAGATGTCCTGAATCGTCTCTCTGAATCCCATCCAGTTTCTCATGATCACATGTTTCCTGGTAGGGGGGAGGGACTTGAACAGTGACTGACAGCAACAGCAGCCAATAGAGAAATAGAAATAGAAAGGCACAAGCCGACATGCGTTGGTGTTTTTAATGACTCTTGCCCATTAAATTAAAAGCTTTTTAATTTTTCCAAACCAACCCTATTATGAACCCAATACATGAGCAGCGGAGGTTTCAGGGAAACCAGCAGCAGTCCTGTTTTCCTCTTCATCAATAACAAAAATATCTTGTGAAAGGTGATGTTGGAGCTTTATTCAAGTTTCATGTTAAATTCAAATTCAGTCTTCATCTTTGTTTGGATACCAGAGTCTCGTCTCTTACATCTGTATCTGAGGAGACGTGGACAGTCAGGACAGAAGTGGTGAGTGAACATCTGGACAGAGGTGAGGACAGTAGGACAGGAGGACAGGAAGCAGGAAGCAGCAGCAGAGGGATCAGGCCGGTCCAGGATCGATGCTGGTCGTGTTTAGCACCAGCTACTTGCTCGGCTCAGCTTAATGAGAGTCAAAAGCTTTGTCACTCAAAGGTCAGTCTCCACGGAGACGCCGGCCGACCAATCTGCCCCCAGGCTTTAATTGGGAGCAGTGGGGCGAGTGATGTATAACACCAGCAGAGCTCCATCAACTGGCTGCTCCAACTCCCATCCAGCTGTTCTACACCTTCACTTCTCCAGGGAGAGAAACCTGCAGCACACACACACACACACACACACACACACACACACACACACACACACACACACACACACACACACACACACACACACACACACACACACACACACACACACACCCTTGTAAATACATCTTTGTGAGGACATGGCATTGACATAATGTATTCCCTTACCCTAACCTTAACCATCCAAAACAAATGCCTAAACTTAACCATCACTCTAAACCTAATTTAAACCTAACCATAACCTAACGTCTTAACCCTCAAACAGCCCTTGGAAAACGTGAGGACCGGCCAAAATGTTCTCACTTCCCAAAAATGTCCTCACTCTGTTGGTTAAAAACGTGTTCCGGTCCTCACAAAGTAGCATGTACAAGAACACACACACACACACAGAGAGAGCTGCAGATGGGATGGATGCCAGTGTGTGTGTGTGTGTGAGTATCTACACACAGCTGTGAGTTGTGTTATGATGCTGATGCTGAGGAAGGTTTAAGGAAGCACTGACCCTGAGGTGTCAGTCAGCATGGAGCACTCACTGCTTCCAGAGTGATTCCACCTTAAACAGCAGCAGCTTCAGGAGGATCTGACACGCAGCAGCGCTGGGGAGAGGTGGGCTGTTAAAATATCTTCACATTATGTTTACTGATGTACACAGCTTACAGTTTTATACTATTGTTAAAACACATTTTTGAATCATCTTGTCCTTTTTCTCAGAATTGTAAACACACAACTCTTTTCTCACACTTCATTCACAAAACCGCTGATTCTTTTTTGCCAAACCAAACCATTGCCTTAAAGGTATAACATGTAGGAATTCCCTCCATCTAGCGGTGCGGTTGCATATCTGAACGTATTATTGATGTTGCATTCAGGTGAAATCGGGCAGACGTCAGACAGACAACAGACGCTGCATGTAACAGGATAAACAAGCGTCTATGTGCGCTTATTTAGCTTTAACAGGCGCTACCTGGAAAACGTTCTCCCCGAGCCGACAGCTCCGCTGAGTTTCCGTGGTTACCTACGGTCACGCTGCCACTCAACGTTAAAAATGGCGTTGCAACATGGCCGCCTCGGTTCGGTGCGTCGGCCACTTATGTATTTGTAACGACTTGTAACAACTCATTCTAAGGTACCAGAAAACTTTAATTTGTATGCGGCCTCAGTGAAATACGTATTTATGAAAGACATATTTGATTTTTGCTAATAAAAAGCCAAATAAGTTACATACTGGGGCTTTAAAATGGTTTTACCTGCTCAAAACTGAGCAATGTTGTCAGATGTCGCTCTAATTGGTCAAAATAGAAACACTGCTGAGCAGGCATAAGGTAAGCACAGTGTTCAGGGCAGGAAGCTCATGGAGAAATGTTTGCTGATCACATGACAGTATAGCACGTGCATTTTCTGTCTCCAGAACTACAGAAAAAAAAAATACAACTCTGTGGATTTAGCATTTACTGTAACATCATTGATCCCAGGCTGGAAAATGAATGTGTGTTACTGACAGAGACTCATTACACACAACACAAATAAGACAGATAAGAATATATATGTGTTTTATGTAGTCTATATACATCCTGTATGCACTCATACAGTGGTACAGTCGACTTTACAAATGCATGTGTTCACATTTTTTTTACCAATTAAACCAGATCAATAATATAATTTATAATTTGGAACAGGTTTGTTTAAACTTCATATGATTTTCTTTTTTTTTTACTATAGAGCATGTAGCAAAGATGGCCGATGTGGAGTTCCACCTCTGTAAATAACAACAATGGATGGACTGTGACGGATGTGAAGAATATTTTCTTTTTATCCAACACTTTTAAACGTTATCAACTCTGAAATGACCCGACTTGTGACATTTTTCCATCTCCTTCAGCAGCTACTTTGTTTTTTTTCCCGAGGACACGAGCACCAAACATCTTCCGGCTCCCAGCGGAGCGGCTTCACAAAAACTCATCAAATTAAGAGAATGGCGGCATGTTGAAGTTTTTATTTTTTTCCGTGTTTAGTCGTAACTCGGCCTGAATGCTGAGTAGATTCAACTTCAACAAACTTTTTCAGACTTTTTCCTGCAGTTGTTTCTCTGATGTTTGTCTCTGGACGGTCGCTCCCTGCAGCCGCCACCAGGGGGGGCAGAGGAGCGGGAACGTCGTACTGTAAAAATCGTTGGGAATTAAAACTCCTTTTTCTCCTTCTCTGTGATGCTGCCGGTTTATAAAATAATGAAGTGCCTTTTATATTTCATGCACTCAGCCTTCTCTTTGTGCTACTCTCAGATTTTCTTAATGGGTTTAAGAGGAAACTCTCGGTTCACGGCTGCAGGTCTGTGAAACATCAGAGGCTCCGTGTGTCTCCAGACTTTTTATTCTTCTCACCACTCGGCTCAGATTCTCCATTTTCTTCAAGTGCAATCTGAAACCGATCTGACGCCTCCTGAGGTTTCCCCCCCTTTCCCCTCCCCCACTTTCCCCTCCAATCCTCCCACTGTTATTGTGTTCGGACGGTGAAAAAAAAAAAAAAAGACTGCTATGTGAAATTTTAATTTAGATGGTGAAAGTTTCAAAAGCGTCCTTTCAAAACGCTTCAGTGAAAAGCACTTGGCCTCCTCGCTACAGTTCAAGATCATGCCGCTGTTTGAGAGAAAATGAAGAGAGCTTTGGTGTTTGCAGCCTTCACAATGTCTGCGTGATGATTACTCCTCTCAGGTGCTCTCCAGATTCAAACCGAGGCCTCGGTGGCGGCGGCGGCTGCAGACAAAGAGCCTTCAAACGCTGACGGCTCGGAGCAGCAGAGGTGGATTCCTGCTGCGACCAAAAACTAAATGAGCCCCAGAGACACAGAGAGTGAAGAGGAGCAGACGTTAAACGACACAACACTTAAAAAATGAGCTTTTTACAAAAAAGACGCGTCGTCGGGTCTGAAGAGCTGCAGATAAAGAGTTGGTCTCAGTTTGTAGACTCATCTCATCAGGAAACACTGAGCGGTGCCGGTCTGGAGAACTAACTACCACCTGAGGTTCTACAGTCTGAGGGAGGAGACAGGATTTATTATAACGTACTGATCTTGAGGGTTTCTCAAGGTGTTTTTACAACTGCTTCGTGTTGTGTTGTTCACTTTAAAGGGACATTGTGTAACTTCTCCTGTTATCTATTCAGGAAAATCGATTATTTCATTCAAAAGTCGGTTTTTCATTCATCAGTAATCCCCCCCATCAACAAACTGAAGTGTTCCGGTAAGCTCTGAATTTGCCGTTCATGGTCGAGGTCACCACGGTAACGCAGTGAGGAGGAATGGAGCGTTACACTGATGCTGCATTCACCTGCAGTCGGGCAGACGGCCGTCGCTAACAAACCAGATGTCATTTTAGTCACAGAAGTCCTGAGAAAGACGGTAAAACGTGGGTCAGGTAAACAATACGACATCGCCATGACAACATATTGTCACGTGTATTGTTTTGCCTCATGCTGACAGACGTGCAGCGGCTGTCGTCCGTCTGCCCAATTTCACGTGAATGCAGCATGAAAAATACGATTGAGCTGCATGTGATACACGACCGCAACGCTAGATGGGAGGAATTCCTACACAATGCACCTTTAATATATGAACTATTCAAGTCCTCTGGTCTCTTTTCCTCCGTTTTGCAGAATTTGTTTTCAACGAAACCTGAGGTTTAGGATTTGAGGGTCAGGGTCTCTTATATTCAGGGTCTGAGGTCCAGATGTTCAACATCTGATGATCTCATCGACTCAGTGAAAGATTTAAATCTCAAACATTTTCTTATATACTGTAGATTATTGTTTCTGATCCAGGTCATCTCTCACATGTTTCACAATATTTACTTTAAGGCGAGACACTAACAGGCAAAAACACTGTTTGTTCATGCACTGATCAATTTTGAGGTTTTGGGCTATTTTTCTTCCTTAACATGTATTCTTTCAAAAAAATTGGAAGAAATGGTAGAAAAACCACATTAAGGTTTTTATTTTACATCATGTTGTCTCTTGTCTCTCTTATACAACATTTTATTACTAAAAACAGGGCAAAATTATATATTTTTAGGGCATTTTTTTTTACATAAAATTGGACAAAACTTGTAATACAAAAAAAATTTGTCTTAATGTGACTGATAAACTTGGGAAGTTTCATGGTGATATATGTTAGTTAAAATGTTTTACCCCTTTCACCTGTAGTTTCTCCCCTTAAAGGAAGAATCCAGATGTTTCTAGATTCTTCCTCCTGAAGACATGCAACGGATTAATAATAATATTAATAAAATTAAATATAAAACTCGGTTTTGCTCATGATATAATTCAAATACAACTATATCTATATTAGACAACGTGTGTGTGTGTTATAGAATAAACCCTGAAATAACCTCTTTGTTTACTCCTCTGCATTAAAATGAGCAGTGACTCTCATATCTGTTGTTTTTATTGGAAACAATCAGCTTCATGTTTTTCCTGTTTTCACACAAACAAACAAACACAGCAGAAGAAAAAGTCATAAAAACAATAATTCAAATTAAAAACTCTCTTATTGATTCAAACTAAAGGTTCAGGTTCAGGTGAGTCTGACAGTGTCATCACAGCAGCACAATTCGGATTGGCTGAATGAGAGACCCCCCGGTCTCGCCTCGTCTCTCCACTTTGAAGATGCTTTTTATTTCTTTTATTTTCTTTTTTTAAAGTTTGCAGAGAAATAGACTTTTGAAATGAGCCTTTTGAAGACGGTTAAACAGTCAATAAAACAAAGAGGGGAAATTCACTGAGCTGCTGCTGCTCAGGTGAGATTAAAACAACAGAAACAAGAAAACAAGTTACACAACGGAGCCACACAGATGAAGCTCAGACTGGTTCTGTTGGGAAGCTCCCAGTGTGTGTGTGTGTGTGTGTGTGTGTGTGTGACTCTGTGTGTGGCTCAGTGTGTGTGTGTGTGTGTGTGTGGCTCTGTGTGTGTGTGTGTGTGTGTGTGTGTGTGTGTGTGTGTGTGGCAGGTAGCAGGGAAGCAGTGAAGCTTCCCGGCAGAAATCAGGGTTAAAGAAATGAAGTTCCACGCTGCCGGGCAGATAATCAGACACTGGGGGTTCATTTCAGACGAAGCTGGAGTTTCTCTTTAAAGTCACAGAGGAAGAAGAAGAAGAAGAAGAAGAAGAAGAAGAAGAAGAAGAAGAAGAAGAAGAAGAAGTGAACTTCCACTCATCCGACCTCTGACAGAAGCGAAGTGGTTGAAACTTCAGTCGAATTAAAAGACACTTAACAAACATCGACCCACACACAGTTTCATTTCAGCTCCACTTGAGGATACAAACTCTTTATTTCAGATGTTGAAGCTGTAAAAAACTGTGATGTCAAAGAATTATTGATTTCAACTTCTTCACTTCCAGCTGTTTCCTTTTTTATTCTTTTATTGAATTGAATTGAATTGAATTGAATTGAATTGAATTGAATTGAATTGAATTGAATTGAATTGAATTGAATTGAAGTGGCATCGTTCATTTCAGCTTTCAGTCTCTTCTGTTTTTGCTTTCTTAGAGAAACGGCCTCCATCCAGGACCAGACGAGACGAGACGAGACAAGACGTGGTCTGAGGTCTGAGGTCTGAGGCGTCTTTTTCTCTGGAGGTCTGGACCAGGTCAACGTGTGATGGAACTGTGGTTTTACATCTGATCCTGGACGTTACAGGAGATTTAAAATGACTAAAGTTGAAACAGCTCTTCACCCCGGAAACTGAGATTTCCTTGGACAATCTTTTTCTTCTTCGTTCTTAAAAACGTTTACGCATTGAAAACGCCTCTAAACGAGCAGACGTAGAAGGCTAGCACGCTGTAAACAAACTCCAAACATTTTAAGTCGACTAACCTTTCTCTTGTGTTCAGGTCACCAGTGACCCGTTTTCAAGTTTTAAATGCATAAAGGTAAAATCATAAGTGCAAAAGCAACCCTTTCATGGATAAGGAGCCTAACAATTTAACCAAGAAATCTAATTTAATCAAGAAAAATAAATGAGATGATAAAGAATTGTTTTAATGTATTTTACAGTTGATTTAAGACTTGGGTCAGAACTGACCCGAACACAAGAGATGGCAGCGGAAAGCTGATGAGAGGAAGGTTCAATCGAAAATTAAAGACAAGGGGTATACTGACAAAAAAAAAAGCCCAGGGCCCCACACCAAAAAATATTAAAACCAAAATTTTCATGTCAATTTGCCAACGGGAGGGATGAGCGCTGCAAACTAGAATCTGAACACTGGATGTGACGGTTTTCCTCCCCATTTTACACACTGGACCTTTAATTCTCAGATTTCCTTGTTCTAGTTTAATACAGCTCTGGAAAAAAATTAAGAGACCACTTGTTTTATTCTATAAACTACTGACAACAATTCTTTAAAAAGTAGGCCTATTGTTTATTGGTAGAAAATGCCTTTAAAAAAAGAAAAAAACAAATTGATCTGGAGAAGAACTTAAAACTAGAATTTGTATTTCCTGAAGGAAATACGTGTGAATGCTGAAAGCAGCTGAGCACCATTGCTGAATTAGCAAACGCAATTGATCAACATGCAAAGGTATGACCAAGGGAGGAATCCAACCCACGAGCTCATGGTCAGCAGACCTTTAGGATTATCAGACCAGTGATCTAACCACTTCACTACAGTTGCATTCAATGAGAGGCAGGTAAAAGAAACCCCTGTATAAGAGGCTCACTGACTTCTGCTCAAAAAGAAAAAGAAGAGTCTCTTAAAGCAGATATCAGCTTCACGGCCGTTTCGGCTAATGCTGCGTTCAAGGCAGGCTTTTGAAACCGTAAGTTACAGCTTCAAGTCACAACTACGACTTGGTAGCGTTCCAGGTAACCCGTAGCTCGTGTTTTTACCATCCTGTTGTCTGTGAAAGTTCCCTATAACGGCCACTCGTAACTTCCGACCCGTGAACTCGTACCAGATCGAACTGGTATGACTTCACAGGAAGGAAAAACACAAAGTATGAGTTTCTTTGAACGCACCATGAGTTAGCAGCCCCCGCCCTTGTCAGGCATCAATTGGTCCTCGTGCTACGTCACCACATTCACGCGCATCCCTTGGCTGCACACACAGCCCTTCATGCCGTTCTCTCTCCTCATTGGATAACACTTGTATCCCACAAGGAAAATTTTCTCCTCGGGTTACAGCAGAGCAGAGTGACGGAGAGACTCGTGTTTAGGCTGAAATACTTCATGTAAGTGATTGCTGACGGAAAATAGGACTATTTAGGACTTATATTAACAAAAACATTCCACTGATATCTGCTTTAACAAACACCTGTAGCTAATTGAAAGCGGGGGAGGGGAGGTGATTTCTGCAAGATTTAAAAATAAGCCAGACCAAGTGGTATTAGTTAAAGTTCAAAGAGTCTGACATACTAACAAGACTACTCAGGCAGGATTCAAACCAGTGACCTTGGGGTTCGAAAGCAGCCACCTTACCCTCTGGACTATAGTAATAGTTGAGGAATAGAGAGGTTGAGACTTTGATGAATGTGAGATCATTCAATGATAGCTGAAAGCTTAGCAGAATAGTAGAAAAAACAGCAAGAAGTACAAATAGAGCACTTCTGTACAAGGTGTGACTATTTTTTGTGAATTTAAACAAAGTATAATGCCATTTACAGCGACTTACAAACTGGAGCTCCATCTGTTCGGCTCTGAAAAAAAATGAACTAGGGTCAATGGGAGCAGAGAGCTCCCTGGCTGCATTTAAAAAAAAATATTTTAAATTATTCTCTAAGTCTCTGTGCATTTTTGACAACATTTTGAGACAGAAGACAAGTGTGGCTACAAACTGTTTCCAAAATCACGAGTGTAGAGCGTCATTTGTAGCTCTGGCAGTTTAAGAATTAAAGTTCCAGTCGCTTTTTTGGCTCTCCTGCACTCTAGCGATGATGTCATGCACTCTAAACTCGGCTCGTTAGACGCAATACACACCCATTATAAAGTTTGATTTTGTCAAAAATTTTAATGATTTTAAAACTGCCAAATATCTGAAACTGTTGGAGATATCAATAAGATGAGTAATACAGAATAAATTAAAAGTTTGTCTACAGTTTAAAAGTCAAATGAAGTCTGTGGGAGAAAGTATGCTGAAGTTTTAGAGGTTCAAAGTAGTAAGAAGATTTGAAGAGTTTGAATACTGTTCCAATTAATTTCCTATGGGACAAAAAATAAGAACTATTTGAATATTTAAAAAAGTATGATTAGTATGAAAGAGAAAAGTCATAACACAATGGTCCAGAAAAATCTGCACATTATACTATATTAATTGTTGAAATAGCACAAAGTATGAATGAGGAGAAGAATGCAGAAAAAGAGCGGAAGAAGTAAGAATAAAAAGTATAAAGAAAATGGCGGAGAGGAACAACAATAGTGTGAATGCTGATAAAGATTGATCAATGATAAACTAATCAAATGTTGATTGAAAGTAATTTTTCATTTTTTGCTCATCAGTCCACACAAAGTCATAATAACGAACGTAACGTGAAATGACATGAGAAGTAGTAAAAAAAGGAAAAATGAAATAATGAGACAGCAGGAGGACGGGTGCAGTTTAACAGGTTAAATTTAGGTAATCAATGTCAATCAATGAAATGTTAAAAAATGTTGATAAATATCAATCAGTGTTTCTCAAACCACAAGATGACGTCCTCAAATGTCTTGTTTTGTTACGGCTCTAGTTAAAGCAGAAGTGAGTGATCCGGTCGTTTTCGCTAATGCTGCGTTCCAGGCAGGCTTTTGAAATCGTAAATTACAGCTTCAAGTCACAACTTACGACTTTGTAGCGTTCCAGGCAACCCACTCGTGTTTTTCCGACCTGTTTTACCGGTGAAAGTCACTATAACGGCCACTCGTAACTTCCGACCGGTGAACTCGTACCAGATCGAACTGGTACTACTTCACGGTCGGAAAAATACGAGTTTCCTTGAACGCACCATAACAGTCCTCGTCGCTACGTCACCACATTCACGGCGTTCCTTGGCTGCACACACAGCCCTGCATGCCGTTCTCTCTCCTCATTGGATAAAAACTGTAGGATACGATAAATGTTTTCTCCTCGGCTCAGAGCAGAGCAGAGTGACTGACAGACCCGTGTTTCAGTCCAAACACTCTATGTAAGTGATTGCTGTCGGAAGATATAACTATTTAAGACTTATATTAACACAAATATATCACTCACTTCTGCTTTAAATGAACGGACTTTTCCCTTTAAACATTAAACAACATGATAAATATGATCGTCCTCTATCTCTAACTGCTCTGCTCCACTGTCACTGACACCTTCACTGGTAACAGCTTCAGTGGGAGGTTTCTACAAGTGTCAATGTATGGAAACATCTTCTGAGTGAAAGTGTGTGTGAAGGTGTGTATGTGTGTGTTAGTATCAGGATCAGAGAACGACAGTTTTCCTCTGTTCAAGTCCAGATTCACTCTGATCCTCTGGAACTTCTTCTGCTCTGGGAGATCAGTCCATGAAGTTGATGGTGACTTTGCTTTGTATTTATCTCCATCGAACCATAACATCCATAATCCAGACCATATGTTGGATCCTTTCCTCTGCACAGACTCTGGTAACACACCCAGTGACCACCCTGTATTGTCTCCAACCTGGACATCCCAGCTGTGAGTCCCTGAGTTAAAACCCTCAGAGCCCAGGACAGAGGAGTAATAATCAATCCTCTCTGGATTGTCAGGAAGCTGCTGTCCATCTCCTCGTCTCACACTGGTCAGATCTTCAGACAGGATGAGTCCTGTACGAGCAGTGTTTGGGTCCAGAACCACAGGACTGTAGGAGACCATGTCCTTCATGTTGTTCCAGATGTTGAAGGTCAGGTTGCCCAGGTGTTTGGCCTGGTCTATCAGAGCTCCTGAGTCCAGCTGTGGATCCTCCAGCAGGGGGCGCTGCTGGACTCTTTCCACTGCAGCCTTGTAGTTGAGTAGGAATGAGACGTCTTCAGCTCTCAGCTCGTCCTCTGTGGCTCTGACTGTGTGTGAAAGAGCTGCTATCTCTCTGCTCAGAGCCTCCATCTTCTCCTTCATCCTCTGACTCTTCTGCTCCTCTTCCTCCCTCAGTGCAGACATCCTGGCCTCCTCTTCCTCTTCTAGAAACTGGTGAAGCTTCTTAAACTGCTCCTTAATCTGCCTCTCTGTGTGTCGGGCCTGGACCTTAATGTGTTCTGCTGTTTGACCAAACTTCACCTGAACTCTTTTAAAACCCTTTAACTTCTTCTTTAAGGTCTTCAGAGTTTCTTCAAGTTCCTTCTTGAATTGTGGAGCAGCTTCATCGATGGGTTTGAATCTGTGGTTGGTGTGTTTGTCTGAATCTCTGCAGACGAGACACACTGGCTGCTGATGGTCCAGACAGAAGAGTTTGAGTGCAGACTGCAGAGAGCCTCTGAAGATCTCTGCTGTAAGAAGCTCTCACACAGGTTCTTCAACACCAGGTTACAAGGTGGATGACCCTTTGAAGATCTTCTCTTACAAACTGGACACAGTTGATCTTGTTTCTCCTTCCACCAGCTCTTCAGACAGTCTTTACAGAAGCTGTGGCTGCAGGACAGAACAACAGGATCTCTGAAGACCTCCGCACAGACCGGACAGCAGAGATCCTCCTCTGATCTGGAAGCCATTGAGTCTGTGAGTGAAGCTGAAAACACAGCAAATAATTACCCTAAAAATACTACCAATTTATAACAGTAATGTACCGTTTTTTCAAAATATGGTAAAATACTGTAAATGTTCAAACTTTTGGAGCCAAAACCAAGAAAAGACATTAACATTAGGCCACTGTAAGATTTAACGGTAAAATTCAGTGAGATGGGAAAAAAAAAATTGTCGTAAAAATACAGGTTTTTTACGGCAATGTACCATTATTCTTAAATACGGTATAATAAAGTATTTTTCTCATTTTCAGGCAACCCAAGTCTGGTCACAATCAAAATCCCGTTGCATCAGGTCCCATCATCTGACTTAGCACACAGTCAATATGAAGACAGGTGTAAAATAGAGAAGATGCATATTTTATTTCAGGACAGGAGAAAGAAAAATATGAACTGAGGAACACGATTTTCCCTCCGTTTGGAGCATTTCTACCACCTGCTGCTTCCATGCTTGGCTTCATCCTGCTCCATTCTGCTCCTGTGGATTACTTAACAAGATAAATGCAATCTAAAGTCACCATAACCCTGTTATGTTATTTTGCCTGGAACATACATTATATTTAGTCAAAATTACTGCTTGATGTCATTTGTTGTGAACCACATGTTGCAAGCATGCAAATGTGTTCAGTTGAAGTTAACTAGCACAGCTGCTAAGTGAACAAAATTATATCTTTCAGAGTAAAAAAAAACACATTACCAGTAAGGTGTACTGTTCATTCATCTGATTTCCAATGTTAGCTGGCTCGGTCATTGGCAATTTACTGTATTTGTTATCAAATGAAGGGACTATATAGCCTGGTCGCGCCCACACTAGTGACGTCACGCCTCGCAAAAGCGCTGCTGACTTCTAGTCTGGCCAACCGTGCTATTAACTGGATTTCTGTCTCCCGAATTTTCGGGAACTCCACCCTCTTTTTCGAGAGCCAATCAACGTCGAGCCTCTCCAACGGCTCTGGGTAGAGGCGTGTTGCAGTAGAGCAGCGACCGGAACCTCATTGTAAACAGCAGCATGGAGCAGCGGACAAGAGCGGTGTGATTGGTTTAAGCTTCGACACCGCCTATTCTGGCTTCGACCAATAGCAGACTGAGGCATTTGAGGGGGGCGGGTAAACCAGGTTTGAAGGATGCGCTTTGAGAAATGGATTCTCTTAACGTCTTGGCCAGACCCAATGCTGAGTATCAACATTGGAAAGTCGTGCCAACCAGGCTAGGGACTATAGGCTCTATGTCAACATTTTGTTGCGTGACTATTTCAAGTCAAAAGGTTTTTAGGATATTGTGTTGCTTTTCCACTGATTGAGGAGAAACCATCACTACCGGGCTTACGGCAGCCAATCATCATCAGAAATTACATCAATTTGGGATTTTTCATCTTGAGCGATTTTTCGCCCGAGCAATTAATCGCTCAGTCGCCTGTTTGCATTGACTTAATATGTAAACTCGTCACCAGCGACAAAAATAAAAGATCCGGTGTGAACGCACCTTAAGAGTGATTTAGGAAGATTCTAAGAGCAACTCTGAGCAAGGAGGGGACAAAAACTTTTATGTTAGTGAGGAGGTGTGGTTGACTCCGTTGCTAGGTTGACTCATTCTTTTTTAAGCACTGATTGGTTGTTAGAAAAAAGGAGAGATAAAACCCAAATTCATGGTGATGAACGGATTTCACCGATCACATAAGTTAGTTAGGCTAAGATATGGTGTAACTGTGAAAATCATTTTACGTCATGAACAACTTAAAGTTCAATAAATTGCACTAAAAAGCACTAAAACATGTGTTACTGTTTTCAAAGTTTTCTATAATTGTTCAAACAGCAATCAAAAAACCTTGATCATAGAAATTTTACTTATAAGAGGGCAAAAATGTGTTTTTTTTTTTAACATAAATGTGCTTATCTCTCAAGCCATGTGTCCCCCTTCTTGATAGGATGAGTGAAATGGATGCCCCTTCAAAAATATGTGGTCACATGACCAACTTCGTCTATGGTTTTCTAGATAACAGGGGTGGAACTACTTGCCCCTTGGCACAAATTACCCCACTCTCCCCGACCTACCGAACAGTTTATTACCCTAAAAACATTACAGTATTATACTGTAAAGTATATATTCTCTACATTACACTTCCCTAATATTATTTTACGGTAACAAACTGTTGTTGTAGATTACGGTAGGTACGCCAGTATCATGCTGGCAACTGTAGCTGCCAGTATTTTACTGTAAATTAACGGGGAAAATATAGGTTTTAGTCAAGCAGCAGCGTTGTAGCTGGACTCACTCACAGGAAGTTGTTGGTTTGGTCTGAAACTGAATCTGATCGTCTCTCCTTCAGTCTGCGTCTCTGGGACTGAAGTGAAAGTGCAGCAGTTTCCTGGTTTATGAGTCATGTGAGGGGGCGGAGCTTTGTCCAACTGAAAGTTCTGCAGGATGATGCAACAGCTCTGTTTAGTTTCTGTTTGTGGATCATTTAATGTCTAAACAGGAATGTCTGATGATAGCTGAATAGTTGAATAGTTGAAAGTGTTGTGGAAATTTTACAAGTTGAATCAAGTGTGGCGCTAAACTGAGAAAGAGAGATTGATGCTGCAAACTTTATTAATTCTAGAAGACAGTTAAGTTTCAAGAAAAAGTTGGGGACCCCCTTGAACCCTCTCAAGGACCCCTGGGGGTCCCCGAACCCCGCTGGAAGAACCATTGGTTCACAGCAAATGCATTGTCTATTGGTTTATAACTTTTAAGCAGGCCAGATGACACTCAGTATCCTCCACTTAGTACCATATCATCTTTCAATATTAAGTATAAATCAACCCCAGGCTGCACTTTTATCTGAATTTGGTTCTATTTCAGATTAAAAACCATAAATGGGTAAAAAAAAACATGCCAGGCTAGGATGATGATTTGTAATGACAGATTGGAAAAATGAAATCATTTAATACTAGGTGTGTATCAGAGGTTGCGCTAGACTTTTTCGTTGCCGGTCATTTTGACTGACGGGGTCATAAAAATTCCGTCATAATCTATTTTTACCGGTCACTTTAATTTTTTTTATGATAATAATGACATATTCAATAGCACTAATTTTAATTCATTTTTAATTCATATCAAGTCCAAACAAATTGAACAGAGAATGCTCCGGAGCAGAGTCGGCGTCAGATCACATCTAATCGGGGGTCATTCAGTGAATGCGGGGGTCTCTCTCTCTCTCTCTCTCTCTCTCCCTCCCTCTCTCTCATCTCTCTTTTACGCACGCACGCAGCCATTGCGCATCACTGAAAGAACTGCTACTAGACCACACAGCCAGATGCAGCACAAATTCAGACAGGACCAAACCCCACTCAGCTTTAAGTGTTATAAACAATGCCACGGCGGGCAGAATACATTAAAAGAAGGCTTAACGTTACCTTTAGAAGAGTTGTATGCGGCGAGTGTGTGAAACGGTGATGTCCTACCCCCACCGCTCTACCTGTACCGAGACACACCGCTGTGTAGCTACAGCTACGTAACTTAACAGCTGACTACTGTCGGTCCCTCGGACACTGCAGCTGAATCTCGCCTGTTAAATCATTATCGACCGTCATATTTGCACTGACACGACTCCCAGTCAACATTTAATCCACTTGAAGGAGTTTGAATACTGCGGGGAAGCTTTCTGTCTTCTTCTCTGTTGTTAGTGTTTCTGTGTGGCAGCGCTATAGCGCCACACACGCTCCACACAGGCCTAGAGGAGGTACTACAGCGTTTTTCTACTGAGCGCACCAGCCAGCTGTGAGTTTTTTTTTTATATCTAATTCTCACCGTAGTGACTTTGTGACATTGTATATGTTTTATATCGTTATCCACCGCTCCATGTATTGATTATCCGCCGGCTTCATTGTAAACAAATGCACATGGCCAGACGGCCATGGCTGTGAATTGCAATCTGTCAAAATGACGGATGGCCTCAAAATCTTTCCGTCACCGTTTTAAAAAAACGGTCAATGACGGAAAATATCCGGTTAACGCGACCCCTGGTGTGTATATTATGATTAATAATCGGCATTATTGATAGTAATAGTGGGCCTCAAAATCTTTGTGCAGATGTTTTTCTCCTTTTTTTAAAGATTCCCTGTGCTTATTTCTCTCCATCGCTGCCTGCTTTCTGTGTTCAGTCTCCGCTGGAGGATCAACATATAATCTTCATTATTAATGCATTAAAAACTCGCTCGGCTCTGATCTCAGGTCAGTTCGCCGGCCTCAACACACGCATGCAGCCATCCGGTCATAAGCCTGTAACCACACGGTGGCGGCGGTCCAGAGCTCTAACACGCCTCAGCGGTCTGTCGCCTTCTTCTGCAGCCTGTCGGTTGGATCACACTGCAAAAACTCAACATCTTTCCAAGAATATTTGTCCTTTTTCTTGTCAAAATGTCTCATTTCTAGTCAAAACTAATCTCTTTTCTCTTAAAATAAGACTCATCACCTAAAAATGAACTTATTTTAAAATAATTTTCACTTGGTCCAAACAAATTTTCACTTGAAATAAGTAGAAAAATCTTCTAGTGAAAGCAGGTTTTTTGTGCTTGTTATAAGGAAGAAAAACTTTGTTCCACTATCAGATTTTCCTCCTTATTTCAAGTGAAAATCTGCTTGAAAGGAGTAAAAAGTGTTTTAAAACAAGCTACTTTTAATATGATGAGTCTTATTTTTAGTAGAATTAGATTTGTTTTGACTAGAAATGACATTTTGACTAGAAATAAGACAAATATTCTTGGTAAGATACAGTATTTGAGTTTTTGCAGTGCAGGGAGCAGGTTAACGCCTTAATCCAACGCAGCCACGCGTGCAGCAGCCGCCGCCGCCGGTGGTTAGACTCTCGCAATCTGCAAGAGGCGAGCTGTTCAATTCCAGCACCGGGAGGCGTATCTGATGACGGATTGGATTCTGAACCCCCCCACCACCACAATCCTCAACCACCCCCCCGACCTCTTCCTCTTCCCCCCACGCTGTTATAGCAGCGGTGGCGGTGGCGGCGGCGAGCTGCGAGGCGTCACGCAGGCTCATCCACCGTGCAGCAGCAGCAGCAGCATCAGTTCTCCACTCACAAATGGAGAGAGTGGGTGGGGGGGGGTTGCCGTGGTGACCCCCCCCCTCACTCTCTAGGCTCACTCATCACCACTTATCACTGAAATGCAGCCCAGCGCTGTGCCGCTCCACCACACACACACACACACACACACACACACACACACACACACACACACACACACACACACACACACACACACACACACACACACACACACACACACACACACACACACACTCACACACTCACCATCTTATTCACAAGCACAAACACTGACAGAGATGCTGCAGAAATTCAAGATAGGATACTGTCACACACACACATGCATAAACACACACACTGACACACTGGTTCCCTCTCTCATGTTTACTGTCACACTCGTGTCGACCTCTCGCTGATGTAATGGAGCTTCACAGTCATGTGACCTGTGACCTCAGAGCTTTTGTGGCGTTTTCACAATAAAAGAGGGAAAAAGCTGCTGTTGTATCACGTTTGCTAAGAAAGAAAAACTGTGATGAAAGATATCCTTTGTCTTGTGTTAGCTTTTTACTGCCATGGTGTTACGGGTCGGTTTTGACCTGTATTTTAAATCAGCTGTTAAATACACTAAATACATTTTTTTTCATCCAATTCTCTTCTCTTGGTTACATTGTTAGGCTCCTTATCCATGAAAATATTGGTTTTAATATGTTTGGGTGTGGACCCCTGGGCCTTTTTTGTCAGTATGACCCTTGGCTTCAATTGAGCCTTCCTCTTGTCAGCTTTCTGCTGCCATCTATAGTGTTAGGGCCAGTTTTGACCCGAGTCTTCAATCAGCTGTAAAACACACTAAAAACAATTATTTATCATTCCATTTGTTTCTGATCTCTTGGTTACGTTGTTAGGCTTCCTTATCCATGAAAAGGTTTGTTTTGCACTTATGATTTCAGTTTCAACTGTAAACATTGTTCTTATTGTTATAACCGGGTCAAAATTGACCCGAACACCACAAATGTAACAATTTTCACCAGAGCATTTTAGAACTTTGTGAAAAAATTTTATTTTTATTTTGTTCAAATAGAGGTTCCTGACAAAGTCAAAAATTCTTGATGCTATAAACAAATTTATGTGGTACTTCTATGCATTTAAAACTTGAAAACGGGTCACTGGTGACCCGAACACCAGAGGAAGGTTAATGTATTCTGAATGATAATCCTGATAAGGACCTGATAAGCTTTATGCTTCTCCTGTTTCCCTTTCGGTCATGTTGCTTGTATTGTGTAACTGAAATTGTGTGTGATGATGTCTGATTCAATTAACGTGGCTGAAATAAATAAATAAAAAAATAAAAAAAAAACTTCACAGTTGAGTTTGGGTTTGAGATGAGTTTTTTTATTTTTTTTATTTCAGCCTTTCTCTTTTCTTTTAGTCATTTTTTTGTTTGTTCCCTTTGTTTCATCTTGTGAACACTTTGAGGTTGGAGCAACAAAAGAACAAAGAATGATTAAAATAAAAAGAAATATGCCGCACACCGAGGTGAGAAAAACACACAGATGCTCAAACTACTAGAGAAGCTGAAGTTTCACAATCTCACGTGTTTCTCATGTTTCTATAAACTACTACAGACACATATGACAATTAAAATGCTTTAATGAAGTCATGTTTAATGTTCACGTAAGCAGAGTTGTTTTAGAGGTAAATCTTGACGAAAAACTGTCCCTGAAGGCAACGTGCATCAGCGGTTTTGCATGAATTTCCCTCTAAAACAACTCTGTCTCAAAACGTTGTGTTATTATCTCATAGCGTGGTGAATGTGCAGGTCACAACTTGTCCACCAGAGCGTTGTGGAGTTGCTGGATTGTGTATTTGATGAGTTTGATGAGGGAAACCAAGAAATCCCATGAGCCTCCGTAGCGTAGCTCTGAGCAGCTCACGGCTCTGCTCCGCCGTTCTAAAAATAGCTTGCACTGACAATTAAAGGTAACAAACCTACTGCTATGACTATAGGGATTATGGCAATGGGCCAATTTGCCAAAATGTTGAACTATCCCTTTAACAATAATCACAACAGATTAAAGCAGATATCAGTGGAATGTTTTTGTTAATATAAGTCCTAAATAGTCCTATTTTCCGTCAGCAATCACTTACATGAAGTATTTCAGCCTAAACACGAGTCTCTCCGTCACTCTGCTCTGCTGTAACCCGAGGAGAAAATTTTCCTTGTGGGATACAAGTGTTATCCAATGAGGAGAGAGAACGGCATGAAGGGCTGTGTGTGCAGCCAAGGGATGCGCGTGAATGTGGTGACGTAGCACGAGGACCAATTGATGCCTGACAAGGGCGGGGGCTGCTAACTCATGGTGCGTTCAAAGAAACTCGTACTTTGTGTTTTTCCTTCCTGTGAAGTCATACCAGTTCGATCTGGTACGAGTTCACGGGTCGGAAGTTACGAGTGGCCGTTATAGGGAACTTTCACAGACAACAGGATGGTAAAAACACGAGCTACGGGTTACCTGGAACGCTACCAAGTCGTAGTTTTGACTTGAAGCTGTAACTTACGGTTTCAAAAGCCTGCCTTGAACGCAGCATTAGCCGAAACGGCCGTGAAGCTGATATCTGCTTTAATCCAACATAAACAAACTACTAAGCTCCATTATATAAACTTTATGTAACGCCGGTTGTTGGAGAGTCTGCTCCTCCACAGGTATGTGTTTGTTATGTGTGTGTGTGTGTGTGTGTGTGTGTGTGTGTGTGTGTGTGTCAGTGTGTGTGTGTGTGTGTGTGTGTGTGTAGGTGTTTGTGAAGCAGCCTTTGAACATCACTCACTGTTACATCACAGACAGGAAACTCTCCCGACTGAACCGATGCACCTGAATCTACCACGACCACGATCCGTTTTCAGACTGTTGAGAGGTTTGATAAAACGGAATGAAAGTTAACTTAAACATTTCATAAAAT
This sequence comes from Trachurus trachurus, assembly GCF_905171665.1. Lineage (NCBI taxonomy): Eukaryota > Metazoa > Chordata > Actinopteri > Carangiformes > Carangidae > Trachurus > Trachurus trachurus. Next base: position 3,711,822 of record NC_139894.1, read on the forward strand.
TCAACACTTAACACAAATTTCCTGTGAATTCAAAAAAGGAAAAAAAAAGAAGATTTTTCAGACTTCACTGCAGTGTGTGTGTCTGTGTGTCTGTGTGTGTCTATGTGTGCGTGTGTGTGTGTTGTGTGTGTCTATGGGTGTGTGTGTGTGTGTGTGTGTGTGTGTTGTGTGAGTGGAAGACGGTGAACAGATGTCAGGTAACAGCGACAGACGAACCGCCAGAAACTGGAGACGAGTCAAAGTCAAAGGAAACAGGAGGAGAGACGCGGGTCCAGAAAGCTGCTGTCTGCTGGAGAACAGGTGCATAGACAGGTAGTGTAACCATGGAGACCTCTAGTGGACAGGTGAGGGACAGCACCTGTAAAAACCACAGATCACTGAGACAGGGTCAAGATCTGAAGAGTTGATCCATGAGAAGATCTAAAAACCTTCTTACTGTAGGTGTATTTTTCCATCTCCTCTCACCAACTCAGTGTCAGCCAATCAGAAGAGAGGAGAAGGCTCTGAGCCTCTCTTCTGATTGGCTGACTGTTTTTTTTTTTTTTAAGTGATCCAATAAAAACAGAACAGATTTCAGAATAAATCACTCACAGAAACTAAATCCTGTAGTAGTAGTAGTTGGATGGTGGGCGGGGCTTTGGGTGAGTGCTTTGTTGTGACATCACAAAGTCACAGGAAGTCCTGACGGCTGGTTTTAGAAAGTATATTATTATATTCATCTGTATTCATGCGTGATCCAATAAAATAGAATAAAATAAATATGCAATGTCACATCATATATATTTGACTAATTAATTTACTTTCCAGACCTTCATCAGAGCAGCAACAGAATCTTTTTTTTTTTTTTTTAACATTGCTCCCAAATTTCACAATAAAAGCTCTCAATGGCTCAAAATAAAAGATTTGATGCAAAAAAGAACTTTTATTTTGTAGACAAATTCACCAAAGAGAGCATGATATGGTGGGCAATAATATGTTAACTATTACTACTACTACTACTAAAACCAATACTAATACTACTAATAATAATGATATTAATAATACTGTAAAAAGAATTCTGTCCTCATTTAAAATTTTGCTGAGTCACAGTTTTCCCAGAGGTCGTGTCACTGGACCGTGACTCAGCTGAACATGAAGGTGTTGTATAAAGGTGTCACATGATGCAGGTGAGTGCGGCCTCCTGCTATTGGACGAGGAAACACACAAACATACAAACAGCGAAATGCATCGACATCGTCTTTTGTTTTTCCTCCTCTGGAGCTGAGATTACTTTTGATTTGTTTTTCTACTGTTTGTGTCTGCTGCCGCTTCATTGTTCACTGTTTCACATGAAATATCTATCAACTTCTTTTTGCTTTTGTCTTCTCTCTCTGATACAACAAAGCCACAGTGTTGTTGTTGTTGTGTGAGTCTCTGTCAGCAGGATGATTGTGTGGCAGTCCGACGCCAGCGAACCCACCGCCGAGCCGTCAGTCAGTCAGTCAGGAGGAATATCAGCTCGTTGATATTCGTCGTGTTCACACTGAGGAGGAGATCTCTCCATCATCCATCCCACTGTTCAAAATGTTAAAAAATAGTTATTGAGTGTGTGTTTATTTAATTTATTTATTTATTTTCTCCTGCTGCCTCCTTATCAGGCAGGAGACGCAGGACGAGGAGTGGGCTTTTTATTATTTTTTTAAAGAGTGTGTTTAGGCATTCTCACTGCTGCGTTAAACACTTATCATTATTCCTCAGGCTGTGTGCACTCAAATGGACCGGCAATGTGTAATTGGGCACTTGTGTATGTATGTGTGTATGTGTGTGTGTGTGTGTGTGTGTGTGTGTGTGTGTGTGTGTGTGTGTGTGTGTGTGTGTGTGTGTGTGTGTGTGTGTGTGTGTGTGTGTGTGCATTAATATGCTGGAGTGTGTTACTTCTCTGTGAGTCTACATGTGTGTTTGTGTTGAATCTGTGTACTTAAGTGTGTGTGTGTCTGTGTGTGGTCTTCTCCAGAAATGCCTCATCGATTAGCTGCTGGATTGGGAGAAGGGGGAAGAGAAGGAGGGGGAGGAGAGGAACAGAAAGGAAAGGAAGAAAGGGAAGGGAGGAAAGGAAAGGAAAGGAAAGGAAAGGAAAGGAAAGGAAAGGAAAGGAAAGGAAAGGAAAGGAAAGGAAAGGAAAGGGAGGAAATGAATGAAAGGAAAGGGAGGAAAGGAAAGGAAAGGAAAGGAAAGGAAAGGAAAGGAAAGGAAAGGAAAGGAAAGGAAAGGAAAGGGGGGAAAGGAAAGGTGACAGGGGAGGAAGAGGATGAGGTGAAAGGAATGAAAGGAAAGGAAAGGGAGGAAATGGAAGGGAGGAAAGGAAAGGACAGGAAAGGGAGGAAACGAACGGAAAGGAAAGGACAGGAAAGGGAGGAAAGGAAAGGAAAGGAAAGGAAAGGAAAGGAAAGGAAAGGAAAGGAAAGGAAAGGAAAGGAAAGGAAAGGAAAGGGAGGAAATGAAAGGAAAGGAAAGGAAAGGAAAGGAAAGGAAAGGAAAGGAAAGGAAAGGAAAGGAAAGGAAAGGAAAGGAAAGGAATGGAATGGGAGGAAACGAACGGAAAGGAAAGGACAGGAAAAGGAGGGAAGGAAAGGAAAGGAAAGGAATGGAAAGGGGGGAAAGGAAAGGAAAGGAAAGGTGAGAGGGGAGGAAGAGGATGAGGTGAAGGAGGGATGAAGGAGGTGAGAGGTGAGAACAACAACAGTCCAGCTCCGATCGATGAGCAGCATCAGTCGTCACCTGGTTTCTGACGTCTGTCGCCAGCGGAGATGACGACACCTGATGATGATCAACCTGTGATTCAAAGAGACAACAACAGGAAGTAGCGCAGACTTCTCCAACCTGGCAACGCAGGCGGAGACAAAGATCATTATCAATCATCATCATCATCTTCAATCATCCTCTTCTTCTCCTTCAGATGTTATTTTACAAAGATGTTTTCTGCCTCCTCCTGAAAATGAGTCTGATGATTCAATCGTCAAATATCAGATAAAAACCTTTTTATAGAGTATAGATCAGTCCACTGCTGTGTCTTAACCCTCCTGTTACCCTCCTGTTGTCCTCCTGGGTCAAGGAAGGACAGAAGGAAGGAAGGGGAAGATGTGAGGAGAGAAGGAAGGGATAAAGGAAGGAAGGAAAGATGGAGGGAACAGATTGGGTCAATTGGATCAAAAAGGAAGGAAGAAGTAAGGACGAAGGGAAGGAAGGGAGGGAGGGAAAAAAAGGATTGTGGAAAGAAGGAAAACAAAAAGGAAGGCAAGAAAAGTGGAGGGAGAGAACAGATTCGTTCGAGGAAGGAAGGAAGGAAGGAAGGAAGGAAGGAAGGAAGGAAGGAAGGAAGGAAGGAAGGAAGGGAGGAAGGAAGGAAGGAAGGAAGGAAGGAAGGGAAAATGATTGTGGAAAGAAGGAAGGGAAAGGGGAAGGAAAGAAAAGTGGAAGGAAATAAGGAAGGGAAAATGATTGTGGAAAGAAGGAAGGGAAAGATGGAGGGAGGGAACAGATTTGTTCAAGGAGGGAAGAAGAAAGAAGGAAGAAACAAAAGATGGAAGGGGAAAGGGTAGGAAAGAAAGATGGAGGGATAGGGAACAGATCAGGTCAATTGGATCAAAAGAGGAAGGAAGAAAAAGTAAGGATGAAGGGAAGGAAGGGGAAAAGGATTGTGGAAAGAAGGAAGGGAAAGATGGAGGGAGGGAACAGATTTGTTCAAGGAAGGAAGAAGGAAAAGAAGGGAGGGGAAAGGGAAGGAAAGGAAAGAAAGATTGAGGAATAGGGAAGGTCAATTGGATCAAAAGAGGAAGGAAGGAAGGAAGGAAGGAAGGAAGGAAGGAAGGAAGGAAGGAAGGAAGGAAGGAAGGAAGGAAGGATGGAAGGAAGGAAGGAAGGGGAAAAGGATTGTGGAAGGGAGAAAGGAAGGAATGAAGGAAGGATGGAGGAAAGGAACAGATTGGGTGAGTTTGACCCAGGAGGAAACAGGAGGGTTGTGTCGCTGTCCGTGGTGCTGATCTGAGGAGGAGCCGGTCAGAGCGACACTGATGACGACAATAACACTTCAGAGGAGAACGACCGCCATCATCATCATCATCATCATATTGAAGATGATGACAACGACGGCGTTGACGACGACGATGATGATGATACTTATTATTATGGTCATCACTGCGGCGCTGATGACAATAATAAAGACGAGCGGGAAGGTCACAATGAACGTTATGGAGAGATGAGAGGAGGATTTTTTTTTTGTTTAAATCTCTTTTCTCTCTTATTTAGTTTATTTTTTTCTGTCATTTAATAAGTATTTATAATGAAATTAATATAAATATTTTTCTCATTCTATTTAAAGGGATAGTTCACCCAGTGTTCAAATTTCACTCATTATCTGCTCACCCTCATGTGGACTAAGGGCTTCGACAGGAAGTCAAACGGAAATCAATCAGAGGTCGGCATGGAAACACGAAGCCGAGGGAGGAAGACGAGAAGCATCGTCGTCAGTTATCTTCACTTGTCTGCAGGACGGACGGACATCTTCATCATGACCCCCCTCATCATCAACATCATCATCATCAACATCATTATGATCATCAACATCAAGCTGATTATGAACGTTTCAAGAGATCAGGGGAAGTTTTATCAAAGTTTAAACTGAAATTTAAAGGGATAGTTCACCCAAAATTCAAATTTCACTCATTATCTACTCACTCTCATGTGGACTAAGGGCTGGGAGAAGTTTCAGAGTCCTCCGTGGCTTCTCTGAGTTACAGCGGGGCTCCGTGCAGCACTGCATGTCCATATGACAGTTGAGAACGGAGCTCACTTTTCTTCGTCCAAAAAGACACACCAAAAACCATCCAAATACCTCCATAGTGCTCGTCTGTAATGTCCCTCTTGTATTGAAGCCCCAACATGAGAAATTGTTCAGAAAAAAATTTAATAAGTCTATGTTTTAAGCTTGTTTGTAGTGGAAGCTCCCAGCACTGCTCTTCCTGGTCCGTCCAAATCTCACGCAATTTGCATTGATGCCGGCGCAAGATTTGGACGGACCAGGAAGAGCAGTGCTGCATGGAGGACTCTGAAACTTCTCCCAGACCTTAGTCCACATGAGGGTGAGTAGATAATAAGTGATATTTCAATTTTGAGTGAACTATCCCTTTAAATGTCAGTTTAAACTTTGATAACACTTCCCCTGATCTCTGGAAACGTTCATAATCAGCTTGATGTTGATGATCACGATGATCATAATGATGTTGATGATGATGATGAGGGGGGTCATAATGAAGATGTCCGTCCGTCCTGCAGACAAGTGAAGATAACTGACGATGATGCTCCTCGTCTTCCTCCCCCGGCTTCGTGTTTCCATGCCGACCTCTGATTGATTTCCGTTTGACTTCCTGTCGATGCTCTTCCTCCTCCGCGTTCTTCATCTTCGTGTTTCACAGATTAAATTCTCTCTTCTCTGGTTTCGTGTGTCGCTCGCCATCGGATCCAACAACACTTAATATCAGCGGCTTCATCAATTCTTAATGTGATCAAATGTTTTTACAGCAACTGGACACTGGCCCATCATCTTCATCTTCATCTTCATCATCATCCTCTCTCACCTGAAACCGTCTCCATCCTCATCTCACTTTTATGTGTTAAGCCTCAAATTCACCTTTGCTTCCCGTTTCTATGACAACAGGTGGTTGGATTCACTTGAACTTGTTTGACAGGAAATTGTCACGTTGTGTTTCCTTGTTTTCTTCATCACAAAATCTGATTCTGGATCTGATCTTTGTTTAATAATGTTTCATTTTTGCATTGCAAGGTTGATATAGAACAAATCGCCTTGTTTACAACTACTTCAGGGTAGAAAACCTGCATCAGAATAGTGACGGATGAGAGTTTCACTATAGCCTATATCTCATTTTCACGTCACCATATCACAGTTTAGACTAATCTGATGTTTGTTAAGTTTATAAAACCAATGATTGGACAAACGTTACTATTTCTGTGTGCACGTTTTTGTAATTAGTCATGGTTATCATAGATTAGCCGAGCTAACCGTTAGCTACCTGTGTAACTTTAATAACTCAGTGACTCAATAAACGGTCCATGAAAAAATATTTTCTCCAGTGGATATCTGAGTTACAACATGACTGAGCTAACTGGAGTAGTTTCATGTCGTGTTAGACAGCGAGAGGGTTTTAACTGTTGATGTCCTGATGCTAACTTAGCTACCGCCGTTAGCTTAGCTGCTGTTAGCTGTCCCTGTCAGCTGAGCCACTGATGCTTTCTAGACACTGTGATTCCCCCAAAACTAAATAAATACAACACATAGCAACAGAAAACACACACAGAGAAATAGTAATGTTTCTTCAATCATTTCAGAGAAACGGTGATTGGGCGTGAAAAACATGACATAGGCTATAGGGCCTAGGCAATATAGCTAAACTCTCATTCGTTACTACTGTTCTCATTCAAATTACATGCTGGTTTTCTACTTGGAAGTAGCCTAGTTGAAAACAACAACAAAAAAGCTACATAGGAATTTCATGATATATTCTGAATTTATAACATTACAATTATAGAAAAGAACTAGGTTATTATTTTATCATGATAAATCTGATCTCTGCATATCAGATGTGATGAGTTAAAGATGAAAAATGTTCGTTTTTAAAAAACTAAAGTGCGGTTTAAATGTTGATTTTTATCAAACATGAACACTGGAGAGTGAGGTCCTCATAAGTGACCAAAAAAAAGAAAAATAAGGAATAAAAATAACCAGAAGGACACCATAAACGACACACAACAAGAAAACAGTTTATCTGTGTGGACACAACTCCACCGCTCGGCTTCACTCTCTTATCAGCTGGAAAAAGCCTCGTCCACTTCCTGCTGAGCAGCAAACAACACACACACTGGTGGCTCCTTCTCTATTATCAGACTACCGGTAGTTTACAACAGTGAACACACACACACACACACATTCGGCTGCAAGTTTAACACACCTTCTTGTGTTGCATGAGAGCACAATAGTCTTCATGTTCATGGGAGTGGGAGCTTGTTGTTTTCTGAGTGTGTGATGCACGATGTTGCATGAGTCAATGGGAACACAACTGGGCACAAAGTGGCAGGTGTGTGTATGTGTGTGTGTGTGTGTTAGTGTGTGTGTCCAGTTCTTCAAGAGGCGTTCAAGGGTTGCAGGTTTGTTTTGTTCAGATTGGAGACGGCTGTGGAGCAAAGAGATGACTTCTAGTTCTGAACGTCCTCACAAGTTTAGTAAAATGGATGGACTGGGTGTGTGTGTGTGTGTGTGTGTGTGTGTGCGCGTGTTCTTGTACATGCTACATTGTGAGGACTGGAAAGAATTTTTAACCAACAGAGTGAGGACATTTTGGGGAAGTGAGGACATTTTGGCCGGTCCTCACTTTTTCCAAGGGCTGTTTGAGGGTTAAGACTTTAGGTTTATATTAGGTTAAGAGTAATGGTTAAGGTTAGGCATTTGTTTTGGATGGTTAAGGTTATAGGGTAAGGTGTTAAGGAATACATTATGTCAATGAGTTTCCTCACAAAGATAGCATTGCAAGGATGTGTGTGTGTATGTAGCCTATGTGTGTGTGTGTGTGTGTTTGTGCATGAGGCCCTCATCCATCATGATGTATTCAAACAGGCAGCAGCTCTGACTGCTGGCTAAGCAGGAGAGAAAATTAAAAACATTCATTTACTCTCTCTCTCTCTCACACACACACACAGACACACACACTGTGAGTCCGTCTCCCACTCCATTCACTCTCCATTCGCTCTAAACGGGGAGTCGATCACCACAATGACCACTAACACACCAACACCGACATTAACCAGCAGCACGTCTCCCTGTTTCCAGTCCAGCTCTCTCAGCGGGTCAGTGAACGCATCATCTGTTGACTCAGAGCTGTTGCTGCTTCATAGTGGCAATAATCTGCATTAACAGCTGTCTGTGACCATTCACACACACACGTGCGGCCTGTAAATGTGTGTTTAATGTGTATGCGTGTGTGTGTGTTCAGGGCAACACGCTGCTTTGGGTTTGAAAACCTGTGTTAGAGTTTAATTAGGCTGGGCTGAAGCGGCGGGGAATGTGATGACCAGTGATCTGATCTCACCTTGAATCCTTTGACGGACACGCGGGGTAATTTCCACCTCATCAAAATACAGCACATGAATATTATAATCTGTAAAAGTAATTTAAAGGTCGTCGACCCCACTCAGACACACGCAAAGAAGAACCACGAACGAACGGCTGGAGACGATGCACCTTCATCCTTTAGCGTGTTACTCAGCGTCATAATGGGCTGTTAAAAAAAAAGAAAAGAAAAGAAAAAAAGGAGGGAAACATTTTGAGATAACGGCTCGTGGGAAGAAGTGAGTAGATATCAGTCTGAACCTAATAGATTAACATTTTGTACCTGAACAGGAGGAACGTTCCAGACCTGACAGGTAACATTTTGAACCAAGCAGGTCACATTTTGAACCCGACTGATAACATTTTGAACCCAGCAGGAACGTTTCAAATCCTGTCCCGTCCTCCAGGTCAGAGATCAGAGCTTCATTTACCTGTCGCAGTTTGTTTCCTTTTAATAAAACAGCTGCATCTCTCTCTCTCTGTCTCTGTTTCTTTCTCTTTCTTTCTCTCCCTCCACAGCTGGATGCGCTCCAACTGTGTGATTCAGAGATCTGCTTGTGTGTTAATACACCAATGCAATAAAAAGCAAAGTCACAGCAGTCGTCTTTTTAACATCAGCAGCGGGAGACGTGAAGGCGAACAGCAGGGTGAAGGGTGAACGAGGTGGAAACCGGTCAAAACAGACAAGTACCAAACAAAGAGGCTGTCAACAAGAAAAAGAAGAATACGGTATAAAGGTAGATGTTTGTATTAAAGCTCCATACAGTATAAAGGTAGATGTTTGTGTTAAAGCTCCATACAGTATAAAGGTAGATGTTTGTGTTAAAGCTCCATAGTATAAAGGTAGATGTTTGTATTAAAGCTCCATACAGTATAAATGTAGATGTTTGTGTTAAAGCTCCATACAGTATAAAGGTAGATGTTTGTGTTAAAGCTCCATACAGTATAAAGGTAGATGTTTGTGTTAAAGCTCCATACAGTATAAAGGTAGATGTTTGTGTTAAAGCTCCATACAGTATAAAGGTAGATGTCCATGTGTAGTGTGATTATAAAGCAGCTCTAGGTTCTATATTAATACTGTGAAAGTATCAAAGCCTCTGTCAACAGAGAAATGCACACAGCCTGTATTCAGAAACTGAGCCTTAAAACCAGCTGTCAGGACTTCCTGTCACTTTGTGATGTCACAACTAAGCCCCGCCCCCTCACCACCTGGACCCACCATCCAACAACAACTTGCAGGATTTGGTTTCTCTGAGTCTTTTATTCTGAAATCTTCTCTGTTTTTTATTGGATCACTTTAGAAAACAGTCAGCCAATCAGAAGAGAGGCTCAAAGCCTCCTCCTCTCTTCTGATTGGCTGACACCGTCCTGTTGTTACTAGAGCTCCAGAGAGAAGCTGAGAGAGAGGAGATGGAAAACTATACTGAATGATTTTTAGACTTTATTGTGGATAAACCCTTCAAAATAAAACACAGAACAAGACGAGGAAACATGGAGCCTTTAATTCTGTGTTCTGTATCAGCTCTGTGATTGGTCGATCCAGGCCCCTCCCTCTCCCAGTGTCAGCTGTGATTGGCTCCAGCCTGTGACCCTGCAAAGGATGAGCTACAAATGAATCAATCAACATTATGTTGCCATGTCCATATAGTTATAAAAAAACACATTATTGGACTTTAAATAATAATTTTATGACATCACATCGCTTCTTCACTTCCTCCTTCATCCATGTTTCCTCCATACTTCCTTCTTCTATCACCCATTTTCTTCCATTTCTCCCTTTAGTTTACTCCTCTCTCTGCCTTTTCCACCTTTCTCATTTCCTGTCTTTCCTCTTCCCCCCCACCTCTCTCTCCTCCTCAAGCTCACTTCTTTTTGACTTTCCTCTCTAATCCCTTGTTTTCTGTTTCCCGTGTTTACATGAAGGTTGTGGCTCAGTGACGCCGGCTTCACCTCCTGCTTCTCTTCCCTCCATCTGTACGTCTCGTCTGTCTCCTCCAAATCCAAATCCTGTACGATGTAAAACATGATCGATCTGTGGGAAGGAAAAGAAAAGATAAAAAAAATATATACACCAGTGTGTTTAAAAAAAAAGAAAAGAAAATCTGGCTGTGGGTTTCGCAGCGTGTCGAGGCAGGTTTCCAGAAACAGGAAGTCCTCAGAGAGAAAACACAAAATGATCACAGCAGGTGCATGAATATTTTTTTTATTTAGAGGGAGGGAGGGAGGGGGGATTTTTGGCTCAAATCAAATATGTCTGTTTTCCCACCGGACGGAAAAAGACAAGAATTCTCTCTTTCTCTCTCTCTTCCACACACACACATCTGTAGCCGATGAGGGAAATATAGTCGTCGTGTTTTTGGCGTTAATGCCTTCACTCCTCAGGGAGCGACAGATGAGCAGCTGAAACAAACTCCCCATGGCAACACACACACACACACACACACACATACACACACACGCATTACAGTGCTACTCAGCGTGCAGTAGTTTGTCTTTTCTTCTCGGCCTCCTGTAGAGCGATGTCCAGATTTACACAGAAAGGAAGGGAAGGGAAACACCTGACGACCTCTTGACCTTTCATGACCCATGTGATGATTTTATCACCAACACATACACACAAAAACCACACAAAAACACACAATTCTGCAGAATCCTGTTAGATTTTCAAGACCCTGTTAAATGTTTGGTCTAAATCGCTCAGTTTATTGATCGTTTGTGTCGGCTGTGAACAGACCAGATCATGATGTTTGAGTTGTTTCTATAAGACTCTCACACAGAAAATGACACAAACCCGCGGCTCAATGGCTCAAACCCTCATTTTCCCTCTGTAATGTGAAAATAACTTTAATCTTGTCGGCTCCTTTCTCAACCTGAAGCCACAGAATTAGGAGTCGAAGGCCGGACTCTTTAATTATGATTGAAATAACAAAGACAACAAAAAAAGACAGTCACTTTTCAACTTGTGTTTTTTTTCATTTAAAGCAGTTTTTACATCTTAAGTTAATCACCTGACCTCTACAGCCCCACCCCCATCTGTTAAAGGGATAGTTCAACATTTTGGCTAATCGGCCCATTGCCATAGCCCCTATAGTCATAGCAGTAGGTTCATTACCTTTAATTGTCAGTGCAAGCTGTTTTTAGAACGGCGGAGCGGAGCCGTGAGCTGCTCAGAGCTACGCTACGGAGGCTCATGGGATTTCTTGGTTTCCCTCATCAAACTCATCAAATACACAATCCAACAACTCCACAACGCTCTGGTGGACAAGTTGTGACCTGCACATTCACCACGCAATGAGATAATAACACAACGTTACCAGACAGAGTTGTTTTAGAGGGAAATTCATGCAAAACAGCTGATGCGCGTTGCCTTCAGGGACAGTTTTTCATCATTTTTTAACATTTAAAGCTACTGCCTCAATTATTCCCACACACACAAATGTAGAAAATAAAAATGTCATATATATGTGTTTACATATTCTAGATTTCTATACATGACACATCCAAACATATATGTGAAATCTATTAGCAACTGGACATATATTTTATATCTAGACTATACATGTGAATGCTCATGTATTGCTGTAGACATGTTGCATGATCCATCCATCCCAAACCAGTTATATTCGAGGAATGTATATTATAAACAGATTAAAGGATGTTCATATGTGATAATAATATAAATGACATCTGTGGCAACATCACTTTTATCTATATTACATTTATGTGTGTGTTGACTTGACATGAATCCTTCACCACATAACTCCATTGTGTTAGCATCAATTAAAGCTGCTGACTGATGGACTGGCTCCGCCCCCAAAGCCTCAGGTTTAGTTTTTAGCCTCATTATCACCTCTGAGCCTCATGTTTCTGTTTCTGTTTCTATGTTTGTTCTGATTATTTGTGACTGGGATCAGTTTCCTGTCCGTTACATCCCATCTCCTCCTCTCCTCCTGATGCTCGGCTGCTGTTGTATCTCACATCCTCGTCCTCATTTCATTTTCCCTCTCCTCCGTCTTGCAGGTTTGTTTGTTTGTTGTCGACATTAATGACGTGAAGGCGCCGTTATCCTGCTTTTTAACCGACACCGACGCCTGCGATTGGCCTCTGTGATTGACTGTCACATGAGGAACTCGTCTGAAAAATCAATCGAGCTTAACCGAAACGTTTGCACTGCAGCAGCTCAAAACAAATCCAGTCCAAGGAAGTTGTTTGTCCATCCCGTCTCATTTTTTCTTGCCCTAATGAGTCAACATGTTCTGCAGCTCCGAGCCTCTAGCGTTCAGACGTCTTCTGTGTGAGGAACGCGCCTTCATCTTATTCAAAAAGATGCAGGAACGAAAACTGGTGGGAAAAACAAAAAACAAAGGGACAATGAACGCCTTTAACTTTAACGGCCTGGCCTTCCTTCCTTCCTTCCTTCCTTTCGTCTCTCTGCTGCCAGAAGACGGACAGGAAGATCTTAGACGAGCGTCTCGGTAATGGTGCACGCTTCGAGGGCACCGGCGTATATATCTGAATAAACGCTTAATGCACTATCATCTTAACAAGGTGCTGTAATGGATGAGGCTGCGACCTGAAACGGACAGGTAATCAGTCTGTCATTCAGTCGATCAATCAGCGGCTGGGTGTGATTAGAGGCTGCTGTCTCCTCTTTGTGTTAATGTGATGGATGTTTAAAGGGAGCGTGCCTTTACAGCTGCTTCCTGTCTTCACTTCAACTGCTCTGTTCTTCCCGCTGTACCTCCGTTCTGTCTCTTCTCTTTTCTTTTCTTGCCACTCACTTTAATTTTCTCTAATTTAATGCTAATTTATTTCTGACCCCCTTGAATATTCATCCGGTGCCATTATCACATGGAAATTTTCCCTCTCAGCCAACACTTAAAACATCCAGAGCCCCCAGCGCAGAAACCTATGGCCGCATAGGTTGTTTGTTCCCACCCTCAGACGGGGTCATGAACGCACCAGCTGTGGAGCATCTTTCAGGTTTCAGAGTGTGTGTGTGTGTGTGTGTGTGTGTGTGTGTGTGTGTGTCCTGCTGCAGGAGCCTGTTTCTCATGCAGAGACAAAGACGACCTGTGGAGAGACACTTTAACATCACACCAGGTTGAGTTTGAATATGTTTCAAAAAAAAAAAAAACACTTTGGTGACATTTTACATCAAATTAAGCAAATTCATTTTATTGTGAAAGTAAATCCAACAGTTAAAGGGATAGTTCAACATTTTGGCAAATTGCCCCATTGCCATAGCAGTAGGTTCGTTACCTTTAATTGTCGGTGCAAGCTATTTTTAGAACGGCGGAGCAGAGCCGTGAGCTGCTCAGAGCTACGCTACAGAGGCTCATTATGGGATTTCTTGGTTTCCTTCATCAAACTCATCAAATACACAATCCAACAACTCCACAACGCTCTGGTGGACAAGTTGTGACCTGCACATTCACCACGCTATGAGATAATAACACAACGTTACCACACAGAGTTGTTTTAGAGGGAAATTCATGCAAAACCTCTGATGCGTGTTGCCTTCAGGGACAGTTTTTCATCAAGCAGTCTCTGTATTTACCTCTAAAACAACTCTGTCTGGTAACGTTCTGTTATTATCTCATAGAAAAAAACAATAAAACCTTTATGTCTGTGGAAAACAAAAACTGACAAACATTGATTCGCAGAAAGAGTTGTGGATGAAACAGTGATGAGAAATTTAACGACCTCGTGGTCAACGTCACATTTCAATCAGCTGGAAACTGGTTTTAAGTTTTCTAATCTTTCCATCATAATTAAACAACATTGTGTAGTTTTGCATATTTTCATTCTCTAAAATCTCTCCCCATAATTTCATCTGATCAAATATGATCAATAAAAAAACTAAAAATATTCCTTTTGTCCATGTGTCTTGTCGTGTCTTTGTGTGATGCCAGATGTCAGCTGTTGGCATGGCGACCAGAGGTGATCGACCCAGGATGTAAATAAACCTGAATCATCCTCCGGTCTAACAGGTGTCTGTGTGTGTGTATGTGTATGTGTGTGTGTGTGTGTGCGGCCCTTCGTCTCCGAGGAGGAGGAGGAGGAGGAGCGTTTAACAGAATAAAAGCTTTGAACCAGTTTCACTTTCACTTTCCGTCTGACGGAGCCGGTTATCAGCCTCTGTGGAAGCATCACAAACATTTCCATCTCTCCGTTCTCCTCCTCTCATCTTCCTGTCACGCCTCTCAAAACAATCAGCTTCAATCACCCTCCTTTTTTTCATTAGTGTTGAGAATTTCAACAAATTGTGCCCTTTTTGATGATTGCCTAATTATTCCCTTTCATTTCTGTTGCATATCTAATTCAACAACTCCTTCATCTTTTTTTTTTTTTCCTCTCAGGCTACGTTTTCCTCTCTGTTCTGCCTGTCAAGCCCACCACCACCACCACCACCGCCACCGCTGCTGCCACCGCCGCCGCCACAGACATCGGGGCCCCGTCTGATTTGTATTGGCTGAACATAGATTTGGTTTGACACGCTTGTCTCGGAGCTCGCAGCTCCTTTTAAAGCCGTCTGTTTGCTGTTGTTGTTTTTCCTTTCAGCCGAACATGTGGCTCTTTAATTCCTGTCACCTTCCCGTTTTTCTTTGGCCAGTTTTTTCCAGCGTCGCCTCCTCCTCCTCCTCCTCCTCGCCTCCTCTCTTTTTATTTCTCCTTCAGATTATTCAGAGGGAGAGTCCGGGAGAAGCCGGCAGCTCAACTTGTCATCTGCATGAATGCACAGATCGCACCTTAAATTCTGTGGCCTGGTGCAAATTTACATGAAGACTTTGTCCAATTATTCTCTTCCTGGGCGATAGGAACAGTGTGAGCGTCACGCATGGTCAGCCCGCCGGTGTCAGACGTTCCTCTCCCTCTCTCCCTCTCTCTGTCAGGTTACCGAGCTGCTCTGCAGGACAAACAGGTTTCTCTTTCGGCCTCCAAGGACGACGACGCTCCGTGATGGCGACGGCGCTGTCAGCCCGTGTCACGCCGCACAATGTGATATTCAGGCGCTCGCGCTCTCCAACTGCATATAGAGTCCGTTCACCCAGTGAAGTCGTTGAAACCTGTGCTGTTTGCACTGTGTCTTCCTGAAGTCGTACATGTTTAAAAAAAACAGGAGAAGGTAATTAAAGGGATAGTTCAACATTTTGGCAAATTGGCCAATTCACCACGCTATATGAGATAATAACAGAACGTTACCAGACAGAGTTGTTTTAGAGGTAAATTCATGCAAAACTGCTGATGCACGTTGCCTTCAGGGACAGTTTTTCAGCAAGCAGCCTCTGTATTTCCCTCTAAAACAACTCTGTCTGGTAACGTTCTGTTATTATCTCATAGCGTGGTGAATGTGCAGGTCACAACTTGTCCAACTTTTTTAAAAGGGATAGAACAGTTTGGCAAATTGGCCCATTGCCATAATCCCTATAGTCATAGCAGTAGGTTTGTTACCTTTGATTGCCAGTGCAAGCTATTTTTAGAACGGCGGAGCAGAGCTACGCTACGGAGGCTCATGGGATTTCTTGGTTTCCCTCATCAAACTCATCAAATACACAATCCAACAACTCCACAACGCTCTGGTGGACAAGTTGTGACCTGCACATTCTCCACGCTATGAGATAATAACACAACGTTACCAGACAGAGTTGTTTTAGAGGGAAATTCATGCAAAACCGCTGATGCACGATGCCTTCAGGGACAGTTTTTCATTAAGCAGTCTCTGTATTTCCCTCTAAAACAACTCTGTCTGGTAACGTTGTGTTATTATCTCATAGCGTGGTGAATGTGCAGGTCACAACTTGTCCACCAGAGCGTTGTGGAGTTGTTGGATTGTGTATTTGATGAGTTTGATGAGGGAAACCAAGAAATCCCATGAGCCTCCGTAACGTAGCTCTGAGCAGCTCACGGCTCTGCTCCGCTCAATTGCTCAACTGCTCAATTTTAGTCGTGTTTTTTGCTCCAACTAACACTGGGTGACAATCAGGACAACGGTTTAGGGGTCAAAAATGACCGGAATTCTCCTTTAACTTTCAGTTTAAAAGAGGTGAAAATGGATAAAATATTTAAAAAGATTGTCTTTAAAAAGTAGTGATGTGTTTGCATCTTAAAATACGTTTTGAAGTCAATCTGTTATCAATTAAGTTCTTTCAGTAGTAGAATGTGTTGTTAACACTTGTAGCCAACTTCTCTTTACTGAGGTGCAACATAAACAGGAAGTAGATCGTCTCCTGTTGTATCATGAGATACAGCGTTTCATTGCCCCTGGCAGGAAGTGAGTATTTCAAATTACAACCTATTCCCCCATTTAAGTTCTCAGGAGCTTTAAAAGTGCAGAAAATAATGAGTTCTACTGATTCCAGAGAGTAGAAGTGGAAACATTAGTGCAGATGTGAGACTTTCTTTAATTGGAACCAACAGGTCTGGGTGTGTTATATTTGTTATAGATCATTAATAGACAGGAGCTGATGATTTATGAAAGAAATCATGAAACATATTCACGGCCTCCAGAGGATCGGTGTGAACTGACTGAAATCTCCACTTTATATCTTCATCATCATCGCCGTCGTCACTGTTTATGACAGAAAACCCTTTAAAACTGGAGATTGGATCCTTGTGCAGCCTAAAACATCATCCACCAGAGTTAATGTGGTCCTGTTAATACGTTTTTTTTTTATTATTATTATTTTACATTTCACATCAATGCTCTGGAATTTAACATCAGGAGCATTTTCCTTCTTATTCTGTGTTTATTGACTTTTCATTTGTACCTACAATCAGGTTTTATCTCCGCGAACATCTTGACATTTTACTCCCAGCCATAAAGCACACAGGCACACAACAGAACAAAAAAAAAAAAAAAGATATCATACATTCATAGCCATGGTTACAAGGAGCCATTTTCGACTATAGAACCACTTTCCTTTAACCTATAAACCTTTATTCACTCTTCTCCGCACAAAGTTGTTCTATAGATCTCTTTTCATGTCGCTCTATAGCGGTTGTGAACTGTGGGTCAAAACTTCCAGACTCAGTTTTGTGCCGTTTGACTCTTCTTACATGTCGGTGTGCAGATGTGCAGCTGCAGCTGTGATCATTAGCGGCGAGGAGCTGAGCCCAGGTTCAACGCCGGAGCATCAGACGATGACAGCTGAGCTCTGGGTTCAGGCGGCGTCTTGGTGCGTGTACGGCGTGTTAACGTTACAGGTGGACGTGTGGTTTTTCGTGGCTTTTCTGCCTCGTTTGTGATGACGCAGCTCGATTGTTTTGCAGCCTCATCATCTGAATGTGGAGGACTGAGACCAGAACACGAGGCTTTACTGGCTCCTGTTAGGAAATAAACACCAGCTCTGTTGAGTCCTGAGGTCTGAGAGCGACGAGGAGCAAATAAAACACATTTACTGAGGAATTACTCTGATTGTTACGGTTCAACGTGCTGCAGTGTGATGTTAAAGGAATAGTTCACCAAAAAAATGAAATTCAGTCATTATTGACTCACCCTGATGCTGATGAATACTCCGGAGTTGTTTTTTATTCCTCAAAGTTCATCTGGAGACCCGCGAGGCCGGTTCGTAGCCCAACCAAAACTTTATATAAGAGTAATAGGACCCGACACAAAAACGTCCATAAAACTACACAAAAACCATTTAAGGGAAAACAAGGAGTTTCTATTTGGTTATAAAAAAGTCTCATGTTAATGTGGATGAATCTACGTTACCCACACTTGTTAATGGGCCCATTTTCGATAAATATATCGTTTTGTCTCCCTATCGTTATTTTGTTATTATTAGTGGTGGTGGAAATGCTGGGCGAGCCGACCAGCGTTTCTTTACTTTTGGTTTCGCGGACGCTCATGGGAATAACACCGCCGAATCGCTGTTTATGGTCGGAACTACGACGGTAACTGAACCTCTTTGAACCTCTGACTTTAATTCTTGATGAAACATGAAAACATGAGTCTGTCTTGCGCTGGTCAAAGAATTTCACAGTGCGCGGAGGCTCATAAATGTAGTGTGGAAACACTTCGCTTTTCCAAAACTCCTCGTTGTCCCTTTAATATTCCTCCACACTGCTCGTCCACTGCAATCCAAGTGTCCTGAAGGGAGATAGTCCAGAGTTTACTGGAAACAACGTCATTTAGGCCTTTTTTATGACAATAATGTATATATATAATGTTGACAAAGTGACGATTTTATTATGTCCATTGTGTCTTATTTTGAAATCTACCGGATGCTCTGTGTGTTTGATTTCCTGTCTAGGTCGATCTGATTCCCATAATTTGACATGTATTGGGCGAGTGGGCGTGGACTCTGTACGGATCAGGGTGGAGTGGGTTCATGTGGAGATTGGGGGTAACAGTCCTGTCAGTTGTTGCTGTTGCTGCCGGACGGTTCATGTGAAATGCATTCTGGGATACCGGCTGTATGCATCAGTGTGATACAGGTTGCAGGAGGAGAACGACCATGCAGAAGCTGTGGTGACGGTTCAGAGCATCGCGTTAATAACTGAGATCTGTGAACACGCAGCTTCACAAAAAACATCAGATAAAAGCAAATTACAAGTTGTAGAACCTCAGATTTTTCCCTTTTATCTACGGCTTTGAATGTTGAACCTTTATTGTTCTTTCTGTCTGACTCTTTTCACTGGGAGAGGTGAGTCGTCCTCGCAGCACTGACGAGCAGCAGCAGGAGTTAACCTTTTCCTGCAAACACGGCTTTCCAGCTGCTCGGGGAATAAAAGGCCCGGCTGCGATCTGCTCTGATTTAACAATAAGACCAGAAAAGCACTGATGGAAAAAATGTAGCTTCAAATGGCTTTTGGCTCAGCGGCGGCGGTGGTAGTAGCGGCGGCGGCCCACCGTGCGTTCCCCCCGGTGACGGGCAGGATGAGCTGGTCAGTGGACGGTATCGACGGCAGCATCCTGTCTGATCTACCTCTGCACCTCTGACTCAGTGTGCAGCAGGTCCAAGTGTTCAGTTACTTAGCAACTGTCGCCACGGGCCACGGGGTTGGCAGCGGGGACTGCAGGGAGTCGGCGGTCAACAGCGGCTGCAGTCGCTCGCTCGCCTCCGGAGACAAACACATGATACCGGTTTCTACTCCACACAGTGTGAGAGAGAGTGTGTGTTTAGGTGTGTGTGTGTGTGTGTGTGTGTGTGTTTAGGTGTGTGTGTGTGTGTGTGTGATGCTCCCGGACCGGGCCGAGCCCCTCGCAGCAGAGGAACCATCAGCCAGCGGGTGAAGTGTTTCACATCAACGTGCTAAATGAAGTTGAGCTCTGGTTCAGACTGCAGCTGCGGCTGCTTAAAGAAATCAATGTCTCTGTTACATGCGACGCCAGTGTGTGGCCGTAAGGAGACGGAGACCTTAGACCTCTTTGTTTAAACAATAAATATTGTTATCATCTCAACAATATGAACTTAAAGGGGACTTGCCGTTTTTTACAATCTGGACCTTATTTCTAGCATAAAATCCGATCATTTCCTCCCCCAGATAACTTTGGTGTCATTACAAGTGGTTGTGATGAAATGAGCTCCAGCCGAGAGCTGCGTATATCCGTATAATGGAGTCTACAGGGCAGCAGAATGCAGCCTCTAAATAACACATTATCTGCAGAGAAACTCCTTCATTTCACCAATATTTAGTTCTGATAGGCTAGTGCTATTCCCCTCTGAGTCCGGGGTTAGCTGTTATCAACATCCGGGGTCTGTAGGTTGACCTACTGACCTCTGACCTGGATGATGTCATCTCCGACCGCTGCCCGGCTCATTCTGATAATAATCATTCTGCTTCGGCATTCGGGTCCATTTTTATCTCAACTAGCCGGAGCTTTAGTGAGTCCAGGTTGAGGAGAGGAAGCCGGTGGAAGCTGAACTTCATCCAGCTGCTCATTTTGTTCTGACAAGTCGGAAACACGCAGAAACGAACCGTAGCATTAGCCGTAGCAACAAACCGCGCCGCGCGGCGCTCAGAGATGACATCATCCAGGTCAGAGGTCAGTAGGTCAACCTACAGACCCCGGATGTTGATAACAGCTAACCCCGGACTCAGAGGGGAATAGCACTAGCCTATCATAACTAAATATTGGTGAAATGAAGGAGTTTCTCTGCAGATAATGTGTTATTTAGAGGCTGCATTCTGCTGCCCTGTAGACTCCATTATACGGATATATGCGGCTCTCGGCTGGAGCTCATTTCATCACAACCACTTGTAATGACACCAAAGTTATCTGGGTGAGTAAATGATAGTATTTTATGCTAGAAATGAGCTCCAGATTGTATATATATATAAAAAAAACGGCAATTCCCCTTTAAGGTCCACTTACTCTTAAATTCACAGTTTTCCTCCACACATGGGCGGTGACATCGGAGCACCAGGTTATTGCTCAGTGACATTTTTCATTTTTCACATCCAATATCAGAATTTCTAAATAGAGTATTTATTATTTAGGCTGTGGAAAGATCCTGTTAGTGGCAAATGAAGGTTCATGTTCTGCAGTTTCAACACCGACTTTAATGCATCTGGGGCGTTTCCACTGCAGGGACTTCGGGGTTATTTACAGGGCGGGGGCCCCGGGGCCGTTGGTACGTCTCTCTAAAGGAGGAACCGCCCATGAAGGAACGATCACCTAAAACTTTTATGGGGGCTAAATGAGTCAGAGTCGCTGCTTCAGGGTAGGAACTGTAGGCCTGAGGTTTACTCAGAGCAGGATATGATGCGGACAAAAAGCGCCATAATAAGTAGCATCTTTAAAACTCGACAGAAGAGGAGGAAGGAGATTTGGAGCAAACCTAAACTTAGACATTTTGTTCAAATTAAAGAAGATTATTGTATAGAACCATATTTGATGTTAAACTTGGTGAGGGGGCGGAGGTCTCTGTGTACACAGCTGAGATCTGGCACTTTGCCTTTAACAGTTGAAGTAGAGAGCTATAAGGGTTACACCAGGAGAGCAGCGTTTATGTGTTTTGTGTGACTTTAATATTGTTGAAGATATTTCTACCCATTATACTACATTATTCTGGATGTCTGAGCATGAAATGTTGTGATGTTTTTTTTAAAGAGGAGATCTATGTCCAAGCTATTCATTGATAAAGCTTGGAAAATCATAATCTACTGTTTATTGTTCCGTATATCCTGGAAGTTCTGCTTTGTCTTTTTCACCTCTCTTTTTATTTTTTTATTTTAAGATGACACACTAGCCACTCTTGAAGTGTTCAGTACTATCTTATAAGCCTGTGTGGACAAAAAAAATGTGCATGACAATCAAATAAAACGAATAAATAAAAAAAAAGAAAGCCTCTACATGGCCAGAAAAATTACAACAAGAGCAGCAGTAAAAGAAGACAAAAGGTATGACAACATTGACCCTAACACTTTTTGTCCACCTTGGTGCATAAAGGTCACATTTGTTCAATATAAACTTAATTGCCATGGCTACTGGACTGTTCAGTTCCTGTTCATAACTCACTTCACTTCTTCAGAGATGAGAGTTTATTACACTGTCACATCATCAGTAACTACTGGATGTACTCTACAGTGGTGGAACTTGGTTGAGAAATGCATGGTTCCCAGAGGATGAATCCTCCAGTTCAGCTCATTTCCTGGTGCTGAAATACTGTGCAGTTTGTAATGTTATGTCTTTACTGTCTCCAGGAGGAAAAACCAAGGGGGCAGTTGTCGGTCTGAGAAGTGAAGCTCACTTCCGCGTTACAAAAAACTGCAATCCCCTCGGCTTCCTCTGGGGGCTGGCTCCAGAAGGGAGCAACTCCAATTGAGCCCCATGTTAAAATCGCAGACTTTACAGCTTAAAAAAACATATTTACAGATGTTACTGGTTCAAAATTGCGGGGTTTGTCCTGCACTGCAGGATCGCGTGATCGCGTGACTTTTCACCACAACTGTTTTCCTCTAGGTGGCAGCACCGTACTAAATACTGCTCAGACGTTTTGGGGACAATGCTGACAGCCTGATAGCCGCGATTAGGAGTGGCGCTGTTCATGATACAGAATACAAGAGGATGAAAGGAGAACTAGCTGCAGACAGTAAATAATATAGTAGCCTCGTTTTTCAATGACAAAATGTAACGACGGCAGCTACAGTAGACTATAGCCCACGTCTCACTCTCTTTTTTCGGTCATCTGTCTCGTCATCTCCAAAATGTGTTTTTAAAATGAGCCAACTACACTACTGTCATTACTCTCGTTTTTATGCAGCATATCAGACAACATACTAGTGTACTCGTTATTGCCAAAATGTCACATAATTTCTCACAATATAAATAGGTCAAATAAATATTTTTGTCCCGTGCGTAATTGTCAAGATCCGCATTTCGATTAAACTCGCCTTTCTTCTTTTGTACGAGTTGTTGGACAACTGCATTTTCATTTTATTTACTTATTTCCCTGTCCTAAGACATGTTTATGGATACACAGTTGAACATATTGTCATTTTTCCCTCGGCATTTTCCCTCACTTTGCTGAATATCTGTTGATTCATGTCATAAACACGAACATTAAAAATATCTGGTGTTTATTAAAAATAGCCTACATGTTGTTCTTTCAAATCAGTTGTTGTTCATTGTAGAACAATAGGGTATTAATACGGTGATTTATATACAGATATTGATCGCGCAGTGTGACCACAATCAATCACTACGCACGGAGGAGTGAGGGACATTTGAAACAGCTGTATCAATCGTCCCTGCAGGGACTACTGACACTTTAACCTGTTTTGCCTCTAAAATTCAAAACTATGACATTTCATAGTTTAGGACCTGTTTATGTACGAATTCATCTGTTGTTAGGTCATATTATTATTGCATGAAACACACAATACAACTTTTGATCACAAAAAAACTACCGCACGTAACATTTTACTTTCCGTAGTAAAAAACAGGTTCGCGCTAATTACTTTTGAATGGCATGACGTAATTTCACGAGCTTTCCCAGGATTGGTCGGTGTTGAGTGCTGAACATAGTGACAAAATCTGACGGCTCAAGCTTGTGTGGTTTTCGAGGAAATCGCTGTGTATCAATCGTCCCGTGTATCAATCGACCCGGCTCTCCCCTACTGTGCAGTAGTGCCGCAGATTTCTCACTCCGCACCTTGTTTGAGAGTGCAGCTGGATGATTTCTTGTGAATGAACGGGTCTGTGTCACTTTGGGGCTGGGCGATAAAACATAGGATAAATAACTTTCCCTCGATAGAAGACGCGGCCGATACAAAGTCGTTTCATTCATCCATTTTTTGACAGACAACACAAACAGCCAGTGATAATGAGAGTGGTGACACCGTCAGCCATGCAGCCGGCCTGGACTTTTTATTTTTAATTATTATTATTATATTCTCCCCGGCTACGTTGGTGGAGATCTCCCACACAGTAAAAGATTTAGGCAACACATTCTTCCAGCTGGCTGTTTTTCTTCCAGTTACAGAAAGTAGCCTATGTGCAAAGTACCACATTAACATCTCTATTCATATAACGCCCATCGAAACAGCTGATTTACATGTCGGCCGTATGGCGATTGGCCATTCACGCGGCTTTGTTCTTGGTTTCGGCCAATCAGCTTATAAGCACATGGCTAATTATCAGCTTTCAACCAATCGCACTGTTTTAATGTGTGTGTGAAAGTTATTTTCTTTAGTTCATTTTCGTTTCTTTTGGATTTTTTTTACAACAATGTATCAATATAATATTGTTTTCGTTTCATTTCGTTATAAAAATCAATCCCTTTTCTTTGAAACAATGAGATTGAGCAGCTAAAAACCAGACCAGTTCAACTGTAGCGATTTTCATAACACTATCGCTCCGGATCAGAGGTACTAAGATGCTGATTATTAACTCAATAAACTCAACCATGGCTTGTCTTATTCAAAGATGACGTTATGTACACAAACATTTTTATCATGTGATCAACAACTCACATGTGTATTCTCTTTGTTACAAGTGTAATTTAACACATATGTTGGATGATCGCGCTGTTTTATAACTTTGAATGTAAGTTGACATTTGTCGCAAACGCCCCACCTATGCGGGTCGTTTGAGACACAGAGGAGGGACGGTTGAAACAGCATGTTTTAAACAGAAACTACTGACATTACTCTCGTTTTTATGCAGCATATCGGACAACATGCTAGTGTACTAGTTATTGCCAAAATGTCACATAATTTCTCACAATATAAATAGGTCAAATAAATATTTTTGTCCCGTGCGTAATTGTCAAGATCCGCATTTTGATTAAACTCGCCTTTCTTCTTTTGTACGAGTTGTTGGACAACTGCATTTTCATTTCATTTACTTATTTCCCTGTCCTAAGACATGTTTATGGATACACAGTTGAACATATTGTCATTTTACCCTCGGCATTTTCCCCTCACTTTGCTGAATATCTGTTGATTCACGTCATAAACACGAACATTAAAAATATGTGGTGTTTATTAAAAATACATGTTGTTCATTCAAATCGGTTATTGTTCATTGCAAAACAGTTAGGCTATTAATTTGGTGATTTATATACAGATATTGATTGCGCAGTGTGACCACAATCACTACGCACGGTGGCGTGAGGGACATTTGAAACAGCTGTATCAATTGTCCCTGCAGCGACTACTGACACTTAAACCTGTTTTGCCTCTAAACTTCAAAACTATGACATTTCATAGTTTAGGACCTGTTTATGTACGAATTCATCTGTTGTTAGGTCATATTATTATTGCATGAAACACAAAATACAACTTTTGATCACAAAAAAACTACCGCACCTAACATTTTACTTTCCGTAGTCAAAAACCGGTTCGCGCTAATAACTTTTGAATGGCGTGACGTAATTTCACAAGCTTTCCCAGGATTGGTCGGTGTTGAGTGCTGAACATAGTGACAAAATCTGACGGCTCAAGCTTGTGTGGTTTTCGAGGAAATCGCTGTGTATCAATCGTCCCATGTATCAATCGACCCGGCTCTCCCCTACATAATCATCAAGTCATAAAGCAAGACAGGCTTTATCATATTACAATAAAATGTGATTTAGGCAGGGTATACAGTAGTTAGTTCTAGTTTAATAGCCTAGAGTTTAAGCTGTGGATTACTGCACAGATCACTGAGTCATCCGCCTGTCGTCCTCCGTTCTCACAGATGCCACCTGGCGGTTGTTTTGGCACATTGAGGCTTTTCATTAAAACCTCTTGTCTCGCCAAAGAAAAAAAATGCCTGATTCTTGTGCCGTCTCGCGTGGACCACGCGTGAAGTCCGCAATTTTGAACCAGTAACATCTGTACAGCCTGGTACATTATATTTTTTTGGTCTCAACCGATAGTTTCTACCCCCGCACACACTCTGAGGGGGGTGAATTTAAAAAAAAAAAACTCTACTGTTTCACTGTTATTAGGTTTAAAGTTCTGGCCAATTAGGGCGCGGAAACGTTGAGTGACAGGTCCGGAGACCGCTGCTACGAGGCCAGTGGGCGGGCCCTCGGCCGGCTAACGGCCGCACCGCTCCAAATATGGCAAGTAAAATCCAACATGGCGCGGTTCAAACCCCCGTAGTAGCGGCACAAAACAGACTCCCCCAAACCAATGGGTGACGTCACGGGTGCTACGTCCATTCTTTTTACAGTCTATGGGAAAAACCAAAACCTGCATTGACACCTCATCGAGCTGTGATGGACGTAAATGTAAAGTTTCCTTTTGGATCTGTGTTTGAAGATCTGGACTGGAAACTCCAGAAGGTGAAAGACCTGGTTCTCCCAGTCTGGTCTGATCCAGTTCGGTCTACTCTGGTCTGGAGGAATCTGCAACCTGCAAAAACCCTCACACGAGACCCTCAGTAGTAATCCATTAACACATTCTCATTATTATTATTCATGTCATTGACAGAAATATAAAACGTTGGTGTTGTTGTGCTCTAATGTCAACCCCCCCACCCCCCTCCCCTCTGGATTTCTGCCTGTGATGAGGTGTGAGCCGTCGGAGCCGGGACAGGAGGTGTTACCTCAGAGGAAGGTGTTACTCCAGTGTGAGATACCACTTCTTTCTTTTTTTATTTCTTAAGGAATAAAACGAGCCGAGCTGCAGAGTAAGTGAGAGGTGAACATGAAACTATGAAACGACCACACACACACTCATACTCATGTTTGTAAGAAATAACAACAACCAATCTGTGTTATTGCCACTAATATTTCCGTATTGTGCAGTCGCAGCCCAACCAACCGCTGACATAAGCATCCAATCATTGTTTCTAATGAATCTCACCTTTTTTCCCGCCAGCAGTGTGTTCATACGAGCACCCATCCAATCATTTATCTTTTGTCTGCTTGGTAAAAAAAAAAAAAAAGCCTCCTGGAGGACATTATTTTCCGTTATTACAATATGAGGGATTATAATTGTCCTCCCGCAATTACCTTCCCTCCTCCAGAGGCTTTGTCACTGGGAATGATTGGCCTCTAATATTAACCCAAATGCATTTAATCAGCCGGTGCAGGTTCCTCGTGCCGTATAATCACACTTGCAATTAAAAATGTATTACCTCTCTGCCTGTTAGGCCGGACCGAGCTGCCGGAGCGCCGGTCAGCCGGGCCAGCGTAATTAGCATTATTTTAACCGCCGAGCGGTGCAGCCTCCTCCTCCTCTACGCTGTAGCCTGCCAGCAGCCGCTGAGCCGACACCGCACTCCGCTGAAACATGTCTGGTATATTGATGTGTTGATGAGAAGAAGTGATCGCCGCTGACACGTCTTTTCTGGGGTCATTCCTACAGTATGTTCCCACTGCCTTATGTTCCCACATTTCTAACATTTTTTTCCCACTGAAAATTAGGCCCTATGTTCCCATTACATCACACCCATAGACATCTTTCCACATGTAGCAGAGCGTCCGCCATGTGAAAATCTCAAATATGGGAACAAAGGGCTCTGGGAACATAAGGTTGTGGGAACATAGGCATGGACCCGTCTTTTCTTGCATTCAAAAAAGGTTTATTACAAGAAAGAACAATGTCACAAAAATGCAGAATCCTGGAGCATCTCTGGTGCCAATGTGAGATCTCTCCTCTTTTGGCCCAAAGCCCTATAGCCTTATATACATTTTCTAACTCCAAAAACTCCACCTTCTCTAAACAGAAGCTATAGACGTTTAGCCTTTAGTCCAAACACACTGCAAAAACTCTAAATCTTTCCAAGAATATTTGTCTTATTTCTTGTCAAAATGTCTCATTTCTAGTCAAAACTAAATTTTTTTTCACTTAAAATAAGACTCATCACCTAAAAATGAACTTGTTTTGAGATCATTTTCACTTGTTTCAAACTAATTTTCAATTGAAATAAGTAGAAAAATCTGCCAGTGAAAGCAAGTTTTTTGTGCTTGTAATAAGAAAGAAAAACTTGTTCCACTATCAGATTGTTCTACTTCTTTCAAGTGAAAATATGCTTGAAAGAAGTAAAAAGTGTCTAAAAACAAGCTGCTTTTTAATGTGATGAGTCTTATTTTAAGTATAATGAGATTTGTTTTGACTAGAAATTACATTTTGACTAGAAATAAGACAAATATTCTTGGTAAGATATTGAGTTTTTGCAGTGCAAAGCATCAATTCACATTATAACAGGTCATTTTCCTTACACTTGAAGAAGAAAGTTAGATAATTCGAAAATATAAAAGCAAAGAATTTCAGATGCATGTAAATGTACTGTAATGCACCGTAGAGTCAGCGGAGCCAGAAGAACCAACAGACAGAATGGAAGCGGAGCAGCGTCCCTCCTCGGGCTGGCGAATGGAGGTCAGGCGGTGTCACTTTGTGGAGTTAAATGCGGCTCGGAGCAGGAACAGCTGAGTCACCGGGAAAAAAAAATAAACTCACCTGAACGACCTGCAGATGCTGAGGCTCGGACGGCAGAGTCAGGACTTTGTTGCACTTGTTTTCACTTAGTTTTTCTGGAGTTTTTTTTTTTTTTTTTGGAAGAGGAGCGTCTGAGTGTCCATTAGCTGAAAGCTCTTATGTCTGCGCTGCCGGCAGACGGCCAACCTCACACATTCACACTCACACCTACAAAAACCCAATAAACCTGGTGAGAACCCGTAGGAAGAACACATAAACTCACACCCGGAAAAGGTCGAACCCATGAGTCCACCACCGCCGTGTGCATTCACAGTTAAGTTTTATTTTATTGATCTTGTGGAGGAAATAAAAAAAAAACAGCCCTTTTGCCAACTAAACTCTCTCTCTCTGCTTCCTCATTAGTCTGCCATCCTGCTCTCTGCTTATTTCGTTTCCCTGCATCACAGCCCTGCAGCCTTTTCCATTTCTAAGTAACAGTTTCCTTGTTTGCCTGCCCACTCGCTCTCCTGTCTCCCTCTTTACACCAGTTGTTCTGTTACCTGGTTAGTTCGTTAGGATATTTGCCGGTCAGCCAATTTTTTTTTTATTTTTTTTTTCAGCTTCTTCTCTGTCAGACACGTCCCCTCGACTTAAATCAGCTCATTAGGTGCCCTCGTTCTCCACCAATCTAGTCCTTCGTCTTTCACACCACATGAACACAGCAGCGGCAGCAGCAGCAGCGGGGCCATTACGTTAGATGGAGAGAGCGGTGTAAGCCTCAGTGACTGAGCAGCAAAGGTTCATCAAAACTGAACTTTGACTCTCTCATATAATCACTTTCAAAACAAGCAACAACCATCCAACTGCATCTCATCACTGATGCAGTGTGTGGGGAAAGTTAAGTTGAACAGTAGTCAGTAAAAAAAAAAAAAGTTTGTACAGCAGCTGATTCCTGAGTGATGCAATAAAAACAGAGCAGATTTCAGAACAAAAGACATTAAAGGCTCCATGTTTTCTTCCTCTTTGTGTTTTATTTTAAAGGATTGATCCATGAGAAGATCTAAAAACGATCTCAGTGTAGAAAAAAACATGATACAATAAAAAATAGAGCAGATTTCAGAATAAAACACTCAGAGAAACCAAATCCTTCAAAGTGTTGTTGGATGGATGGTGTCGTCCAGGTGGTGAGGGGGCGGGGCTTAGTTGTGACATCACAAAGTGACAGGAAGTCCTGACGGCTGGTTTTAAGGCTCAGTTTCTGAATACAGGCTGTGTGCATTTCTCTGTGGACTGAGACTTTGATACTTTCACAGTATTAATATAGAACCTAGAGCTGCTTTATAATCACACTACACATGGACATCTACCTTTATACTGTATGGAGCTTTAATACAAACATCTACCTTTATACTGTATGGAGCTTTAACACAAACATCTACCTTTATACTGTATGGAGCTTTAACACAAACATCTACCTTTATACTGTATGGAGCTTTAATACAAACATCTACCTTTATACTGTATGGAGCTTTAACACAAACATCTACCTTTATACTGTATGGAGCTTTAACACAAACATCTACCTTTATACTGTATGGAGCTTTAACACAAACATCTACCTTTATACCGTATGGAGCTTTAACACAAACATCTACCTTTATACCGTATGGAGCTTTAACACAAACATCTACCTTTATACCGTATGGAGCTTTAACACAAACATCTACCTTTATACCGTATGGAGCTTTAACACAAACATCTACCTTTATACTGTATGGAGCTTTAACACAAACATCTACCTTTATACTGTATGGAGCTTTAATACAAATATCTACTTTTATATTGTCTTGTCTGAGCTGTAAACACATTTCCTTTGGGACAACAAAGTTTATATAATGTTTTTTTAGTGTCCTTCTCTTTCCAATCCCAAACAAATGAAAGTCTCGGTGGCTGATCTGTGGTGGTTGATGACGTGCATATAATAAAACAAAGAGTGTCCAAACTAAGTTTCACTGATAACCAATATTTCCAATAAGTCATTTTATAAATAAAAAGTTCCAACATGGTGGAACGACACGACATGCAACAGACCAGCCCTTTGACTTTCTTTTATTTGGGAATGGAAAGAGAAAGACACTGATTGTCTCAAAGATACAAATAGCCCTCATGCCCCTCATGCAGTATACACCACTTCCTGTTTGAAAAGGAAGTTCACCAAAAAAAAAAAAAAAAAAAATGAAACACAACATTAACACAAAATCAAAAGCTGAATGGTCCCACTTTAAAAATAGATGTACGACTATCCCTCTGTTTTTTCCTTTAGTTTATTTCCTATAACTTTTGGCCTTATTCTTAAAGGGACATTGTGTAACTTCTCCTGTTATCTATTCATGAAAATCGAATTGTTTTTCATTAACCAGTAATCCCCCCCATCAACAGACTGAAGCGTTACACTGATGCTGCATTCACCTGCAGTCGGGCAGACGGCCGTTGCTGACAAACCAGATGTCATTTTAGTCACAGAAGTCCAGAGAAAGCCGGTAAAACGTGGGTCGGGTCAACAATACCACATCGCCATGACAACATATTGTCACGTGTATTGTTTTGCCTCGTGCTGGCGGACCACTTGTTTACATAGAGGCTTGTTTATGCCGTTACGTGCAGCGGCTGTCGTCCGTCTGCCGTCTGCCCAATTTCACGTGAATGCAGCATGAAAAATACGACTGAGTTGCTTGCGATATACGTACAACCGCAACGCTAGTTGGGAGGAATTCCTACACAATGTACCTTTAATGGTTGTGTGTTTTGCTTATTTCTGTCGTCTTGTGGTGTTGTAACGGTCTCCAGCTCCGGTGGACTTTGCACATTTGGATTTCTTGTCTTGTATTTTCCCTGCTGAACAAACACACTCTGGAACCTTGAATCCACGCTGCAGAAAAGCTCCGTCTTCTCTTCTGTGACTGTTTCACTCTCTGAGTCTCGACTCCCTGCAGTGACGACATCAGGAAACGTGGTAAACACCCAGGGCCGCTGTATGGGGAAGAAAGGTGATGATAATTCTAGGGGCCCAGCGCCCAGTGGGGCCCACAAAAAACCCCAGTAGTCTAATCTTTGTATGACTGAATTGTTATGCATAAGACCCTGACTAATACTCATTGTAATGCAGCATTAGCATCAAAACAAAGTAGGCTAAATAAAAAATTATAATACATAAGTAGTCTAAGAAAAAAAAGTGGAAAAGTCAGGGGACAGGGGCCCACTTTAGTATTCTTTCAGGGGCCCCAGAATTCCTAGCAACGGCCCTGTAAACACAATCATCTAAATCCTTGAATATTAAACCTGGTGTGAGTGTGTGTGTGAGTGTGTGTGTGAGTGAGCTGCTGGCTGCAGGTTCAGGTTCCCAGTGCGGAGCAGCGGGCCGATCGATGCTGCAGCAGCGGAGGATGTGCCGTCGACCAATCGCCTGCGTGATCTGCAGGCCGCTCCCGGCGCCTTC
Source organism: Trachurus trachurus (assembly GCF_905171665.1). Classification (NCBI taxonomy): domain Eukaryota; kingdom Metazoa; phylum Chordata; class Actinopteri; order Carangiformes; family Carangidae; genus Trachurus; species Trachurus trachurus. The sequence continues at coordinate 3,743,279 of NC_139894.1, forward strand.
GTGCTCTTTGGTTCGGCCGCTGACAGCCGCCTCCATCACCGCTGATGTGTGGCTATAAAAAAAAAAGAAAAAAAAGTAAATCGAGCCGGGCGTGCTGGTGGCTCTGATGCTTTGATTACCCCGAGGCCTGCAGCTGCCGCTCTGTCCAATTAGTGTTATGGATGAGCTTCGTCTCCTCCCTCTCTCCCCCCCTCCTCCTCCTCCTCCTTACTCTCCCTCCATCTTGGCCCCTGGCCGGCGTGTCGGCCCCCGGAGCCAGACAGGCAGTCGCTGGACCTCGGGGACCTTTATCGGAGAACTCATCCAGCAAAAAGAGGAGGAATCTTTTGAAGTCGGCTTGTTTTCACCTGAGAATCCGACTGTAAAGGTGTTGTTCCCACTCCGCCGCTGAAGAAACGGTGTAATTGGTACAGTTGGCCACATTTTCTCCAGGAAAAACCATCCAGAGGCGCTGACTTCACATCAAGCCTGTTAACTCAAAGTAATCCATCTGCTGTGGGGATCATTACCAGCAGACAGGAGTTAACCCGGGTCAGAGATCCAGGTCCACACACACACACACACACACACGGAGTAAAGCTACAATCTATAATCAGACGCTCTCAAAATATTAATGAGATGCTGCAGGATGAGTCATGTAGAGAGATAAATGAGATCTGTTTTATCTGACAGTAAAGTACACAAAGAATACATTTAATAAAATAACAAAATATGACTTCATCTTCCATCTCCCATTGATCCAATAAAAAAAATAGAGCAGATTTCAGAATAAAATACAAAAAAAAAACACTAGAAAAAACTAAATCCTGCAACTTGTTGGATGGTGGGTCCAGGTGGTGAGGGGGAGGAGCTTAGTTGTTACATCACAAAGTGACAGGAAGTCCTGACGGCTGGTTTTAAGGCTCAGTTTCTGAATACAGGCTGTGTGCATTTCTCTGTGGACTGAGGCTTTGATACTTTCACAGTGTTAATATAGAACCTAGAGCTGCTTTATAATCACACTACAAAAACTCAGGATCTTTCCAAGAATATTTGTCTTATTTCTTGTCAAAATGTCTCATTTCTAGTCAAAACTAAACTCTTTCCACTTAAAATAAGATCATTTTCACTTGTTTCAAACAAATTTTCACTTGAAATAAGTAGAAAAATCTGCCAGTGTAAGCAGGTTTTTTTGTGTTTGTAATAAGAAAGAAAAACTTGCTTCACTATCAGATTTTTCTACTTATTTCAAGTGAAAAATCAGCTTGAAAGAAGTAAAAAGTGTCTAAAACAAGCTGCTTTTAATGTGATGAGTCTTATTTTAAGTAGAATGAGATTTGTTTTGACTAGAAATAAGACAAATGTTCTTGGTAAGATTTTGAGTTTTTGCAGTGCACACTACACATGGACATCTATACCTTTATACTGTACGGAGCTTTAATACAAACATCTACCTTTATACTGTATGGAGCTTTAACACAAACATCTACCTTTATACTGTATGGAGCTTTAATACAAACATCTACCTTTATACTGTATGGAGCTTTCATAGAAACATGACAACATGGAAACAGCAACACAAGCACACTGCAGCATCACAATCCTCCATGTGAAAAAAAACCAAACTGCGCTGCACAAATATTACGTTTCCGCAAACAAAACCAGCAGCGAACGTGTGGAGCAACAGCAGAGTGAGACATGTAGCTATAGTGAGGAGGAGGAGGAGGCGGCAGCAGCTTCTGTCAAGACAGGTAAAGAAAATAATGACTGAGTGATTTATGGAGGAAGCAGCAGGGTTAATGGAAGCAGGTACGGAGAAGTGTATTAATACTTGAGTTTGTCACGGTTTTATTATCAGTCTGTCTGGCGGCTGCAGCAGCTGTACGTCTCCACGGTGTGCACTCGTCAGCGGTGCATCTCCCCTGGGATCAAAGCTACTGAGCACATTAAACAGCCATCTCCCAGCTGCTTTACACTGATTTTTACTCGTCAGACAAGAAGAAATACATTTCAAAGTGAGAAAGAGAGAGTGTGTGTGTGTGTGGGGGGGGGGGGGGGGTGCAGAGATGCACAAAGCAAGACACCAACCAGAGTCACCGACATTAGCCCAGTTAGTGTATGACAGCCTGTGGGTGACATGTCCTCCTGCGTTTCTGCTTTCCATCTGCAGGAATAATCCCCGGTCCAATCCACCTGTCATACAAATCCCCCCCCCACCCCCACCTTACCCACTCCCCCCTTTGTGCATGTTTTATTTATGAGTGTTTCATGAATAGATGTCCTCTGTGTTTCTGTCATCCATAAATTGCAGGGTATTCTGGGAGGCTCTGCAGCGTCGCCGTCGTCGTTAGAGCCGAGGTTTTTCCAGAGGTTCGGTTCAGAGGAGGAGGTCAGCGCCTACTGTGTTGCTGCTGCCGCCGCTGCAGAGGGAAGCAGTGGTGGTGGTGGCGTGAGATAATAAATAGGTGCGCAAAAGCAAAAGCGAGAATGCACGAGGAAAAGCCTCTGTTTTTTTTTTTTTTTTGCTCTTTTGTCACCCTGACAGGTGAGACAGAGAAGGAATAGTCCTCGCCTGAAATGTGCGAAACAAGCAGCATCTCAGTGGAGAGCAGGGTGCGAACATGGCGGCGGCTCGCAAACGAACAGAGCAAGGGCACCAAATAAAAAACAAGAGACAGTCACAAACATGAGGCCTCGGCTGGAAAACACACTGATATGTTTATTCTGTGTGCTGCTAGAGTGAGTGGATGGAGTTCATCTCGTCTGTAACGTGGTATATTGATGTGTTGATGAAAAGAAGGGATCACCGCCGACACGTCTTCACTTGTATTCAAAAAAGTAGTTTATTAACAAGAAGAACAGTGTACAAAAAAATGTTGAATCTCTCATGGTGCCAATGTGAGATCTCTCTCTATGGCTCAAAACCACAATCTTTATATACTTTCTCCAAAACTCCACCTTCTCCCCATATAAGGATATAGCTCACCATATTAGGCATTAACTGTTCGACATTAATGGAAGCATTCTGTAAATCCAAACAATACCTGTATCTGTTTAACATACACAGTTCATGTTTTGTGTTCATAAACACAAGACAGGATCGAGCCTATATATAATTTTACGACCTTGGGTTCATCCTTCGGACGAGGCTAAACATTAAGGCTCTGTGAACAACAAAAACACATTCTCCTCGGGTACCTCTCACAAGGGTCACTCATGTCTCATCTATTACTGTAACTAAACACTTTCCTTCAGTTCCAAGAAAAACAGAAAAACATAATGCATGATATTAAAGCAAAAAGTTTAGGTGGATAATACACTACACAGTAACAGACGGATAGAGAGAGAAAAAACTAGCAGAGATTCGAGAGGCACAATGGAGCTCAGAACAATTACACAGAGAAAAGAGACACAGTAATACACACAAAGACTTTTCAAGGTGAGCTGCTGTTTACTGTAACAACAGAGAGCTGGAGGTGTGTTGGTCTGGATGGGCTCAAACAAAGACTGGAACAGGAGTGGGTGGTGTCAGCCCCATCGACGCTTTGTTCCCAGGTCAAAGTAAAACCATCACAGAGGAACTGACGTTGATCTGAGGACTAATTTAAAAAAGAAAAAAAGGACCTGAGTTTATATTTATTCACCAACTGAAAGAACCTGGATATTTATTTTTGAGTTTTTTTTTCATACTGTAGGATAGCAGCAAATAAAAATAAAAAAAAGTACAATTTGAGACAGTAGATTAATGTATAGGTGCTTTTAATACAACATTTATTCACCACTTTATTTTCTCATGATCCATGTTTATTTTATTTTATTTTTATCTAGGGAGGACAATGCACATTAATGAACATAAAATGTAAAGGTGCAAGTGTTAGCCAATGGCTAGTACCCGACTGTAGTCCTCCTGGTAAGGTGTTAAAAGCCATTAAAATGAACACAAGGACATAACATAATTCATAAAACAGGAAAAACACTTACAACAAACACATGTATCCAACATGTTTTCAACTTCCGTTTGACTCAGTAGCATTCTAGCAAGCGGCTAGCTGGTAACGTTAGCCATCGCGGTGCCAAATGTGTCCGGGCTGCTATTAAAGGAAATGTCGGAAAGGCAGGATGTTTAAAAAAAAAAAAAAAAATACTGTCATTCCGACCATAAGAGGCAGGAATTGTCGGAATAATGGGACGTTTTATAGAAAATTAAGTGTTGCCATATAATTAGCCTATGTCGGACTGGTGGGATGTCGGAATGGTGGTTGCCCCCCTGTGGGAACAAAGGGCTGTAGGAACACAGGGATGTGGGAACATAGGAATGACCCCAGTAGGCCTATCCACCACTTTTCCCATGATCCATTGCGTCACACCACAACGGAAGTCGGTTTTAGTAGTATTCTAGCGAGCGGCTAACTGGTAGCGTTAGCCACCGGTGTAGGCACCAAATGTGGGGCTCCGGGCTGCCAAAACCGTTTTGACTAAGTCTGATGTTTGTTAAGTCTATAAAACGAATTATTGAACAAACATTACTATTTGTGTGTGCACGTTTTTGTAATTAGTCATGGTTATCGTAGTTGTTAGCTTTGCAGCAGCAGCAAACTAACATCAGGACGTCAGCTGTTAAAACCCTCCCGTTGTCGGACACGACATGAAACTACTCCAGTTAGCTCAGTCATGTTGGAACTAGGATATCCGCTGGAAAAAATATTTTTATCATGGGCCGTTTATTGAGTTATTGTTTACTGACACTGCTAACGGCTAACAGCTAACGGTTAGCCCAGCTAATCTAAAATGTTTGTTCAACAATTCGTTTTATAGACTTCATAAACATCAGAGTAGTCGCAACGGTGATATAGTGACGTGAAAATGTGACATAGAGCTAAAACCTCGTCCGTATTGTTCTCATTAAAATTACGTGATGATTATAAATAAAGTCATCACGGCCAATGTCTATCAACCAGTCTATGCTATCAACAATACAGTCACGGTTGAATGGAGTGTCATGGCGACACCCAGCGTCATTCTCCGGAAAGTGGTGGATTGCATGAGCATGATGGCACTGCCTGTGAGTGAGTGACCATGTGCGCTGTCCGCCGTCTCAGTACTGAAATATGAATGAATGACAGAGCGTATCACTGCCAGAGAGATGGTCAGGGATGGCGCTGGGCGAGAAGATAGAGTCAGGATTTGCGTGAGCTACTTACACGCCGCCGATCGACAACAGGAACGTGAACACTATGATGTTGGAAGTTTGAAATTTCCAAGTTGGAGTTCCGGCTGAACGCAGCATAATAGTTAGATATTGTCTGACAGGGAAACCGATGCTGCCTGTGTCACATCGACCTGTTTGGCTGAATTGTTGAACTTTGTGTCTCCTGTTACTGAGCTGAGCTAAATATAAAGATAAACCTCATGATCGTGTCTTCGTTGGACTCCACTGGCTAAAAAAAAACTGGTGAGTTTCCCCAAACTGCTCCTTTATGCAACACCTGGCTGTGCTTACATACCCAAATTACACGAGCAAAAAAAAATTAAAATATTTTGGGGCAACCCAGACAGAAAAGCTGAATAATTTAAATCCTCAGTAGTAAATAAGTGTCCTAGTAGCAGAATGCGGTTGCAGGATAACGTGTAATTACAGGAACTGCCAAGGTGTGTCTGAGGCATATGGCTGCTTCTCGCCGGGCGACTGTTGTTTCTCCGCTGGGTTTTAGGGAAGACGGACGCCCGTCTTTGTTCTGGGATTTGTGACAACAATATGTGATTACTGCTGTTTTATTTATGGCCGCCTGCTTCTCTTATTTTCCAGCTTCCTTGTTTGTGTCCCCCCACAGAGGATTTCAGCTGTTGCCAAAGGCTGCGTCCCGGTCATTCATCATTTAAAGGTGCCAGTCAATAAATTATATGAGTGAATGATTCATTCAGGCACTAAGTGCAAGCAAATACTGTGTAAGCCGCTGTCCGTGTTCGTGTACAAAAGAGGAGCTTCCTCTTTAATTCATCAGCCTGTTTCTCACTGAAAACTCTCTGGATTTCTCTGGAAGCACTGAGAAAAAAAAAAACAACAACAAAAAGCTCAGACCTCAGAAATACAAGGATAGCTGCACTGGGAACCAGAGAGCAGCTCCACAAACAAGCACTTTTATTTTATGTTTTTACTATATTTTGCTTCAGTGACAGTAAATACATGTCCTCAAGAACTTGTACTTTACTGGACCAGTAGTAGTACATCCATTTTACATACGGAGCCTCGTCTCAGAGGGAAAATACTGCACTTTCTGCTTCAATACATTTATATGGAACCAGTCTCTGAACCTTTGAGTGCACTTTTCATACTTTCATACAAACATGAACTTATGAAACAGTGGCATCTGCTAGAAAACTGTGTTTCTTATACTGTTTCATTAATGCTGAATCCATCATTGAAAAAAGTATAAAAATATAATCATAAACCCTCTGAAGTCGGCGCCATCGTATATGATGGCGGGGTTATGATTTACCTCATCAAGGATATGTCTGGAATGCCGAAAAAAACTGGATATTTCTGCCTTTCGAGAAAATGATGTGCCAACTTTTGAAGTTCATTTTCGTCAAGATTGTTTCTCCATTGCCTTGAATGATCGCGATTATCGAAAAATGAGTCATAAATGTGATAAATAATGGGTAGATTACGTTTAGATTAAAGCAGAAGTGAGTGGTCCGGTCGTTTTCGCTAATGCTGCGTTCCAGGCAGGCTTTTGAAATCGTAAATTACAGCTTCAAGTCACAACTTACAACTTTGTAGCATTTCAGGCAACCCACTCGTGTTTTTCCGACCTGTTTTACCGGTGAAAGTCACTATAACGGCCACTCGTAACTTCCGACCGGTGAACTCGTACCAGATCGAACTGGTACGACTTCACGGTCGGAAAAATACGAGTTTCCTTGAACGCACCATAACAGTCCTCGTCCCTACGTCGCCACATTCACGGCGTCCCTTGGCTGCACACACAGCCCTGCATGCCGTTCTCTCTCCTCATTGGATAAAAACTGTAGGATACGATAAATGTTTTCTCCTCGACTCAGAGCAGAGCAGAGTGACTGAGAGACCCGTGTTTCAGTCCAAACACTCTATGTAAGTGATTGCTGTCGGAAGATATAACTATTTAAGACTTATATTAACACAAATATATCACTTACTTCTGCTTTAAGTTTGTCCAAAGCCACTGCCTCATCAACTGTTTTCATGCCAGGTGAGTGGGACAGTTTTATAAATAATGTAAATAATATATTTAGTGTCATTATTCTTGTCAGCCTAAACCCCAAGGCCTCAAAGAACAGTTATATAGTGTCTAAAAGTCTAAAAATAAGTTTATTATAATTTTCTGTGTGTTTCCAACAAATATGTGACATTTGTTTTACGTTTTTTATTTTCCTTTCTTTATCTGATCACATAGGTTCTTCTGCATTCATATGACACCTCTGGAGAATAAATATTCTGAAAGCCAAGGTTGTCCTGAAAAAAAACATGTCAATTACTTGATTTTGCATCACAGGGCCGAGGTTTTACAAACATTAATACACAAAGAGAGAAATACTGTATATGACGGCAATGCACAGAATCTGAAGGGTTAAACACATGGTAGATGGGCTCATCAATCCAGCATCAATATGGGATGAATGCTTTAACTAATGATTAATATTGTGTAGTTATTATGAGGTGTTACTGTTGATCAGCGGGTCTGTAAACCATCTCCAACATCCTCACATCTCTGTGTGAAGGATGATGAGACTCTTCTCTGACTCACCGACACTCACAGGTTCAACTGGAGCTCAGGAGGAGCTCAACATTTCCTCCTTTATGACTTCAGTTTAAAACAAGTACAGCTGGAATTGGAGACATTTTTCTTTTCTTTTTGTGTTTTCCAATCTGCCTGTTGCCTCCTCTAAAATAAACTCAGCACCAGTTACAAACAGCACAGCAGGAGCTCGTGTCTCTGGCTCGAAGCCTCAGCTCTGTTTTATTGAAGCTCCAGCGCATCATGTTAGAAATTTAAAAAGATAAAATAAAAACTTCACTCAACAGAAAAAAAGGAGCAAATATCGGATAGTACAAAACTGTTAACAAACCAAACGCCTCCTTTTTTTTTAAAGGGATAGTTCAACAGTTTGGCAAATTGGCCCGTCGCCATAATCCCTATAGTCATAGCAGTAGGTTCGTTACCTTTAATTGTCGGTGCAAGCTATTTTTTAGAACGGCGGAGCAGAGCCGCGAGCTGCTCAGAGCTACGCTACGGAGGCTCATGGGATTTCTTGGTTTCCCTCATCAAACTCATCAAATACACAATCCAACAACTCCACAACGCTCTGGTGGACAAGTTGTGAGCTGCACATTCACCACGCTATGAGATAATAACAGAACGTTACCAGACAGAGTTGTTTTAGAGGGAAATTCATGCAAAACCGCTGATGCGCGTTGCCTTTAGGGACAGTTTTTCATTAAGCAGTCTCTGTATTTACCTCTAAAACAACTCTGTCTGGTAACGTTGTGTTATTATCTCATAGCGTGGTGAATGTGCAGGTCACAACTTGTCCACCAGAGCGTTGTGGAGTTGTTGGATTGTGTATTTGATGAGTTTGATGAGGGAAACCAAGAAATCCCATGAGCCTCCGTAGAATAACTCTGAGCAGCTCACGGCTCTGCTCCGCCATTCTAAAAATAGCTTGCACCGACAATTAAAGGTAACAAACCTACTGCTATGACTATAGGGATTATGGCAATGGACCAATTTGCCAAAAATATCACTTTAATTTTTTATTTGTGAAAACCTCAGACTGGAAATTAACGCCGTAAACCTGAACCTTTCAACAGCTCTAATTACAAAACCGGTTTTCATCAGTGCAGCCTCTTCCTCCTCCTTTTCCTCCTCCTCTTCCTCTTCCTATGTGGTTACGTAACCACCACCATCTTCTGTCGGAGTGAGGAGATTCATTTTCATCTGTCACGGTCTTAATATCTGCCGCCGAGCGACGCAGCGAGCTCTGCGGAGCGGCTCGGAGGCCCCACTCGGCGACAAGAGGCAACTTTCCTTTTTTTTTTTTTTCTTCTTTTTTTTTTCCGGTTGAGTGTTTGTGGAATAAAAGCAACAGGAAGACAGACACAACAACACAACGACAGAGCGGCGCGCGGCACCCGAGGCCATAATTATCCTGTTTGTTTCGAGGCCGCCGTTTTTGTTTTATTCAAATCTCCGCAGGGCCGACGACGGCGGCGGCGGCGCGGCAGCCCGGGAAACTCTCATTTTACTGTCATGTCAGGTTCTGTCAGTGTGAAGACGCTGCTTTGCATTAAGTGTTTAAGGGTTGAGTCTTTTGTTACAGTGCAGAGAGGCGTTTTAACAGCCTCGCCAAATGAGATGCACATTCATCACTGTGAAAACAAGAGGCCAGATCAACATCCTCCGGTTACAGGAGCTGCTTGGTTTGGAGTCAGAGCAGCAAAGAGGTCGGATTCAGGTTGTGGACGTAAGTATGTGGACACCTGAAGATGATTTCTCTATTGTCAGTGACTACTATGTTTTTATTTTATTAATATTTTTTGTTCCTGTCTATATTCTGAAGGTTTTTTACAGAGGGAATTGTTGATATATCATTCATACAACATTTTATTCCAAAAAACATGGCAAAATTAGATATTTTTTAAGGCAGGTGACAGTATTTTCTCATTTACAGAGTGATAAAAAGAGATATCCAAAACCCTCTCTGTAAAAACTTCTGACTCTAATATGTCAACAAAATAAAACAAGAATTTGGAAAGTTGGTTTATCCGTTGTTCAGACTTCGTTCTGGAAATGTATGCAAATTAGTGCATATTTCATTAGATATTGCCTCATTTACATGTTTAAACATAACATTTGACAAAGCTTGTAATACAAAAAATATTTGTCTTAATGTAAGTGATAAAACTGGCAAGTTTCATGGTGATATCTGTTAGTTAAAATGTTTTACCTTAAAATACATTTAAAAAAAACCCATAGGTGGAGGTGGACATTTTTGTCCACTTGAATGGTCATGGATGTTGTTACGAGTGAAAAAAATGAACTTTCATGCTGAAACTCGGGACATCCAGAGTTTACCCAAAGATACAGCTCCTTGCCAAAAATCAGGCCCCAGTGACCTTTCATCTGACCGTGTAGTGGGGAGTTGGGAAAAGTGTGAGAGGTGGAAACGTGAAAACAGCGTATATGAAATATGTAGATGTGTATTAGGCTTGGGCGGTATTACGGTAATACCGTATACTGCAGGTGTTTAAAAATAGCAATGGTATCAGTTTCTATACCGTCATGAAAAAATGCAATGCACTTATATAGGAGATAAGGTGATTATATGTGCAGTAGCACTTATGTGTGGTTGAATTTTCAGTTAGTTTAATATGTTTTAGCCTACTTTTACCCAAAAAAAAAAAGAAATAGGGACGTGCCGTGTAAAAAAAAAAAAAACACTACAACAACAAAAAAAACTGACTTCCTGTATCTGGCCCTTCAAAATAAAAGCTCCATAGCCTTTTATTTACAGTTCGGTCAAATAGATTTTGACTTAATTTTGACAAGACAGGGCTCCAAATGTTGTTTTATTTCCTGCGACCAATTGACCAATGAGATTTTGGTCTGCTAATGTTTAGCCCTATTCAGTTTCTGAATGGTGAAGACACAAGCCAATGTTTGGTAATGCCACTTATGTCATCATTTTACCGTGGTAAAATGTGGAGGAAGTTTGAAGGTATCAAAATTTGGATACCGCCCAAGCCTAATGTGTATTTAGGAGGCGTCTGTCTGTGCATCACGCTCCACTTCCCCTGCACGACCTCCAAAAACAACGTGTGAACACACTGGACCTCACACCTCCTTCTCTCCTCCACCTGTCCACATCGCTCCAACCTCCCAGGTTATTGGATTTTCATGTTTGCTGCTGATTCTGAGTCTGTAGAGACGACGGAGCCAAACACACAGGAGCGATCTGCTGTGACCAACTCTGTTAACATTATTGGCCTATAATTAGATCATGTGACCTACTTTTTTAAGCATATGCTGCTGTAATGATAGCCTGACTCTCGCCAGACCCTTGTAGTTCCGCAAAGCTACGCTGAGCTCCACACAAGGGTCTGGGACTGCTCCATAGGCGATTCATTTCAGAAGGCGGGGCCTTGTAAAAAAAATCTTGTATGTGATTGGATAAACCACTTGTCCGTTATCTTGAATGACGTGCTACTTCAGCCACTCACTGCGAGCCGCCATTGTTGTTTGACTCAAACAGTCGCTTCAGCGCTACGTCACACCTCAGAAAGTCCCGCCCGGCGATCCTGATTGGTTCATTATTTTTTGCTCCGGGGAAGAAGTTTGCATTGGCCTCGAGTCCAGACCCTTGTGTGAAGCTGAGCGTAGCGCCTCTGGTGGAGCTTTGCGGAACTACAAGGGTCTGGCGAGAGCCAGGCTACTGTAATGATGCTTTAACTTTTTTTTATTAACCTTCTGGCTCATAAATAAAGATTGACTCATTTGTCAAGATTCTGATTTATTACTCTGAACTGTAAATATGTTACAAAGCCACATTGTTGTCACTCATTTCCTGGTTTATATGCAAGTAAATGAATGAGTGTGTTGTGGTGTTTTAGCCAATCAGCAGACAAACAGGAAGGAGAGTGGAGTCGGTGTGTGGCGTACGGCTCTTAATGATGCAATAAAGTTTTAATGATTTGAACTGGTGGATTTAATTCAGGTGTCAAGGGCGGGGTGTGTGTGTGTGTGTTAGGGTTAGGACACTATCTGCGTTCAGACTGGGTGTGAACATCTGTCTCAGTTCAGGTGTCCACGCACACACAAGATGCATTCAGGACACGTAGGAGATCTCAGTTCTTAGGTGGTCCGGACCACACTGCAAAAACTCAACATCTTTCCAAGAATATTTGTCTTATTTCTTGTCAAAATGTCTCACTTCTAGTCAAAACTAATCTCTTTCCACTTAAAATAAGACTCTTCACCTAAAAATGAACTTGTTTTGAGATAATTTTCACTTGTTTCAAACATATTTTCATTTGAAATAAGTAGAAAAATCTAGTGAAAGAAAGTTTTCTTTTGTGCTTGTAATAAGAAAGAAAATCTATCAGATTATTTAAAGTGAAAATATGTTTGAAAGAAGTAAAAAGTGTCTAAAAACAAGCTACTTTTTAAAGTGATGAGTCTTATTTTAAGTCTAATGAGATTTGTTTCGACTAGAAATAAGACAAATATTCTTGGTAAGATTTAAGAGTTTTTGCAGTGCACATGTGTGTTTTGTGCTGTAGTGAGACTTTGTGTGTTTGTGTTTGTGTGTGTGTGCGTGTGAGACTGAGTCAAAGTAAACTTTGTGTGTGTGTGTGTGTGTTCATGGTGATGATGGAATATGTTGCCCGGGGCAACAACAGCGAGTGTGACTGTACTGGATGTGCTGTATGTAGCCTAATGGTTCCAGTTAAGAAGAAGTGAACTCGGTGTACCGGCCCTTTAAATAGACCTGGACGTCCACATCGTCAGGACGACCTGGACACGGTCAACCTCCGTCCTCGTCGGCAGCAGCAGGTCAGCGAAGCCCCCCCCCTCCCCAACTTGCCCCCCCCCCCCCCTCCCTCACCCCTCCCAACTTGCCCCGGCAGGTGATCCATCAGCTCCAGGTGGGCGGGGCCAACTGCTGCCAGCGACCAATCACCAGAGAGAAACCCCCAACACCCAAACAGCTGCTACTGCTGGTGCGATGGGGGAAGGGGGAGGGGAGGGGCAGCGAGGGAACCCCCCCACCCCCCCGTCCCTCCCCAGGTGAGAAGTGAGGACGGTTTTAGAAACAGCCAGTGGACTGATGGAGCGTCCGGGACGCAGCAGAGGACGCTGAGAACATCTCGGTCAGGACGCCACGGCGCCCAGCTGAGGACAGCAAGGACACGGGGAGGGGGGGGGGGGGGAGCCGTGTTCCCAAGGACGAGTCAGCTGTGGCCCAGAGGAGGAGGAGGAGGAGGAGGAGGAGAAGAAGCCAGATAAACAGTTAAAGGATCATTTCTCTTTAAAGCAGAAGTAAGCGATCTGGTGGTTTTGGCTATAACTTCTTGTCAGCCGATGGAGTTAGCAGTCCCCGCCCTCGTCCCTACGTCACCACATTCACGCCAAGGGGGCAGTTGTCGGTCTGAGAAGTGAAGCTCACTTCAGTGTTCAAAAAACTGCAATCCCCCCGGCTTCCTCTGGGGGCTGGTGTCAGAAAGCAGCATTCTCCATAGACCCCCATGTTAAAATCGCCGACTTTATATCCTCAATAAACATGATCAAAGCCTGGTGTCAGAACGTGTTTTGGTCTCAATCGATATTTTCTACCCCCGCACACACTCTGAGGGGGGTGAATTTTTTTTTAACTCTACCATTTTACTGTTATTAGGTTAAAACTCTGGCCAATTAGGGCGCGGAAACGTTGAGTGACAGGTCCGAGCAGCTCCGTGGACAGCTGCTTCGAGGCCAGTGGGCGAGTTCTCGGCCGGCAAATCCAACATGGCGCTGTTCAGGCCGCCATATTTGAGTCACAAAAACGACTCCCCAAAACCAATGGGTGACGTCACGGGTGCTACGTCCATGTTTTTTACAGTCTATGATTCACGCACATCCCTTGGCTGCACACACAGAGAGGACCGCCCCTTTATGCCGTTCTCTCTCCTCATTGGATAAATGTTGTAGGATACAAGGAAAGTTTTCTCCTCGGCTTACAGCAGAGCAGAGTGACTGACAGACCCGTGTTTCAGACCAAACACTCTATAGAAGTGATTGCTGTCGGGAGATAGAACTATTTAAGACTTACATATATTAACACACACATTCCTCTTACTTCTGCTTTAAATTTGTTTCCTGTTTGGAAAAAAAGTCAAAACTCAGCGTCCAGATGTTTGACCAGTTCTTCACCATTACACCAGTGCTTCAACAACAGGATGACATCATCATTACAGAGTCAGTTGTGTCTCTGTCACTTCATCTCATTCACTCTCAGTAAGTTCAGAGTCGTTAGTAAAGTAAAGTTCAGTAAGTTCATGTTCTGTTACCTCGGCTCAGTTTGATAACCTCCTTCTCAAAATACTAAACATTCCCAAAAAAAAAAAAAAAAAAAAAAAACTCTTTATCCTTTTAGTCGCTGAATAAAATAAAATACAAAACACACAGTAAAAACTCTAAAGCTCTGACTTTTATTCTAAATCTCTGGCTTTGCCTCAGACACTGAACTTGGCGGCAGAAACGCTGCTGATGAACATAAATGAAAAATAAAAAAGGCAGTGATTTACAATAAAAGCTCAAAGTTTTACATCTCTTTACTTCACGTCTCCATCGTTCTGTGTTTTTCTTCAGAGGAATGAGTTTCAGTGGTTGAACTCAGCGTCTCAGTCGTCCTCATCGATGTTTCTTATCTCCTCCTATTGGCCGTCGGCCGTCGTCCAAACACGACTCTGAACTGAAAACTTCTTCTGCTGCTAAGACAAATCCACAAACCCACATTATGGATTTTTTCCTCCTCTTCATTTTAATTCCAGTAAATCTGACCACACACAGAGACGTTATGAGGTTTCTACATTCAGACAGAACAGGGAATAAAAGCAATGATGTTGTGTGTTTGACTATTAAAAGTAAATTTACACGACTGAGGCTTCATCCAGACTATAATATACTCTATGTGTGTGTGTGCTCTAAATCCTGTTTCCCCACATTTGTGCAAAGTCAGAGCTTCACAGCCTCTGAGCACTTATCACAACAGCCATAAGACTCAGTCTTTGATTAATTCCCGGGCATTAACCTCACTAATAAAGGAATTATAGGATTAATGTTCTCCTAAATGGCTCCGTGTGAAATCTGGGATTCCCTCAGGAGAGAAACGACGGAGCGACGAGCGGTTCCCCGCGAGGAAACAGGGTTCCTCTGTCTCCTCTGTTGTTCCTGGTTTGTTTTGTTTTGTTCTGTTTTGTTTTTTGGTGGGAGAGTTGAGAGCGAACGCTGTCATTTCCCAGCATGTGTCCTGCTGGAAGTAGAGCAGAGCAGACAGGCACCTGAACGCCTCACGCTCCTCCTGCTCCTTTGCAACCTGACACTGTGGTAGCAAACAGGCTAACGATGCTCAGTGTGACCTGTCAGCCTTGTTTGAAGAGAATGATCCTTCAATTTGCACCACATCCATGACCCCTGGACAAAATTTAGACAACAGTTACTCCCAAAATATTTGTGATGGCCTACATATAGAGCTGGGTCTGGACTAAACATGAAAATCACTTTTGATTTTGATTTGATTTTAAAATGTTTAAGCCCTGTTTTTGCTGCAAAAACACAACATTTATATGGTGCTCTATGGGTTTTTTGGCTGGTGACAGCATGTTAGTGATAAAAAAGAGATATCCAAAATTCCCTCGGTGGAAACTTCTGAGTGTCAACAAAATAAAACGAGAATTTTGAAAGGAGCTTTATCCATTGTTCAGATTTCGGTTCTGGATATTAGTGCATATTTCATTAGATATTGCCTCATTTACATATTTAAACACAGAATTTGACAAAACTTGTAATACAAAAAAATATTTGTCTTAATGTGAGTAATAAACTTGGGAAGTTTCATGGTGATATGTGTTAGTTAAATTTTTTACTTTAAAATACATTTTTTTTAAATCCATGAAGGATCATGGATGTGGTTAAAATTCATTACAGGTCCAAAAATTGGACTTTCATGCTGAAACTCGGGACATTCAGAGTTTACCCAAAGACACACCTTCTTGCCAAAAATCAGGCCCCAGTGACCTTTCATTTGACCGTGAGGAGTTGGGGAAGTTTGAGAGGTGAACAAAAATGTCCAGGGATAACAGGAGGGTTGTGGCCAACTTAATTATGACTCCTCAGCAGCGGCCTGACTTCCTGACAGCGAGGAGCATTGTGGGGAATTATCTGCCCGTTGTAGTGCAGTGTGTTAAACATTTTCAAAGGTGCTGATTTGCTTTGGATAATCAGATTTGTGTTGTCGTGGAGACAAAAGCGACAGGAAAAACAAAAACTCAGCGTGTTTGTTGTTGGAGGCGGCTGGAGTCATCGTTGTCGCCATCGCCGTCGTGGTGGCACAAAGAGGACGGTTAGCCGAGCGCTCCATGAATATTCACAGGAAGCATCCCTGGGGGAGGACAGACCCAATTAACAAATCCCATTAATTATCAGACTATCACAACTGATTAGGATACGGCCGTCTGCTCTCGGCTCACCACGGCCCACATTTTCTGCTTCACGGAAGAGTTGGAGAGGGAAAATGAAATGGAAGAGAATAAAAAAAAATAAAAGTAAACCCTCCTTCCCCCCCACCACCACCACCACCGCTGCTGCCGCCACGTACGATCAGCTGCTGCTCGAGTGGCCTCGCTAACACGAGCTTGTTAATACAGAAACACCACAGACTGTGACGAGGGAGCGGACAGCAGGAGATTAATACCAGAGAAAACTCAGCCGGGGAGAGAAAGGCAGAGAAAATCCAAGCTCCATTTGTTCCCTCTGAAGATCCCAGTGTCTCAGGAACCGTCTGATTCCGCTCAGTGGAGGAAAAGCAGCCAGTGGAGTTTTTTGTGGGTTTTTTTTGTGGGGTTTTTTGGAAGAGACTATAGCTCCCCTGCCGGATCACCACCAGAGTCCGATAGAAAACAAATTACATCTGGTAACAGAATCCAAATGAAGCATCAAGGCTGCAGTGGATCAGTCAGTCAGTCTGTCAGTCTGTCAGGAACCGTCGCTGCTGCTGAATGGACTCATAGATTTTTCTAATTGTGTCACCCACTTGAAGCGAAAGCTGCATTCACACTCACATGCATTATTCAATTAACTTTTCTTTTCTTTGCACAGATTCAAATCATAACAAACACTTTACAAGGTCGAGTGTTGAGGTTGAGACCGCTCCATATTACCGAGACGTGTGTGGAGAAAAGAAAAAAAAAAAAAAAACGAGACTCAGACTCTGCAGCTGATTTAATATGTTGTTGAGACGTGAGTCATAATGTGTGATGATTGATTTTTTTCAAAGTTATTATTTCAGGGTTTTCTTTACCTTTATACCCAGTAAATGAGAGTCCCGGTCAGGGAGTCAAGCTTGCGATCTCCTACATGACCCATTCAACCACCAGAACTCCCCAGTCTGTGATTATCTAACTTTATCACGTTGTTCTTCCTTCGGCCTGAGGGTGGAGCTGCAACATTTAAAAAGTTGTCAAAGTTGAAACTTGCCATCCATGGTTCATATTTTAGTTTAGAAACAACCAAACCGTGACTCCGCCTCCTTTAAGCTGCGTTCACACCGGACCTTTCGTTTTTCGACGAGTTTACATGTTAAGTGAATGCAAACAAGCGATGGAGTGTTTTATCGCCCAGGCTGCCGTGATCCAGGTGGTGCCGGTGTAAACAGAGACACATGGCAGTGGGCATGATGTCATCAAAGCGAAAATGCGAGTCTGT
This sequence comes from Trachurus trachurus, assembly GCF_905171665.1. Lineage (NCBI taxonomy): Eukaryota > Metazoa > Chordata > Actinopteri > Carangiformes > Carangidae > Trachurus > Trachurus trachurus. The sequence goes on from NC_139894.1 coordinate 3,760,756, forward strand.
GGCTCTGTGCCAAATTGACGAGCGGCTGCAGCTGAGCGACGGAGCGTTTTTTTCGGAGCGATACGAGCAACAGCAACAAAAATAGAAGCTCCGGTGTGAACGCACCTTTAGGAGACCAGCAGACCGTGACTCCGCCCCCTTTAGTAGACCGGCAGACCGTGACTCCGCCCACTTGAGGGGACACTTCCGGGGCGCTGCTCTGTGGCTGCTCTGTGGCTGCCCTGCGGCGTCTCACGTTGGCATTTCGTAGTTTTTTGTGTGTCTGATTGAGTGGATATATACGTTTTTATGCTTTGTGCGTTCCGGAACCAAACAGCAACTATGGATCCTGCACTATGGTGGACGATCTGGTTGTTTTGGGGACTTTTAAACATTTATTTCATTCATGGATACAACGACAACGCTGCTGCCCGTGAAATCCACTACTACTACTTGAGGGGACCATCAGACCGTGACTCCGCCCCCTTTAGTAGACCGGCAGACCGTGACTCCGCCCCCTTTAGGGGACCAGCAGACCGTGACTCCGCCCCCTTTAGTAGACCGGCAGACCGTGACTCCGCCCCCTTTAGGGGACCAGCAGACCGTGACTCCGCCCCCTTTAGTAGACCGGCAGACCGTGACTCCGCCCCCTTTAGGGGACCAGCAGACCGTGACTCCGCCCCCTTTAGTAGACCAGCAGACCATGACTCCACCCTTTTTAGGTGACCAGCAGACCGTGACTCCGCCCCCTTTAGGAGACCAGCAGACCGTGACTCCGCCCCCTTTAGTAGACCAGCAAACCGTGACTCCACCCTTTTAGGAGACCAGCAGCAGCAGCAGGAGGTCTATTGACTCCAATGGGAGAAGTGAACATGAGCTCAGATTGTGGTCGATTCTTTCGCTCCAGAATCACTGAAGTAAAATATTGGATTCATTTTATCACAAGACACATCTCTTCTGAATGTTTTGACACAAAAATGGACAAATTTCAGAGAAAATGATCTTAACAACACACGCTCTCCAGATCTGACACAGATCTCTATGGTAACGTCAACTAACATTTGCAAATTTTCGTAATGTTAAATATGACTGTTAGCTGTGTAAATATTGAATGTTATCATAATTATCATAACAGCTCACTTTCTTCTACGACAACTTTAATAAATACACACACAGGTGGTGGGGACGGGTGATCACGCCCACTTTAGAAGACAGGAAGTGTCTGTTTCATTTCATTGGTGTCTGTTTCATTTCATTGGTTCAGCTTGTAATGAGACATCTGGTCAGAGTAGAGGATCTTTGTCTATACTGCTTCTCTGTGCAGGTGGAGGAAGACGAGGGTGGAGCCAATCCCAGCTGACACAGCTTCACCTGTAAAGCTCACCAGTCATGCACAATCAAACTATTGTGCACAATAAGTTGTGTTTTGACTGTGGAAGGAAACGGAGAACATGCAAACGCCACCCAGAAAGGCCTCAGGTCCGGGAATCGAACACATGACCATGAAACTTTGTGCGCTAACCACCACACAACTGTGCCGGCTCATGTTGAAACTAATAGATCTTAAAATGTAGACTCAGACGTTTCCCCTGTAGCTTCTCTGATGTTTAACTTGGAGCTTTGATTTTAATTAAGTGATTTAAATTTCACATTTCCCGACTTAACTAGTGCCAAGTTTAATCAGTCGATTATTAAACATAACTTCACAAAGTGCCTCGTTACAGACAGAACAAACACTCTGGACACGTCTCGAACATCCTCCTCTTCCTCTGCGTGTGGGCCGCCCGCCAGCAGCTGGGAGCTGATGACCATGATCCAATAGAAATCCCAGCAGCAGGTCGCAGCCTTCGCATTTCAAACCCAGCAGAGACTGATGGAGCGATTTGGAGCGCGCCCGTTCAGTTCAGCGGGGGAGGATAACGGGAGGCGGGGGAGAGGCCGTTCTTATAGAAAACAACACATGATAATTATCCCACTGGTGAGCCAATAAGAGCCCGAGTGTTTCTTTACTGAGGCTAAATCATTTTAATTATGAAGACAGTGGAAATCAATATGTTGTCTGTACATGCACTCGCACTCAGCGGGAAGTCAGATATCCAATTATGCTTATCTTATTGCTGTGATTAACAGGGAGCGGTTTGACCACACAGGAGGCGGCGGTACAGTAAGGCGGCTCCTTCGCTGCTGTAAATCCTCCATCAATCATCCACATGCAAACAGAGTTGTAGCACCATTCACAAAAAAAAAGGATATTGATCTAGTTTTCTTCTAATTTTCTAATTGATTAACTACACTGTAGATATGAAGACTAGTTAACTGTCACAGCTCTTCTGGTTCCGGTTTCTCCTGTTTCTCGTCATCCGTCCACCAGATGTTCTCAGAGTTTCCTACGGACGTCACACTGTCCGTTATCACCTTCACCTGATCCTCAGATCGACTTAACAGCTTTACAAACCTGTTACATGTTTTTATTAAAGCTCCATACAGTATAAAGGTAGATGTTTGTATAACATGAATGAAAGAACAAGCTCCTGTCCTCCTCCGTCTCTGGGTCTGAACCAGAGCTGCAGCTTCACTCTGTCTCATATAGAAGCAGCAGTGACCTGCAGGTGTGTGCTGACGGCAGGTGATAGCAGGTGGAACTGGGTCGTGGGTTATTTTACCTCAGAAAGGAAACAGTTCTGCAAGCTCTGCAAAAAAAAAAAAAAAGTTGTGTTTAGTTTAAAGTGAGAAGAGGTCGTGGATCTGCAGACTGAGTGAGACAGGAGATCATTGATTGAATCAGATGTTGATTGGTGCAAGTGGGAGGGGGGCGGGGCTTAGCACTTAAAAACCACAGGTTAAACCAAAACTCTCGAGGTGTGTGAAGTACAAAGGAGGCGAATGATACAGGAGAGAGTTGCCCTTCCCAAGATGGCCGCCGTGTGGCTATGCCGTACGTGTCATTGAGCAGCAGCGGTGGGTGAGTCATCTAGTCTTCTTATATTGTAATGTTTGGTCTGAAACACGGGTCTGTCAGTCACTCTGCTCTGCTCTGAGCCGAGGAGAAAACTTTCCTTGTATCCTACAACCTTTATCCAATGAGGAGAGAGAACGGCATAAAGGGGCGGTCCTCTCTGTGTGTGCAGCCAAGGGATGCGCGTGAATGTGGTGACGTAGGGACGAGGGCGGGGACTGCTAACTCCAACGGCTGACAGGAAGTTAGACAAAACCACCGGATCGCTTACTTCTGCTTTAAATGGCCCAGACAGGTGGCTTCAGGCTGCAGATGTCCGAGGTTCCCTGAACGCACCGTGGCAAGTTTTTGTTGTGTTTTCTAGTTTGGGGCCATGAACTAAAGTGTGTGTGGGTGTATGTTTGTGTGTGTGTAGCAGTGCTGCTGATCACCTGGCTGTTCGTGCCTCTGCTTAGCACCGCGCTGTAAAGCAAGTGGAAATTCAATAAGGGGAAGCAGCCCTGCTCTCTCTCCCCCTCCGTCGCTCGGCCCGGTGCAGGCTGTATTGATCGATCTTTGGAGCCTGATTTGTTAACACTCCAGTTTTAATTAACGTCTGCTACAGACAGAGACAGACGGACGGAGGGATGAACCGGTGGTTGGATGTTGGATGGAAATCCTTAATTTTACAGGGATAGTTCAACATTTTGTCAAATTGGCCCATTGCCATAATCCCTATAGTCATAGCAGTAGGTTCGTTACCTTTAACTGTCGGTGCAAGCTGTTTTTAAAACGGTGGAGCAGAGCCGTGAGCTGCTCAGAGCTACGCTACGGAGGCTCATGGGATTTCTTGGTTTCCCTCATCAAACTCATCAAATACACAATCCAACAACTCCACAACGCTCTGGTGGACAAGTTGTGACCTGCACATTCACCACGCTATGAGATAATAACACAACGTTACCAGACAGAGTTGTTTTAGAGGGAAATTCATGCAAAACCACTGATGTGCGTTGTCTTCAGGGACAGTTTTTCATCAAGCAGTCTCTGTATTTACCTCGAAAACAACTATGTCTGGTAACGTTGTGTTATTATCTCATAGCGTGGTGAATGTGCAGGTCACAACTTGTCCACCAGAGCGTTGTGGAGTTGTTGGATTGTGTATTTGATGAGTTTGATGAGGGAAACCAAGAAATCCCATTAGCCTCCGTAGCGTAGCTCTGAGCAGCTCACGGCTCTGCTCCGCCGTTCTAAAAATAGCTTGCACCGACAATTAAAGGTAACGAACCTATAGGGATTATGGCAATGGGTCAATTTGCCAAAATGTTGAACTATCCCTTTAAACTAGAAGTTTGTGGCCCTGTGTGTGTGTTTGGTGTCTTATCGTCTCGTCTCTGATTGGTTCATCAGGATTCATCAGTTCTGATATCTTGTCGTCTCATTTCCTGTCACAGCCACAGAGGTTGTTTTTTTTATTTTTTTCTGCCTCCAGCTCAGTTTGCAGCAGCGTCGCTCTGCTGCAGAACTCCTGCTGAGTTTCTGGCTCCGTCGCCGTCCAGCTGGACCCCTCCCTCCCTCCCTCCCCCATCCCTCCACCCCTCCACCCCTCCCTCCCCCTCGATGAAAAGATATCCTGGACGGCCCTGTCGGTCGTCGGCTGCGGTTGGCAGGCGGAGGTGGCTGGCTGTAGAATAGTCAAATCTGTTCCACATTACTCTCTGTTGCATTTCCTGTTTGTCCTCTGTGTGTGGGAATCGGTGAGCGGACACGCCGTCCACGCCAGCAGCAGCAGCAGCAGCAGCAGCAGCAGCAGTCCTCGCCGCCGGCTATGCCTCACTAGTGGCGAGCGCTAATGGAAAAGCTGGCTCTGGCAGGCCGCGGAAAAGCTCCAACACATTTTTATTTTATTTTATTTTATTTATTTATTTCAACTAACTGGTCGGGCCTGTTGGAGCGGCTGCACCCGTCCAGGAGTTTATGTAAAAATCCAGCTGTCGTCTCTGTCTCAGTCGGAGCGAGGCAGCGGGTTGGCAGCAGGAAGTCCGTGAGCTGAAGTCGAGGATGTTTCTGCACCACGCTGGACCGTCCAGTCCAGTTCTGACCCGAGTCCACCATCTGCTGCCTCAGCACGATCCACATCAGTCGGAACCGGGCCACATTACTCCGGTGTGGTGAGTCAGACCAGTCGCTCCGTTCGTCTCCGAGGAGTTTCCTCCACAGAGCAGAGACTGTGGCGTTTTGAAAATCTCTACAACCAATCACATCCTGGTCAATGCTCAATTCCTTTTTTGGACCTTTTACTTTGCACTGCTGCAGGTAAATGGGATAAAAGATTAAAGGGATAGTTCACCCAAAATTGAAATTGCACTCATTATCTACTCACCCTCACGTGGACTAAGGGCTGGGAGAAGTTTCAGAGTCCTCCGTGGCTTCTCTGAGTTACAGGGAGTCTCGGCGTAGCAGTGCATGTCCATATAACGGTTGCATATGGATACCAACTGTCTTCGTAACAAAAAGACACACCAAAAAACATCCCAATACCTCCATGCTGCTCGTATGTAATGTCCGTCTTGTATTGAAGCCCCGAAATGCGAAATTGTCCTGAAAAAAATTAAAGACGTCTATATTTCAAGCTTGTTTTGTAGCGGAAGCTTCTCAAAGCTCCTCTTCAACCGCTCCATTTGCAACCGTCATATGGACATGCACTGCTATGCCGAGACCCCCTGTAACTCAGAGAAGCCACGGAGGACTCTGAAACTTCTCCCAGCCCTTAGTCCACACGAGGGGGAGTAGATAATGAGTGAAATTTCAATTTTGGGTAAACTATCCCTTTAAGAATGGGTACAAATAGCATGCACATCCCAAAACAAGTGTAAAGCTGGGTGCTGGACCAGAGGGTAAGTATGAGATGAAAGATGAAGTAGCTCCTGCAAGTTTTATTGAGTGTAATGTTTCGGGCGCCTGCCCTTCATCAGACAACCACAGGTGTAGACAATAATACATGTACTTTTCATTCGAATGCATACAATACAATTCAATACAAAATAATACAATTCAAAATAACACAGTATCAATAGGAAATGTTAAAAAAAAAATTTCTTTATGCAGGTGTGACTTGAAATGCACATAAATCTCACAGACTTTAAATAGCACATGAAAACATCAGGTGTGGAGCATAATAAACTCATGTGGTAGTATTAAAGGGAAAAATTTTCTATAATAGGCGTCTTAGAAAAATAACTATCCTACACTATAACACATAAAGGCCCTGTCCACATGGAAACAGAGCTTCACTCAAAACGATCTTTTTCTTGTTCATTTTGAAAAAGTTTTCCTGTAAACACGACATTGTTTCAAGAAATATCTGCGTTCATATGGATTCACTGAAAACACCGACTCTAAACGCTGCAGTTCGTCCTCCAGGCCCGTGTGTGGCGCTGTAACGCTGCCACACATCAACACCAGAAACAGAGAAAAAGACAGAAAGCTTCCCCGCTGGATTCAAACTCCAAACATTACAAGTGGATTAAATGTTGACTGGGAGTCGAGTCAGAGCAAATATGACGATGATGATGATGATTTAACGGGATAGATTTGGACAGTAGTCCACTGTTGTTGTTATGGTTACGTCCATAGACTTTAAAGGGACAACGAGGAGTTTTGGAAAAGCGAAGCGTTTTCACACTACATTTATGAGCCTCCGCGCGCACCGTACATTTCTTTGACCGGGCGCAAGACGGACTCATGTTTTCATTCATCAGTAATTAAAGTCAGAGGTTCAAAGAGGTTCACATACCACCGTAGTTCCGACCATAAACGGCGATGCTGCTGCGTTATTCTCATGATTCGCAACGAAGGAAACGCAAGGTTTTACTGGGGCGGAGCTTTCAGATTTTCTCATTTTGGGACCCGTTTCCAAATTTTCCCGTCTGGAAAACGTATGCAGATTCACTGAAGTTGCTTCCTCATAGCCCCCGTCCGCCCATCAGATTGACTGTAATATCTCAGTAACAACAGTGTCACACAACATCACTTTTCAGTCATAACTCATGACTCCACACAGTCATTTGTTGCTGCATCTTTTAACTCATCCCAGTTTGTTAAAGTCATGAAGAGCAGCTACACTGAACCGGACACTGACAAAACCCTTGCATCCATAAATATCCGATAGATAGATAGATAGATAGATAGATAGATAGATAGATAGATAGATAGATAGATAGATAGATAGATAGATTCCCTTTATTGTCATTGAAGGAATTCAACTAAATGTGCGTTGCTGCCCCGCAGTGGTACCATACAACATATAATATAAGACAAGATAAATATAAAACATGAACACACATAAAAACATATCACAGGAGACAAAATAAGTGTAAAAACATCCTTTACTGTAGGCTGCTGTTCTGCTAGATGTTCTTGCAATAATCTGGATCAGATCTGTAAACGACGGTCCGGTCCAGATTACACTGGGTCATGGTTTAGACTCTCAGGTGTTTCCTTCAGAGGAATCTTTTCAGCTGCAGATGAAAACAATGAAAGTTTGAAAACTCTGAGTGCAGCTCTGTGGCAGCAGAGACCGGTTCACACACGGAGCTGATATATGAGCTGATTTGCTGTTTGTTGTTTGTTTCACTGCTCAACTCAAATGAGTCTGACAGTAGCAGGATTTAGGAGATTCCCAGAAGTGGTGTGAAAAGTCCTTGGCTTAATCTGATTTTAAGAGTAATGAGATTGTTTAATTACCAAAATGGAAAATCCCTCATCATCCCTCAGCCTCTTATCTTCTCCTTCTTTTTTTTAAAGTCAGATGTGACGTTGAGGATTTAAATGCAGATCCACCAACGGCCTCGACTCGACTCGAACCGTCTTAAAGCTCAGAGAGAAGCAGCGCTCACTGTTTATCAGAGACACCCGACGACTCTGAAGCGTAAAATTACATACTGTACAACTTTATGGATTAATGTCTGCAGAGGCCGCGGCTGCGCTCAGTTTAATTTTTTCTAGCCTATAAGAGCCTGTAAAAGCTCTTTTTGTGTAGAAGTGAATTAACTTTGGCAGTGAGGAGGCTCTGACTGCAGCAACATGAGGAACCAACAGCTCTGATCGTCATCCAACCGTAAAACCTCAGTGTTTCTGCTTCTTCATCTTCATCACCAGAGACAGAGGAGTTTCTCTGCTTTTCAGACATTGTGATTAAATTAAATTCAACATTTTGGCAGATTGGCCCATTGCCATAATCCCTATAGTCATAGCAGTAGGTTCGTTACCTTTAATTGTCGGTGCAAGCTGTTTTTAGAACGGCGGAGCAGAGCCGTGAGCTGCTCAGAGCTACGCTACGGAGGCTCATGGGATTTCTTGGTTTCCCCTCATCAAACTCATCAAATACACAATCCAACAACAACGCTCTGGTGGACAAGTTGTGACCTGCGCATTCACCACGCTATGAGATAATAACACAACGTTACCAGACAGAGTTGTTTTAGAGGGAAATTCATGCAAAACCGCTGATGAACGTTGCCTTCAGGGACAGTTTTTCCATCAAACAATCTCTGTATTTCCCTCTAAAACAACTCTGTGTGGTAACGTTCTGTTATTATCTCTCAACGTGGTGAATGTGGAGGTCACAACTTGTCCACCAGAGCGTTGTGGAGTTGTTGGATTGTGTATTTGATGAGTTTGATGACAGAATGAATGAATGAAGAGGAGTGTGATGCGTTTGCTGGTAACAGTTACTTGTTATATCTCCTTTTAAATCAGATCTAAGGTGGAAACTTCACACATTCAGTTGTTAATAATTAAAGTGTTCGTTATAAAGAAGAAAAAAAAAAACCTGCAGCTCTAAAATCATTATCAGATGTGTGAATAGTAAAAGTAGCAGTGTGGAAGCTCAGACGAGGCGTTCACTGTCTGCCTCTCTGCCAAATATCCCATCTACATGTTCACAATACATGTTGACTCTGACTGGTCCAGATCCTGTGCGTGTGTGTGTGTGTGTGTGTGTGTGTGTGTACCGTGGACAAACAGGACTCGACACCTGTAAGTGGCGACCTGTCGAGATGTGATCTAAACTCCGAGGAAATCAAACGGCGGCCTCGCCCCGAGTTTTGACTGGCTGTCACCCCGACACGCTGACAGCTTCAGATCCGGAGCTGCCAGTCTGGGAGACGAGCCGTGCCCAACGTGTCATCAGCTTCTCACAGCCACGACACTTTCCTCTCTCCCTTGTGTTTTCTCTCTCTCTCGTTCTGCCGGCGGTGCGGTGCGTCAGAGCTCAGACTCAAACCTCAGCACATCTCCGCTCCTCACAAAGCCTCCCAGATGAAATGTGCCATTTTCATGCTGCCCGGAGAAAAAAAAAAAAAAAAAAAAGAAGAAAACTGTAAAATGTGGAGACACAACAGAAAGCGATCGCTTCCCATCATGCAGCAGCACAATACAGCAAAACCATAATCAAAGTTTCTGACTTATTCAGCGATTCAGCTAGCTACAACTCTGGACATGTTTCTTTTTCTTCTTTTCCTCCTTCCTGCTGTCAGAGGAGAAATAAAAACCTTCCCTCCTCCTTTCTTTGCCTTTACAAGCCGGAGAGAAACGTGCAACCGAGCAGAGAACGACAAACGACACACGAGCAGCTGCGTTTTACACAACAGCGCTGATGATAATAATAGTAATAATAATAATGATGATAATGATAAAAAAAAGATAACAAAACCTCCACAGCTCCTTTTTTTTTTTTTTTTTTGAATCGTTATCCCGTCCCTCCAGGGCACGGGCCTCGGCGCAGGAGACAAAGAAGAGAACAGAGTGCATGCTGGGAGACAAGCTCTCCTCCTCGCCGCGCTTTATGAGCAGCAGATTGTTAAGTGTCAAGCTCCTGGTGAGTCGAGTTAAAAGGCGACAACAGAAAGCAGCAGCAGCAGCAGCAGCAGCAGCAGCGGTGTGAGGCTGAACGCAGGAAGACTGAGTCGCCATCCACGGTTTAGTTTAACTGCAGCGGTAGTCAGCTGAAATTTCAAAGTTAAAGGGATAGTTCAACATTTTGGCAAATTGGCCCATTGCCATAATCCCTATAGTCATAGCAGTAGGTTTGTTACCTTCAATTGTCGGTGCAAGCTGTTTTTAGAACGGCGGAGCAGAGCCGTGAGCTGCTCAGAGCTACGCTACGGAGGCTTTCTTGGTTTCCCTCATCAAATACACAATCCAACAACTCCACAACGCTCTGGTGGACAAGTTGTGACCTGCACATTCACCACGCTATGAGATAATAACAAAACGTTACCAGACAGAGTTGTTTAGAGGGAAATACAGAGACTGATTGCTGAAAAACTGTCACTGAAGGCAACGCACGTCAGCAGTTTTGCATGAATTTCCCTCTAAAACAACTCTGTGTGGTAACGTTGTGTTATTATCTCATAGCGTGGTGAATGTGCAGGTCACAACTTGTCCACCAGAACGTTGTGGAGTTGTTGGATTGTGTATTTGATGAGTTTGATGAGGGGAAACCAAGAAATCCCATGAGCCTCCGTAGCGTCGCTCTGAGCAGCTCACTGTTCTGCTCCACCGTTCTAAAAATAGCTTGCACCGACAATTAAAGGTAACGAACCTACTGCCAAGACTATAGGGATTATGGCAATGGGCCAATTTGCCAAAATGTTGAACTATCCCTTTAAAGAAATTTTAAAAATCGGCCGTGGAGGAGGGAGAAGGTTTCACATGACAGCTGGAACAACCGCGGGTAATTTAACTTAATGAATGCATGTATTTTGTTTACAGAGGGAGAATAAAGAGTTTGAATGTGAGAGGCTGAGTTAGTTTCTCTCACAGTGTAATGTAGTGGAGCAGCAGTATCTACTGTAGTGTATATGTGCTGCTATAACATTAATACGACCACAGGAGCTCTGGTGTGAAGCAGCAGATGTCTTTACTCTTATCGACTCACTTTAACCAACTTTATTTACATATTGGGCCCAAAAATACACAAAAAAAGTAGTGTCAGCTGATTCCACCACAATGACAAATATATGAAAAGAAATGCCCCAATAAATGTTTTCTGTACTATTAAATTAAAACTGCCATATCTCTGGTTTAATTTATAGTCGATCAACGTCAAACAAAAAAAACTGGGAGAGAGTTTTGAATCTGTATTTTCCAGTGAAGTTGGTCGAAGCGCTCCGGGGGCCTCATTTATCAACCGTGCGTACGCACAGATTTGTGCGTAATGAGTGCGTAAGAACATTCCCACGCAAAGTATGGAATTTATCAACTTGTACTTGTGCTTAGGAACGTGCGTAAATTTAAGCACAACTCTGACCATGCGTACACACAAAGTCTAGTGGTAGAACAGTGAAACTACAAATAGAACCCAGTGGAGGAGTCACAGCAATCCAGTACCGGTTCACCCAATACGCACACTACGCACGTTGCGTAGGGCCCCGCAAAATAGCAGAGGCCCCGTTAAAAAAAAAAAAAAAAACTGACGACGTGACCGTCCGTCGCGCACGTGTAGCCTACCGGATTCCCAGCACATCAGCCTGGCAAGACAGCGTTTAGCACGCCACGATGAAGCGGAGTTATCCCTCGGGGAATTAGGGGGAAGAAACAGCTGACAATGACCTGCAGGAACAGCAGTCAGGTAACTCTCCTCTTCGGGTGGGAGGGAGGGAGGGACTAGTCCGTGTTTGTGTGTGCGTCTTGCTGGCTCCTATAATTTTAGTTGTAGTGTAGTTACATCTACACTTATACAAAATGGAAAGAAATGGATAAATATTGACTAAGATTGAATTTTGTTTGCTTGGATAGCCTACATGCAAATATAGATGCAGAATCAAACAAAACTTGTGAAATATTATGACAATGGTGCTAAAAATAATAATAATTATATAATAAATAATAATTACATAATTACCTACATTTGAAGTGAAAGTAAAACAAGTGCAGCCAATTTGATGGAGCTGAATTAATAGTAGCTTTATCTAGAGATTTATTTAATAGTGAGTTTTTTCAAACATTAACATGTTTACATGCATTGTTACATTTAGTTTGATTTGATTTGTTCTGAATTTATTCTTAGTTAGACCAACACTGCAATACGTTTAAAGGGGGGATGCGTGGAAACACTGGGTGTCAGGTGCGACTGTTGAAAATTTTTGGGGTTCAGTTAGGAGGGCCCCTTAGCAGAATTTTGCCTAGGGCCCCATGGAGGTCTGAACCGGCTCTGCAGCAATCTCAAACTTCACACATGTTCCCTGTTTCCTAATTTAAAAAAAAAGCTCAATTAGTACTTTAGCAGACATTTTGAATGATTGGTGTGACAAGCTATAAAAGTATGCAGGTAGATTTGTGTCTTTATTATTCAATCAAAAAAAAGGTTGCTTCAATCAAAAAAGATATTTTCAATTAAAAAAAACACCTTTTTCTTTGATTGAAAAAGGTTTTTTTGATTGAAAATATATTTTTTGATTGAAGAATAAAGACACAAATCTACCTTCATATAAAAGACAGCTTTTTTAAAATTTATTTCTGAGAGTGATCTTTCCTCTGACCCAACAGAATTAACAGTAGTTGTTACTTTCTCCTACGCAGCCTTTTATCTTTTGTTGGTCACACCTGCATTTAGTTTTCCAAACAGTATTTTTTGGTTTGATTCAACTTCTCCTACAAGTACCTCAATCTCGGTATCAGAGAAACTCCTCTTCTCCGCCCTCTTTGCCATGATTTTGGTGTGGGGGAAAAAATCCATTCACGCATTATTAAAGGGATTGTTGCTACCATATATGGTCAATTGGAGGCGTTTCTGAATGCAAATGACCCTAACCATGGTAGTTAGGAACAGGTGGGATTTATCATCACTGATTACTTACTAGTGTGCGTACGACTGGTGTCCGCACGTTTGATAAATACGGATTTTTTTGTACTTACACACATTCTAAATTTATAATGTGTGTGCCCCAGTGTGTGTGTGTGTGTGTGTGTGTGCGTATGTGTGTGTGTGTGTGTGTGTGTGTGTGTGTGTGTGTGTGTGTGTGTGTGTGTGTGTGTGTGTGTGTGTGTGTGTGTGTGTGTGTGTGTGTGTGTGTGTGTGTCATGTGACCTGTGAGCTTCACCTGTCCAGAGCCTGATGAGAGCAACATGGCCGACACCAGATTTCTGCACATTTTATCATGAAACAACAAACTGTCTTTGGCTTTAACTCTGGTGTAGTTCAGAAGATAATGACTCTTCCCTCTTGCCCTTTTTTTAAATTCATTTCTTCTTTGAAAATACCACATTTAATGAGCAGGTTGGACTTATTTCAGTGCTTTAAAACTTTATTTTGTTTACTATTTCATTAAAGAACTTGTTTATTTCACTTCCTTTGAAAAGTCTCTTCATCTTGTGACACAGCAGAGAAACACTGAAACAAACTGACACCTTATTCCACTGACACTTTTCTCTTTTTGTTTAAAAAAAAAAGAACTTTCTGAACTTTATTAAACACAAAAGTGACGTAATAGAAATACTTTGGGGAAAATAAGTTGAAGATGTTTTAAGGCGACAGCTGCACTTGTATAATTAGTTAGCAGATTTAAACCGATTTACACATTTACATCTGTGCAGGTGGTAAAGCGTTTGGAGGAGCCGCCGCTGACTGTGTCGACGAGCCCCGTGAGCTGAGACAGGTTGTCTAGGAAACCGGAGGCTCGTCCAATCAGCTGTGAGGAGGGTTCAGTAAAACTGGGATGAAGCCGTCGGCCCCACGCTGTTGATGTGTGAGCGGGTTTAAACGTCTTAAAACACGGCCGACCGCCGTCTGAACCAGTCATCCAATCAGACTCTATCTGGTCCATCTATTGTTGTGACATCACAAAGTCACAGTTCCATACATTTACTGTTTGGATCTTAGTCTGGTGTCTCCTCCTCTGTGTCTCTAACCCTCCTCTCCTCCATGTGCATCTGTTTCCAACGAAGAAGCTGGTGAGAAATCAATCCATGGAGCGGTGGATAAGGTTATTTACAGTACCGGTTCACCCAATACGCACACTACGCACGTTGCGTAGGGCCCCGCAAAATAATAGAGGCCCCGTGAAAAAAAAAAAAAAAAAACTGACGACGTGACCGTCCGTCGCGCACGTGTTGGCCTACCGGATTCCTAGCAAGACAGCGTTTAGCATGCCACAATGAAGTGGAGTTATCCCTTGGGGAATTAAGGGGGAAGAAACAGCATGACAGTGACCTGCGGGAACAACAGTCAGGTAACTCTCCTCTCCGGGTGGGAGAGTGGGAGGGACTGGTCCGTGTTTGACCTGCAAGGGTGGTGAGCCCTGGGTGAACGCCGGTCTCTGTGTGCGTCTTGCTGGCTTCTATGATTTTAGTTGTAGTGTAGTTACAACTGCACTTATACAAAATGGAAAGTAATGGATAAATATTGACTAAGATTGAATTTGGTTGCTTGGATACAGGCAAATATAGATGCAGATATCTTAGTGAATTAAATAAAACGTGTGAAATATTGTGACAATGGTGGTAAAATAATAATAATATAATAAATAATAATATACATAATTACCTACATTTGAAGTATATGAAAGTAAAACAAGTGCAGCCAATTTGATGGAGCTGAATTAATAGTAGCCTTATCTATATTTTAGTTTTATTTAATGGTGAGTTATTTCAAACATTAACATGCATGCCCTGATGTTTGTTTACACATTTAGTTTGATTTGTTCTGAATTTATTCTTAGTTAGACCAACAGTGCAATATGTTTAAAGGGGGGATGAGTGAAAACACTGGGTGTCAGGTGCGACTGTTGAAAGTTTTTGGGGTTCCGTTAGGAGGGCCCCTTCGCAGAATTTTGCCTAGGGCCCCATGGAGATCTGAACCGGCTCTGGTTATTTATCATCTACCATGTTACCATGTGTATATCTGTGTTGTCTTATCTGTCATCAACAAGAGATTACAGGTTACGGGTTAGCGCGTTACGTTTGTGTGGCGGTGTCGCCATGGAGACGAGAGCTGGGACACCGGGTCGGAGGCTCTGATCTTACAAGGTTGGTTTTCAGCCAAGAGACGCTCCATTCTCCCTGGAACTAGTTAGTCAGTGGTTTCAATGGTTCTCAAAGTGAGGGGTCCTTGAGAGAGTTGAAGGGAGTCCTCAACTTTTTGTTGAAATTTTACCACTTTTCGCTAGAATGTTTTTACTTTATTTTATTTTTTTGCGGATTTTTTTTTTTTTACCACTTTTATTAATTTTTTATTTCCTTTTTTTTTTTTTTTTTTTTTAGAAATGTAACCACATTTTCTAGATTTTTCTTAAAAAAAAATTTTGTTTTGGAAATTTTTACCAGTTTCTTCTATAATTTTTTTTAAACTTTTGAGAATTGGTTTTGAAAAATTTTACCACTTTTTTCGTGAAAATATTTTCCTTTTTTTTCTAGAAATCTTACCACTTTTTACTAGAATTTTTTTAAATTTTTTTTTTTTTTTTTTTTTTTTTTTTTTTTTTTTTTTTTTTTTTGTAAAAAAAAAAAAAAAATCCCCAAATTTTCTCTTCTCTCTCTCACACCATTGGCCCTAATCTGAACATGTACATTTACTTAAAAAGTAATGTTCTTCAGTCTCAGAACAAATATTTGTGTGGCGGTGCCGCAGAGACGAGAGCTGGGACACCGGGTCGGAGGCTCTGATCTTACAAGGTTGGTTTTCAGCCAAGAGACGCTCCATTCTCCCTGGAACTAGTTCAACTCGATGGTTTAACCAGCACTAGGACTCTGGAGTTGAGAGTTGAGGTCGAAATGTGGTTAAAATCAGTGGCGTCCCTAGGCTAAAACATTCGGGGCTAAAGCCCCGGATGTTTTTTAATTAGCCCCGAATATTAATTTTCAAAAAAAAAAAAAAAAAAAAAAAAAAATTTTTTTTTTTAAGATCACATCCTCAAACTACGGTTATCTTATGTTGATGCTTCGATAAAACAGTGTTTTTGGACAGGTTTGAGTAACAATTAATTATATTTTTAAAAAGCCACTACACACAAGTGGTTAACACCTCCAGGTCGCACTTGACGTCATTCACCCAAAACAGCAGCGCATTTAACTTGACAACAAATACCTGACAGCAGGCAGGTTTGACAACAGCAAGCTGCAGCTGTCTTTTGGTAGCTAGTAGCAGCTAAAGTGTATCAAGATGCCACAAAAAAGATTTCCATGTTTTCCCCCAAAGGTGGTCAGCAATCAAAAAGGTAATGGGAATAGAAATTATGTAAAAATGTATAATTTCGAAAAGAGTGTTGCAGCTGGAACTACAAGAGGGTAGTAGCTAACGTTAGCTAGCTAGCAGCTAGTTGATATTGCTCTGGTTGATATTACATGAGAAAAAAAGCAATCTGTAATTATTGGCATCTGTAAATGCAATTGTAGGGTGTGAGAATTGTGTACCTAGAAATAACTAAGTTTGGGCTTCTTCTAGAGGGGAAAGTTGCTGAAGTTAATGTGCTATAACATCGAACCATCTTGTTTATTTTCTTTTTCATGCATGATAGCAGCTAGTTAGCAGACAGGGATCCCGCACAGCCTGCCTCTTTTACTGTAGCTGCTAATGTGTTAAACCAACACTAAGGAACTTTTCAACCTTCATAAAATATTTTCATAACTTTTGTGATGATACATCGACTTACAACAAGTTGAATGACACCTCTGTCATGGCCTGAGGGGGTCTGTATCTCTTTCTCTGGCACTAGCAGCTTTGAGGAGCATGGTAGGAACCCTGCTCTCACGCTAGTGTTCATGGGAAATGGAGTCTTCCTTCACTTTCACTTTTGCGAGTCACAACAAGGAGGGAACAGGCAAAACAGCACTTTAGCAATGGAGTATGTTTGTGTTTTCAATTTGAAATGATCCACTGGAAACAGAAACTTAGTTTTGATGTCTTCTGTTAATTTTAATGCAGGATATTTACAGGGCTTCACGCTAGTGTTCATGGGAAATGGAGTCTTCCTTCAGGCAAAACACTACCGCTTTGGTCCACAGGCGCCGCCAAAC
This sequence comes from Trachurus trachurus, assembly GCF_905171665.1. Taxonomy (NCBI): domain Eukaryota; kingdom Metazoa; phylum Chordata; class Actinopteri; order Carangiformes; family Carangidae; genus Trachurus; species Trachurus trachurus. The sequence goes on from NC_139894.1 coordinate 3,777,686, forward strand.
TCAACCAAAACTGAAAGTTCTTTAGTACTGCTTTAAATGGAAACACAATGTGTTGTTACGTAGCTAGCTAATGTCAGTACATAGAACTAAATTCAAAATGGGTCATTCATTTGATGATCTGTGGATTGCATCGTTTTCACCTTTTTCACCAATGATGGAGAATGTCTCTATGCCTAAAAATTTCGGCGCGCGCATATATTGCATGTGTCACTCTTCCGGGCTAAGCCCCGGATGTGTCAAAATCCTAGAGACGCCCCTGGTTAAAATCCTGCACAAGTTCCTCTTTAATACAAACATCCACCTTTATGAACTTGTGTGAGAAGTTGTGGTTGTGTATCTTCTGTCTCCAACCTGCAGTTGGTTTTGTTTCATGATGTTAAACCAGGTTTCAACCAACAGATTTCAGTCCAGACCTGAACGAGGCCAAATCAAACGCACCCAAATTTGAACCAAACACACAGTCCCCGACTTCTGAGAGTGTGTGTAGTGTGTGTGTGTGTAGTGTGTGTGAAGTGTGCCTGAGAGACCCCTGCTGTGTTCACACTCGTCCTTCGTTCTCTTTGTTTTGTTCTCCATCTTCTCACCTGGAGACAGAAGCGGCATCGAGCTGATTGGTTCATTTTAAACAGCAGTAGTAAAAAAGATCCAGGACAGTGAAGGCACCACGGTTGTAACTGTAACTGAGGGATGATTTAATCCGTCTGGCTCGGGGGCAGCAGCAGCAGCAGCAGCAGCAGCAGGGTAAAGTCTGACTGGAGGACATAACGGCGGGCAGCAGAGCCTCCATGGGAGAGGTGCTTAATGTTAATACCTTCATTTGTTTTTGCAGTGAGAGCCGGTGGAGGAGAGAGGGAGGAGGGAGTTCCAATAGAAAGAGCTTTCACCTGCAGCTAATAAAACATCAGCCATGTTGATCTATCCACCACATTAAAACGTCAGTGGCGACTGCAGGTCAGAGCTGCAGCTGCAAACAAAAACAAGCTCCACACACAGAGTCAGAGGGAATTAACCAGCAGCAGCAGCAGCAGGTAAAAAACAATCAGAGCTTTAACACACTGAGCTTCCTGTGTTTTTTTCCTCTGCAAGGACACAAACACGCAGTCAACAACAGTGGCTGCTTGTTAAAAGGTCTCAGCTGCTGCGTTATCCTCGGGCCTTTTCCTGCAGCCGCTGTTGACTGAGTTATCACATCACAACATGAGACACAGAAAATCCATTAAACAAGTCGGTTTAAAAAGAAAAACGGTGCAGAAAAACCACCGACTGAACTCTGACTGTAAGCTGGAACTATCATCTTGAAAATGCAAATGTCTGAGGGGCCCCAAACGTTTCAGGAACGGGGATGGACCCTCAGGAATCCCCCTTAACTGATGCTTCTGGTCATAGGCTGAGTCTACTGATTACCCGTAGGTGATGTGTTCAAGATGCATCTGGGAACCTGTAAATTTCAGCTTCATCTGTGATTAGTTGTGACCAGTGATGGGGCGAACTGTGCCGAGGCTTCGGAGCGCGTATCAAGGCGAGTGACGTCTTTTATGAGGTCTGAAGCCTCTCTGGGCCGGGAAGTGGTTCCAATGATTTATAAACATGAATAAAGAGCATTAGATCCTTGCAAAATGTGCATGTTTCTGTTTATATTTCCAAAATATTGTTTCGTAATAAAAATCAAAAAGACACCGTCATCCCAGTATTCATAAGCACAACTCACAACTTCTGAAAACACTGCAACAGTTTTAGATAAACATCTCATGTCTTCTACTAGATTTATTAAAACATTGACTGAAATCACAAGGTGTTTGAAATTAAAGGAATAGTTCACCAAGAAATGAAATTCAGTCATTATTGACTCACCCTGATGCTGATGAATACTCTGGAGTAGTGTTTTATTCCTCAAAGTGCATCTGGAGACCCGGGAGGCCGGTTCGTAGTCCAGCGAAATCCTTATATGAGAGTAATAGAGCCCGACACAAAAACGTCCATAAAACTACACAAAAACCATGTAATATTCCTCCACACTGCTCGTCCACTGCAATCCAAGTGTCCTGAAGGGAGATAGTCCAGAGTTTACTGGAAACAACGTCATTTAGGACATTTTTACAACCTAAACAGTCCTGTAATGAATTTGCCACAATGCACGCGGACGTGACTGGACTTGACTAAATGAGGTTGTTTCCAGTAAACTCTGGACTATCTCCCTTCAGGACACTTTGATTGCAGCGGACGAGCAGTGTGGAGGAATATTAAATGGTTTTTGTGTAGTTTTATGGACATTTTTGTGTCAGGCCCAATTGACTCTCATGTAAAGTTTTGGTTGGACTAGGAACCGGCCTCCCGGGTCTCCAGATGCACTTTGAGGAATAAAAAACTACTCCGGAGTATTCATCAGCATGAGGATGAGTCACTAATGACTGAATTTAATTTTTTGGTGAACTATTCCTTTAGAGTATTAGCTAAATGAATGAGTGAACCATACAAAATCAAAAGAAGGCATCGTTATTTCTATTCTTGGCAGTGATAATCCAGACTTTATGTGCACGACAAGCAGTTAAGAGTTCTCCACTGTTGCAGCATACAACATCTGGATGGATGGGTATTTCAGAATAAAAGCTCAGAGTCAGTGCAGCAGAACCACAGAGAGACGATTCTTCGACGATCTTTTAGTGCAACTTTTTAGTGCTATACTATTTACAAACTGTCATGAACGTGGAGCCTTGAACGCAGCACGGCTGGAGTGATGTTAGTGTTAATGCTCTTCTCTCAGGCAGTGTGGGTTATTAAACACACACGTATCGAGCTGCGGAGGTGAACTTCTTCCTCGTGAGGCCGAGTCCACTTCAGATGCTTCATGTTCGTTAACTTCACATCCTTCACGTCGGGGCTGCAGCTTCTCCTCTCCTCTCCACTCTTCTCTCCTCATCTCAGCCCTCAGAACTCCCATGAGCCCCTGGGGCGGCCTTCACCGCCGTTAAAACAGCTTCTGCGCAGGTTCTCCGCTCCGTCTTTTATCGCCCCGCGTTGGGCTCGGGTTAATGATGACCAGCTCTAATTCCTCCTATAAACTATTTTTACAGCTGTTACTCTGGTCTCTGCTGACTCCCACTCACATGAGTTAGCAGCTTGCACACACACACACATACACAGTCGTAACATACACACACACACGCGCTGGTGTTAATTCCCTCCATAAAGTGTTGATGGAGTTCCTCATCGGCCTATAGAGGAGTTATACATCAGCTCCATGTACAGCTGTTCATGTCTGATGTTATCGAGCTGCAGTTTCTCAGCGGAGCAGCAGGTTAAACCGGGTCTGCTTTAACATCCTGCTACAAAACACACACACACACACACACACACACACACACACACACACACACACACTCTGCTCCTTTTGTTACACACACACACACAGCATTCATTTTACCTTCAAAATAAAAGCCTGCAGGTCTCCCTCAAGACGACATCCTCCATCCATTATTACATTACTGTGAAAATGTTGTTCCACTTTCTGCTCCGTCTTCACCCACAGGCGATTTCTGCACACTGACAAAGTGTTAAACCGAAAAAGTTACACAAATGTAATGTATGCATATTAACTGAGTTTCTATATATAACTTGTGTGCACATATATAATGGAAGCACATGGTAAATATGTATAAAGAAATGTACATGGAGCATATGTTGACACATTTAGCCCATATGAATATTTTATTTACATATAAACTTATGTTGACAGATGGGTCCCACATGAAGATGAGTCGAGGAAACATATGGACATGTAATCCATCAACCAACTTTAATCAAAGTGCTTTGGAGTGAAATAAAGACAACAAAGTGCATGCTAAAATCATAAAATAAAGCATAAAAGGTTCATATACATATAAATACGTTTTAAGTTTAATGTAATCGGTAATAGTGTGTATTTGAATAGAATATATAGAATAGAACATATGAATTAAAAATGTATTTAATTGAATAAAATAATGGTTGAAACATCATAAACCGTTTGAAAAATCACTATACTTATGGAGAATGTACATATATGGTAATTGTATCTCTCCACAGGGGACATATATTTTATTTCTATATGGTCTCCCAGTCTGTCCTAGTGTCCACTATAGTTCTCATCAAAGACGGTTTAGAAATAAGACACTCCGATACGCTCTCCGTGACTCCGCCCTCTTTAGGAGACCAACAGACCATGACTCCGCCCCCTTTTGGAGACCAGCAGACCATGACTCCGCCCTCTTTAGGAGACCAGCAGACCATGACTCCGCCCTCTTTAGGAGACCAGGAGACCACGACTCCGCCCCCTTTAGGAGACCAGCAGACTATGACTCCGCCCCCTTTAGGAGACCAGCAGCAGCAGCAGCAGGTCTTGAGTCTTTTGACTCTAATGGGAGAAGTGAACCTCAGCTCAGATTATGGTCAATTCTTTCACTCCATACTCACTGAAGTAAATATTGGACTAATTTCTCACAAGACACATCTCTTCTGAATGTTTTGACACTTAAATGGACACATTTCAGACAAATCAGGAGAAAATGAAGATATCCTATAGGTAATGTCAAAAAACGTTTGTGAACACCCACGCTGACTAACTAACTTGTATGTCTATACATATTTAAAGGTGCAATATGTAAGAATGTGGCCAAAAACGGTTACTGTAGTCAAATTCAAAACACAGTGATCTGGTTTTTTCTCCCAGCCGTAGCAGCAGCTCAATGGAAGCAGACCGGAGGCTGAAATGCCACTGACGCTGTGTGACTGGGAGAGAGGGCTAGGTGGCGCAACATGCCAACACATAAATTCAAAACATAAACATGATTTGCAGTCTGCAAAAAAAAGATTTTTAATGCGAATACTCTGGCTGTACTATTGTTGTTGGTGAGTTCATCATGTTGTATGAACATTATTCCTGAGTCTCTGTGACATATTAGGAGGATTTTACGGCCAGTTGCTTTAGATTTCTTACATATTGTACATTTAATGTTATCATAAGAAAATGTAAACAGCTCACTTTCCTCTACCGACAACTTTTATCCTTCCGCACACACGTTCACAACACAAGGTACCATTTAATATCATTGTAATGAGCCATCTTGTCAGAGTAGAGGATCTTTGTTCTCACTCATGTGTGTTGGTGGTGGTGGGCGTGGCCTATTGGTGATGGGCATGGCCTATCTCACACCTGCCCCCACCTTACTCCTCCTCTTCTTCTTCTTCTTTTCTCCTCCTCCTCTCAAGTTTAGACTGAACGTCTTTTTGTAAATTCATCGTCGCTCTCTGTTCTGTTCTTCATGTGAATATCTTCAGCTCTGAAACTCTTCACAATGAAAAAGGCTCAAAGAACCAATAACCGATCAGAATCTAAACATAAAATATCAGCTGTTTATCGTTTTATTATTTCAAACGGATAAACTCTTCGTCTGTTTTATTCTTTCATTAAGAACACGAACAAAGAGACGTGTTTCCCACCGTTCCTCCTGCACATGAACACATCAGTGAAGCCTCTCTACATCACTTCTCTCTGCAGCAGCAGATAAACTGAGCAAACTGCTGATTCCACTCTGTTTCATTTTTAGTAAACACCTGCTGGTCTGTTTTTTTTTCCTGCACGGCGCAGCAGGAGCCGTCACATCCTGAACAGACCCTATTATTTGGCTGTTTGTACCTGCGCAGCAGACACCTGTCAGCCAGATTAATTACACCACCGTAGATGCAGGAATGGTGAAAAATGCTTCCTGGCGTCCGGGACATTCTCCATCCAAGATACAAAAAAAAAAAAAAAAAAAAAAGCACAGATGTATCTTAGTCGGGTGATGTGGACAGAAGCAGGACGACGTGTCCACACTTTGCTCCGAGGCTCGTTGTCATGGTATCTCACCTCACAGCTTCAGAGCATCAGATCCAGCTCCTCCTGACGGTCACATGATTCTGACGGGACAGACTCACAGCAGATGTCTCTTTAACCAGATCTGGACTCACTCTGATGTTTACTCTCCAACACTGTGATGATGATGAAGTGACTCCCAGTGAAACACCTCCAACCACAGACATCACATCCACACAGAAGCAGCAGAGATGTAGGAACAGTTGCTTTAACTTCTTTGAGTCTTATTCCTCCAATCAGAAACCTGCGGACACACTCACACTGCACATGCTCAGTTCGACGCTCCCTCGACACTTGGGTGCACTTTTTTTAAAGTATATTTTATTTTTTATGCCTTTATTGGACAGTATAGTTGAGAGAGATGGGGAAGCAGATAGAGGGGGAATGACACTCAGTAAAGGGCTGCCCGATGCGGGATTCAAACCTTGGCTGACTGCAGTGAGGACTGTAGCCTGTAGCATATGGGGCACCTGCTCTACTACCTATCAACTACCTACTCGCCGCTCGATGCCCCAACAACTCAAAGCATGGCATTTCCTTCTGTCTTTAATTGACAGCACAATGGAGAAAGACTGGGGAAATGGCATGCCAGCACAGTCAGGAATCGAACTGGCGATCACTGCATTGTGCATTACCAACACAGGACTAGCTGTTAGCAATTGGGCCATACCAGGGAGAACATGGCTGCTCCCTCCTGTGTGAAGGGAACATGCAACATGTTTCAACTTCCTCTGAAGACGCATTGGTAAACCATTCATTTACAGGGCGCTAAATACGTGATAATGTCAAGAAATAGCAAAGAAATAACAAGTAATTGTGTCATAATGTCTAGAAATAACCTCGAAATAATGGTCAACAAGAACTTGAAAAAAGCATTAAAAGCATGTTTATCTATTGCCTTTATGAAAAACATGACATTACTATGAAATTGACCGTTATCTCTAGGCTATTTCTTGACATTATCATGTAATTATCACATAATTAGCCGTCTGTAACCTACATATCTGACCTTTTCTGCAAATGCAATGCAGGGATTATAAAACCATACAGGCTTATGTGTTAAATCATGCGGTCGTGTAAACATGTTTTTCTGATTATTATGATGTAATTGTCACTGTTCTGTGTTGCAACTTCCCCAACGGGCGGAGTCAGCTGCAACACCAGATTTTTTTTTTTACCTGTCAATCATGTGATCATTTTTAAAAGGTTTGGACGTTTTCAGTGTTGGATGTTTTTGGTTGTTCTGGTCCAACTCCTCCCTGAGTGACAGAGACAAACTGCTGCATCCGTCTCAGTGTCGTCCCACACGTGTCAAACCGGGACAGGGAGACGGTGAAATTACTGGTTTTCTAAAGAGATTTTGTGTCGATGCTTCAAAAACCTGTGCAGGTGTGTATGATATAAAAACAAAAACAGAACTCCTTCCTCCTCCAAAACGTTCTTATTCCACAGGACAAAAAAAAGAAGAAAAAAAAAGGATTTTCTTCATTTAAGCTGAAGGATGACAAACACAAGCATTTATTTTGTCTTCAGCAAACAAGGTTTTAAGGACTCAGCGAGAAACTAAATGACTTTAGTTTCAGTTTTGTAGGTTTTTTCTCCGGCAGGAGGAACTCGTTTCCTTCTCTTTGCCTCAAAACAATCAACAGCAAACAGCTTTAGACAGATGCAAATCACCTCATTAACTCCCCAACCTAAATCCATTCTGCAGGAGGGAAAGACGAGAGAACACGCAGAAGACAAGGGGAAAGACAGGAAGAGAGAAAAGAGACAGAGAGAGAGAGGAAAGGAAAGGAAAGGAAAAAAACAAGGCTGATAAAACATCTGCTGGATTCTCCCATCTGTGCCAAGTGGAGCGAGCAAGCCCCGCTGTGAGAGGGAGAAGGAGAGAGAGAGAGAGGGATGGTAAAAGGTGGTGGAGGAAGAGATGGAGGCACGGTGCCCACGTCAACAAGTGCCAGGAATTGTTTTTTCTTTCTTTTCTTTTTTTTGCATGATAATGAAGGCTGCAGGAGTCGGCTGGAAATCCGCGGCTAAAGCTATAAAATCCCAGAGGAAACAATTAAAGTGCCATTGTTCGTCAGCAGCAGCTCAGAGGCCCGACAGGTTCTTCTGCTGCTCCTTCTCTTCAGATGATGATGAGGCTCCTTTAAAAAAAAAAATAAATAAATAAACTGTTGTGTCTTCCAGGAGGATTCAGCCATTGATGCGCCCAAAAGGCTCAGCTCTGGAGATCTGATCCGTCGTTGCTGCTGCTGCTTCACCTCAGCTTTACTCCCCCAAACGATGAAGAAGAGGAAGATGAAGACTCCTGGGTCAGCGGAGGACATGATGTCTGCCTGATTAGAAGAGATTATCCTCATGCTAAAGAATGTTTATCACACACGGCGACGACAGGCCGAGGGTTTAAACTGCAGACGGCAGCAAACAAACAAACAAACACGTCGACGATTAAGATTCAAAACCAAACTGAAGATGATGATGATAAAACAAACATCACGTCGACTGAGGAGAAGATGTTGGAGTGAAGCTTCATAGTCACCACATCTTCACATTCTCATGCTTTGATTTCCCCTGAAAAGAAAAAAAAATAAACTTCTGATAAATTTTCTCAGAGTTTATCATTTATTTTATTAATATCTGAAATAACTGTGAGCAGAAATGAAACATGAGCCAGTGATTGCCAATAAAGCCAGAAAGCCAAAAAAAAGAAATGGCAGACCCAAAACAAGTGATGCAACAATGTTACAACTTTCAGCTCCACAATCGAACCGAGTTCCTCTTCGTCCGGTGTGAAAACGACCTCAGCTTCCAGAGAATCAGGCCACGCCCTTTCACACAGACACACTCCTTGATTTTCGATCACTGAAGTCCAGCGACAGTGCAGCAGCCATATTAGATGTTCCTTTTGATTTTCCTGAATTTTGATTTCCAGCCTCAGCACACCTTATTTTATTATACAAAAAATTTGATCAAAGTCTGTTGACTTTTACTATAGCATGGCATAATATATAACATAACAGAGCATAAAATAGCATAACACAGCATAGCATGTGAGGGTCAGTGTTTGTTCTGTGCTACACCTGATTTTATTTCCTTTTTGTTTCTTGTCATTTATTCTCTTTAAACTTCATTTATTCGTTTAACTTAATATATATACAGTATATATATCCTTTTAATTAAACTGGACTTTTCTGTACAAATTTTAATTTATTTATTAATTTCATTTCTGTATGTATTATTACGTGTTGTGTTATATTTGTGCTATCTCTTATATCACAGTCTTTACGGTTTTGTCACTATTAGCTTATCAACATTTTAATTGATACAATAAATCTGTATTTTGTTTATTCTGTAGTCATTTAAGTGTTTGCTTGTCTTTCTATCGGAAATAAAAGGAATAATCCAATAAATCATTGTGTTGCCTGACACCTGTGAGACAGTGAAGACTGTGAGGACTGAGGCCACCATGATGGATTTTTTTTCTCTTTTTCTTTTTAAGCTAATTTCCATAATTAGCTAAAATTTGGCAGCTTCTCTCTGTTGAGCACAAAGGGATTATAACCCGTGAATTGTTGCTCATGGCGATAATTATTATTACAAATTCTATTAAAAGACAAAAGACTGAACTCAGAACTGTTTTCCAGTGCGACGACTGGCTCCAAGTGTCTGAACCACAAAAAAAACATCCTGTCGTCGTTGTTGGATGGAAACGGTGGTGGACATTTGTTTTCTGTTTTTTTTTTTTGTGTGTGTGTGTGTGTTTTTTTTCCCTGCTATTTTCTTTGCACTTGAACTGTTCATCAGGGAAGTAACTGACGGATTAATTGAATTGGACGAGGAGTTATTTGGACGAAAATAATCATTATTTGCCGAAGGGGGGAGGAAGAATGATCGAGAGCTGATTACATGTTTGATCCGCAGCCGAGTGGAGAGAGAATAAAGAGTGTGTGTGTGTGTTTATGTGTGTGTGAGTGAGTGTACATGTACCTAGTCTCCGGTTCTTGCTCCACACGTCCGTCAGAGCAGCTCATCCGTGACGCTGCATCTGTGAGCAGCTGATCCTCCTGTGTGACGACTCTTCCTCCTATCAGCCTCTAATTGGCGCCTGTTCCTGAAAGATCTGGATTCTTCTTCTTCTCACACATCTGTTGTTACCTGCTTTGGCTTTTTTTTTTCTTTTTCTTTTTTGTCAACAAGTCCCCCGACGAGAAACAGAAAGAGAAACAAAGAAAATATCAGGAAATAAGAAAATAAAAGCTGATTTTTTTTTTTTACTTTTGTGAGTGAACCTGCTTCGTCTGCTTTGACTCTGTAAGGGGAGACACTACAGGTGAATAGGGGAAAAAAATTAACAAACAGATTTCACCATGAAACTTCCCAAGTTTATCACTCACATTAAGACACATATTTTTTGTATTACAAGTTCTGTCAAATTTTATGTTGAAATATGTAAATGAGGCAATATCTAATGAAATATGCACTAATTTGCATACATTTCCAGAACTGAAATATGAACAATGGATAAAGCTACTTTCAAAATTCTTGTTTTATTTTGTTGACACATTAGAATCAGAAGTTTTTACAGAGAAGATTTTTGATATCTCTTTTTATCACTCTGTAAATGAGAAAATACTGTTACCAGCCCTAAAAAATCTAAGAAAATGTTGTATAAATCAGGCTGTGAATGATATATCAACAATCCCCTCTATAAAAACCTTCAGAATATAGACAGGGATCAAACTGGAAGGTTTGGTGTCTTTAAAGTCTCCCTCCCGTGACCATTTTTGGTTATTTTAAAACATTCTCTGTGGTCTTTAAATTGTGATTATGAAGTTTTTAGCCAAAATCACAAAAACTGTGCCATTTCCCAGGGCTCTTTTTCTGCACAGCACCAGCAGCTCATTAGCAATGCGCCTCTGGAGGGTGGGCGGAGACTGCGCTGCTCTGCACCCGCCCAGCCACCTGCCCAGCCACCTGCCCAGCCACCCCCCCCTCGCTGAGAGCTGGACACTGTACAATAACCGATTTGGCACGTTTAAGGAAAAACTCCACACTGGGATTCGATCCCAAACTGGACTATAGTCCTTGTTCACAGTGCAAGCTGCTCTACCAGGTGAGCTATACCTGTTATACCTTGACAGCTACACTGACCTGTCAATCCTTTCACCTCTGAGCCAGATGCAGCGTGGGGCGGGAGCTTGTAGCACTAGTGCCCTCCCCTGGAGTTGTGACACATCAGCTCCAGTCTCCCTGAAACTGCCAGTTTGCGTCTGCCATTGGTTCACAGCAGTTTGAAGGCAGAAAAACTCAGAAATGCAATTTTGCACTTCCTTTTCTACTGATATGTGCTCTAACACAAGAAAAATGCCACAGGAACATGTGAAAAGCACGAAAAACACGATTTTCATGGGAGGGGGTCTTTAAGTGCTGCTGAAGTGGAGATTTCTAGCTCAGAGTCTGAGTCTGAAAAACTAATTTTGAGAAAACGGCCTTTAAAGACTTGGACTGTAAAATTACATAGATTGTTAATGTAAATCGTACTTTTACGATTTGTTGCGGATACGGAGGAAACAACAATTTTTGCAGCCTACATCATTGTTCAGGAGAGAGAGAGCTTTACAATGATACCTGACATGACATGAGCCAGACAACAGGCACAGCTCAGTATGTCACAGTAGCTGTTAACTTTTGATGAATTTAGGAGAAATCTACTGACGAAAGAGACTAAATGAAGTAAAATAACCACCTTAATGTGGATTTTCTACCATTTCTTTCGACTTCCTACATGTTCAGGAAGAAAAATAGCCCAAAATCTCAAAATTGATCTGTGCATGAAAAAACAGTGTTTTTGTCAACAAGGACAGAGATGGAGTTTGAAGCTTTAGAGGATTTTGTTTCTTTTCCAAGCAGCTCCACTGATGGAGATGAGTTTCTGTGGCGGTGAATACAAAGAGGATCAAACAGCCGACAGAGAGTTGATGTGAGATCAGCATCAGGGCAAACAGCTGAAACTTTAAACTGGATCTATTCTCATCTTTTCTAACTCTACATGACGCATCTGCAGCTTCATAGTTTAAAAAAAGAAAGAGAAAACTTCACTGCCTCTGACTGACATTGGTTCAGACCGCCTTGAAAGTTCACTTTCCTCTGATTGGCTGAGAACCAGGAAGTCATGCATTGCACTATAGCCTATAAATGATTGAATGCAGGTTTGTTTCTGCTTCTTTGAGAAAATAATCAATTGAAGAGTAAAAATCTAAAAATTCAGACCTGGAGCTGCTAAACTCAACATCCCAAAGTGCTGTGTCATTTAATTTCAACGTTAAATGCAATATCACACATTTGATAACAAACAAATTAACTTAGGTACAGTCGAGGTTTGTTTATAGCAAAATGTTTAAAAAGTGCTGCACAACCTTAACATTCAATGTAAGATAAAAAACTAATGAAATCAAACTAAATACAACTCATCAAAAATAGGCTATTAAAAACATAAAACAAAAACTCAGCTTGGATTGAAAACCAGTGCAATAGAGTATTAAGTAAAGATGTAAAACTCTAAAGTAAGACAGTCAAAGTAAAAACAAAAGTTATTAATTAAACAGATTGCACTTGTTTTTTAGTACAAGGAATTAGACTTTGGCCTGATTTAAGTGGTGAAAGAACAAGAAAAAGAGAACACAAAACCAAAGTAATATTAATTAAGAAAAACTTATGTACAGAATATATGAATGACAAATATATTAACAGATGTGTGCAGTGTGTGGGCTACAGGAAACATCATCTGTGCTAAGCTAGGCTAACCACACAGACACACTAGCTGTTGCTGCTGCTGTTTTAAAGGGATAGTTCAACATTTTGGCAAATTGACACATTGCCATAATCCCTATAGTTTTAGCAGCAGGTTTGTTACCTTAAATTGTCGGAGTAAGATAATTTTAGAAGACAAGTTGTGACCTGCACATTCACCACGCTATGAGATAACAACAGAACCTTACCAGACAGAGTTGTTTTAGAGGGAAATACAGAGACTGCATGATGAAAAACTGTCCCTGAAGGCAACGCACATCAGCGGTTTTGCATGAATTTGCCTCTAAAACAACTCTGTCTGGTAACGTTGTGTTATTATCTCATAGCGTGGTGAATGTGCAGGTCACAACTTGTCCACCAGAGCGTTGTGGAGTTGTTGGATTGTGTATTTGATGAGTTTGATGAGGGAAACCAAGAAATCCCATGAGCCTCCGTAGCGTAGCTCTGAGCAGCTCACGGCTCTGCTCCACCGTTCTAAAAATAGCTTGCACAGACAATTAAAGGTAACGAACCTACTGCTATGACTATAGGGATTATGGTGATGGGCCAATTTGCCAAAATGTTGAACTATCTCTTTAATAGAAGTTAAAGTAACAGAAGGAGAAAGTGAAACTTTTCTCAGAGAAACAACGACCAGAGTTTTTTACTTCCTGCTGGCTGTTTCAGAGTAAACACAATCCAAATGAAATCTGTCTGAGGTGAGCTCTGCAGCTTCTTCTTCGTCTTCTTCTTCCTTCTCTCCGTCGCCCCTCCTCCCTCCTCCCCCCTCCTCTCTCCTTCTTGCCCTCCCTCCCCAGTAATTAGACCGAGACAGCGTAATAAATCAATACACAAGTGCTTGTCTTGAAGCCGAGCCACTTGAGGAGCTTGGGACATTAATGCGTTCAGCAGAGAAAGAGACATTACACTGTAATCAATCCTGCTTCACAAATCAACTTACCCCTGCCCATCAGCCGTTTTCTTTTCTTTTCTTTTTTTTTACCCTCTTGCTTTTGATAAATCCACTTCCTGTACATTAACGCAGGTCAGTGGCTTCCTCCGAGGTGTAAACGGGCGACTGATCTTTGGTACTTAACAGGAAGCGCACTGTATTCCACATATTGAGTTTTTGATATCCGATAACGCGGCGGTAACAGAATTACAGCCGCGGCATGCAGGGGGGGTATTCTGGGATGGCGGCGCACCTGTGATGGTACCTGGCGGGTTTGTCACGGCCGCGGGAGGCTCAGTGGCCTTAATGCATCACACTGACACACACATTACAGTGATGTCGTTACCAGCACATTGATTTGATCCAGAAAAAGGATGAAAGGGTGTTTGGTGTCAGAGCTGTTTGGTCCGCTGATGGTTCAGAGGACAGAGACAGAGAGACAGAGACAGAGAGACTGGAGTCACTGGTTCAACCGGTGCAACAGGCAAATAAATGAGAAATAAAATGTTCAGACTGTAATTTAACCCAGAACTACTGTTTCACTGCAGGACGTCAGGTCAGAATCTCTCCAAACTATTCAACAATCACAGAGTCGACGTGAGTTAAAACCTTTCATAGAGTGTGAATGTGCAGAGTGTAAAAGAAAAATATGAGATGGAAAATGATTAATATTAGAAGTACAAAGTGAGAAATAACAATAAAACTGATTATTCTTTAAAAAGAAAATGGTTTAAAATGAATCTAAAAATGCAGACAATCAGAGATGCAAAAAATAAAGATGTAAAAAAAGCAGATCAATCTCACAAACGCGTGTATTTCAAGCTAAAAACCAACAGGAAACATCTGGGGGGGGGGGGGGGTTGCAAAATCACCATGGTAACATGACTCTGAGCTCCCAACCTGATTTGGAGCAGGTTAAAGGAGCATTTCAGTCATTTTTGACCCCTAAAAACTTTCAACATTCAAGATAGAGATCTGCATAGATCTGGGAGATTTTCACAGCTTGTTTAATGATTCTGGAGAGACTTAGTTTGTCCATAGTCAACAATGAAGCTAGAAGCAGGTCTAGTTTGAGAAATTCAAGAAATTGATTTTAATTTGATGCAAAGGACAAGTGCAGGATGAGTCTTTAAACGTCTGAATTCATCATACAGGAAGAGAAAATACATTGCTTTAGATGTTAAAATCCTCAGACAAGAGACTTTCTGACGTGAATGTGGTTCATATGTAGAAATACATGAACATTAAAGGAAAATTCCGGCCATTTTTGACCCCTAAATCGTTTTCCTGATGGTCACCTATCAGTGGCTACCCGGTGTTCGGGATAGCCACAACGCTAACCCATGGGGGCAATTCTTATAAACGGTCTGAGATATTTTGGACATTACCGCTGCACTGCTCCACCATTTATTTTTGTAAAGAAATCATCAAGGACAAACTGTTAGTTTCTGTGGCGGGGAGAGCAGGCGCTCTGTGATGGGATAGTAATGTCTTTCCAGAATGTTTCAGAGTTCGGCTATCTGAGGTGAGTGACTACATGCAAAAACACAAAGTTTATACTGTTTATACTCTACACTATATGGGTTCAGTGGTGTCTCTAAGGATTCCAGTCATGTACCATAGATATTTGATTGTTTTTTGAGTGTTTGTTGTGGTTGAAAGAATTGCCCCCATAGGTTAGCGTTGTGGCTATTCCTAGCGCCGTCTAGTCATGGTGTAACTCCGGTTTGCCTGCATCAATTTTAGTCACGTTTTTTGCTCCAACCAACACTGGGTGACCATCAGGACAACGATTTAGGGGTCAAAAATGGCCGGAATTCTCCTTTAACCTGCTCCAAATCAGGTTGGGAGCTCAGGTTTTGCAACCCCCCCAGATGTTTCCTGTTGGTTTTTAGTTTGAAATAAACGTGTTTGCGAGATTAATCTGCTTTTTTAGGTCTTTATTTTTTGCATCTCTGATTGTCTGCATTTTTAGACTCATTTTAAACCATTTTTTAAAGGGATATGCTAACATTTTTTACAGTTGTACCTTCACCAACTTCCCTCCTTCAGGTTTTCATGCCCTCAGACTTCCACCTGACTTTTACTTTCTGACTCAACAGGAGAGATTCCCGTCTGTCCGAACCCCTGAAATGTGCCGACTCAACGCGATCTGAGAGAGTGAAGCTTCTGGATCCCTGGGCGCCTTATTTAACCTAGTGACTCTCCTGCTTTTGCTTTAAATACGGTGACCTTTGATCCACCATTTTTAAAGAGCTAGTACCTGCCTCATTCCACTGTCTCCTATACCTTTCTGTCTCTCTGCCTCGCTCATCGATCGAAAGCAGCACCTCCTCCCTCACCTCCGCCGTCGAGCCGCGTTCACAAACACTTGATAAATAGCTGCTTTTGTCAACGTTACAAGCGATACGATATAATTTAATAATTTATTGCCTTATTTTATAAGACAGGTTCAATTGATTTTAATTAATTCAGCAGCCTGTGAACAAGCATTATTAAGGACACACATTATGCTGACAGAGATTTATGCCATGAATGAAGTGGCAGTCCTCATTATGCGAATTTATAATCTATCACCTCTTTAAAATGCAATTATGTAGTATTAGACTAATGGCGGAATACAATTCAGAGCAGGGAGAGAGGAGAAGAAGGTAATCATTCTGAGAGCAAAATCAAACCGATGGATATGGTTTAGATTAAAAAAAATAATAAATAAAAACAACTAACCAAAGTTTCCCATTACACACAAGTATAACTTGGTAATTATATGTGGGTAATGAGTCGACATTCCTGCATGTCTTGATTATGCTTGGGGGGGAGACAAAGAGAAAAAAATTCACCTCCGCTCCATTTGTCTTCTCATTAGCTTTAAATCTCTGTTAGTACTGACTGACTTCCTTTCATAATTACACACACACAGTCAGTCAGATCTGCTGCTGCAGGAAAATAACAACCGCTGCATCATCATCATCATCTTCATCTTCATCGTCAGACTTTATCTCAACTGAACTTCATGCTTGTTTCATGCTTGTTTTCTTCTGAGCGACTTGAACTTTGACCGTCTTCTCGAATCCTGCACGAGGAAACGACACTGGAGCTTTTAACTGGGCTCAAATCTCACAACCAGCGCTCATTACACAGGAAACCATCGATCAATACAAGACGTATCACTGTCAGACAAAACAAAAACAACTGAGCTTCACTGAACAAACATCAAGTTTGTCATGTTCCTGGGGATAGACTTTAAGTTTATCTTATTCTGAAAGGATTTCTGCACAGTCTGGAAGTTACTCACACTCAATCTGCACTGAAAGACTAAACCCAATACTACTGTTGGTAAATTAAAGGCCCCAGGAGCTTTAATACAAACATCTACAGTACCTTTATAGATGTTTGTGTTAAAGCTCCATACAGTATAAAGGTAGATGTTTGTGTTAAAGCTCCATATAGTATAAAGGTAGATGTTTGTGTTAAAGCTCCATACAGTATAAAGGTAGATGTTTGTGTTAAAGCTCCATACAGTATAAAGGTAGATGTTTGTGTTAAAGCTCCATACAGTATAAAGGTAGATGTTTGTGTTAAAGCTCCATACAGTATAAAGGTAGATGTCCATGTGTAGTGTGATTATAAAGCAGCTCTAGGTTCTATATTAATACTGTGAAAGTATCAAAGCCTCAGTCCACAGATAAATGCACACAGCCTGGATTCAGAAACTGAGCCTTAAAACCAGCCGTCAGGACTTCCTGTCACTTTGTGATGTCACAACAAAGCCCCGCCCCCTCACCACCTGGACCCACCACCCAACAACAACTTGCAGGATTTGGTTTCTCTGAGTGTTTTATTCTGAAATCTGCTCTATTTATATCGGAGTCTTATATATATTGAATCAAGTCAGCTCTTGTTTTGTTTTGATTCGTTTTTCTTAACAGGACGTCTCTGCTGCTTTCAGCTCCTCCTGGCCTTTGACCCTGTCCTCATTATTGACTGCAGCACTTTTAGCTGTTGTCAGTATATGACAGGATGAATTTACTGAGTTTTTTTTTTTTTTGAGTCACAGCGAACTCACATTTGTTTTTTTGTGGTCTCAGGTCGACTCTGTGCTCTGCTGACAGACCTGGGATCAGATCAGCGCCCTCAGCCTGTCACAGTTTGGTGACAGACTCTGAACGCTGCACGATCTGATCTAATGAGTCTCTGCAGGGGAGGGGGGGTCCAATGAACCAGAGTGACCATGGCACCGCTGCAGGCACGGCTTCCACTGCTGTGTGTGTGTGTGTGTGTGTGTGTGTGTGTGTGTGTGTGTGTGTGTGTGTGTGTGTGTGTGTGTGTGTGTGTGTGCAGCTGCCACCACACCACACCACACTATACGACATGACACTGTAACCTACAGGATGTTCTGACACATGACACTCACTCTCCCAGCATGCCTTGCAGCGGCTCTTTGATGTGAGCTCTCTGACATGAGGGAGCTTTCTTTTTTTTTGTTAACAATTTTTTATTCATTTTTCATATCAACATATAACAAAAAAATGGAAATCAGTATAATAAAATAAAATAAGAACATACAGACAATTCAAGTATATTTCCTGTTGGCAAACAAAATAGCCCTACTATTGATTGTATGTTCCAAACAAACAAAACAACAGCAACAAAAAAAAGAAAGCACACACACACACACACACACACACACACACACAAAAAGAGAGGCAAAATATAAATACACACATATACTGTCACACATATACACACAAACACACACTCGTCATATAAAAAAAGAAAGAGAAAAAGAAAAGAAAAGAAAAAAAAGGAATTACGACAACAAACAAAACGAAAAAACAAAGGTGCCATACACATTCTAACTGACATGAGGGAGCTTTCTGAACGCTATCTCCTCCTCCTCCTCCTCGTGTCCGGTGGCGGGTGGCGGGCAGCGGGTCGGATGCTTCAAACCATCACCATGGCAGCAGCTCAGGGCCCCTCCACCCACCCCCCCTTAACCATCACCTCTTGCTTTTATATCCATGACCGAATTGTTCCCGTCACACTGCAAAAACTCAAAATCTTGCTAAGAATATTTGTCTTATTTCTAGTTAAAATGTAATTTCGAGTCAAAACAAATCTCATTCTACATTAAGACATTAAGGCATTAGATATTAAGACACATCACATAAAAACTAGCTTGTTCAAGCATCTTTCAAGCATTTTCATGTCTTAAAACCTACTTTTACAGGAAGGCTTTTTTGGAGTAGCTCTATTGATTGCCCCCTTATTGTTTGTATTTTTTAATTCTATTTATTCTATTTGTTTTATTATCAATACTGCTGATTATGGTTTTATTATTATTATTTTTTTTTTTTCACTTGAAATAAGTAGAAAAATCTGATAGTGGAGCAAGTTTTTCTTTTTTATTACAAGCACAAAAAAACTTGCTTTCACTGGCAGATTTTTCTACTTATTTCAATTGAAAATTTGTTTGAAACAAGTGAAAATTATCTAAAAACAAGTTAATTTTTAGGTGATGAGTCTTATTTTAAGTGGAAAGAGATTAGTTTTAACCAAAATTGAGACATTTGTAAGACAAAACAATTGACAAGACAAATATTCCTGGAAAGATTTTGAGTTTTTTTACAGTGCACCGACCCTCCTGCAGGAAGTGGCAGCAGGAGAATCAGTGTTCACATCCTCAGTCACTGATAATAAAATAATATACACTGTTGATTTTTTATTGTAAACACCAGTCGCCCCCCCACCGCCTCGAGGATGGATGAGTCAGTGCATCAGCTGGAGGAACCAAGGTTGACTGACAGTTTGTGAGTCAACTATATATCTGTCTTTTTTTTATTTCTCTGAGCTGAACATCAGGCGCTGCAGCCGTTTGCCTCCACCGAGGTCAAGAACATTGTGACCTCACAAAACACTGGTTTTGGCCCTTGTGAAGGAAAACATCTCCGTCTAACAAACTCCTCCAGGGAACTCCTTCAAATTTGGTAACTTCAACTTGTGTTTTTTTTTAGCTGTAGCTGCTGTTACGCAACATTTCACTCGGAAAATATAAAGCTGCTGTTGCCTCGTCTCCAAGTTTTTTTTTTTCCTCAGTCGATGTGAAGGTCAGAGGTCGGAGGATGTTGTTATGATGAAGCCCTTTGAGACAAACTGTTTGGAAAAATGGACGATATAAATAAAGTTGCCTTGTGATCATTTGTGTGGATTCTCTGGATAAACATGTCGGCACAGTGGTGCAGTGTCATCCTGTCACAGTGGGTTCAATCCCCGGGGCCTGGGGCCTCTCTGTGTTGAGTTTTTATGTTACTATGCCCATGAAATTAAAAATGTGTTATTTCAGCTTTAATCACATTTTAATTGTTGATGTATCTCTAAATATGACCCACATTCATGTCAGAAAGTCTTTATCTGAGGATTTTAACAGATTCTAAATCAATGTATTTTCTCTTCCTGTATAATAAATTCAGACGTTTAAAAGAATAGTTCACCCAAAATTCTAACTGCACTCATTATCTACTCACCCTCATGTGGACTAAGGGCTGGGAGAAGTTTCAGAGTCCTCCGTGGCTTCTCTGAGTTACAGGGGGTCTCGACGTAGCAGTGCATGTCCATATGACGGTTGCAAATGGATACCAACTGTCTTCGTAACAAAAAGACACACCAAAAAACATCCAAATACCTCCATGCTGCTCGTATGTAATGTCCGTCTTGTATTGAAGCCCCGAAATGCAAAATTGTTCAGAAAAAAATTAAATGAGTCTATATTTCAAGCTTGTTTTGTAGCGGAAGCTTCTCGAAGCTCCTCTTCCTGGTCCGTCCAAATCTTGCGCGATTTGCGCCGGCAAGCACTATGGAGGTATTTGGATGTTTTTTGGTGTGTCTTTTTGTTACGAAGACAGTTGGTCTCCATTTGCAACCATTATATGGACACATGCACCGCTACGCCGAGACCCCCTGTAACTCAGAGAAGCCATGGAGGACTCTGAAACTTCTCCCAGCCCTTAGTCCACATGAGGGTGAGTAGATAATGAGTGAAATTTCAATTTTGAGTGAACTATTCCTTTAAAGACTCATCCTGCACTTGTCCTTTGCATCAAATTAAAATCTATTTCTTGAATGTTTACATTCCTCTTCTAGCTTCATTGTTGACTGTGGACAAACAAAGTCTCTCCAGAATCATTTAACAAGTTGTGAAAATCACCACGGACCCCTCACATCCCCTCCACCGCTGCTTTCAGCTTTTACCATCAGGCAGCCGAGTAGTAGTACCCTTGGCCAAAAAAAAGACTTACATGAACTCTTTTATCGTCACAGCAGTGCACATTTTGAACAAAAAGGAATATGTACCTGTTTCTAGGGCAAGATCTAGGCTACTTGCTGTTGCAGCTTCTATGTGAGATTTTTATAATGTGGGTTTTTACGTTGATGTTTGTACAGTATGTCTAACTGTTCGGAGCCCAAATTGATGACAATTTTCTGTCCTTGTGATAGACAATAAAGCTTTTTGAATTGAATCTGAATTGCTACCACTGCTACCTTCAGCTAATGAAACATAACAAACAACATAATATAGAAACGTTCTTCATCCTTTTAATCCTTCACCAGACTCATCTACATTCAACACTATTGGCTACCGTAGCTGTCAATCAATATCCATGATACAGTAGATCCCTCCCTACCGGACTTAAAAGGATGTAACTTAAGCTTTTTTTAAGCCATTAAAACACCAACACATTAAAGTTTCATTCTTCATCCCGTTGCACCAGCTGTGATGTTACAGAGTTCACCTCTACATCACTGCAGACAGATGACGCATTAAAGCTCTGATGGTCAGAGAGAAGAAGCTTCTTCAAACATATAAAACATGTGTATTTATATTTATCTGAACAGGTTTTGGTGAATCCTGCACATGAACCATGTGTTGATGTGTTGGTTCCACTGAGCTCGACTC
This sequence comes from Trachurus trachurus, assembly GCF_905171665.1. NCBI lineage: Eukaryota > Metazoa > Chordata > Actinopteri > Carangiformes > Carangidae > Trachurus > Trachurus trachurus. Next base: position 3,799,274 of record NC_139894.1, read on the forward strand.
ATCCTGAAGAGGCAGGAGCTTAAAAGACATTTCTGTTTATTTGTTTTTTTCAACAGAAAAATAAAAAGTGAATCCATTACACACGATTCACTGTGAATAATCACTATAATTAGTCTATTTTCTGTGTGTGTGTGTGTGTGTGTCACTCTGTGTGTTTGTAGCCCAAATAAAAGAGTTAATTAGCCTGGTTGTTGTATAGTTTCGGAGGGATCTGCAGAATTCCTCGGTATCAGTTTCAAAAAGTGAATTACAAACATTTTTTTTTTACTGTCGCTGATTAAAGTGCATGAAAAATAAAAAACAACAACCCTGAAATGAAAAACTACTCGTTGTGTCTCAGGCAAAATGTTTGTGACAGACGGTGTCAACCCAACCAGCTGCTGTCAGGGTCATAGGTCAGGTGCTGGACAGGTGTGTGTGTGTGTGGGTGTGTGTGTGTGTGTGTGGCAGCTGTGTAGGAGGGAATCACTGCATCTCGTGCATCATCACTGTGAGCTACAGGAGGACCCTGAACACAGCATGCGCTCTTCAGGGACCAATTAGAAAGTTTGTATGAACATATGAATGAGAAACAAATAGAAAGGAGATTAAAGACGTTCAGTAAAATTCTTACACACCTGTTTTATGTGGCGACGGCAGCTGTCGAGGGTTTTATATATTTATATATTAACGTGTAACTCACAGGAAGAGGACGGCGGTGAAGTCCAGAGGTTGAGTCAATGTTGGTTTCTTCTCTCTGTGGTTGTTATTGTCATCATTAGGACTAATTCTAGTGTCGGTGTGAGATCTGAAAACAAAAACATCACACAAGTCAAATAATGACAACGGTCTTTTATTTTGAAAAACTGTGTGACTAAAGCTGCAGTTCCTCTTCTGACCACTAGAGTGAGTCTCCATAAGTGAGTCAGTCTCTCTCCATAGACCAGTGTTGCCAACTTGGCTAAATCTGGCGACTTTCCAACCCCTCTTGGGTGACTTTTTTTGTCAAAAGCGACTAGCGACAAATCTAGCGACTTTTTCCCGTGATATTACAAACGTTTCTGGACCTGAAATCACGTTATCACAGCTGTTTTCAACGAGCAGCGGCGCTGCCGCGGGCCCTCACAGCCTACACACAGTAGTGTCACGGAGCTGCCTCCGCTGCATTCAGAGACGCACTGCTCCACGCCACAGACATAAAGAGCGCCGGCACCCCCCCCCCCCCCCCCCCCCCCCCCCCCCAACCCACACTGAGATAATGATGTCATTTAGCGACTTTTAGGACAGCCAATAGCGACTTTGCTTACTGTCATAGACTCAACATGTTTACAGCCTGGTACAGAAACAGCTTTGGTTTCGTTATTTTGGTTCAAGCTAGCTACATCGAGGGTAGGTTAGCTTCCTATTTCAAAGTAAAAGCACAAATTCTATCGTCATGGTTCTCTGTATGTAAAGAGCAACGGGTGTTTTTTTTTTGTGGAAGTAATTAACCGTAAGTGCGTTGGTCACAACGGCTAGCTTGAGTAGCGCCGAATTTGTCCGAACAAAATTGTAAACAGCTGGTATTTAGACAAATTAACGACACACTGCTGATCTAAACGGCTACCTTCTCACCTAAAAGTGTTTGAAAAGTTGATAAAGTGATATATTACAGAGTTTAGAGCTTAAACTAAATCATCTTCTGACTGCTGATTTCGGCTCGGGTAGGAGGCAGTCTAGCACTACCTATACACTTCCAGCGCTTTAGCTAAGCTAATTACGGGCGATACGGCTCTATCTCCCTTGTTACTGCACGCACAGTCGAAAGGATGGTGTCTATCTGCTGCTCATGGACTCGGGAGTGAGGCAAGACATGGAAAAAAACGTTGGCGTATCCCTTTAAGGCAGCTTTCTGTCATGCAGTGGGTCCTGGTCAAACTTCCACATGCAGCTTCAGTCGTTTTGTTTCCTCGAACCGAGCAATTTAATGACCGTGAAGTGCAGGTCTGACGACAAGGCATAGCTACACGTTGTGCTAAGTACACTTGAGCAGCTAAGCTAACGATGCTAGTGGTGGCTAGCCACTTAGCTAAACTGCGGAGAACTGTTTTGGCGGTCGTTAAATCTTGCTATAGGGAAAATCCCACCGCTGCCACCAATGTAACCGAGTGTTCAGGGCGCCTACACTGGGTGAATAATAAAATAACAAAAGGGCACAAATGGTCTTCAACAGTGCCGTACTTTATTCCTCTTCACAACAACAACACTTCCAGTGACCCCTTCACAATAAAACTACTCACCCTGTGTGATGAATACCTGATAAGTCTACTGAGAGCTACCATAACAAAAAGATAGGTTACAACAAACCTGCAAACCTGCATCTTTCACCTTCCTCTTTGCTCATTTGGGGATGAGCTAGATATTTAGGGGGCGGAGCCATGCACGGCCAAGATGGCGGCAATGGAGCAGCTCACTTTGAGCTCCAGAAGCCAGTTCAGGTTTCCGCCTAAATAACCCAAATGATAAAACCCAGTAGGCCACTTGTATAATTTTAACTGTAACATTTTCTTGACCTCTTTCTTCATTCTTGATTTTACATTTTTAAATTTGACTTTTAAATTAATTAAATCCTCAAAGCAGTTCTCTGTCAGATGTCCTCCTGGCACTGAGCCGTCCCTCTTCTGATCCAAATCCAGCTTCGGGTCCGACCTTTTATCTCCAGTTTTACATCATAAGATCTTACAAATAACTGTGTTTGTCCACTAAATGTTTTCCTCTTTGTTACAATCACATTTACATGACAAAAAGAATCATCCCTTCTCCACTGTTTGATACTTGAATGGCTATTTTCCTTTTTCTTTTTTGTTTCTCATTAAAATGGAAAGCCGGTGAGGCTCATTACTCACTAAACACAACACATCCACATCCTTTGTTGTGTCCCTCTGAAACGCTCACTCGCTTCCTGTTTGAACAGACTAATGGGCTAAACATTCACAAAAAATAAAATGTGAACTAATGAAGATCCTTCATGTCATCAAATTATCTGATTCAAATCCTTCCCTTTTCAACTCGTTCTCATCAAACGGCTGAAATATTTCCACAGCTCCTGCATACAGATATCACAGAACTGTCTGTTTACATTGTTTATGTTGGAGGGACTTCCTGTGGAGACCTCTAGTGGCCACTGGAAGTCTCCACAGGAAGTCCCTCTGTCTGTTTACGTTCATGGTAAGGTCAAGGTTGAAGAGGATGCAGGATTTGTATACATCTTTACCTTAATTAACCAGCTCCAGAGTCCTAGTGCTGGTTAAATCAATGACTTGTAACTAGTTCCAGGGAGAATGGAGGCTCTCTGCCTTCCACCGAGCGTCTCTTGGCTGAAAACCAACCTTGTAAAAGTTTATGACAGATAAGACTACACAAATATACACATCGCAGCTTCGTATATGTGATACACAAGCATGTTATATAATGTTATACTAACGTTATCCATCACACCATGGATTTATTTTAATCATTTAAAACAAATGCACATGGAGGAGAGGAGGGTTACTAAAACAGAGGAAAAGAAACCAGAATTGTATAATTCCCCTTTAGTGGTTTTGACTTCAACCGGACATGTCCAACAGGACATTATCACCTTGTTTGGCCTCAGAACAGATTGTTTCGGCAAATAGCTAAAATCAAACTTAAGAAATGTTGAGACTTTCGACTCCTCTATGTTGCGAACAGAGAAGGAAAGTATCTAGCTCCATCTCTCTGAGACAGTTTTTATGACCACAAGATAGAGTATGGGCTTCATGATCTTTATAGCTTACATCAATTGTCTTTGTTTCATAATTGCAAGTTTCTAATTGAAAGACATTAGAGTGCAGGTAATATCTGTCTTTACATCTGATCTCAGAACAGCCCCTAAAGCATCTGATACTGTATCTGTATTTATCATCACGGCGGCTGTGGCTCAGGAGGTAGAGTGGGTCGTCCACCAACCGGAAGGTCGGAAGTTCAATTCTCCCAGTTGAACTGTCCTTGGACAAGACACTGAACCCACTGATGTATCATCGGATGTATGAATGTGTGTGAATGAATAGCCTCCAAGCCCGTCTGCGCACAGAGCTGTATGAATGTGTGTGTGAAAGGGTGAATGGGACAATACAGTGTAAAGTGCTTTGAGTGGTCCAAGTGACTAGAAAAGCGCCATAGAATAAAAAAGCAATGCAGTTGCCTTCAACTTCAGCCCTTAACGACTACGATGAGCTGGGAGACATGGGAACCTTCATGAACATGATGTAGTTGTAGTTTCATGACCAGATGTTGCACCTTTCTATGTTTTTGTAATTTTCCTGAATATGACAAACTCCAGCCTTTATCAATGGGAGAGACAGAGCAGCATCATTTGGATGATCATCCTTGGATCTTTAGCTGGTGACTGGCCACAGCTAAACACTACAGACTATGAACCAGTTACTGCCCGCTGGATAATAACTTCATGCAGAATGAAATGAACAATTGATTTACATATTCCCGTCCCATGGCTCCACAGCCCTCTAAATTCATTTACTTTTTACAAACAAGAACCAAAAACAAACAGTTTAATCTGGACCTGGACCTCCGTGGAAACATAAACAGTCATGCAGACGTGCCGTGTGTATTTGCCAGATAGTGAATCAGTGAAAATGCATCCTTGAAATTAGACATGATTCCTGGATCTGCACCAAACATTAATCACTTGTTCCTTGGCCGAGGGCCCAACTTTCCACCAAATTTAACTGACATCTGGCCAGTTCCTAACATTTAAATTGGCGTGTGTTCTGGGCCAGAGTGCAGCTGAGGCTGATGGGAATGTCATTAGTTCTGCAGGTCATGGAAACCAAAAGCACTGCGAAAAAATTCAAATGTTGACCTGATGATGGGTGGAAGGTCAGCGAAGGAAAAGTTCAGCATGAACGTCTGAAATAGAAATTTCAGCTTGAAATGGGAAAAGACGAAAGAGTCAGTTGGGTTCATCCTCTGGGAATCAACAATGTCTGAACCAGTGTAGTGGAGATTAATGTTCCTGTTTATGCAGAAGTTCAATTGTTGACCTGTTGATGGCGCTAAATGAAAAGTCAAAAGGTCACCAGAGTTCATTCTGAAGGGAACATGAAGATATAAAGTAGTTTTCACCCAATAGTTGTGAAGTCGGAGTCAATCGGGTTCAACCTCTGGGGATCACAGATGTCTGAAGTGGAGATTAATGTTCCTGTTTATGGAAATGTTCAACTGTTGACATGATGATGGCGCTAAATGAAAAGTCTAAAGGTCACCAGAGTTCATTCTGAAGGGAACATTAAGGTATTTGATTTGATTTGATTTGATTGATATTAGGTAGATTTTATCATGTAGTTGTAGTAGGTAAGAGGTAATATGGTTCATCCTCTGAGGATCATAAATGTTTGGACCAATGTAGAAGTTTATGCAGAAGTTAAAATGCTAACCTGATGATGGCGCTAAATGACAAGTTAGAAGGTCGGATGGGAGTATGGACATCAGAAGAAGATTTCATCCAATAGTCAGAGTCGGTATGGTTCATCCTCTGGGGACCAAAAATGTCTGAACCAAACCTGATGATGATAAAACATTGTATTTCTTAATAATATTCTGTAACACTTTATTTGATGCCTATCTCTATAACGCATTATAATCATATTTATAATGATTTATAAATATAGTTATAATGTGTTATAATTGGCTTATAAACATGTATAACTACCATTATAAACACTCCTAAATTATCATAAGGCTTTATAACTATAAGCATAACACATTATATAGCATTATAACTCTATTATAATACTTGACCTATGACCTTGACAAAATGCTCTATGATGTGTTATGCTTATTGTTATAAAGTATTATGATAATTTAGGAGTGTTTGTAATGACAGTTTACATGTTTATAAGACAATTATAACTATATTTATAATACATTATCGATGTGGGCATTGTCAGCGAGTTACTAACAATTATAACATATTATAATACCTGACCTTATAAGTCATGATGAAATGCTTTATAGTGTGTTATGATTATTGTTATAAAGCATTATGATCATTTATGAGTGTTTATAACTATAGCTATACAGTGCTATAACTGCATTATAACTCATTATAAGTATGGTTATAATGAGTTACAGAGATAGGCGTCAAATAAAGTGTTACATATTCTTATAGCGACAAGCTCCACAGCCGAAACTGCTCTGTTCCTGCTCCTCAGAGGAACCACTCCTGTCATGTTGTGCATATTAAGTCATTTAAAGTGAACTCTGGTGGATTAAAGTCATATTTTCTGTACAGGTTATAAATAAATTCACTATAAACTGTGTCATATTTGTACTCAGGAACATGTCGGTAGGGGGGGGGGGGGGGGGGGGGGGGGCAAACAAACGTGCATCGGCCACAAATGGTTTACTCACACACTTTTCCTTTTTCCGCTCTGCTAACGAAGCCTGTAAACGTCTGTGAAGACAAACAGCCAGAGCTCGGGGGGGTGAGGTGGGGTGAGGTGGGGGGGGGGGTCAGAGCGCCACTTTACTATTCTACACTGTGACAAAACACCCTGGTCAACAAAGAACTGCTGCCGCCACCGAGCACAGGAAGTCCTTAACCACCGAAGACGAGCAGAGCAGAGCAGAGAGCAGGAGCCGAGGCGAAGGGGAAGGGGCGGGGGGAGGGAAGGAGGGAGGGGGGGGGTGGTGGGGGTGTCAGGCGTTAAACGGGCCGAGCAGAGCGACAGGAGCTTTAAAAATGACAATACTTTATCCTTAAATTGTTTTGAGAGCCTCCTGCCAGCGGGGTCATGAATCAGCCTGTCCGCCGGCGCTGCATGCTGCTGTCTGCTGGGCTGGACTGCGGGGGCGACGGGGGCCGTGACAGGTGAGCCATCCTTGCTGCTTGAGCCCCCCAACTCCTCCACCACCTCCACCTCTTCATCATTTAACATTTAATCGAAGCTGCCACCGGTCCCAGCTCTCAGCACCGGCTCCTTTCTTCCCCTTCATTCATCTCTCAGCGCGAGAGGAGGAAGGAAGGAAAAACCTGAGGAGCTCCCTCCTGCTCTCTGATGGTTTGCGGTGATCAGGTGGCGGCAGCGGGAAGATCCGTCTAGCTGTCAAAACAAAGAGCAGGAAGTCCCATCCATCACAGAGAGAATTAACCTGCACACCCCCACCACCCCTCCCTCGCCTCCCTACCTTCCTCCACCCTCCGAGGAAAGACCTGCACAGGAAGTCAGATCTGGATCAGCTGATGGGAGCTAACACAAGCTAACATGATATTAGAAAAACTGAAGAGATGTTTCAATCTCAGGGTTCACTTGTTGACAGTTTCACCACAGTAGAAGTATAAGGAACAATCTACGGAAGCACTGAAGCGGCAAAAAAAGGAGAAATGTTTAGGAAAAAACTGATGATTTAATATCAACAAAAATCAAAGTATGTGTTGATTTTCTGACACATATCTGAAAAAAAAACTGATGAACTGAAAAAACTATTTTCGTGAGAGAGAATGTTTTGGGGATGATGAATTGTGAAGGCGTTGAATTCTGAGTTGAATAAGGATTCCATTTCAACTTTTTTGGGGGGTCTTTTTGTTTCCTTCTTCTAAATTAACTATGCCTCATCTGTAAAACCATCAAGAAAAAGAAAAACTCTTTTTGTGTGTTTTTGTCTCTTATCAACACAAAAACTCTGTACCAGGTCACTGAAAACGATTATTTCTGACAACTACGGCCAAAGTGGAGATTTGGGAAACAGGTGAACAGAGTTTAAAGAGGAACTATGCACAATTTTTACCTTAATGAAGCATCTCCAGAGTCCTAGTGCTGGTTAAATCAATGACTAGTAACTAGTTCCAGGGAGAATGGAGCGTCTCTTGGCTGAAAACCAACCTTGTAAGATCAGAGCCTCCGACCCGGTGTCCCAGCTCTCGTCTCACCAGAAACCTAACCTATTTTTAACATTACCCACCTCGGTAGACATTGCTCCATGGATTGCCGTCTTGCCGTCTTGGTTGAAAACAAATGCACATGAGAGAGGAGGGAGGATGGTTTGTGGTGGGTTTTTGCGACAGTGAAAATATGTATTCTGAACCTGTAGGAGAAGCTCTGTAGGAAAATAATAATGCGACCAATAATGCGACCAAAAATGAAAAAAGGCAACCGGGCATGCATTGTTTTCCTTAAGTTTCTTGATTGTCACCATATCTGACACAAAATGCACTGACGTCGGGTGTTTGATATTACTGTGAGATCTTCAACACACACAGTGACAGCGTGATGGTTTTTTTTTTCCTGGATTCTGATTGGCTGGCCTGGCTCTTTGCTTCCTGTTACCCGGTCATGATGGTGTATTTATCCAGGATCAGGTAGATGAAGATCTTTGTGTGTACAATGGTTTTATTGAAAATATATTTTTGATAAATATCTGGCTACGTGTGAACACGACCTAAAGAGATGCTTCAATCTCAGGTTTGACTTGTTGACAGTTTCACCACAGTAGAAATAAGGAACACTGTACGGAAGCCCTGAAGGTTGAAAAAAGACGTTAATGAAAAACTGAGGAATTAGCGTCAACAAAGCCCAAAGTGTGTGTTGATGTGCTTAATGTGGTGTGTGTGTGTGTGTGTGTGGTTCAGTGGTTCGCCAGCTGCAGGTGTGACACCTTTTGACGCGTCAGCCACAGGTGTGATCAATAAAGTTGCTAAGTGCTGCAATGCATTGTGGTTAATCACTGCAACAAAGGCGTCGTTAGTGTTACTACCTGGCCTCCAGCCAGAGAAACACAGGTGCAGAGAGTTTCCTGTAAAATCAGATTCATCCGAAGAATCAAGAAACAAAAGCGTTGTGTTGTGTTGTGTTGTGAGCGAGGAGAAGTTGTCGCCGTCATTTGACACATCTGTGAGTGGGGATAAACGCTGCTTCTGTGTTTTAACCATTTCCCTTTTATGTGCAGCGAGGTGAACAAACAAACCCGACTCGCTCTCTTTCCCTCTGTCTGACCTTTCGCCGCAGACGACAAACAGGAAACAGCCGTTATAGATTTCCGCGGCGGCCCGGTGTGTGTGCGCCGCGTGGACCAGACGGATCGATACATCATACTAATAAGTAAAATCTGCAAGCGCCAATTATCGCTTGTCATGTTTACCTGCCCGAGTGAGTAATCATCCAATTTAGTGAAAGCTCGCCAAGGTGAGCGGAGCTGCCGGGAGCTCGTTATAAATCGTACCTTCTCTCCGCGACGCTCGACGAGTAATTAAGATCCCAAAACATACATGTTAATATTGCTGCAAGCCTATTAGGCCTGCGGGGCCTGTGTGTGTGTGTGTGTGTGTGTGTGTGTGTGTGTGTGTGTGTGTGTGTGTGTGTGTGTGTGTGTGTGTGTGTGTGTGTGCAGGTGCACAACGAGGTTTTTGCTGAGTTGTTTCCCAGAGCGCCGTTAATACTGGAGCACAGCAGCTCCAATAAAGAAGCTCTCTATGGAGACTGGAGGCAGCAGCCATCTTTAACAGCGTGGAAGGAGAACGTGTCACAGTAAACAAGACTAAAGACCAAACTGTGCCCCACTTACATATGTTACACACACACACACACACACACACACACACACACACACACACACACACACACTGAGTTCACACCATGTACTGATGTTGACTGTACTCACTGTGGAGGTTAGAGTGAGTAGAGGAGAGGGGGTTATGTGTCTACACAGTTACTGTGAGTTACACTGCAAAAACCCAAAATCTTACCAACAATATTTGTCTTATTTCTAGTTAAAATGTCATTTATAGTCAAAACAGATCTCATTATACTAAAAATAAGACTCATCACATTAAAAAGTAGCTTGTTTTTAGTGACTTTTTACTTCTTTCAAGCATATTTTCACTTGAAATAAGTAGAAAAATCTGATAGTGGAGCAAGTTTTTCTTTCTTATTACAAGCACAAAAAAACGAAATGCAGCTTTTTCTACTTATTTCAATTGAAAATGTTATGAAACAAGTGAAAATGATCTAAAAACAAGTTCATTTTTGGGAAATGAGTCTTATTTAAAGTGGAAAGAGATTAGTTTTGACTAAAATTGAGACATTTTGACAAGAAATAAGACAAATACTCTTGGAAAGATTTTGAGTTTTTACAGTGTAGCTCCAAGTGTCTGTGTGTTTCCATTAACCTGCTCAATGTGCAGGTTGAAGCTAACCGTGCGTTCGCACCAAACGCGATGGAGGTGAGGAACGCCACAAGCTTCCATTCAAAATCAATGTAAATGACGCAATAACACACGATGTCGCTTCGGGTGACGCGTTTCAGGCGATAAGCGCGATGCGATGAAGCGTCCATCGCCTCAACGCGTGTGTCACTGCAAAGCATGACTCAGTCCAAACGCATTCAGCTTCTCTGTTGGACACTTGTTGGACCTGTGAGTTCACACCACCGTGGCTCCAACCAGACCGCTCTGCTCTTTGCTTCTGTATTTCATTTGTGCAGAAATCAAACTGTGACAAACATCAGTTAATGACACTGACGGGTTTTATTCAGCAGCATCGTCTTCACTAATGAGAAACACTTGATGATGTTTGAAGCCTGAATACAATCAGCAGAAGTTTTAATCTAATGTGAGACGGTAAACAAACTGCATCATCATCATCACGACTCAAATGTCACCGCGGCTGAACTTCAGCCTGTTGTTGAGTCACTTCTAAAAAAACCTTCACTTCTAAAACCTTCACTGACACAAAGTTAAAGGGGATCTATTCTGCTTTTATAGGTTTCCAGACTTAAAAATATGTTTAAAATGTTGGATACTTGTTGTAGAGGATGTGGAAGTGTCATATCATGAGGTAGGCCAGGGAACCAAGAAAGAGGCAGAATGGAGGAGTCACACAGACAAGCTTGTATGCGATAATTATGAGGTTTTTCATTGATTGAAACTTTCAATAGTGTTCCACTGGGGTCCAGTATCATATTAAAAGCCCCTGAAATGAGCATAATAGGTTTCCTGTAAAGGGATAGTTCAACATTTTGGCAAATTGGCCCATTGCACATAATCCCTATAGTCATAGCAGTAGGTTCGTTACCTTTAATTGTCGGTGCAAGCTATTTTTAGAACGGCGGAGCAGAGCCGTGAGCTGCTCAGAGCTAGAAGAAGAAGAAGAGGAGGAGAAGAAGAAAATGAGGAGGAGGAAGAAGAGGAAGAGGAGGCGTGGTGGTGGTGTATGGTGGTTTGCTCCTGCAGGTCGACCTCTCTGACATCAGCTTCAGTTTGTTCAGCAGCAGCCGCCGGCGCCAAACTGATCCAAACTGTGTGTTTCACCTTCACCACCGCCGCTTCACACACTGTTGAGATTCTGCCTCAGGTTCACCTGTGTGTGTGTGTGTGTGTGTGTGTGTGTGTGTGTGTGTGTGTGTGTGTGTGTGTGTGTGTGTGTGTGTTCAGTGTGTAAGCAGATAGTTTGCCTGAAGGATCGCTGCTGAAATTAATGACTCTCTGCCATGGATGATGCCCTCTACACTTTTTCCTTCTCCTCCATCTCTTCCTTCTCCTCTTCCTCCCCCTTCTTCTTCTCCTTCTCCTCTTCCTCCTCCTCCACCTCTTCCTTCTCTCCGTCCCCTTCCTCTTCTTGCTCCTCTTCTCCTTTTCCTCTTCCTTCTCCTCACGCTCCTCCTCTTCCTGCTCCTCCATTTCTTCCTGCTTTTCTTTCTCCTCTTCCTCCTCTCCTTTTCCTCTTCCTGCTCTTTGTCCCGTTCCTCTTCTTCCTCCTCCTCTTCCTCCTCTCCCTGCTTGTCCTCCTCTTTCTCCTCCTTCTCCTTCCTCCCTTTCCTCTTCCTGCTCTTTTCCCTGGTCTTCTTCCCCTTCCTCCTTCTCCCCCTTCTCCTTCTCCTCATCGTCTTGCTCTTCATCCATATCCTCCTCCTCCTGCTCCTCTTGTCAACTCATGGCAGGGTTAGACACACGGCTGGTCATCGTGTTGAAACGTGTAAACCATGACGTGAATTCACTTTTCTTAAAAAAAATAAATAACACACCCTCTTTTTTTCTTTTTTTTTCCTGGAACGACTCCTCCTCTGCTCCGACCTTTGACCTGATATGAAATTTATCATGCGAACCTTCAATTAATTACTAATATTTTGTTTTTTAATTGGTTAATCCATCCATCCATTGATCCCTCTCTCTGCCTCTGGCTACGTCGGCCACGTCCTGTTTAATGAGTAATTAATTAGATTATTAGGAATTATTGTAATGTGACAAAATCTGATATGAATTCATGAATTTGGTGAATAATTCTCCACCCGACTGATACCTTCCACAGAAAAGAAACCAAATCCCGCAAAGTTGTTGGATGGTGGGTCCAGGTTGTGAGGGGGCGGGGCTTTGTTGTGACATCACAAAGTGACAGGAAGTCCTGACGGCTGGTTTTAAGGCTCAGTTTCTGAATACAGGCTGTGTGCATTTCTCTGTGGACTGAGGCTTTGATACTTTCACAGTATTAATATAGAACCTAGAGCTGCTTTATAATCACACTACACATGGACATCTACCTTTATACTGTATGGAGCTTTAATACAAACATCTACCTTTATACTGTATGGAGCTTTAACACAAACATCTACCTTTATACTGTATGGAGCTTTAACACAAACATCTACCTTTATACTGTATGGAGCTTTAACACAAACATCTACCTTTATACTGCATGGAGCTTTAACACAAACATCTACCTTTATACTGTATGGAGCTTTAACACAAACGTCTACTTTTATACTGGAGCTTTAACTTTTAGTTTCAACAAGTTAAGTGTTTTGTTTATCTGAGAAATGTAAGTTCCCTTTTATTTTTTAAATTTAGGAAAGCTCCTTTTAGTCGTTGTTCTGGAGCTTTTGATTGCACCACATGGTTTTTATGAACAGAGAGATGGAAATTTGAACATTTCTCTTCAGGCAGAACTTGAGGGAAAATATTGGATAATGTCATTGTTTCCTTTACTATTTCTGATCTACATCTGTCCTCCATGTTCTGTACCTATACTCTACTTCCTGCTAACGGTCCCACTGAGCTGGTATAGCAGCATCTTTTAAAAGCTAAATTTAAGAAAGAAGTGTCCCTCAACTTCAGCCTGAGGAGGAAGAAGACGAAGGCGAAGGAGGAGGAAGAAGACGATGAAGGTGAGTGATGATGAGTGCTGTGACTGAGATCAGGCTCCGGTCCAGTGATTTAGTTAGTTTAGCGATGGGGGGGGGGGCAATGGGAGTGTGGGGGGGGGGGGGGTCGGAGAAGGGGGGCGGGTTCTTTCTGATTGACAGGCGGCGAGATCATGAGCGGGTAGCGAGCCGGATAGATTCTCCAGATTCCTTAAATTGGCAATTAGCTTTAATGAGTGCTTTAATTTTAATGAGAGGCTCTCAGATCTCTTAAGTTCATTTGGTTCATTTCATGCTCGACCCCCCCACCCCTCCTTCTCCCCCTCACCCCACCCCCATCCCACCACCATCCATCCCTCCTTCCCCCTCCAACCACAACATGACGGCCTGTCTGTTCCAGTTGGACAGATTGAAGAGTGGACGACTGTTGGCTAAACTCTCCAACAGTTCACTGACCTTCCACCCAATCAGAGCTGATTTGTTCCACACAAACCACCACCACCACCACCACCAACTCCCACCCCCACGGCTTTTTTTTTTTTTTTTTAATTCCTCTAATTCTTTATTTTATTTTTTTCTACCCCGGAACGTCAATCCATCTTATTCTAATGAAGCTCTGATTTCGCCGCGCCGGAGCATCCGAGCCGTAACGATCCGATCTGCAGCCCACAGCCACGGCCTCAATTAGATTATCAGTGGACGGAGGAAGGAAGGAAAGAAGGAAGGAAGGAAAGGGCTGGAGGGATGAAGGAGGAAGAGGAGGAGGAGGAGGAGGTGGGATGAAGAGGATGATTGGCCTGATGGTGGATGTTTGATATAAATTGTGTTAATGGTTTTAATCCCTGTGAGTGGACGACGGCGTGGAGTCGACCACAGGAGTCGGCCGGAGCAGAAACCTCGGCCTCGTTAACGGACCGACCTAGAACACCGAGTCTGGTCATGTGTGTGTGTGTGTGTGTGTGTGTGTGTGTGTGTGTGTGTGTGTGTGTGTGTGTGTGTGTGTGTGGAGTCAGCTGGAAGTCAAGTCGCTGCCTTCATTACTCAGACTGAAGCTGCTTTGTTCAGTGAAACAAGCAAAAAAAAACAGAAGTTGAGCTGCAGTGATTAAAAAAAGTGAATATTCCTTCTTTTAATTGCGGTTGTCAAACCCTGGATGATTCGGCCGCCGGCTGTGACGCACGAGTTCCTCTGAGTCATGATGACTCTGCACATACAGACCTGATATAACTGTGACTTTCTCAGGTGTCTGAGGGAAACTTCCAAATATAACCTCAGAAATAATAAGAATAAAAACTCCAGAACTTGTCTGAGAATCACCAGGTCTTACGGTTTACGTCAGTGATGCTCTAAAAACACATCTGTACAGCTCTGAATGACGTCGCCAGGCAACAAGACGCCGCGACCCCACAGGTCTATAGTGTTTCTGTAAGTTTGACCAGGACAGACGAGATCGTGGCCGAACCTGTGACGTTCCCTGACGTTGAGTCTAGGGATGGGTACTGATACTCTGCACCATAATGGTAGTACGTAATGCTGGTTGAAAAGCAACATAGATTTTGGTGCTTCATTTCAGTTTAAATTAGACCTACACGTGTAGTTACGTCAGTTTTTGTTGTGTGCGACACAGAGCTGCCGATAGGAGCAGAATTTTATGTTTGCCTGTTTAACATGTTAATAAACAGACGGGTCTTTGTGTCAATTTGTGTGTTAGAGAGAGAGAGGACATGGTACAGTAGTTGAGCAAATGAATGCACTGTGCATAGCCTAGTTTTAGGCTATAGTTTTAGGGATAGTTCAACATTTTGTCAAATTGGCCCATTGCCATAATCCCTACAGTCATAGCAGTAGGTTTGTTACCTTTAATTGTCGGTGCAAGCTATTTTTAGAACGGCGGAGCAGAGCCGTGAGCTGCTGTTTTAGAGGGAAATGCAGAGACTGCTTGATGAAAAACTGTCCCTGAAGGTAACACGCATCAGCGGTTTTGCATGAATTTCCCTCTAAAACAACTCTGCCTGGTAACGTTGTGTTATTATCTCATAGTGTGGTGAATGTGCAGGTCACAACTTGTCCACCAGAGCGTTGTGGAGTTGTTGGATTGTGTATTTGATGAGTTTGATGAGGGAAACCAAGAAATCCCATGAGCCTCCACAGCGTAGCTCTGAGCAGCTCACGGCTCTGCTCCGCCGTTCTAAAAATAGCTTGCACAGACAATTAAAGGTAACAAACCTACTGCTATAAAGCGATTATGGTAATGGGCCAATTTGACAAAATGTTGAACTATCCCTTTAAGTTCTGTCCATTTGAAAAGGTAAAATGTAACATGGTAACATAACCTCGTCCTTTAGATGACATCAGCAGAGTGCGAGGTCCTTCATGGTGCACTAATGTGGTCCAGTCACCTCTGAATGTGTCTGAGCGTTCGGATCTCGGATGTGCCCTGAACTCAGCGTCTCGGCTGCGTTCACACCTGCGCTCAGAGTTGGACACAGGTGCTGACACCAGATCTAAACTCTCTGTTTCACTTCCTCCTCCCTCACTGTGACCTGGTCTGAGCTGTTTCCTGTGTAGTGACCAACAGATGCTGCGTTCACTGACCTGACACCGGGGAAACCAGGTTAAACTCTGTGTGCTGACCTACAACACCTCGTCCAGCTGTGGACGTGTCAGCTGATGAATCACGGACAGATACGAGGTCTCACGATCTGAAAGCAGCAGGTCAGACACTCAAAGGATTTTATTTGTCAGGATTCAATTTTTATTTCTTTTTTTAAAATAAATACATTTCCAAACCAAACCGAAACCTCTAGACCGATTTGTCTGGGTCGAACAAAGACAGAGTCACATGTCACAGCCTTCAAAAGGAGTCACACAAAACTGCAACAAAAGAGTCAAACATAATGGTTTTCTGATTTTTATTTCAGCACAAAAAAAATAATTTGAGCCACAGAAAAAGTGACGATCAGAGAGAAAACAGACAAACACTGACTGATGGTAAAAGAAAAACAGAAAACAGCGACCAACGGTGTCAAGGTCACAAGTCCTTCCACCAAGACAAGAATACATTCATAGAGTGACTCAGACAACATTTCCATTTGATCTCCATTGTACACAACAACAGGTTCAATACAAAGAACAGCCATACATTTACATGTCATTTGAAAAAAAAAAAAATAGAAAATGTCCTTGGGGATATTTTGATAGGGCCACGGGAGCTACGGTCAACATGGGAATCAAACCCACGACCTTGATCATCTTTCTAAAAGCACTGATATTGAGGAGCTATAATCACATAAAGTTGCCTGTGTGCTGGTGTTTGTGTGTGTGTGTTTATAACATGTTAACGAGCTCCAGTTGGATTGTTTATGAACCAATGAGCTCTGGCCTGAGGCTCAGAGGTTACCACAGCAACTTGAGGTGGTTGTCGTTGACGACAGGGGCCCCCCAGGCTGAGGCAGACAGAAACGTGGAGAAAAAAGACAGATTTTCTGCCTCTGCACTGGTCTCACATTTGGGCTTACTGTGACAAAACGGTAGCTCCTATCAGAAAAAGACACAGACCATCATCACTGTAAGGACTTCCTGAACAATTTGGTGTGATTTTGGTGTTTCTACAGTAAATATTTTGCAGAAATGTGCGAGTTTAAAACATCGGTCCGTTCTGCTTCTCTCAGAAAATCTTTGTATTGGAGTCAATGAGGAGCAGAGACAGACGTGGCCACACTTAGAGGCTGATAATTCAAATTCTGTAAGTCTCTCTGATATTTTGAGCACATTGTGATAGACAGAACAAGTTTGTCTACAAAATTTCTCCAAAAATGATCATGGTCATTGAACAGTGATTGATTGAAAACTATATGACCCATTGAAACGTTGAATAATACACAAATACACAAGACTTGTGTTACTGTTTAAAGTTAAAATGAAGTCTCTAGGTGAAAGTATGCCTGAATAGTAGCTGCTTGTAAAACGCCAATGATTGTACTTTTTCGCCCTTTTTTTCGCCCGTCCCATTGAATTTTTCACAGTTTTTTGTGACATAAAAAATTGTATTCTGTTGAGAAAAGCGACAGCACGTTTTGATATATAATTTGACGTTGTAGGACAAATTATATATCAAAACAAAGGACAAGTAGCAACTCGAAATTTGTCCGGAAGATGAAAAAAGAAAATAATAAGTAGGAAAAAATCCACAGTATAACAATAGTGCTTGGGCACAGTGCTCGGTGAGATTGCCCCGTGGCCCTATAATTACCTTAATCCGTCTCTAACTGGTGCATGTAAACACATCAGTGCGACTCAAGACTGGACTTCTCCAGATCAGACTGAAACACCCAAAAGATGTGATTCTGCATATATGGCCTACGCTTAAATCTGACTGAGACTGGACGATGCATGTGCACCTGATAGTAGAGAAAGTGAGAACAATGTGTAGGCTAGCATAGGCAAGGCAAGGCAAGGCAATTTTATTTGTATAGCCCGTTTTTACAAACAGTTTGTCTCAAAGGGCTTTACATGGCATCGTAACAACATCCTCTGTCCTTAGACCCTCACATCCACTGAGGAAAAACTCCATGGAAAACCCTTAACAGGGAAAAATCTGAGAAACCTCAGGGTGAGCAACAGAGGAGGGATCCCTCACCCAGGACGGACAGACGTGCAATAGATGTTGTTACAGACAAGAAAACAGTTTACAGTTTATGTCACAGAATGTGCGAAGTATGTAGAAATAGTAGACAGTAGAAGAAAGTATACGGTGTTCTCGTCTGCCTTGTAAGATCACAACGATGAGGGAATAGAGAGCATCTCATCTGTACTGCAAGAAACGTGTTAAGTATGTAGGAATAGGCTCTATGCCGAGGGTCACATGACCAAACCGGAAAACGGGTAACTCCACTTCCGCTGAGATTCTGACAAGCACAACGCGCGTTAAAAACGAATCAAACCCACTTCATTTTTCCACGATTTTGTTGTTGCTCTTCCCAGGATGGCACAACAACTTATTTATTCACAATGCCTGCAGGAATTACCCAATCTGAGCATGTCCGACGTCCATCGAATCATATCTAAAGCTCCTACCACGAAAATGGACGAGGGCTTATAAAATGTTAGTAGTTGTGCTAATGCTAACTCTCGCTGTCTGTAACTTACTGCCAGGTTATAGACTAGCTACTTGTTCTCTGCAAATTCTCACAATTGATTACTGGCTGAATTAATCTGTTTTTATGAGCCTGTCATCGGTTCACTGCTATTCCAACATGGAAATAAACATTTAAGACTTCCACTGCTTATTTTCTTCATATGTAATGTAGCCTATAATGTAAAAAAACATCTTGTGGACATGGTAAAAAAGGTTACAAGCTCTAAAAAATGCCTTCTCTATATTTCTGTATACTTTGCAATTACCAGTTTGAAAAAAAGATTACACAAAGGAATGAAATATGAAGTTTATTCAACAATGTCCATTGTTAACATAAAAAAAAACATTTAATATACAACTTGTAACCTCCTTGTATGACGTCGGTCTGAAGGAAGTGCCGGCTGCAGACGGTGGTGCTCTTTTTCATTATTAAGTTTTTTCTTTTAATATTGTGAATCCACTTCTTTCTTTGGTCCACATCCTTGGGGAACGAATGGAAACTGACAGAGCTGTTGAATCTCCCTGACATAGGGCATTCAGGAACACAGCAAAAGCTGTGGTTGCTAGCACTTCACCTTCTTTTCCCTGTCTTTACTCAACATTTTTCAAACATAAAACATAAAAGCGATAAAAAAACATTATACATTACATACAACATAAAAGAGACTATAACGTTATAACTACCTGTAGCAAAAGAACGCGTAGAAGTAGCTGGCTGTGGTCTGTTTGATTTGTTTTTACCGCGCGTTGTGCTTGTCAGAATCTAAGCGGAAGTGGAGTTACCCGGTTTCCGGTTTGGTCATGTGACCCTCGGCATAGAGCCTATTGATCAAAGCTGTCAGATTTTGCCTCCTGACTCATTTCATCCAGTTGTTTACTAAGTGACGTAATGGGTCAACTGGAAAGGAGTCGCCCCCTAGTGTTGAGGAGGAGAACATGTTCCCATCAACT
This sequence comes from Trachurus trachurus, assembly GCF_905171665.1. Taxonomy (NCBI): domain Eukaryota; kingdom Metazoa; phylum Chordata; class Actinopteri; order Carangiformes; family Carangidae; genus Trachurus; species Trachurus trachurus. The sequence continues at coordinate 3,818,493 of NC_139894.1, forward strand.
ATTCGATTTTCCCCGCCGCATGTAAACTGGGACAAGGACAGGACTCTGATGAGACTGGAGCTACTGTATGAGCATAGAGTGTTAATATAAAGCCTGAGCACTTGGACACCACCACCCAACCCCTCCCCTCTCCCTCCCCCCGTCAGCTGGGACACTTCCCCACTTCTCACTGTGCTAATTGCACCGTCATGATTAAGGGTTATCAACCTCTTCCTCCCACACGGACGTAAAAATAAACAGAGGGACAAACTATAGAAGTCAGAGAACACACACACTCAAACACAGACAAACACACACACACACTCACAGAGTCGTTTTCTCTGTTGGTAAAGTAAGAATATGAACATGTCAATACATCACATGTGCAGAGGGAAACCAGCACTGAGTGTTTGCTGCTAACAAGCATGTGTGTGTGTTTGTGTTGTTCCTCTGAGCTCCATTGTTTCCAAAAAGCCATCAGTGAGTCACAGTGCTGCTCTGGGTGACATGTTCCCTCATTACCATGAACACACACACTGTAATTTGACCCATTCACACACACACACACACACACACATACATACAGTGTCCCGCTGCTCCAAATACCCACTAGACTAGAGCACCAAATGTGGATTAATCCGCCGCTGAAAGTAGTCCCCAGCAAACATATAGTGCATACAGAAAGTATTCAGACCCACCTCCATTTGTTATGTTACAGCTTTCATGTTAAAATCGTTTACTCATCAATCTACACTCACTATCCCATAATGACAACACAAACACAGAATTTCAGACTTGTTTGCAAATTAATTAAAAATGAAAAACTTAAATATCACATGAAGAAAAGTACTGTATTAACGGGTTATGAGGGAAAAAAATAACTCCAATGACTTTAGCATAGCTGCAATGTGATAAAGGATGAAGAATTGGGGGGGGTCTGAATACTTTCTGTATGCACTGATCTTTAATTTGTATACATCACAAAATCAACTGATATAAAACCACATATGTCAAAGTTATAGACAGAAATATAAATACTTATTCAGACATCAGGATCGATATATATGTTGTTTTTATGCTGTTTTATTCTCAGTGTTTTCAGGACACTTAAACACAACACACTCAAAATAAAAAGATAATATTTAATTTCCTCCTTCTCTCCTTGTGACCTCATAGGAGCTGTGGTTGTTTATGTGATTTAAAAAAAAAAAATTTAATATTCTTTCATCGTTTTTCATTTTCCTATTATATCTAAAATTACACGTTACTATTTCATCGCTGGATTCTTCTCTCCTTTATAAACGATTTTGAAATATGTCTCCATTGTGCAGGTGAACGTTGACAAATTGAAAGAGAGAACATGTAAAGAAAGAAAGAGAGAAAAAAAACTGGAGGAGTAACAGAAAAAGCTCGTCTGGATTTGCCCCTTAAAGCCTTTAAATCTTCAGCTCCTGTTTCAGCTGCCGCCGCCTGTTAAATATCTTATCTCTCCGTTTCCATTCACACTCTGTGGTTTCCATTGAAGTGGGGGAATCCATTCCCATACTGTGCTATTGTGTCACTGTGCTAGATGAATATAAATTGCATCAATTTCCAGTGATAAATGCAGAGACATTGTGCTGTGGATGCAGCATTAGTGAATAATTGGGAGGAAATGTCAGGGGCACATTACAATATGCAGCCGTATACTAATGTGTTTATGTCTTGGTGCTGCTGGCGGCGTTGGTGCTGCAGCTTCACACACACACACACACACACAGACGCTAGGAAACGGGAAAACACACTGAAAATCATGATACAAACACTTTTCCACTCTGGAGGGCTGAGACGGACGGACGCCGCTGGACTGGAATATGAGAGGATGGAGATGATTGGCAGCTCTCTTCGTCCACTCAGACGTCAGCAAACAAACTTTTCCTGCAGCCGATTGGACGAACGAAACACACGAAAACAGTCACTCGCTCAAAGCCGAACTGGTCTGGGATCAGAACCTGGATCAACTGGATCAGCAGAGTCTGAATTTGTTTTTGGTTTTAGAGACGCAGCAGGTTGTTGGAGGATGAACCAACAGTTTTCACACTGTAACAGGCACAACTGTAATATTGATTGTATTTGAAATTCAGAAATGAAAAATAAGAAAGTTGTTTTTTATAGACACAATATATAATATATTTACATAATATAAAAAAAACTGCATGAAATATGTACTGTTTTATTCATTTATTTATTTATTTAAAAATACACACTATTTATGTAAATATATTATGAAATGTATTAGTACTGGAACTGTTCCACATATGGATGGATAATAACACTATCAATAATGCCAATGCAGAGACTGCTTGATGAAAAACTGTCCCTGAAGGCAACACGCATCAGCGGTTTTGCATGAATTTCCCTCTAAAACAACTCTGTCTGGTAACGTTGTGTTATTATCTCATAGCGTGGTGAATGTGCAGGTCACAACTTGTCCACCAGAGCGTTGTGGAGTTGTTGGATTGTGTATTTGATGAGTTAGATGAGGGAAACCAAGAAATCCCATGAGCCTCCGTAGCGTAGCTCTGAGCAGCTCACGGCTCTGCTCCGCCGTTCTAAAAATAGCTTGCACCGACAATTAAAGGTAACGAACCTACTGCTATGACTATAGGGATTATGGCAATGGGCCAATTTGCCAAAATGTTGAACTATCCCTTTAAACACTTGGGGGGGGAAAATCCCTGTCAGTTAAATTTAGAACTATTTGCTATGGACACTTTGTCATTAAGTATGTCAATCAGTTGACAGTCCCAATAGATATCTAATATATACACGAATACATGCATATAAATATATTGCCATCCTGAAGCCTGTTAGTATATAACATATTGACAATTGACATTATAATCAGAAGGGAGGGTGGCACAGTGTCGCAGTGGTTCTCCTGGTTCCTCCCACAGTGTGAATCCCACACTCATGCACACTGATGCATTTTAATGTGATGGAAACAAACACACAAACACAAACACACTAATGCAGATGTGAACTGTGGTCTTGACCTCCTCCTGTGTGTGTGTGTGTGTGTGTGTGTGTGTGTGTGTGTGTGTGTGTGTGTGTGTGTGTGTGTGTGTGTGTTGGACGTGAAGAAAAAGGAACAGAGAACGTTTCCTCTTCCTGACTTTAAAGTGACGCTGCTGCTGCTGACTCTGCGAGCTCGGCCTCGTTACTACGGCGCCCCGGTCACCCGGTCATTAAAAAGTGAGAAAAAACACACTGAGCGAGAGATATTTCAGAAATTGTGTGTAAGAATTGACCACACGCTCTTTCATGTGGACTGAATAATATCCTCAGCGAGAGTTTCTCTGAGTGCTGTCATAATCAAAGCGGGGGGTTTTGTTCTGCTGCGGCGTATCAGAGGAGGAGAGGAGGAAGAGGGGAGAGAAGAAGAAGAGGAAGAAGAGGAAGCTCTAAACACAGTGTTTGACTCCGACACCGCGGCCTCCACGCGCATTTGCAAAGTGTGTTTCCATCAAACATGACCTCGCTGCTCGCCAATTATCGCTGCAGGACTGCGTCGTCTCAGCGGCGGGGGTCGACCCCGTCTGTCAGGCCGTCACGCCGTCTCTCCTCCGGGCTGACGGGGGGAGGAGGAGGAGAAGGGGAGGAGGAGGGAGGAGAGGGGGGGTAAAAGCATGTCTCTATTGGCAAATAATCACTTCCAGAAAGCTGCAATCTGCAGGGTCAAAGGTCAGATCCTCCATAAACAGGCGGCGGCGGCGGCGTCTGTCAGGGCTTCAGCCTCCGTCGACCTGCAGCTCCGACTGGATGGAAGAGGCTGTCGCTTCCTAGAGCAGGTGGAGGAGGAGGAGGAGGAGGAAGAGGAGGGGAAGGAGAGGAGGAGGCAGTGGGGGAGAAAAAGGAGGGAGAGGAGGAGAATGGAAGAAGAGGAGGACGAGGAAGAAGAAGAGGAGGAAGAGGAGGAGGCAATGGGAGTGATGAAGGAGGGAGAGGAGGAGAAGGAGGAAGAGGAAGAAGAAGAGGAGGAAGGGGAGGGGTGGAGAGGAGGAGAATGGAAGAAGAGGAGGAAGAGTAGGAGGAGAGGGGAGGAAGAAGAGGAGGAGGCAGTGATGGAGAAGAAGGAGGGAGAAGATGAGAATGGAAGAAGAAGAAGAGGAGGGGAAGAAGGAGGAGAAAGAGGCAGAGGAAGAAGAGGGAAGGAGAGTAGGAGGAGGGGGAGAAGAGGAGGAGGAGGGGAAGGAGGAGGAAGAAGAAGAGGAGGAAGGGGAGGGGAGGGAGGAGGAGTGGGAAGAAGAGGAGGAGGCAGTGGGGGAAGAAGGAGGAAGAGGAGGTGAATGGAGGAAGAAGAAGAGGAGGAAGGGGAGGGGTGGAGGAAGAAGAGGAGGAGGCAGGAAGAAGAAGAGCAGGAGGAGGGGGGGGTGAAGAAGAGGAGGAGGCAGAACAGGAAGAAGAGGAGGAGGAGAGGGAAGGAGAGGAGGAGGCAGTGGGGGAGAAAAAGGAGGGAGAGGAGGAGAATGGAGGAAGAGGAAGAAGGAGGAGGAGAAAAGGAGGAGGAGGAGGAGGGGAGGGAGAGTAGGCGGAGGGGAGAGGAAGAAGAGGAGGAGGCAATGGGGGAGATGAAGGAGGGAGAGGAGGAGGATGGAGGAAGAGGAAGAAGAGGAAGAGGAGGAGGGGGAAGAGCGTAACAGAGTGAACATCTCCAGGTGAGATGATAAATGATCCTTTAAATTACACATTGAAGATCTCACAAAACAGTTTGAGGCCTCAGGAAGCTTCACTGTACAAACATATATATAAATATACAGGATATATTTACTATATACGTTTCTGTTACCTGGAGCATTAATGGGGTCAGTATCATCTAACTGTCTCCAATACACATTATAAAACTCATGTTGCACAATTAAAACTTAAGGTGTGATTGTCATTAAAGGTCACGAGGTCATCAGACTCATCCCTCTGTTACATCATTGATGATGCGTTCAGGTGCACCGGTAGGTGTAGTCAAGAACTATTGCTTCTTCTTCTTGGTTTTTATCAGTATTCAGTGGGTATTTTAGAAACTTGATTAGCATGGATCACTTTAATTTAATTCAGTTTTTAATTTAAAATGTGTTTGCCTTAACTGTTTAAATTCTCTTAATTGTTTTAAATGTTTCATTTTGTTGTCTGGAGATGACGCCTTACACTTTGTTTTTGTTTTACTGCAAAACAAGTTTTACTACACAGACAGTAAAGTAACCTGAACCTGAACTTGATCTGACATAATAGAAATAAAATAAAAATATAAAAATGTATCCAGTCAGAAACTGGATAAACCTCATGTAATTCCATACAGTATGTCTCTAACCTTAAAAAAGAAAAAAGAAAAAGTATGTTGCATAGGCTATTTCTACTTACACTCATAAGAGAATTAAAACATCAAGGAAAAAGAGAAAAAAAATGATGTGTTTCATGGTTGCTAGGCGACAGGAGATGCAACTTTAAAACTAAAAGTGGTCACAGGTGGCGACGCAAAATGAAAAACGTCCGCAGATCAAAACGACTCATTTTGGTTTCGGCCTTCACGATCAACAACAACGACAACGAGTACAACAATGGACTGACAGACCGCCACACAAGCTGTCGACTAAACGTCGATCAGGCCGGGTGGAGTCGGGGCTCGGGTCCAGGTTGCCACGGCGATGGCACCAGGCATCCTTTCCCTCCCTCCTCGTGGTGAGATTTCACTCTTTGCCTCTCGAATTGAGTCAGAGAAGCAGCAGCAGCAGGTGGTGAAGAGGACGGAGGAGAATGAAACTGTTCTCACACAGAAAAACTGAACTTCAAGTTAAAGTTGAAGTTGGATTTCAATTTTAAAAAACACTGTTACTGTTTTTATCATTCAAAGGGATAGTTCAACATTTTGTCAAATGGGCCCATTGCCATAATCCCTATAGTCATAGCAGTAGGTTCGTTACTTTTGATTGTCGGTGCAAGCTATTTTTAGAACGGCGGAGCAGAGCCATCAAACTCATCAAATACACAATCCAACAACTCCACAACGCTCTGGTGGACAAGTTGTGACCTGCACATTCACCACGCTATGAGATAATAAGTTGTTTTAGAGGGAAATGCAGAGACTGCTTGATGAAAAACTGTCCCTGAACGCAACGTGCATCAGCGGTTTTGCATGAATTTCAGATTTATTTATTTATTTAAAAATGGGAACAGTACATATTGATGGACATTGACATGTAAATATGTGGGATTGTAGCCAAATGGCTAAAACAATGATGATAAAAAGTACAAAAGGTAAAAAGTACAAGAGGCAGGACTAGGACAACAAAACACCTTGACATCTTACACAAAAACATATATGAACGACATACATACAGTAAACCACCAATTAACTGACCATAGACGGTTAAAAGAGTGGGTAAGGGGACCAGAAGAGAAGTTATAAAGTGCTACAGTGCTAGTTAAAGTGTTATGTGCTTAAGTGCTGTTTGCTAAAGTGACGAGTGCATAAGTGCAAGATTGAATTTAATTTAATTGCACGATGCCCCAATAAAGTGCAAGATCGACTTAAATTGCACTATCCCATAGCACACGATTGCACATGCAGATGTGTGTCCAATATTGCACAAAGTTTGTATACATAAATGTATTATGTACACACCATTGTATGAAATTGAGATACATATGTATATGTATACACAATACAGAAAAGGAAGGAAAAAAAGAATACGGAGTGGTGCCCCATACAATCAACCAATCAGGCGAACATACACTTCTAGACTTCATGATCACAGGTCTGATTTTGTAATAGCCATGCCTTAAGAGCTTTGGTAAAAGAGGTAAGAGTTTCCCTCTAAAACAACTCTGTCTGGTAACGTTGTGTTATTATCTCATAGAGTGGTGAATGTGCAGGTCACAACTTGTCCACCAGAGCGTTGTGGAGTTGTTGGATTGTGTATTTGATGAGTTTGATGAGGCAAACCAAGAAAACCCATTAGCCTCCGTAGCGTAGCTCTGAGCAGCTCACCGCTCTGCTCCGCTGTTCTAAAAATAGCTTGCACCGACAATTAAAGGTAACGAACCTACTGCTATGACTATAAGGATTATTGCAATGGGCCAATTTGCCAAAATATTGAACTATCCCTTCAACGCGGATAAAAAACATGTGGATGGAAACATAGCCTCTTATTGTGTTATCTTTTCTTTTCTTTTCTTGTTATATTATGTGGAGAAAAAAAAGAACCGATTTTCCTCCGTTTGGGGATAAAATGATGTGTGTAGAGTGAAGTTTGTGTTAAACAGAGATGTTTCAGCGCTCTGTGTTTTACATCATCATCCTCTCCTGCCTCCATCTACAGTATTTGTGTTGGAAAAAATCAAGATAAAACATTGAATATATCAATAAAAAAAGAAAGAAAAGGAGACTTCATGTTTTCATACATATCAAAATCGAGACTCAAGTTTCCAGTAGTGGAAGTTATAATAACAAAGTAAAGGTCACGAGGTCACCTGTCGGATCATCCTCTGGGGAACATGAACAGCTTATTCCATGTGGATCTGACTGAAGTTCATCTCATTATTCTGCGTTTACTAAATAGACAACAGTGTAAAACTGATAATAAGGTGGTTCAGACACATTAACAGGTGTAATTATGAATATGTTAATACATGTATTTTTGTTCCTGTGCAGCTTCTTATCAACAGTCCCACTGGACGGTGATGATAACTGATGAACTGAGGCGCTAAGAAGTGTCACGGAGGAATAAATCAAAACCTGCAAACAACAAGAACAACGATCTTATAAACGCCTTCAAACTGAAACATGACGCAGCAGAAAGGGATTCATCATCAGACATTAATACATTTTGTTTTCTTTGTTTCCCATGTTGTCGTGTTTAATCATATTCAAGTGTTTTCTTCCACAGATATGATTTGCTCTGTTCTCACTGAGATTCACTTGTGTTTTTTTCTATAAAAATAAGTAGTTGTACATCTCATGAGTGATCCATAATAAAAAAAAAAAAAGAAAACAGAGCAAATTTCAGAATAAAACTAAATAAAAGCTCAGAGAAACCAAAATCTACAAGTTGTTGGATGGTGGGTCCAGGTGGTGAGGGGGCGGGGCTTTGTTGTGACATCACAAAGTGACAGGAAGTCCTGACGGCTGGTAAGGCCCAGTTTCTGAATACAGGCTGTGTGCATTTCTCTGTGGACTGAGGCTTTGATACTTTCACAGTATTAATATAGAACCTAGAGCTGCTTTATAATCACACTACACATGGACATCTACCTTTATACTGTATGGAGCTTTAACACAAACATCTACCTTTATACTGAAGGAGCTTTAATACAAACATCTACCTTTATACTGAAGGAGCTTTAATACAAACTTTGCCTATCCTTCCCTCTGTCTATAATATATATTATATAGCTCTTATAGTTCTTCTCATAGACATTAATGAACCCAGTGTGAGGATAACTTTATGTTACCATCATTTTTGCCTGAGCTGTTTTTGTCGCAGTCCTGGAGTATCTTTGAATAAAAAGCCAACTCTTCCTATTTGTCAGTTGCTACTGTTGTTGTTGTTGAGTTGTTTTCCACATTTGCCCTTTAATAAACTCCAGTACGAGTCATTAGAGTCTGAATAACAAGTGATGTGAGTTTGTTGCTGTTGTTCGGTCGGACGGAGACTCTGGACTCCTCTCCCTTTCACTTGGAGGTATAATGTACACGATCTGTTTGTTGCATCATCACAAAAGAAAAGCGCTAATTACGGGTCGCCAGAGGACAAAAAAACAAAAAGTGCAACCACACAACAGAAAGAGGAAGATCACAGAGCTTATTTACGGAGGAGTCGGAGTCTGACTGGAGGTATAAGAAGATCAACAGCAGCAGCAGCAGCAGCAGCAGCTCATCTGACTCCGGCGGGTAAGTGCTGGTTCACGGCCGTACCATTATCCCGCTGAGGGGCCGCTCGGTGATTATAGCCTGTTGCCCCCGCCGCGGGCTGTCGGGCTTCGTTAATACAGCTCTGAAGGTGGGCTAATTGGTGCTTAATTACTGTAGTCGGCCCACCAACAGTCAGCGCGAACAGCTGCACCCGGCGAAGAAACAAAAAAGGAGGAAGACAAAAAGAAAAAGGAACAGAGGGATGTATTAGCGAGCTGAGACAGCGAAGCCATTCAAAGAGCGTTTGTTCTGTAATTGTGAGAGGAAGCGGGAGGAGGGAGAGAACACGCTACGGCAGCTCGTCGGGACAAATTGCAAAGATGTGAATTATAGATCTCCCTCTCTCTCTCTTCTCTCTTTTCCGTCTCGACTCTCACAAACAGCATCGCTCATGAAATGTTAAGAGGACAGATGGCAACAAAAACAGCACATGGCAGAACCTCAGCTGTACATATACTACATACAATAAGAGATTAGAGCAGCTCTGATAATAAGACCTGCAGACCAGCCTCCATCTCTCTGATTACTGCACTCACACACACTCACACTCACAGACACACACAGACATGACTGTGCTCGGCTGAAATGACTGATAAAAGCGGTGACTCATGGGAGAAAAAGCTGCAACACTGGACCTGTTGGTGAGGCTGTTTGTGACGTTAACAAGACAGAAAAAGTCACCATGAAACAGTGTTTAGATGAAACTGCAGTTCCTCTGCTGACCACTAGAGTGAGTCTCCAACAGGGAGTCAGTCTACTCTCATGCTAAAAATGTCAAAACTTTATATTTAAAGGTATAATGTGTAGGAATTCCCCCCATCTAGCGGTGCGGTTGCATATCTGAACGTATTCTTGATGTTGCATTCACCTGAAATGGGGCAGACGTCAGACAGACAACAGACGCTGCATGTAACAGGATAAACAAGCGTCTATGTAAACAAGTGGTCCGCCAGCACGAGGCAAAACAATACACACGACAATATGTTGTCATGGTGATGTTGTATTGTTTACCTGACCCACGTTTTACCGTCTTTCTCTGGTGGAGTAAAATGACATCCGGTTGAATACACAGAATGCAGATGTATATAAACTAAAGGTAAACGTAAAGGTACATGCATGTGCGTATATGTATGTATGTGCACATATGTATGTATGAGAATGGCAACATTTGGCTGTGGATTGTGAAGCTTTTATGTTTCGGTACATTACGGACATTGTGAGATGATTTCTGGGAAGAAAGGGGCCGATTAAATAAGTTTGCTTCTTTCTGCTCCCTTTCATTCAGGAGTTGTAATATTCTGCTTTTTGTATTCAAAGGTTTTTATTTCAATTTTTGTTTCTTGTTGAGGAATGAAATAAATAAACCAAACCAAACCACAGTTCAGAGTGAGAGAGAGTGAGTCGATGCATTGTGGCTCTTTAGGGATCGACCATAGACTGTAAAAAGAATGGACGTAGCATCCGTGACGTCACCCATTGGTTTTGGGGATATGGATTTTTCGGGGCCGATGCCGATTACGATTATTAGGGGGGAAAAAACCCGATAACCGATTAATCGGCCGATTATTTTTTATTTTTTATTAAGTTTTAAAATTGTATTACTATAATAATATATTTATACATATTATATAATATATAAATTAGGGCTGCCTGGTCGACTAAAAAATCATTAGCCGACTAAAATTTCATTGGTCGATTGGTTGCATGAAAAAAAAAAAACATTTGAAGCCCTGTCTTGTCAAAATGAAGTCAAAATCAATATGGGCTTTTATTTTGAAGGGCCAAATACAGGAGGTCATGACACGTGATACTTTTTTGTTGTTGTTTTTTTTACACGGCACGGCGTCTCTCTCTCTCTCTCTCTCTTTTCAATCAAAAGCGATCAGCGGTTGCTGCCGTGCCCGGCACCGTGTCAAAGCGCTCACCGGCGGTCAGTCTCACAGCAGTGTCACGGAGCAGAGACATGATAGTCCCCGCTGCAGTCAAAGTCCCGCAATGCTCCACACCGCGGACCCCCCGCCCCACCCGTCACACAGCCTCAGCTCAGTCACTCCTGTGTTTATTGGTGATAAATGAGCATACTGCCGTGCCGGTATATAACGGTAAAACCCGACCCCGACCGGCTTGTTGAATCTCGGACCCAACACGGCCGGAGACAGCATTAATTAATTAGCTAATTCACAACCCGACTGCGGTAAAAAAAAAAAAAAAAAGAAAAGGGAAACAGAAAGCCAGTGGCAACACTGGTTTTGCGACAGATCAGTCACTCTGCTGTGTGCTGTGACTGAGGTGGTAGTGGACGGAGTTTGTCATGAGGTCGGCGCCGGTGCGGGGGAATCTTTTCAAAGTAAAACCAAGTTTTATTCCCTGCATTTTATTCCTGAAAATATCGGCGACAATCGCCGAGTTTTGGCCGATTACCGATTAGTTTCAAACGGGCTATAATCGGCCGATTTAATCGGCTCGCCGATAAATCGGTCGGGCCCTAGTCGTTTTTGTGACTCAAATATGGCGGCCTGAACGGCGCCATGTTGGATTTACCGGCCGAGAACCCGCCCACTGGCCTCGAAGTAGCTGTCTCCAGACCTGTCACTCAACGTTTCCGCGCCCTAATTGGCCAGAATTTTAACCCAATAACAGTAAAACGGTAGAGTTAAAAAAAAATTCACCCCCCTCAGAGTGTGTGCGGGGGTAGAAACTATCGATTGAGACCAAAAAACGTTCTGACACCAGGCTTTGATCATGTTTGTTGAGGATGTAAAGTCGGCGATTTTAACATGGGGGTCTATGGAGAATGCTGCTTTCTGACACCAGCCCCCAGAGGAAGCCGAGGGGATTGCAGTTTTTTGAACGCGGAAGTAAGCTTCACTTCTCAGACCGACAACTGCCCCCTTGGGATCGACTCACACGTGGAGCCTCAAGTGGCCGTCAGAGGAACTGCAGATTTTGTGACTTCACTGTTTCATTTTTCAGGAGGTTGCTGCTTGAGGTGACGTCACAGAGGAGCCATCTTTATTCACTCACTTAATTTACTTTACTTAATTTGTTGAACATTAACCGACATTAGCGCTTAGCTTAGCAGCTAGTTTTCATCTACAGTCCCTGAGCAAGATGTTAACTGCTTTACACACTGTATACATCCTACATGATACATGAAAGCACATATGTCACTAAGATAGGAATATAACATAGACGTACAGACTATATATGGTATGGAATATGGTTCACTTGACACGTGACAAATGTTCAGTGTTTTACTGTTTAACAATAAATAACTTTCAGTGCAGCTCTGCAGGAAACTCTCAATAATGTGAATAGAAATCAGTAGAAACAGGTGAAAATCCTTTTCCAGACAGGTTGGAGTTCACCTGCGCAGAATAAATACTGAACACTGATCGATCGATCAAACCTGCATGTACCTGCCTGGTTGTACAGGTCTGATCAAGCTTTACTAACAAACAAACATTAAGGATAAACTAGACGAAATCTTAAACGCCAGAGAGAAAAAGAGAGAGATAGAGAGATTGAGAGGGAGCTGCTGTCTGGTACCTGAAATAAACAAAAGTAAAAAAAAAAAAAAAAATTACTAAGTCAAACCGTCACAGTTTTTATTACGGCTCCTATAGCAACCAGTTACTGCAGAGAACATGCTGCTGCATCCGCTGTAATGAGAAATCCATTTGTGGACAAGGCAACAACAAAGCCCTCAATTACTGCCAGCACAGTCCCAGTCAACTGGATGTAGGTTCCTCCAGCATCATCATCATCCCTCCTCCTCCTCCTCCTCCTCTCTGCACAGTCCCTCACCTCATATAAACTCCACAATATTATTTTTGACAAGCCTGTCTTTGAATCGCATTAAAGACTTCCCAGATTATTATTACAAATGTAAAATTACATCAGCCGGTCCCCTGGCTGCTGCTGCTGGCGCTGTGATGTGCGCTGATCACTGCGCTCTCAAGAGCATCTTCCCTCGGATTAGAGGTGCCACTGTTCATAAACTCATCAAAGCACAGTGAGCGCCGAGCCTCTCAGAGATAATGAAAATGTGCCGACAATAACACTGAGGATTAGAACAGGACCGCGAGAGAGAAAGAGAGAGAGAGGAGGACGGGACGTGGAGGAGAAGAGGAGAGGAGAGGAGGTGAAAAGAGAAAGATAATTATGACAAACGCCCGTTGGCAATTATCACGTGTGATGTGGAAGATTGCAGATTCCACCTCGCCACCATGACGACGCTACAACGGCGACGACGACGACAGCGTGCTGACCTCATTGGATCATTAGGTCAAAAGTGGCGAGCTCCTGCAGAGGGCTAATGGTGTTATTAGAAACCACGGCGTGAAATTCAAAGCAGCCCAGCTGGAAAAATATCAACGCTCCGTCAAACACCGGCTTCACGGAGGCAGGTGGGAAAAAAAAAAAGTTTTTCTGGTCATGTGCTGCTTCGATCTCATCTAATGATGGAGGAAGGCAACCCCGTGACCTTTCCCTTTTTTCTCCTCTGGATGCATCCTCAGGCATGTGTCACATGGGTGACATCAGACACTTATAGGGCCTGATAGACTAATGCCCGATTCCAATTCTACTTTTCATCCCTACCCCTACCTCTACCCCTAGCCCTTAACCCTTGCCCCTTGAAAGGGAGCTACAAGGGGTAGGGGATGAAAGTCAACCCCTACGAATTGGGACACCACTTCAACAATCACATACGTCATCAGTCGTCTCTGCTGGCTTTCACATAAGTAGACGTGACGAGCTTTTGCCACAAATCCTGTATTCAAAACCATGTTACTTAATGTAAATGTGGTGATTTCTAGGCTACAGAGCCCCGAGGCAGCGCTGCTCCTCTGTCCAATACACACATGAAGCTTCACTTTTAATTCAAACAAACTAATGAGACTGCCACAATTGTTACATTTCATCAATGAGACTGGCATTTATCTCCTAAAAAGAATGTAACCAGCCGGCGGTAAACCTTTAAAAACCTCCGGGTAAGTTAATTAGCGATCATCTTTTCTCCCGGGATGACGACGGAGGTTGGCCGGCTGACAAGCTCTCTGGACGGGTGGTGTCTCTGTGACGAGCCGTTGATCTGCTCCACAGGTGGAGCTTCACTTTTCCGAAAAACATCGGGGCAAACGTTTAAACAGCCGTCATTTCGATGAACCGACCTCACATAACCCTCATCTGAACCAGAATCGGGACACCACCACTTCACGTGAATGCGCAAAACGGAATCGGAATTCACCCGTTTGTGTGTGTAAAAACATGTGCAACTTGATTGCACGTGCAAACACATGTTGAAGCTGATCTACTGACCAGGCGCACCAAAGTTTGCCTCTCTCAAACGGGGAAAAAATAACACGCGCAATCCATTTAGCACGCTGCCTTGATGAATATGCAAATATGGGCCTCTTTATTCAGCAACTTTGAATGGTAAGTCTTAACTGGTACAGCTTTATGTATAAATGGCTGCAGTTATTGATTTAATAACTAGACAAAAGCTCTTATATCTCTGCATTGCCGTGTGTCTGGGTCATTCCAATGAACTGTAGCAGTTTTTCAGGTGTGTTCAAAGTCCTTCAAGCGCCGTTACGCACGTCGCACATCTCTCCTCCTGTGCGCTCCTCTCCTCTCTCCTCCTCTCCTCCTCTCCTCTCCATGGCTGCTCAGCTCTGGGAACAGGACTGAGACTGACTGACTGACTGTTTTTGTGCAACTTTAAATGTCAAGCGAAGTTGGAAGTTGTTGCATCAATCTGTGTTTCTCAATCTGCATCTTTTACAAACTAAAATCTGTTTTTTTTGCAGATGACCTCACGGTTTCTGTGCGTGAATGAAATGACCTTTGTTTGCATGTTTGTGTGCAGCAGCCGTCATTGGATCATATACCATGTGTAAACAGAATCAGTGCATCGTGGGTGAAGAATAGCAGTGAATGTTAAAAGGCTGAAAAGGAACGCAAGATATTGAACCAACAGTTGCAATTATGGTTGTGTGTGAATGGCTGAGTGTGTGTGCAGTGTAAAGAGCTCTGAGTGGGTTTACAGACTATGAAAAGTGGATATATAAATGCAACTCCATTTACCATTTGTGCAGATTGTGGTTTAGACTTCCTGATCTCTGACTCTGAGGTAAAAACATGTCGTATGTTGAATGTTAAATGTGAGGACAGACATTGAATGAGATGAATTCAGTCTGTATGTTTGGGCTCGGCTGCTTTTTGAAGCGGCGTCGGGTCGTCGGCTTCGAGCATCATCCGATTCATGTCACAACTTCTTTTTTTTGTGTATTTTTATTTTCTTCACACAAAAAACTTTAAATGACTTTGTGTGTCGTATAAAGGAGCTTTTTTCTCTCCACACGTGTCCTGAGGTGATGAACTCCCATCAATAACCGGTGAGTCCATTACATCCCTCTTTTATACCTCCATGTAGGCTATGTCGTTGCCATGGCTACCTGCAGGTTAAGACACCTTAAAGGGATAGTAGCATTTTTTTTAAAGTGGGGTTGTATGATCTACAAATAGCCCCTAAGTACTTTAATTGCATTAGAAGACTCTCTGCACTCCTCCCGTTAGCAACGCCAGCCCAAACGGCCTATTTTCACGGCCTAAAAGAGGTTTTACCTGAAAAAAAATACACAGTTCCATTGTTTGCTATAATATAATTTTTTCCAGTCCCTGAAAGTGCAGTTTTTATTTGGACCTAACCAACTGCTGATCGGCGGGCGCTAACCCTGAGTGGAGGGATATGTGAGTTGGTTAGGTCCAAATAAAAACTGTGTTTTTCCTGCACTTTGAGGGGCTGGAAAAAATGATATTATAGCGAACAATGGAACTGTGTATTTTTTTTTCAGGTAAAACCTCTTTTAGGCCGTGAAAATAGGCCGTTTCTTTGGGTCCATTCACAACACTGTATGTTGTAAATCTCTGGGCAGGGCTATGGGCTGGCGTTGCTAACGGGAGGAGTGCAGAGAGTCTTCTACTGCAATTAAAGTACTTAGAGGCTATTTGTAGATCATACAACCCTACTTTAAAAAAATGCTACTATCCCTTTAAGCACTGTTGGAGCTGTGAGTACTTCCTGTTAGTTTCTCCTCTACACACTCGTCTCCGGACGCCAACGGCGACGGCGACCACCTACTGCGACTCAAACGCTGAGAGGACAAACACACTCGTTACTGTTCAATGAGTTCAATGAAACAACTCCAAACCAAAGCGTCCACTCCACCCATCACAGCGAGGACGAGGACGAGGGCCAAGGTGGAGGAAGCGGCTTCTGCTTTTGTCTCTTCTCATTTCCTCAGAAATAAAAAAAAAGAGAAAGAGAAAGAATTGAGGGGGGAAAAAGGAAAAAAAAAGAAAAAGAAAAACAGAGACTCAGAGCGGGATAGTCCCGGCCATTAACTGCCGGCTGATTGCTTTGTGCAAAAGGTGCCCAAAGAGTGAGGGGAAGGAAATTAGGGAATAATGGGAGGGAGTAATGAAAGAGGATGAGAACTGGCAGCCCGGCTCAACAGGCAGCGGCGAAAGAAAAGAGAAAGAAGAAGAGACAGAAAGAGACAAAAAAAAACCTGAATTAGACGAGTGACTCTAATTCTCAGACACTAAACTGCAGATTCTCCAACGTCGGCTGCTGCTGCTGCTCCGGCTCTTTATGTCCCGGGGTGAGAGGAAGGATGAAGGGTGAAAGATTCAGTTCTTCTTCTTCTCGTTTCTTTTGTTTCTGTCACTGTTTCCTGACCTGTAAATAAAGGACATGAACTCTATTATTTCCCATAATTCCATTGTCCAACATCGTCAACTTCAACACCGTGGGAAGGTGTCTAGAAAACGACGTTAACGATGATGCTGCACATCTGGAGGACGTACAGTATCTATAGGAACCTCTGGAAGCTTTTAAGGCAGGTGGTCTCCAAGGCAATAGACTGACACGACATGACATTACATCTGTATGGACGGCGTTGCGTTTCCACGGCTCCAGCTGTGGTGACGATGAGACAGGACGCGTCGAGCCCAGTGCATCATGGGAGGCTCAGCAAAGGTGGTGACAGGTACCTGATGTTTCTGTTTGATTGATTATCACATGATTATCAATCTCATTATCATCATCCACTTATAAATACACTTTATTTATGTACGCAGCATCTTTTACAGGTAAAATATAAAGCAGTGTAGTGAAACAAGTAATAATAAGTAAGGAAATGGATTAAAACACATTTTCACCTCAGGTTTTCTGTCTTATATCATCTTTCAATGCTGAGGCCAATAGCTACACATGCTTATTTTTAAAACCAATATATTTATATTATACAATACTTTTAATATTTTCTCTTTTTTCTCTTTAATTTGTATTACTAGGTTCCTATTGATGTATGTGAGGATGAACTGTTGTGTCTATGTCACTGTTTGTAGGTGGAGTGAGTCTAAATGTGTGACTTTAATGTGTTGATGTTAGTATGTTGCTAAAAGTTTGTGGTTTTTTTGACACTGACAATGAAGCTATTCTATTAAATTCTATTCTATTCTATTCTATTATTCTGTGTTCACTGAAAACACTTGTGTTAGGAGAGACACACAAATAAGAGAATCACAAACTTTGAGAATAAAGTAATACATTTACGACTTTATTCCCGTAATGTTATGACTTTTTTCTCATAGGAAATGTACGACTTTATTCTTGTAAATTTATGACTTTATTCGCGAAGTCTGTGTTTTTTTTTCTCAATGTGGCCCTAATACTCCATTGTATTCTTCACTTATTCCATAATATAAACAGTCTACAGTTTACAGTTATGAACTATTTTCTCTTAATAGAGAGAAACAACAACAAAAAGAACGTGACTGGAGAACTTGGAAAAAAATTGACGTCTGTTTTTAATGCAGGACTAACATTTGCAGTGTGTTTGATGTGGGTGTGTTGTCGTCTTTCAGGGCCTCTGATCAGAGCTGAGCCTGAAAACAGCAAAGTGAAAGTAAAAACCGTTGAAAGTTGAAAATCTCATTGATCTTATTTTGGAGCAGTTTGATGTACATGTAGGGGGCGCTGTGACTGTCGCTGTAAAAAACAACAACAAACAAGCACAAACTGTGATTTTTATAGCAACATGACAACAACATAACAACCTGATCTGGGAGCAGCTGCTGCCTTTTTTCTTTTCTTTTTTCTTTCCCCAGCCTATAATTCACCTTTTCATTCACAGAGGTTGGTTCTTCCCAGCTCAGCTCACCTCCCTCCCTCCTTCCCCTCCTTTACCTCCCTCTCTCCCTCTCTCCTTCTGCAAGTTTAAATTAGCATCCCATCTCCTGCACTCCAGCGCGTGATAACACATCTGATCTGAGCCGGCGTGGAGTCAGAATACTAAATGTGTGAGTCTGTGTGTCGCTCCGAGGAGCAGCAGAGCTCTGCCAAACCCATGCTAGGTAATCTCTCACCTCCCTCCATCCCTCCATCCATCCCTCCATCCCTCCGACACAAAGAAGAAACAAAAATGGGCCATTTTGAAGCATCAGGGCCATTATTGAGTTGTAAAAAGCTCCATTATCTTAAAGGGGGAATGTGCAGAAATGATCAGGAGGTGATAAGATTTTTAGAGTTTAATGGAGCTTTCCCTGTTTTTTTTCTTTTTTGTCTTTGTGATGAAACACAGACACTCAGATTTTTTTCCTTTTTAAAACCCATTTTCAACAGACTCGACTTGTGAATGTGAATTTTGCCAGCTGAGCCTCTGTCAGCACAGTACGACGGAGAAATAACAGGATTTTTATAAGAACAAAAGAGGAGTGAGTTCATACATTTTATCTGTGGTTTTTAAAATCGCTGTGTTCTGCAGCGTTAAAGAAAAGCAGTAGAATAACATGTAATGTGCTGTTATGTAATGATATACTGTATGTTTGAATCTTCTTATTGGCTTCTTATTCTCCCCAGGTCTTTGACAGAAAATGAGTCTTTACAGGATCGATAATGGACAGAATCGGACGTTTGTAGCGACGCAGCGCTAACAAGCAGCCGAGGGAGCGCTCTGCAAGGAGAAAGAAAATCAAGAGTTTGAGATGAAGCCATTATGTGTGAATGCAGGAGGAGGAGGAGAAGGAGGAGGTGGCAGGGGTTAAGGTCGAAGCAGGAACAGTGTCGATATCACAGCAGCAATTACAGCTTTATAAATGGGCCCCGTGTCGCTGTGAATGAGCAGCTCCATCAATCTGTCCTGACAGCGCGCTCCTTAGCCCCGTCGCTCCCGCTCCCGCTCCCGCCCGCAATCTGTAGATTTCAACTTAGCCTAGAAATTGATAATCCGATTCAGGCATAACCTGGTTAGAGCTGCTGAATGTGCTGCTGCAGGAGGAGGAGGAGGAGGAGGAGGAGGAGGAGAGTGTCGGCTCAGCTCCAACACACTGGGTCAACAAAAAACAATGCAACCTTTACAGACACACACTGTGTTTACCTGGTGTTGGAGAACATCGCCGTGGAGATGATGTAATTTCAGAGGCCGTCGGTTGACTGATGAAACATGTGAAGTCTGTTTGTTCCTCAGTTGTTAATGCTCCTCTGGTTTGTAAAGGTCACAGGTCAAAATGATCTCACGTAGATACATATATATATATATTTTTTTTTCATTAACAGTTCTATACTTTTTAAAGGAATAGTTCACCAAAAAAATGAAATTCAGCCATTATCGACTCACCCTCATGCTGATGAATACTCCGGAGTAGTTTTGTATTCCTCAAAGTGCATCTGGAGACCCGGGAGGCCGGTTCATAGTCCAACCAAAACTTTATATGAGATTAATAGGGCCCGACACAAAAATGTTGAGGAATAAAAAACTACTCCAGAGTATTCATCAGCATGAGGGAATTACATTTTTTTGGTGAACTATTCCTTTAAGATGATAAAATCACATTTTTTAAAAAATTTTCAGGTTATGGTGGAGCCCCTTACGTTTGGTTTTGTTGGTTTTGAGCTCAAACAAACAACAGCAAGAAAAGAAAGAAGAAGAATGGGACTGGAAAAACTCTGGACGTCTGGATTTAGTTCACTGTTTAAAAAGTTCAAGATATTTTTCCCATAATCCTCCAGGCTGCTGCAGCTACTGCTTTGACATTTAACACTTCAACACTTTGTTTCCATGTTTATTATACAAACATACTTAATAATAATAAATGAGTTGTGCTTCTGTCCATTTGCACATTTCCTCCCTTCTTATCATTATTTAACGACTCTGTAAACTCACTCAGTATCATTGTGTTTTTGTCCATTCAGTTGAACTCCTCGACCCAAACCAAGCCAAACCAAAACAGACCAGAACAAGGCTGTTTTATCAATAAAAATCTTGTTTAGTTTTCTAAGTGAACAGTTTATTTCTCCTTCACCACTTCATCACATCCCAGAGCTGCTGTCCTATTCCACTCTTCAACAATGTGCTGAAATTTGAAACTTGAAAACTCAGATTTTATCTTTAGCTTGTATAGACCGAATCGCCTTGTTGTTTACATTCTACTTCCGGGTAGAAAACCAGCACGCAATTTGAATGAGATCAATAGTAACGAACGAGAGTTTAGCTATATAGGCTATCATATTTTTCACGCCCTATCACTATTTAGACAAATCTGAAATGGTTGAAGAAACATTACTATTTCTGTGTGTGTGTGTTTTGTGTTGCTATGTGTTGTATTTATTCAGTTTGGGGGAATCACAGTGTCTAGAAAGCATCAGTGGCTGCAGCTGACAGGGACAGCTGATGGCGGTAGCTAAGCTAACAGCAGCTAAGCTGACGGCGGTAGCTAAGCTAACAGCAGGATGTCAGCTGTTAAAACCCTCCCGTTGTGGGACACGACATGAAACTACTCCAGTTAGCTCAGTCATGTTGCAACTCAGATATCCGCTGGAGAAAATATTTTTTCATGGACCGTTTATTGAGTCACTGAGTTATTAAAGTTAAACAGGTAGCTAACCGTTAGCCCGGCTAATCTATGATAACCATGACTAATTACAAAAATGTGCACACATAAATAGTAATGTTTGTCCAATCATTGGTTTTATAGACTTTACAAACATCAGATTAGTCTAAACGGTGATATAGTAACATGACAAATTAGATATAGCGAAACTCTCGTCAGTCACTATTGTTCAAATGCTGGTTTTCTACCCGGAAGTAGTTGTAAACAACAAGGCGATTCGTCCTATGGAGACTGTCCTTTCTTGAACAGCGCCACCTTGTAGCAACCCAAAACAAAATAACAGCATATATAACGTCATAATTGTGGCATAATTTAGTCAATAATGTAATAAATTATTACTATCTATGTAGATGTTGTGTTGTGTGATGGCATACAACACAGAATTTCAAAAGTGTCATAACTGTGTTGAAGTGACTGTGTCGCCTCAAAAACTGAAGTTAAACATATTATTACATTATCGGCTCCAGTTATCACAATGTCAATTTAAAAAAATAAATAAATAAATACCAGGCCAATAAAGTAATAACTTTTACTGGCAAAGAGTTATTGGCTCAAACATTTTATTACATTTTTGGCTTTAGCTAGGCTATTACATTTTAAATGGCAGAAATTATGATGTTATTGGCATTTTGGGTTGCTACAGACCTTCTGGTCACTTTCTGTGAGGTTGTGCAGCGTCACAGTGGAGGATGTGTTTCTATTAATCAATATATATTTAATCAATGTGAGCGCTGATGAGATGAGAAAGTGAAAATTGTGTCGATGCAGGAAAGTTTAAAAACAAAACCAGACCTCAGATCAGTTTGTTGACGACGCTGGTTCTGTCATCGACTCATTCATCTCATACTATGTGCGTGTGTGAAGATGGGATGTGTCGTACTTTAAACACTGTGAGCATCAGGACTCAAATACACCTGAGCTACACACACACACACACACACACACACACACACACACACACACACACACACACACAGACGAGTGTTAATTCCTCCCTGGGAGCTGACTGCGATGCGGCCGAGCCTCTATACTTCAGTATCGATCCTCGAGCTCTCGTCCTAAACTGAATGAATGGAGCTTGGAGGATTAACAGCCAATAAGATCGCTGGGTAATTGAGTCTTTAAAAAACACACATGAAGAGCCCAGAGGTGAAATGGCTTTCATCGCCGATGGTCTGCAGCTGAATTACACCGTTTCAATCTGTGTGTGTGTGTGTGTGTGTGTAGGACCGGTATTAGTGTGAGTTACTGCTCACTTATGCAGCGTTTGTGTTGGTGATCTCATCCAACCTGCTCACTGTGTTTATTGTGTTGTGTTACGTTTTGGTTTTCAGCCTCTTTTAGCTCCTTGTTTTGCAGCAGCAGTTTCACACTCTGTCTGCCCCCTAGTGGTGGAAAATAATTTTATTTGTATTAACAATTCTCCCTTCCTTCTTTCCACAATCCTTTTTCCCCTCCTTCCTTCCTTCCTTCCTTCCTTCCTTCCTTCCTTCCTTCCTTCCTTCCTTCCTTCCTTCCTTCCTTCCTTCCTTCCTTCCTTCCTTCCTTCCCTACTTCTTCTTCCTTCTTCTTTTGATCCAATTGACCTGATCTGCTTCCTCCCTCCATCTTTTTTTCCTTCCTTTTCCCTCCCTTCCTTCCTTCTTTCCCTTTGTCCTTCCTTCTCCCTTCCTTTTTGACCCAGTCTGTTCCCTATCTCCTTCTATATTTCCTTCCTTTTTCCTTTTCTTCTTTCCTCCCATCTTTTCTTTCTTTCTTTCTTTCTTTCTTTCTTTCTTTTCCTCCCAGCTAGCCTTATATATGTTTTCTTTAAACATGTGCTTGACTTATACATCAATGATTTGTCTTGTAAAACAACCACGTCTTATCTTGTTCCCCTTGTTTTCTAAAATGAGAATGTGCTGCTTTAACCTGTTTAAGCCCTTACAGGGTTTTTGTAGGTGAGGCTCCTAAACAGACCTTTACCCCAAAATAAATCAAGAATATCTCCACAATCATCAGGTCAATATTTATAATCTTATTGTCAGTGGAGAGTCAAGACCTCGGAGGATATAACTCCAGTGTGACTGCTCCTCTGCCTTTTATCCTCTGGTTTACACAGAGGAAAACACAATGATAACAACGAGTCTGTGTATAGAGATGCCACTGAATACATCCAGCAACTCCCCGACCAGCGTTTCTTTACTTTCGGTGTTGTGGCGAGTCATGAGAATAACGCCGCCGAATTGGCGTTTATGGTGGGAACTACGACGGTATGTGATCGTCTTCCAACCTCTGACTTTAATTCTTGATGAATGAAAACATGAGCCTGTCTTGCGCCGGTCAAAGAATTTCACGGTGCGGAGACTCATAAATGTAGTGTGAAAACACTTCGCTTTTCCAAAACTCCTCGTTGTCCCTTTAACTTCATCATACAGGTAAATGTGTGAAACAAATTCCTGCAGGCTTCCGTACAGAACTCCAGGTTTCAGTTTGTCTTTCCTCCGACAGAGAGCTGATTAACAGAAGCAGAAACATTTCTTTTATTTCTTCCACGGCTCCGTCTCCATTCACCCAAATGAACTCGGCTCCGTCTTTAAATGAACCGGAGCGAATGGACGAACACACCAGGGTTCATTTACCCCATCCACCGCTACCACCGCTCGGGGGGTTAAGGTGCGAACGCAACCAGCCTAAAACTCAATAAAAATGTCCCAGCATGCTCCATTCTGACCTCCTGGACGGCGGCGAGCGCTGTTTGTTCTCTGGCATCGAGGAAGTGAATTAACAGCGACGGTCGGACGTACGGCAGCTGCTTCTCCGCTCCACTGAAACATTATGAACATCCGTCGTCCATACATATGTATGTTGACAGATTACCACCTCTGCCTCCCTCCAGATGCCGCCACCGCCGCCGTCGCTGCGGTAATGACATGCAACACCGTCAGCTGTGTGTGTGGACTCGTCTCTGACTATCAGGCCTCCGCGCGCTGGCTTGTTCTGCATCCCATTACATGGCAGCCATGCAGAACATGCATCAACTGACTGACAGAGTGTGTCTGTGTGTGTGTGTGTGTGTGTGTGTGTGTGTGTGTGTGTGTGTGTGTGTGTGTGTGTGTGTGTGTGTGTGTGTGTGTGTGTGTGTGTGTGTGTGCATGGAGCAGTGGCCTCTGCAGCTGCCAGGACACAATTAGCATCCAGCTGAGCCGCGAGACGCTAACTGCTGGATGCAACACAAATGTGCTTTTGCAGGAAGATGAAGTGAAGACATGTGAGCTAGAGACAGTTTTCTTCCTCCCGCTACCGCTGACTTCGAGCCTGCATCACCTGCAGTCCAGTGTTTGACAGAGAGACCGGAGGGTGACGGACTGACAGCCTATCGGGAACGTTACATTTCGTTACATTTCGTTACATTTCCTGGCTTGCATGTCTTTTGACGCACTGGTCAGGACTAGCGCTCCTATTTCGATGTTTTCATTTAGTTTTTAATGAAATAAATCGATCCCCGATCCTGAAAAAAAAGGAAAAAGATGGCGGCCTGCAGCCTCACCACCATGCTGGGTTAGCCTAGCTTAGCTTTGCACAAACATCGGGTGCACGGTTGAAGTGGGAGTGTACCTATGTTCCCCGGGTCCTATGTTCCCCGTTTTTACCAAAAAGGGTCCTATGTTCCCCGGTCGCAATACATACTGGGGAACATAGGACCCTTTTTCTAAAAAAGAGTCCTATGTTCCCCGCTGTTGCTGGTCGATGGACTCTCTCTACTTATCTGGACTCTCTCTATCTATCTGGCCTGTCTAGCCTCTACCTGGTCTTTTTACTAAACTTAACCAACTCCTTTCTTCATTGCCTAAACCCATATCCGCACACTGGATTAAAGCTCCCATTCATTGGATACTTGCTTGCAACGTTTCGACCAGATGTGGTCTTCCTCAGGCAACTAAAGGAATGGCATGACAAGTGGCAGGCATATACAGTATATATAGGCTGAAGGCCTGATGACACTACACCTCTGTCATTAGTTGGATGGGCTTCAGGTGGGCCAATTATAGGCCACTTAGTGTGCCCAGAGGTCAAAAAGTACAATAAATGTTACACAACACAATATACACAGCAACACAGATCAAGTGTTTAAAAGATGTACACAAAAACATGAGATTATAGTGCACAAGTGCATAAAGTCTAAAGAAACCTATTATTTTATTGTTGTTTATCGACTATAATCTCATGTTTTTGTGTACATCTTTTAAACACTTGACCTGTGTGTCTGTGTATATTGTGTATTGTGTTGTCTAACATTTATTGTACTTTTTGACCTCTGGGCACACTAAGTGGCCTATAATTGGCCCACCTGAAGCCCATCCAACTAATGACAGAGGTGTGGTATAGCCTATATAAACTGTGTATGCCTTCCACTTGTCATGCCATTCCTTTAGTTCCCTGAGGAAGACCACATCTGGTCGAAACGTTGCAAGCAAGTATCCAATAAATGGGAGCTTTAATCCAGTGTGTGGATATTCCCTCTTTTTCTTTTCACAGATCTACAGGTCATGCAGCCAGAACAGAGGTGGTTGTTCTTTAGTTAGAATACAGTAGCATTTGCTGATGTTGTCTAGTCTTGATTCTGTTGCATGAGTAGCTAGAAGTGACTATGAGAGGAACTCTAACTTGAGTTGGAACGACCAAAAAAGAAATTATTAACTGTTTTAAGTACTTAGGAACATTCATAGATGACACATTGAGTTTTACTGATAATACTGACTTCATCCACAAAAAGGCTAGTCAGAGAATGTTTTAATCAGGAAATTGAGGGGGTTCGGGGTCAGGGTGGACATTCTGGAAAGGGAGTATGTCAGCCTGGTAGAAAGCATTTTTATTTTTAATATCACCGTCTGGTACAGGCACTTGACCCAAGTAAACAAAAATAAACTCTATAGGATCATCAACACGGCTGGGGAGATAGTTGGCCGTCAACGAAGATCACTAGACAGCCTCTATAACACCGCTGTACAAAGGAAAGCCCTGTCAATAATTAGAGAGGAGACTCACCCCCTACACAGTGAATGTGAACAACTTCCCTCACATCAGATTAGTCTAAACGGCAATATAGTGACATGAAATATTATATATATATAGTGAAACTCTCGTCCGTCACTATTGTTCGAATGCTGGTTTTCTACCCGGAAGTAGTTGTAAACAACAAGGAGATTCGTTCTATACATTGTCAAAATACAGTAACTTGTAATTGCCGCTTATTTCATAATGATAAAATTTGAATTTTGACCAACGCGCTAGAAATGGTCATCACCTTAAATAATAAAAAAGACTAAAAAATAAAACCCTGCAGCTCTAAGCCCAGAGCCTGAAGCTCTCAGGATATTACAGTAAAGCCTGATTCTCTCGGTGTACTACAGTAAGAGCTGAGACCCAGTTTTTTGCGGATGAAGGGGAACTTTATGTAAATGATGCTAATTCGGAGCTAGCTGCGTCCATCATGGAGATTAAGCCGAAACCGAAAATCCACAAAAAGCCACATGTTTCCAGGCGAGTGGGGCAAAGTCTGCTGTTTTATCTCCTAGGAGCCTCAAGGAGAATAAACACAGGAATTAGCCTCCACCAGGATTATACAGCATGACCTTTGACCCCAGAGTGGCTGTAATTATGTGGATAATGTGATGGGCCGAGGGAAATTATTAAGGTGTTTCATCATCATCTTCATCATCATCATCACACATGTTTCATCCTTTCAGGTGTCATTGTTGGTGGAGTAGATAGATAGATAGATAGATAGATAGATAGATAGATAGATAGATAGATAGATAGATAGATAGATAGATAGATAGATAGATAGATAGATAGATAGATAGATAGATAGATAGATAGATACATCATAAGTAAAAGACTGAAAAATTAGTTAAACAAAAATTATTTTAGAAGAACAAGTAAAAGTAAGTTTTAAAATGTAAAATGTTTGGATGTGATTTATAGAGTGGAGAGAAAAGCTGCAGATCTTCAGAGTGAAGCAGCTGGACCCAGTTTGTCGTTTATCACAGCTGTCTGTGATGGATTATCTGCTGATCAACTGATCTGTCATCTTTCTTTCTCTCTGTCCTCTCCTTCTTCTTGTTCTTTTTCTTCCTCCTCTTCCTTCTCCTGCAGTGAAATTCAGAGTAAATCTAATGAGAACGAGTTTCACCATCGTCTCCTCCAACTTTCATATAGACAAATTTATCAAATGTATCTATTACATCCGGTTTGCCTGTTCACCTGCTGGCTTTAATTAATTAACATCCCTTGATCTCTTTTAGTTTTTAGTATGTTTTTTATTTTGTTTTATGAGTATTTTAAACTATTTATTGCACTCCCCGCACTTTCTCTTTTTTTCTCTTTTCTCTCTCTGATATGTGTGCCAGTGTTACTACTGTAATGTATGTATTGTGTATGTATGTTTTACAAGTAGCCTACAAAGCAGCTGTATTATGCCCATGACAAATTTCCCTCCCAGGACAAATAAAGTTTATTTGATTTATTTGAAAAAATGTAAAATCTAGTTTCACAGAGTTGGATTTTCTTACAAAAACGTTTTCACCAAACTCATTCTAAACATACTAGGCTAGTGACAAACTGTCAAAAAGGGCTTTAGTTTTTGAGATACCCCTACCGGAGGTAGAACAAAACCTAACAATGTTTTTCCTCATCTCCAAGGTCTCCCATATATGAAATGGATTCTTAGGTTAAAATATTTTACTGCAAACATTGTTAAACTGATACATATTGTCATACACCCCAAACTTAAAAAAGAACAAAAATACAGCCTGACCGTATGGGAGTTAAGACACATAAACTCATGTAGATTAATAACACAAGCTCTGACAGCTTTGAAACTTGACATAATTGTGTCCAGGAAGTTCCTTTACCTATTAGAAAAAACTGCATGTGAATATCTTGATGTGTGTAACATATAGAGACCTATAAACACTTGCCTTAAATAAGCGGACATGCAAAAAAAGAATATCTATGCAGAATATTCTCATTTACTTTGTAGTTGCTCAGCCAGGGATTGTCATAGAAACACATATGATGGCTTGTTTGAAAGATGGAGTTGTGCAGAATCCAGTGATACCAAATATGTGAATATAGCATGCATAGTCAGCATAATACATCACCAAATGTTTGAGGTGTCCCAAATGAAAGAAAGTGAAACATTAACATAATCAAGTCTCCACAGCCCATTATCAATGGTGACAAGAATGTTGACCAGTTCAGTCTTACTGCAACCTAAGCAAGTAACTTTGGGTAAGTGCTACTCTTTTTTATAATACATTAAATGATAGCATATTTCATGATGACACCTTATATAGTTCATATGGAAATAAATATCCAGTAGAATCAGTTTAAATTGAAATAGAACATTAAATATATACTGTATATACACCCACTTGAATTTATTTTTGGTCAAGTCATTACTGCATAATGGAAAATAATAGTGTTAGTGTTGTGTATTTCCCTAATAACGCACAGGACGCAGTGGCTCTTACTGCACATGGCACCTTTACTCAGCTCGTGCAAAACCGGAACTTCACATACATATCCCAGCATTCCTTGGTACACTGATAACAACGGCACAACGGTCACACAGAATACAAAACTCAAAATCTGATACATCACCCCCCCCCCCCCCCCCCCCTTTTTAAATGAAAGTACACTTTTGTTACACCATGACTTAAAATATCAGTGCCTTGTATTACCATACAAACTCATACAAATGTCTCTAAGTTAATTTAACAAACTCCCTTGTCTTGCTTTTTTTTTTTTTTTTTTTTTTTTAATTCTGTACCTTTTTAAGGGTGCACTCACACTAGGCAATCGTACCGTGCCCAAGCACGTTTGCCCCCTAAAGTCCGGATTCTATTGCTGGTGTGAGTGCAAGCGTTCCGTGCCTGAGCACGGTACACTTCACTGGCCCGGCACGGTTGGGAGAGGTGTGCTTGGGCACGGTACGCTTGGCCAGGAATGCGCACACGTAATGCGCTGTGGGCTCGTTCTCCACCACGTGTCTGCAACTGCATGTAAACAACAGTCACTTAACGATTACGTCGCGCCGTAAACATCGCTAGTTAACGTCGCTTTGATTAAACTTCAAGATAACCATGACAACCGGTCTAAGCGCCGTTCTTTCAGCAGCCAGAGCGCATCCGCCGTGTTGGTATATCAACGTGATGACGTTTGTTTCGGAGGCAACCGTGCTTGAGCACGCTTGGGTTCGAGGCAGTGTGAGTGCGGGCCAGCGGGGGACAGAGGAGGGGGGGCATTCGGGCTTCAGCACGGCACGGATCAACTGGCCCTAGTGTGAGTGCGCCCTAAGACAGGCATAATGTAACAAATTATGCGACTGACCAGTGGTGCAGTTTGGGGTACAGCAATACTGCATCAGAAACACAGAGATCTTGTCTTCAACGTCGAGTGTAGTCTGAGAAAGCTTCTTAATTCCACTCTTAAATGTCTGCACATATCGCTCTGCGAGACCATTAGAAGCAGGATGGCCTGGGGCGCTTGTAGAGTGCAGAATTCCATTCTGATGCATGAAGTTCTTGAACTCTGCAGACGTGAACTGCGTTCCGTTGTCAGTTACAACATGCTCCAGATGACCGTATGCTGCGAACAGTCTCCTTAGTCTTGTGATGAGGTGCTGGGCATTCTGAATACTTCTAGCCACTTGGAGTAGGCATCTACGACAATCATGAAGGTGTGACCTACAGTAAGAAGGGGCCTGCAAAGTCCACGTGTAATCTTTTCCAGCTCTGGCCTGGAAACTCCCAAGAATGTAAAGGCACCTGCCGAGGCATCTGTTGTTCCATCTGGCAAGATTCACAGGCTTTGCAGACCTGCTCTACATCCGTGTCAATCTTAGGCCACCATACATATTTGCGTGCCAGAGCTTTTCACAACTCCTTGATGACCAGAATGCAACTCTTTCAACACAACTTTTCTGAGCTTCTCAGACAAAACCACCCTGGTGCACCAGAGTACACATCCACGTTCAGCTGACAGTTCATATCTGCGTGTGTGGAAGGGTTTCAGACTATTGTCCACATCATCAGGCCAACCATTCGTAATGTATTTCAGAACCTTGGCTAGCACACTGTCTGTGCATGTGGCACGTGCAACTTGATCAGCATCCACTGGCACTTGCATCAAATGTTCAGTTCATAGAACATACATGAATGTTCTGTGCTATGGCTTCAGTCCCTACATCGCTTGTGTCAGGTAAAGGAACCCTTGACAGTCCGTGTGCATTGCTGTGTTTTTCTGAAGCACAGTACTCAATGCAATAGTCATAAGCAGAGAGGATGATTGCCCATCTTTGAATCCAGGCAGCAGCCATGGTGGGCAGGCTTTTGTGTTCTCCAAAAAGAGTCAGCAAAAGCTTATGATCAGTGACAAGCTTGAATTTCCTTCCCCATAAATATTGATGGAACTTTATGACTCCAAAAATCAATGCCAGTCCTTCTATTTCAATCTGAGAATATTTGTTCTCAGCAAGGGATAGCGTCCTTGACGCGTAAGCAATGGGACGGGTTTCTCCTGTTGGCCTCTCATGCTGAATGACAGCTCCTATACCATAAGCTGAGGAGTCAGAAGCCAGAGTGAGGGGTAGGTTAGAATCATAGTGCAGGAAAATCTTGTCACTTGTTAGCAACTTCTTGCACTCCTCAAAAGCCTGCTCTGGTTTCTTCCACACCCATGCCCCGTCATACTTTAACAGCCTATGGAGTGGAGCTAGTACAGTGCTTTGGTTATTCATAAATCGTCATATTAATTGACTAACCCCAAAAATGCTCTCAGTTCTTTCACACAGGATGGTGCTGGTGTGTCCTTGATTGCTTTTATCTTGTCTGAAGATGGATGAATGCCCTGTCTGTTCAAAACATGTCCTAAGTATTCAATCTGCATTTACCAAACTCGCATTTGGTTTTCTTGACTCTCAAGCCTCTCTCTTGGAGTCTCTGTAGCACCTTTTGCAGCTTTTTCAGATGATCTTGTTCAGTTTTTCCTGTAACTAACAAATCATACCAAAAGACAACAACATCCAGATCTTTCATTAGATTTTCCATAATCCTTTGGAAAATGGAAGATGCTGAACCAACACCAAAACCCAGTCTATTGTACACAAATAACCCTCTATGTGTATTGATGGCCAGTAGTTTCTTTGTCTCATCCTCTAGAAGGACCTGCTGATATGGTGAGGCAAGATCGATCTTTGAAAACACAGTCCCGCCATCAGCTCCTCAATTCGGGGCAAGGGATAGGTCTCTGTGGTGGCAGCCTGATTTACTGTTAATTTATAATCGGCACACAGCCGAATTATGTTGTCTCTTTTCACTACAGACACCACTGGCACAGCCCACTTACCGTACCAGCCTTCTCGAGTCGATCTAATTCAGCATCCACTCTTGACTTCATGGCAAATGGCAATGGGCGGCTCTTACAAAATTTAGGGTCAACATCAGAATTATTTTCCATTATGCAGTAATGACTTGACAAAAAATAAATTCAAGTGGGCCTATTTTTGAGGTGTTCTATTTCAATTTAAACTGATTCTACTGGATATTTGTTTCCATATGAACTATATAATGTGTCATCATGAAATATGCTATTATTTAATGTATTATAAAAAAGAGTAGCACTTACCCAAAGTTACTTGCTTAGGTTGCAGTAAGATTGAACTGGTCAACATTCTTGTCACCATTGATAATGGGCTGTGGAGACTTGATTATGTTAATGTTTCACTTTCTTTCATTTGGGACACCTCATACATTTGGTGATGTATAATGCTGACTATGCATGCTATATTCACATATTTGGTATCACTGGATTCTGCACGAATCCATCTTTCAAACAAGCCATCATATGTGTTTCTATGACAATCCCTGGCCGAGCAACTACAAAGTAAATGAGAATATTCTGCATAGATATTCTTTTTTTGCATGTCCGCTTATTTAAGGCAAGTGTTTATAGGTCTCTATATGTTACACACATCAAGATATTCACATGCAGTTTTTTCTAATAGGTAAAGGAACTTCCTGGACACAATTATGTCAAGTTTCAAAGCTGTCAGAGCTTGTGTTATTAATCTACATGAGTTTATGTGTCTTAACTCCCATACGGCCAGGCTGTATTTTTGTTCTTTTTTAAGTTTGGGGTGTATGCCAATATGTATCAATTTAACAATGTTTGCAGTAAAATATTTTAACCTAAGAATCCATTTCATATATGGGAGACCTTGGAGATGAGGAAAAACATTGTTAGATTTTGTTCTACCTCCAGTAGGGGTATCTCAATTTTTGGGGGCCATTGTCACTGGACTATACCTGGATGAACAGTCCCACACACACACACACTGTGGACACAGAGGGACGCAGCTGCTGGCGAGGGCGACGTCCTCCGGTGGAGCGGCCTCCATCCCACCACCTTCACCTCCTCCGTGTGTTCTCTCCGTCCGTCTCCACGGCGACGGAGGAGGCTCGCGGCCCGCAGGCTGACGGCCGGTGGGAGGATTAATGGCCGTCGGATGGCGAAGCATCTGCTGCTCTGTTCTCCACCAACTGCTGCTCCGACATGATGGAACGGCCTCAAACTGAAAACATGAGGAGCTGCTGTCTGCTGGTCTGACTGTCTGTCTGACTGTCGTAGTAACAGACATGAAATCTCACAGAATCCCGCGTGATCAAACGGGACTTCAGTAACATACACTACTCACAAAAAGTTAGGGATATTTCACAAGAATCTCCCTATAAAAAGTTCATGCTACAGTGATATTCTATCATGAAAGCCTTTTAAGTAGAAGGATGCAATGGTCATTTCTTTATCTCAAACAAAAGTTAACAACAGTTGTGGCTATAGCACAACAAACATCTCAATTGCCAAATTCCAATTCTACTTTTCATCCCTACCCCTAGCCCTAGCCCTTAACCCTCGCCCCTTGAAACTGAGCTACAATTCGTAGGGGTTGAAAGTCAACCCCTACGAATCGGGACACCCCTTCAACAATCACATACGTCATCAGTCGTCTCTGCTGGCTTTCACATAAGCAGACGTGACGAGCTTTTGCCATTCATCAATGAGACCAGCATTTATCTCCTAAAAAGAATGTAACCAGCCGGCGGTAAACCTCTAAAAACCTGCGGGTAAGTTAATTAGCGAACGTCTTTTCTCCCGGGATGACGACGGAGGTTGGCCGGCTGACGAGCTCTCTGGACGGGTGGTGTCTCCGTGACGAGCCGTTGATCTGCTCCAACGTGGAGCTTCACTTTTCTGAAAAACATCGGAGCAAACGTTTAAACAGCCGTCATGTGGATAAACCGACCGCACATTGGGGATCTAAACAGCTACTTTCTTGCATGAAAAAATATTAAAACTTAACAAAGTGACGTAATAACAGCGCTACAGCGAGAAATAAAACAGCTGCCGGTTGCCGCGAGATGCATTCTGGGAAACTTGTCAGGGCCCTCTGTTTGAAGTGTGCCTCTGAAAAATCTCCATTTGAAGGGCCAGATAGCCCTACCACTTCCCCCTACCCCCCCTAACCTAGGGGGGAATTGGAATTCACCGAATAACTTGATCAATTTGATCAAAGTGGTGGAGAGGAGAGGGAGAGAGAAGAGGACTGAACACAAACTGTCACTGAACCAGAACATTTAGTGGTTCAATGACGACTGAACCACTAAATCAGACGGTGCTGGTGATGTTTGTGGTTAATCACCTTGTTAGAGAACAGCATGTTACTCAATAAGGACTGAAACACTGAACAACTGGACATGTGCATTCAAAACTTTAGAGAAGGTTCAATTAAGTTTACCTGTGAAGGTTATAGTGCATTTTAGGTGCATTCTGAAATTGAATCCAAAAGACAAACATCCCTAGTGTATATTTTCCATCTTGCTCCCTAAGTGGCCATCTTTGTGAGCAGGTTGTTGACTCTTCCTCTCTGTTTCTCCTGCAGCAGCTCCTGGTGTTTCTGAATCAAAGTCTGTGACTCACCTGTCTCGCCCTCCCAGCATTCCTCTCTGTCTGTCTATCATGACCACTCCTCCAGCCTGGCTGAGATTAACGTCATCTTTCTGTTAGACTCTATTGTTGCCACCTGTCTCCTTCGTCTCCCCTCCTCCCTCCTGCAGCAGCTCCTGGTGTTTGAGTCCAAAGGTCTCGGTCGTTCTCAGAACTCAACATGTTTCTATTAGTTCTGACTGAACTGTTTCTGTCTGAGTCTCACTGCCGGAGACGAGACGTCCTGAGAGGAGTTTTAATGTCTTTACTTCAGGGTTCAGTTTACAGCTCTGGAAAAAAAATAAGAGACCACTTCAAAATGTTCTGAATAAATCAGCTTCTCTACATGTATGGCAGCCATTGTGTCTATTGAACTCCAATACAAGCACACCTCACTCTACTTAGCTGACCACCTGAACCAAATTATATTTAATGAGGAAGAAAGATTATAAATAAATAAATAAAAAAACACTGCTGCGATTAAAAATTGGGATTATTCCACTAATGTTGATTTCTAAACTCTTCCTATGTTTAAAAAGTAGTGTTGTGTTGTTTTAAAATGAATATGAACTTGTTTTCTTTGCATTATACAAGGTCTGAAAACACCTGATTTTTTTGTTATTTTGACCTGTTGCCATTTTCTGCAAATAAATAAATGCTTTAAATGACAATATTTTCATTTCCAATTTGGGAGAAATTTTGTCAGTAGGTTATAGAATGAAACAAAAGTGTTCATTTTACTCAAACACATACCTATGAATAGTAAAACCAGAGGAACTGATCATTTTGAAGTGGTCTCTTAATTTTTTTCCAGAACTATATATATACAGTATATTTACACACACACATGTTTATGTAATGTGTTTGTGCAGCTTCTCCTGAAGGTGTTTTAACAGTTTATGCAAGAAGAACATGAGGAACAGTCACAACGTTAAAACAGGACATACTGTCACATTTGCATGTTTTATTTTGTTTTTTAAACCTGATGGTTTTATTCATCACCACGTTGATCAAATATCTGTGAACACAGTTATAAATAACATATTAATACTGGCAAAAAGGGTTAAAAAGTGCCTCCCAAATATGAAAAATATGTCCAATGTGTACTGTGTAGCCTACTGTGAAGCTGGAGGTAAAAACTAAAGGCAGGATAATCAGAGCAGCTGCAGCAGGTCAAAGGTTACAGCACGGAAACAGAAAGTCATTTTAACTCTGTCAGACTGATGGACATGTTTGTTTTTCTACAATATCTGATACTGGGTTCACGGTTCAAGATCAAACTGGCTCCTACATGTTATAATAATAATAATTTACTCTTGCTTTGACTCAAACCTGGTGGATCTTTACAGTCAAAGTCTCATACAATAATATAACTGTGTCAGGGGCGGAGTGGCCATCGGGAGGACCGGGAGATTACCCGGTCGGCCAGCGGCCAATAAACCCAAGTGAGCCGGCCCGCAAGCTGCTCTGCGTGGCCGTGTGGTGATCATGAGTTAAAAGTAACTATAATTACAAGTCCTCACGATACTCTCCTAGCTCTACCTCTATAGTATATTGAAAGTCCACCCATTATTTATACCCCTTCATGTCTCTCTACCTCTCACTCATGGTTGCGATAGTGAATCAGACTCTCATCAATCCAGCCTACTAAATGATTTTTGTTTAGCCTCCTATCTTTATATAATTATTTTACTTCAATGTTACAAAACCTCCATGACCACAAAATATAAAATAACCAGCAATTTAATTAGTTTGTTTGTTCTTAAAGTAATGTAGAATGGTGCAAAGCCTCATGGGAAATGCGTCAGCCTGTCACTGTGAAAGTTATCATTGAACTAGCGGCTGCGGCTAAAAACAGAACGACTCACGGAAGCTACCCAGCAAACCTTATCAGTCCTGCCCGTGTGTTACGTTATCTATAAGTTATATTAATTTAACAAGACAACAAAGTCCGTGCTTTACTGTAAGTGGGCCAGGGGGCGGCGGTACGCGGACCGCGGTACCGTTACGAGCCGGAACCTCTCACATCACAGCAGCAGCCCACTCTGTCTTCTCCCCATGGGCACCGAAGCATGTTGGTGAGTAGGACAAGACCCGAAACGAAACCGTGGCGTTTGCAGCGCGCTGTCAGTAAAATCCATTTGTAGAGTAGTTGAGAAGGGGGAAATAAAGGAGTAAACATGACTGGATGTAATGTTATGGTCAGCAGTGTTAAGTAGGCTAAATCTGCTTGGGAGGCACTAATTGCAGCTCTTTCACATTCTGTATTTCTGTAATTTCTTTTTTTTTTTTTTAGCTAGATAAAAGTAACAATGTGTTAAAATCATGGATGTATTGGTTAAAATGCACCAGAATATGGGAAATGGTGTAGCCTTTACAAAAAAAATTCTGGGGGAGGACCCCCAGACCCCAAATTAAGTTGTTTCACCCACATTTTTTTTTTTTTGCTTCTGGCACTCATATATTTTGCCATATGGAATGACACATAGCTCTGTTTGAGCGGTGAGCGGTACATAAATATGTAAATGGTGTGTGTGTGTGTGTGTGGGGGGGGGGGGGTTGGGCCGATGGTGGGCCGGTGCGGTCAGAATTTTCCCGGTAGATTTTGGTGCCCCACTCCGCCCCTGAACTGTGTAATATGTATGCAATGGTGTTTTGACAATGCCCTTTTCTGTTCGTCATCATCTTGTCATCTTTTATCTGGTCTTATTTACACGTTGAAGCTGTTTTTATGTTGCACCACTGAGGGATTGCAGAAATGTTCGAATGGCAATAAAAAAAAACCTCTTTGACGTTAAGTCGAGGACATAAAACCAAACTTTATTCAGTTTCAGTGTTTTCAACTTGTGATTATTTCTCTCTGCAGATGTTACTCATCATCCTGCAGCGTCTCTCACCGTTCAGCCGTCAGCTGGAAAATGTTCTTCTTCATTCTTTTGTGTTTTATTTTATTCTTGGGATGACTTCCTTCTTTCCTTCCTAAGAGAAAATCTGTCTGCTGCTGTTTTTATCCTGCTGCTGAAAGTGCATTTAGCTTAATTGTGCTGCAAAGAGAAAAGTTAAATAAATAAAAAATAAAATAAAAAATGCTGTGCAGCCTGTAAAAAAAGAAGAAAAAGTCCTTTTTTTCCGGCGTATAAAGGATGGGAGCGACGTGGTGTCTGACTCCGGGTGCTCTGCTCTCACAGTCCTGACGTTTCTTTACTGGCTGCCATTTTCTGCACAGACGGCGGCCAAGGACGAGCTGGTTAGTCGTCCTAATGCGAGAGAGACATAAACACTTTTAACAAGGAACCTTGAAAAGTTTCCACAAAATATGCAGGTTTCTTTACTTTTTCTTTTTCTTTTTTTCTTTTTCTTTTTTCTTTCCTGGTTCTTTGTCCTTGTCTGAGCAGAGAGTCGACTCCGACTCCGACTCGGCTCTGCAGAAGACGACACCTGCCAGCGCAGCGCGGGGTCGACGCCCCCTGACGCCGCCACGCCATCAAAACCCTGGAGCAGAAACACACAGAGCTCTGTCCGGTGTCCGGCTGCACACACACACACACACACACACACACACACACACACACACACACACAACATTACTATATGGAAATCACTCAGGTCTGGAAATTAGAGCAAGTTTAAAAAGTTGATATTCGTTCATCGCTGCTGATGTTTATTAATAATACGTACAATCTATTACATAATTAACATATAAACATCAAGGTTAGAAAGTGTAATGTGCAGTGTATGAACAATATGTCTGTACAGTATTGATTATTACATATTTATCAAATAGTGATAATAAACTTTATTTATACAGCACTTTTCTTAAGACTTTAGGAATTAAAATACATCACAAAACGGTGAAAAATATTGATTGTCTGAGTAAATCAGACAACAAATGATATCACAATAAAACAACAATATCAAACATTTATAAAAGCTTTTAAGTATTGACATCATGTTTAAGGAGAGTTTAAAAAGACATTTACTGTAATAAACATTTCTGTTCAGCGGCGTCATTGATAAATATCTACACATGCAAACATGCAGCTGTAGAGTCACCACATGTGGATTTAACTTAACAAATCAGTGTTCAACTTATTCTGAGCTGAAACTCAGAAGACAACCTTTGTGTTTGTATGTCATAACAGGTTATATTAATGGTAAATCTAATTTTGTACCTTATTTCTTAAAATTTCAGGCATGTATAGAAATATATTTTTTTCAAATATCTATTCAGTTTACACTGGCATGTCATCCATGTTTAAAAGTATGTATTTTCAAAAATAGTCAAGAATAATATTGTGAGTTTTCTTATTTCTCCGTATCGATCATCGTTCAGTGTAAATCCTCTGAGTTTCTGACCTTTATTTCTACAGATTTGTGTGAAATTACCGACACTGCCCCTTTGTAGAGTTCAACATTTTCTGTATTTTTGGCCACATTCTGTATCATCCAAATAAACAACGTTGGCAGTAAAACTTTTTTTTTTCTTACAACCATCCATCTCATAAAACAGACTTTGACTTTTGCCCTCCCTCAGGTGGAGATGCAACAAACTCCACAGTCTTTTACAGTCCAGTCCATTGCTCCTCTATTATAAAAACTACTGGACACGTTAGCTCAGATTCACTGACACATGGACGCTACTGACGAGTGTTCGGCTTCTTTTATGGAAACACAGAGCTGAGTCGCCCCAACCACACCCAATATAAAGTCTGACCCAGTGTTTTAATTAAAAATGAACGTTTATGATGTTAATGCGATGAAAACACACAGATCGAGACCAAAACCAATGCAAACCATGACTGTATTCAGTACCAATCCTCATAATAATCATGTGTCTTGATATTTACATTGATGTAAAATCTAAACCATATTTAATGTGAACAAAGTTTGGATTGAACAGAAGCACAGAACCTGCTGAAGTCTCTACCAGTGCCCGATCCGTACCCGGAACAAGATTCGTTCCAGACGCTTCTGCGCATGCGCCATTTTATGGCATTAGCTTCAAAGCTATGCTAACCGATAGCCTAGCAGTAGAGCAGCTAAAAGTCTGCTGTAGCGTTGTTAAAACGTCACTTTATTCATTTTTTATATTTTTTCATGTGAGAAAGTCACAGTTTAGAGTCCTAATCTGTGGGCAGTTTATCCAACTGACGTCTGTTTGGAAGTTTGCTCCGAGGTTTTGGGAGAAGAGCAGAGCTAGCTGGGAGTAGCTACCTGGGAGTAGCCACCTGGAGCTAACGTTAGCTCGCTGCTCGGCTCATCTCAGAGGCAGCAGCGGCCGGCTGAGGGGATCGACCGGTCACCCAGACATCGTCATACCGGAGAAAGCGAGCAGATTAATTCATGGTCTCAATGATTAGTTTGTGTAAATGAAAAGTGAAGCTTCAGGAGGAGCTGGTCAGATGAGCAGTGCTGACTTGCTGCTGTCTGTATGTGCAGAAATCACCACATTTACATCAATAAATAAATGTTTTACAATTAACTGATCGGGCTACATTAAATTTAATTTAGTCAGAAATAGAACAGAGGGGAATTCGTTGCGACGTGCTTGTGTTTTTCACAAAGAACGTCTCTGTTTTCATGCATATCCGCGGTGTCGCCGTAAACTAAAGTGCACATGTGCAGAAGCGTCTGTAACGGATTGTGTTCCGGGTAGGCTACGGATCGGGCACTGACAACCTCCTCCCACTGTTGACACTGGTGACACCAAGTTGTTACCATGGTTTAACACAAGCAGATCTATTTGAATTATCTGGAACTTATTGAATTACATCACGGAAACCAAAGAGACACAGAGACATTTGTGGTTAAGAGACCGAGACAAGACCTTGAAGATGTGGTTTGTGGACTCAGGACGGGTCTGGAGGACTACAGTACAACACGACTGTGAGCCGAGTGTTTCTCTGTGTTCATGAGTCTCTGTGAGCAGCAGCAGATTAATGAGACTTTCTTTAACCTGCCTCACGCTGTCAGTGCTATCATCAGTCTCCAGCGCTATCACCGGCTCCATGGGCTTTATCTGCAGCACAGATGTGTAGCTACATTTTTAGTAGGCGCACATGAGGCGAGTGTGTAGCACACTGTACATGCACATAGAGGATACACAACGTACTGTATGAGGTGTGTGTGTGTTTCATTTAAACAGCAGGGACAGTGGTGCACGTGTTCAAACTGGATCTGGATCAGGAAATCATAACGTTGTGTAACAAAATGTTGGATTTATTCTGACGCCGCCTTAAAACGTGATGCTAACGTGTCGTCTGTGAAGTTAAATAATCTTCACTGCAACATGACGATAAACCCAGAGATCAACCTCAACATGACACATGTCAAAGTTTGACCTTTGACCTTTAACATTTGACCTGTGGCTTCAGCCTTAACTGTCTCAGTTTCCTCTCAGATGGGGTCATCATGTCTTTATTTGAGATTCTATATGTATATAATATATATTGTATATGTATTTATTAAATGCATTGATGCCTTTGAGGATTTCTGAACATTTGTCATAGCTTTTGGTTCATGTGTGAAAAAGTTACATTCACAAAAAGCTTCATATTTGTCCATTATTGAACTCTTGAAAGAATATCCCTTTAAGATTCACTCAATTGTTAAATACATTCACAATTTAACATTTGAATCAGTTGACAGTCAAAGTTAGCTTCATGTAGGTGCTTGAATAAATAATTAATATGAAGTTTTACGGACGAGATGCTGAGCTGAAAATAATTAAACCAACCTGTACTATGACGCTAACGTGTTTAACTCTGTGTTGTGTTGTGGAAACTGTTGGTTCCATTTCGTCACCAAGTTTCTCATTAAATACATTGAATTATTAACCTGTTATCAAAAACAGCACAGGTTTATTAATAACAATAAATATCAGCAGCAGCAGCAGTGATGAGACGTGTGTATTCACCCACCTATTCAGCCTCATTATAAGGTTATTTTCAGAACTAATTAATGCTCCATACAGAAGAACAGTTGCCACATGACTCTGTCACCGTCTCTGTCACTGTCGGTGCAGCGAGGCCCAATTAACTCAGTTTCTTTACATCTGTGATCGAACGCACCTCGGTTATTTATTGTCCATGTATAATGTCAGATTCCTCTCGAGTGAATGTGTTGTGTCACAGTGCAAACAACAAAACACCGAGGCAGATGCTGCTGTCTGCTGGTCTGGGCTCCTTCCTCTGCCACTGTTACAATTATTACATCATCGCTCGATCGCAAACATTTGAGCTATTTCCCATCACTATTTCCTCATCGTTTTCCACTGTTTGAGGTTTGAATGGTCCTCTTTTAATGACATCATCGTGTTGCTAGACACCTAATTGGCACAACTCAAACTGCTTGTCTCAAGGAGCTTAATTTTCTAATATTTAACAAGCATACCTAATCTGTTGACATTGTTTGATTTTTATTTAACCTCATTAAGCTCATTTCCAACAGACACAACAGTTAGTTACAGATAGACATACAATATATAATATTTATATAAAAGTGCTAAGTGGACATTAGCATCATGAATGTAGTTGCAAAGCCAGAAGTCAAACAGGAATGCAACTTTTATTTATATGTTCCAATGTTTAATGTCAATAAATTTATCTTCTTCTTCATAAGGTTTATGTGTATTATGAAACTATGAGTTATGCTTAAACTATAACAGTGGCATAAAATGATTAGCTTGTATTGAGTCTGTTTTGTGCATGCTTTTTACGTCTGTGTTCCTGCTCTGCATGACTGTGCAGTGTTTAAAAATATTTGTTCTCTACTGTACACTGTCCTTCTTTATATCTTATCAACATTTTTATCTCATTTTATTTTTTGCATGTACAGTACCTCCTTCCTCTTATATTCTGTTTCAGGATGACATTTTAACATCTGTCCAGGGACCA
This sequence comes from Trachurus trachurus, assembly GCF_905171665.1. Classification (NCBI taxonomy): domain Eukaryota; kingdom Metazoa; phylum Chordata; class Actinopteri; order Carangiformes; family Carangidae; genus Trachurus; species Trachurus trachurus. The sequence continues at coordinate 3,860,298 of NC_139894.1, forward strand.
GGGCTGGACTGGCCATCGGGCATACCGGGCAATGCCCGGTGGGCCGTTGACCCAATGTGGGCCGGCCTGGCCGGTCCGCTGTGTTTTTTTTTTTTTTTTTTTCTTCTAAATTCTTTCCAATTGGGCCAGGCTACAGAGGGCTAGCCGTGTGTGCCAGCATCGACACATATTATTGGTCTATTGTTTGTCATTGTCAATCAATCATGGGCTGACAGGCTCAGAGAGCCCTGACAGTGCTGTCAATCACTACACGAACCAGGGTGGGGCGGGACCTCAATGGGCCGGTGGACGGGCTGCTGCTGCTGCTGAGCCAGTTAATGAGTAGTGAACGTCTTCAAAGCTGTTCCCTAACTTGAAAATGTATTTAGTGTAAGAAACGCCCGGGTGGCGCTGAGAAACAGCGATTAAAAAGCCGGAGTCTCTGGAGGTGGAGGCTGCTAAATTGACGGATCTTTAGTGCTGGGGATCACCACCGCCACCCCCCCCACCCCCCAGCAGCCACAGGTGCTGCTGCGCCGGGAGACGAGCGAGGAGGACCCGATGACGATGAGCGAGTGGAGGCAGACATGGTAAGTAACATTAGCCTGGGGCTGGCTACACTTAGACATGTCCAAAACAAAGTAAACGTTTTTACATTGAATGTGATAACTGCATAGGCTGCTGGTGAATGCAGCTGCAGCTGCAGCTAACGTAGCTCCTCAGGGATTAAAGCCGTTATTTTTCTAACTTTGATAAATTAACATGTGATAACATATTAGCCCAGAGTGGAAGGGCTGTGACTGTTGGTAGTTGTGGTTGGTTTTGTTTAAATATGCCGAATTGTGATATTATGGATTATTATTGTTCAGATGATTTAGCTAAGCTAGCTAACAGCTGCTAACGTCAGCAGTCTCTTGTTGCCGTAGCAACAGTAAACATTCACGTGGAAGCTGAGATGACTTGAATTTTAGCACAAAATACAAGTAAACCTATAGGAAATAATAGTTTAACAATATTTACCATTAAGTGTATTGTAATCTTTCAATTCATTTATAGTTTACTGAGTAATAGGTATAATTTGTGTGTAAATGTGTTACTTTTACTGTACTTCTCTAATGGCTGTGCTGTCTTGAGCATGTTCAGGTCACAAAGATCTGACTTTTTTGCATTGGAAAACACTAAAGTGTCCTAATTTGACTATCTTGTTCATAAATGATGGTGACAGGACTTTTTTTTTATGATACACACACTTTCATTGATACGAATACTTGGTTTTGAGCATGTGACATGCTTTTGCAGGTTAAAAGGTTTTGCAGTTTGCACAAAAAGTATACTTGGCTACATATACTTGTCAGTACACAGATGCTGAGTACAAGTTCTGTTTGCTGTTTCTTGCAGGTCACAAATTTGGTGAGGAGTGGAGCTGGCTGGCTGCGGACGAGGAAGTAGGGCAATACATACTTGTGCACATACACATACTATAAGAGAATGCATATATTCAGACCTGTAATTCTTAGACTTTTTTTTTCAATTCTCTATGGTTTCATAATGACTGAGTCACCTTTAATACAAATGAGTTCCAGCTCTAATGCTGCTATTGTCTGTAATATGTTTCTATTAAGATTATTTGTCAGGATATTTTGTTATTATTGTCCCTGTTTGTCCTTATCTCCCCGTCTCTCTTTGCCCCCCCCCCCCCCCCCCCCCCCCCCCCCCTCACCCAATTGAGGTAGCGCCCACCTCTAGTCATGACATCATTTCTGTTGTGATTTGACACTAATGAATAAAGATTTATTGATTGATCAATTTTAGTCCTTGAGTTCATAGCTACATGTTTTATTTGTTAACTGCTATCAAGGAATATGACTCTCCTTTGTCTTGTGTCTGTTATGCTTGCTGCAAATCCAATTTCCCTCGGGATATGAATAAAACTGAACTCCTTTGTAGTATACGTTAGAGAAGACGCCGCAAGATTTGTGGACTTCTACGCTGTGTCCGCTGATCAGTAGCCTAGTGGGCCGGTCTGGACAGAAAATGCCCGGGCTGAATTTTTGTCCCAGTCCAGCCCTGCCAGGGACTACAGATGAAAAATGGCCTTGTTGGTGAACTCTGGCGCATCTACAGCCATGTTGATTGATGTGCACTGTCGCTGTTTCAGATTCAGATTTCAGATTTATTCTTTTTTTTAAAAATGGGAACAGTACATATTAATGGAGCTAAGCGAAAAGACTATCTCTTTAAGCACACGTCCAAGCCTCTTCCCAGTCCCAGTTTATCTGCTTTAGATGCAAGCTTCTCATCCCCAGATCAGTTCACTCATCTAGTCTACTCCCCGGTGTCTAAGCGCCAAAGTTTATTTTTGTGCACAATAAATGTAATTTCCTCTTCATCTTCAAACCTGGCTCTCTTGTCGTAATTAGTCTGTCCTGATTGAAATGAACATTGAGATGTAAATATGTGGGATTGTAGCAAAGTCGTTAATTTCCATCCCCAGTAGTCAGGACTAAGACATAAAACAATGCGCCATGATGGACAACATAGACGTAACAACATACATAGACCAACAGTTAACTATATTCTGAGGGTACCGGGGGTGCGAAACTGAGATGATGTGTGATGAAGTCTGATATAACTAACATGTCCGAAATGAAAAAAAAAATTGGCCAAAAAATAAGGGGACCAAAAGATTACAGAAAAGTTACAAAGTGCTAGAGTGCAGGTTTTTTGGGCTTTTTTCCATGCCTTTATTTGATAGTACAGTCGAGAGAGACAGGAAATGAGAAGGCAGAGAGAGAGGGGGAATGACATGCAGGAAAGGGCTGTCAGATGCAGGATTCGAACTGGGGCCGCCTGCAAGAGGACTATAGCCTCAACACATGGGGCGCCCGCCGCCCGCTTACTTTAATACCGGCCGTCATAGCAACCCTTAACAAGGGGCCAAGATAACCTGGCCAGAGTGTAATAGTAATGTGTGGCAATGTGTTGTAATCTGTGTGTGTTTGTATGTGTCTGGTGAAACGAAACGAAATGTATATGGTCATGTGAAAAAGAATTTCCCTAGAGGGACAATACATGTCTTAACCTACTGCGCCACTCTGCGCCCCAATGCTAGAGTGCTGATTAAAGTGCTATGTGTTAAAGTTAAATAAACTAATACAAAGGAATAAAAATAATAGAAAAAGACAATTAACAAAACAACTAAACCTTTCATGATTGTTCTGGTTGCAGCAGAATAATAGTGACTTTGTGTTTTTTATTCTGTGTTGATGGAGAAGCTGAAGCTGCTGCTGCTGCTCTGAAACATAAATCACTGAGGATCTGGATCAGAGCCGGGACCACCAACGTAAACCGGAGCTTCTTCCTCCTCCTCCTCCTCCATGCATCTCATCCATCCTTCTGCTTTCTGTCCATCATACCTGCTTCCCTTTCTCTCCATCCTTCCCTCTTTCTCTCTCAGGCTGAGCAGCAGCAGCAGCAGTGACCGTGTCCCTCTCCCTCTCTCCCTCTCCCTCTCAGTCTCTTAATGCCACTCGATGGGAGCATGGCGCCCCCCAGAGGCCGATCCCTCCACCTCAACACCTCCACCTCCTCCTCTTCCTCCTCCTCCTCCTCCTCCTGCAGCAACGGGGCACATCATGAATATTTCACCAGGTTTAACTCCACTTAAAATATGCATTCTAATTGGACCTAAGTGCCACAGCTCGGCTCTAAGTAGCTTTCCACATTTTTTCCCTCCGCTTTCCTCCCTAACTGACACATTTCATACGCTTGATGTGTTTTTTCTCAGCGTTGCTTACTAATCTGTTTCTTCGTTCGTTCGTTCGTGGCTGAACTTTGCTCAACCTTCTCACACACAAACCGTCCGCCTCGTTCCCAGTGGCGTTCGTTCGCTGTATCGTGCAACATGGAGGCACCGAGGAGGAGGAAGAGGAGACGGGGATCCACCTGGCGCACGCTCAACAGCACCAAAAAAAGAGAAAAGAGGAAGAGAAAAAAGAGAAAGAGAGGAGGTTTAATTCTCCCTCATATGCATAAGTAAACTGTTGGACTTGTTGAGGGGAAATTAGATTTGAGTTTCAAAACAAAATTTGCAGCCTGTGTTTGCCAATATCACTGATGTAAACAAGCCATAAACAGCATTAGGAAGCAATTACTGAAATATACAGTAGTAACTAAGGCTACAGTGTGAAATAGCAGAGTGTTTATGGGCTGTGCACTCACTCCTCGATGACTCTCTGCTTTTTTATTCTCTCCTCTCCCTCGCTCTCATGTTAAATCTCCTCAGTGTTTAAACTGTGACAGTCTATGAGTCGGTTTCCTCTGTGTTCATTACATCCAGTGTTCAGTTGTTTTGTCTTTACTTGTGTTTCTGTGGTAAACATGAAGCTTTAGAACCATAAGGCATTAGCTTAGCTTAGCACAAAGACTGGGAACAGAGGGAAACTGCTAGCATGGCTCTGTAACAACTCTGTTTGGTTCATTTGTGCAAAAACAAACAAGCTGGACTTCAGTTTCATATTTATGAGACAGACATGAGAGTGGCACCAAGTTTGTCAATAAACTAAACAAGAGAATACATGTATTTGTTTAAACTGTCAAAGCTGCTTTTTATGTTGCTGTAGGCTAATGAATGAAGAAAAGGACTTCAGCAGATGTTAACTCACTGTATGGTTGCATTAGAAAACATGATGCATGATACAGACAGGTAGAAAAAAGACAAACAGCATGTTCTCATACCAATAGTGACATATTAAATACTCATATATACAGTATATCCTGTACTGTATATTGTTTTTCTTATTTGGTATAAGCCAAATGTGTTCCATATGTTCATGTTATTAATGTAAGTTTATTAAGACAGCATATAGCCTATACTTACCAGTCTGTATGTTCTTCATATTAATTTCTTCTTATTAATTTGTCATATGTCTCAGACTTCTGGACTGTTTCTCTCTATACATTAATATACAGTATATCAGGTGTGGGTGTCATGGTGGTGCATTTGTCCATTGGACAAAATTTTGACGCAAACACCAGAAATACACAAATATCTGTTCTGAGAATGAACAACATTACCTTTTTAGTTAATGTATATTCAAATTAGAGTCAATGGTGTGAATTTTTGGAAACATTGGAGAGAAATTTCTGGAAAAATGTGGTACAATTTCTCCAAAAACTTTTAAACATTTCTAGAAAAAAGTGGTAAAACCCCTCAAAAACGTATGAAAAAGTATTTTAAAAAAAAAGAAAAATGTTTAGATTTCTAAAAAGAAAAAAAATAAAGTTTAAAATTTTCTCGAAAACAGTGGTAAAATTTGGCAAATATAAGAAAAAAGTAAAAAAAAAAAAATTCTAGAAGAAACTCGGAAAAAAATCTTTAAAAACAGTTTTTAAAAAATCCAGAAAAAGTGGTAAAAAGAAAAAAAATTAGGCTATAGAAAAAAGTGGTAAAAGTTCAAGAAAAAGTTGTAAAAAGAAAGAAAATTATAGAAAAAAGTGGTAAAATTTCAAGAAAAAGTTGGGGACCCCATTGAAACCTCTCAACCACTTTGGGAACCACTGCTATAGACAACCAAGCTTTATGGATAATATATCCTACTTATCATATACATGGAAAAACATACATGTTTGCGTGGGTCAGAAATGTGAATATATGAAAGAGTTCAAACTTCTCTCTTTTTCCACATGTGGAGATATTAAATCGGCCCTTAGTATCTCCTTCTCCTTCTTCTTTATTCTCCCTCTGATGGGATGGAGCTGCAGTCAAACTGATCCTGAAGCAGCTCCTCTGCTCCTGACCTGTCGCGGTGGGCGTGTCCTCGCTCAGCAGGAGGAGGAAGTTCATGAAGATGGAGGAGAGAGAAAAACGAGCAGGACGGCCCTTTAATTATACACAGACTCACTGCTGCTGTCAGGACAGAAAGCAGGTGTTAGTCTGGTCCCTACTTTTCTCTGCTGGTTGTTTCTCTCTCTCTCTCTCTCTCTCTCAGCACACACACACACGCACACACACACACACAGAAACACACACTGCTGAGCACAGTGGAGAGTAGTTAGTATTTGTTTTCACCGCTGCGTAGCCTGAGTAGGTGGCGGTGAGTCTGATGGTCACTCAGCGCTCGGCGAGGACACAATGTTCCCGCCGAGAACAAAACAAGTGACCCTGTCGTTTTCAGGAGAAAGTCCGGGTCCAGCTTCTATAGTGCATTAGCAGGTGCAGTGCATTTACCTTGCACTGCACACACACACACACACACACCGACACACACACACACAGAGTCCCTGACCACTCAGCTGAGTTAACAGCATATTGAGAACAAGCTGTACTTGAATGCAGCGTTTACTGGGAGACTGTCAGGTCAAATCTGATGAGGAGGAGGAGGAGGAGGAGGAGGAGTGATAACGGCTCCGGCTTTGTAATTCCACACTCATCTGTGTTGATGGGAGCTTCATTCATTTGGGTCCGTTTTAATAATATATCTGTGGAAAAATTGCGAAGCAGAAAATGAAGTGTCACAGAGTCCGACGGCGCCTGATGAGGGAGTGAGCTGCTGCTGCTGCTGATGGGGAGCTGGAGGTTTTTTCTTTCTTTTTTTTGGGCGAATGCATTAAAAAAACATCCTGAGCATTTCACAGGAAGTGTGGAGTGCACACAAATAATCATAAAATCTATATGAGCCACACACACAGAGAGAGAGAGGACACGACAGCTGGAACATCTGCAGCATCAAAGACACACGACAGAATTAGATTTGTGGCCTCGGTGTCGCCGGGTATAGGATTCAGAGGAAAAATAGATGATCGAAGGAAATAATGGAGAATATGAAGCAGGAAACATAAACACACTCCTGTAACTTGACTTACAACCGACTGGAGACTGCTACACACACACACATACACACACACACACACACACACACACACACACAGACATACAGCGCTGTGTGTAGGTGTATGTGTGCGTGTGTGTGTGTGTGCAGCATATGAATGATCCAAACCTCAGGCTGTGTGTTGGTTTTATAAACCTAGAGGTTTCAAAGTGGAGAAGTCGACCTGCGTCTCTGTTTATGTTGTTTCACTGGTTGTATCTTTATTTAAAAAAAGAGAACGACAAACAAGGACAAGAAACTGAGCGTCATTAAATGATCAATAATCAATCAGGTTACCTAATTAAACATCAATCAAACAGCTATCTATCTATCTATCTATCTATCTATCTATCTATCTATCATCTATCTATCTATCTATCTATCTATCTATCTATCTATCTATCTATCTATCTATCTATCTATCTATCTATCTATCTATCTATCTATCTATCTATCTATCTATCTATCTATCTATCTATCTATCTATCTATCTATCTATCTGCCTGCCTACCTCCCTGTCTGTCTGTCTGTCTATTTAAACTGTTTCCTTATGATGAGTTAAAGGGACAACGAGGAGTTTCTATTTGGTTATAAAAAAGTCTCATATTACTGTAATGTGGATGAATCTACGTTACCACTTGTTAATGGCTCCATTTTAGATAAATCTATGGTTTTGTCTCTATCGTTATTTTGTTATTATTAGTGGTGGTGGAAATGCTGGGCGAGCCGACCAGCGTTTCCTTACTTTCGGTTTCGTGGCGAGTCATGAGAATAACGCCGCCGAATCGCCGTTTATGGTGGGAACTACGACGGTATGTGATCGTCTTCCAACCTCTGACTTTAATTCTTGATGAATGAAAACATGAGTCTGTCTTGCGCCGGTCAAATAATTTCACGGTGCGCGGAGGCTCATAAATGTATAGTGTGAAAACGCTTCGCTTTTCCAAAACTCCTCATTGTCCCTTTAATAGATATTAAATAATAAGTGATAGATACATTACCTTGTCCTTCACCTTATTGATTATATCAATAATAATAATAATCATAAGTGATAATTTCATTTAATTTCATTTATTTGTTTATTTGTAACGGGACTCTGCGTATTCATGAACATCAAACATGTAAATACACCAGAATACACCAGATGAAGTAGGCCTACCGCAGTTCACACAACAACAACACTTATACAAGGACGAAAATAAGAACAATGTACAGCATGGTACAAATACCATATCACAAAACCACAATACCATATCACAATATCACAATATATACAATAATATACCGTAGCTTAGGTAGGAAAGAGCAAGGAGTAGTAAGTGCATGTAATCGACAAAGGTGTCGTATAGCGCTGTTAAGATTCATTAAAGTGCATCTGTTATAAAGCGCTATTTTTTAGAGTGCATCCCTAATAAAGTGCTAAATAATAATTATAATAACAATAAGAGTTCATTAACGAGACCGACAATCATCAGAGTCAATTGGAAACTGATTGATAGTGATGAGGTCAGCGTAGTGTCGACCAATCGCCTTCTTCCAGTTCTTAATCAATCAATTAGTCATCAATCATGATTATATCAATAATAATAATCATAGGTGATTTTATTAATTATAATAATAATAGCGCCCACTTTTGACCACGTTGTGACGAGTTAAACAGGAAATTCAGACGTTAATGACTCATGACTACACAACTGTCAGTTACAACAGGTCTACACACACACACACACACACACACACACTCCAAACTTCAAGCCTGCTTTGTTCCATCAAACACACACACACAAACAGACACACACTCACACACACAGAGGGAGTCCACAATGATTTGGAGTAGAAAAAGACTCTCTGCTGGTTTCATCCTCGCCCGTCGCCGTAGTGACCGAGCTGCTTTGATCCTCCTCGCCACTACATCTCTCTCTTCCTCTCTCTCTGCTCTGAAACATAATGGACGGCGGTGAGGCAGCCACAGCGCTTTGTTGCCATGGCGATGGCAAAGGAACTAATAACCTGGTGGAGAACAGATAAGGCCGTGAGCAGAGAGAGAGAGAGAGAGAGAGAGAAGACAGGAGGATGGAGACACAATGAAACACAAAGGAGAGAGGGGGGGTGGGAGGGTGTTGAGGTGGTGGTGGGGGGGGGGGGGGGCAGTAGTACTATTATTATTGTAAGTATAACTATTGTCAGTGTGAGTACCAAGTGTATTCTCCTTCTGTTTGTTTGAATCACTCAAACCGACAGTTAAACGACCACGGCTGCTGATTCCAGAGATGTTTCATCAACCTGCGGCTCCAGGGGCCGACACAGGGCCGATGCATGACCGAAGTAGAGCCGACGTAGGTCCACTATAGAGCCGACAAAGGGCTAACGTAGAGCCGACGTAGAGCTGACTTAGAGCCGACGTAGAGCTGACGTAGAGCCGACGTAGAGCTGACGTAGAGCCGACGTAGAGCTGACGTAGAGCCGATGTAGGTCCACTATCGAGCCAATGAAGGGCCGACGTAGAGCGGACACAGGGCCAACGTAGAGCCGATGTAGGTCCACTATAGAGCCGATGAAGGGCCGACGTAGAGCCGATGTAGGTCCGCCATAGAGCCGATGAAGGGCCGACGTAGAGCCGACACAGGGCCAACGTAGAGCTGACATAGAGCCAATGTAGGTCCACTATAGAGCCGATGAATGGCCGACGTAGAGCCCACACAGGGCTGACGTAGAGCCGACGTAGGGCCGACACAGGGCCAACGTAGAGCCGATGTAGGTCCACTATAGAGCCGATGAAGGGCCGACGTAGAGCCGACACAGGGCCAACGTAGAGCCGATGTAGGGCCAACGTAGAGCCGATGTAGGTCCACTATAGAGCCGATGAAGGGCCGACGTAGAGCCGACACAGGGCCAACGTAGAGCCGATGTAGGTCCACTATAGAGCCGATGAAAGGCCGACGTAGAGCCGACGCAGGGCCAACGTAGAGCCGATGTAGGTCCGCCATAGAGCCGATGAAGGGCCGACGTAGGGCTGACGAAGGGTTAACGTAGAGCCAACGAGTGGCCAACACAGGGCGACGTAGAACTGACGTAGGGCCAACGTAGAGCCAACGTGGGGCTGATGTAGAGCCGTCGTAGATCCGATGATGGGCCGGCGTGGGGCTTATGCAGGACCGGCGTAGAGCCAACAAAGGGCTGACGAAGGGCAGATGTAGAACTGACGTAGAGCTGACATAGAGCTGACGTAGAGCTGACGTAGGGCCAACATAGAGGTGACTTAGAGCCGACGTGGGGCCAATGTAGAGCCGACGTGGGGCCGATGTAGAGCCGACATGGGGCCGAAGTAGAGCCGACAAAGGGCCGATGAAGGGCCGACGTAGGGCTGATGAAGGGCCGATGTAGAGCCAACACAGGGAAGAAGTAGAGCCGACAAAGGGCCGATGAAGGGCCGACGTAGGGCCGATGTAGAGCCAACACAGGGAAGAAGTAGAGCCGACAAAGGGCCGATGAAGGGCCGACGTAGGGCAGATGAAGGGCCGATGTAGAGCCAACACAGGGAAGAAGTAGAGCCGACAAAGGGCCGATGAAGGGCCGACGTAGGGCCGATGTAGAGCCAACACAGGGAAGAAGTAGAGCCGACAAAGGGCCGATGAAGGGCCGACGTAGGGCAGATGAAGGGCCGATGTAGAGCCAACACAGGGAAGAAGTAGAGCCGACAAAGGGCCGACATAAGGCAGATGTGGGACCAACATAGAGCCGACGAAGGGCCCCAGGGAACCAGGGTCGCTGACACTCATTTGTCTCAAAAACAGACAGTGGTGTCAATACAGGTCAAAAAGTCCAACTAACAGTACAAACACATAATCAATGAACCGTTCGTGCATTGATTAAAATAAAACATAAACAATATCCAGGGAGATTCTTCAAACCTGTGTGTGTCTGCAGGGAAATTACACTGTTATTTAGAAAACCAGAGAGCGAAGAGACATTTCAGTTCATCACAGGTAAGAACTTAAAATAATTTAAAATCTGAATATAATGAAACGCTTCATTATGAGTTGAGAATATATTATATGGTATAATATATTATATATTAAACAAGTGTCGTCATGAATCTTAAAGGCGCTTCATTTAATTAAAAGTGGACAGTGATAAATGACGTTTCCACTTTATAACTGTGTTTTTAGGGACAAATATGGAACAAAAAAGGTTGAATTATTACTTATAGTCTTTCATTACTGCACCGTGTATTTACACTGACTGCTCTCTTTATTAGGGACACCTCAGCAGTTACTGTGTTACTGACTTTCTTTATGTTGTCAGAGATTTAACAAGAGGTTCTGGTCCGTGTTGACATGAGAACAGAGCTGCGGTGAATCCAAACTGAAGTCTTGTTTGAGGTGTTTTCCTCTCTCACGTCTTCCTCCTCTTCATCTCATGTAGGTTTTCCAGGTCGCTGCCACCAGAAACACTTCGGCTCTTTGATCTTCTCCTCCGACGCCGGCGTGCGCCTCCTCTGGATCTGTGTTTGTGCTCGGCAGGTGAGCGCTGACTTTACACATACACACACACACACACACACACACACACACACACTGCAAACATCCTACTTAACCTCTGCTTCACACACACAAACACACACCTGCCCATTCTTTTACTGTATGAATGAAATATTACACCAGACTGTCAAAATAAAAGCTCAAATTGTTATTGCTGCAAATGAAATACAATTTCAAGTCATTTTAATTGAATCAACGTTGTTTAGTTCAATTTTATTTTTGTGTCACATTATAGACACATTAAAGCAGAAGTGAGTGATATATTTGTGTTAAAGGGATAGTTCGGGTCTTTTGATATGAATCTATATGGCATCCCCATCATCAGTTACGTGCTGTGACGGTGACTTTCCCCGGACTGTGTCCCGTGAGCAGAGTTCCGGCCTGGTTTCGGTGCTGACGAATGTAGTCCGGCTAGTTGGCTGGGGTCACGAAAATAAAGCGTTTTTCTTCTCAAAACAATATGCATTCAAAAGAGTGATACATTTGCATCACAAAACCGTTGTCCACGAAAAAGTCTGACCTCGCAATCGCTTGGCGCTATTTTCTCTCCCTCCGTATCACTGCGCGCTGCCGCCTGTAGACGGCTGTGCGCGTTTCTATCAGCTGTTTCACTGAGTTTACTGCTCGGATAGTTCACATAAACATTTCTGATTATGACACAAGTGATGAAGCCATCCCTTGTTTTAGCACAGAGCTAAAGGGAGAGCTTTATGAACCTGATGTGATGCTGAACTTCGTCAGATGGAGTTAAAACGAGCAGACAGAGAGAGGAGGGACAGGGAAGTGACAAGCTGAAGTTAGACCACAGCTGTAGCTGTGACGGACAGGGTGATGATCAGTAATGCAGCGCAGTCCGTTATGGAAGATCTGAGGCTCCTCTGACAGCTGCAGGCGAGCCGCAGGTGAGCTGCACGTCAGCTGGCTGGAGATTAGTGCCGTTCTTTTTTTTTCTTTCTTTTTTTTCCAGCAGCACCGTCCGGTGCAGGTGATGCACGCTGTCTGTCTGTGTATGTTTGTAGGTCTGATCTTCCACCATGAACTGCGCTGCAACTATCACCCACCTCTTTACCTAACTCCATCTGACGAAGTTCAGCATCACATCAGGTTCATAAAGCTCTCCCTTTAGCTCTGTGCTAAAACAAGGGATGGCTTCATCACTTGTGTCATAATCAGAAATGTTTATGTGAACTATCCGAGCAGTAAACTCAGTGAAACAGCTGATAGAAACGCGCACAGCCGTCTACAGGCGGCAGCGCGCAGTGATACGGAGGGAGAGAAAATAGCGCCAAGCGATTGCGAGGTCAGACTTTTTCGTGGACAACGGTTTTGTGATGCAAATGTATCACTCTTTTGAATGCATATTGTTTTGAGAAGAAAAACGCTTTATTTTCGTGACCCCAGCCAACTAGCCGGACTACATTCGTCAGCACCGAAACCAGGCCGGAACTCCGCTCACGGGACACAGTCCGGGGAAAGTCACTGTCACAGCACGTAACTGATGATGGGGATGCCATATAGATTCATATCAAAAAAACCCGAACTATCCCTTTAATATAAGTCTTAAATAGTTATATCTTCCGACAGCAATCACTTACATAGAGTGTTTGGTCTGAAACACGGGTCTGTCAGTCACTCTGCTCTGCTCTGAGCCGAAGAGAAAACATTTATCGTATCCTACAGTTTTTATCCAATGAGGAGAGAGAACGGCATGCAGGGCTGTGTGTGCAGCCAAGGAACGCCGTGAATGTGGTGACGTAGGGACAAGGACTGTTATGGTGCGTTCAAGGAAACTCGTTTTTTTCCGACCTGTGACGTCGTACTAGTTCGATCTGGTACATAGACTGTACAAAAAGACGTACTGGTACGATTTCACGGGTCGGAAGTTACGAGTGGCCGTTATAGTGACTTTCACCGGTAAAACAGGTCGGAAAAACACGAGTGGGTTGCCTGGAACGCTACAAAGTCGTAAGTTGTGACTTGAAGCTGTAATTTATGATTTCAAAAGCCTGCCTGGAACGCAGCATTAGCGAAAACGACCGGATCACTCACTTCTGCTTTAAGTCCATGCACTGCAAAAACTCAAAATCTTTCCAAGAATATTTGTCTTATTTGTTGTCAAAATGTCTCATTTCTAGTCAAAACAATCCCTTTCCACTTAAAATAAGACTCATCACCTAAAAATTAACTTGTTTTTAGATCATTTTCACTTGTTTCAAACACATTTTCACTTGAAATAAGTAGAAAAATCTGCCAGTGAAAGCAAGTTTTTGTGCTTGTAATAAGGAAGAAAAACTTGCTCCACTATCAGATTAATTCTAAGTGAAAATCTGCTTGAAAGAAGGAAAACGTGTCTAAAAACAAGCTGCTTTTTAATGTGATGAGTCTTATTTTAAGTATAATGAGATTTGTGTTGACTAGAAATGACATTTTGACTAAAAATAAGACAAATATTCTTGGTAAGATATTTGATTTTTTGCAGTGTGACTGTGAGTTAATAAGACAATGAAACTCCTGCAGTATGTTTCAGAGGTTTCCTGTCGTTCTATCTGAAACAGTGAAATGGTTTAACTCCTGGGTGAATGTGCAGAAGACTCAAATATAGAATATTAAAATGTAAATCAAAACCAAATCAAAACAGGCAGCAAAAACCTGCAAAATACTTTCTTAGATAAATTTCTGCAATTTTATGCAGTGCGTGTCTTCAGGTTCAAGCTGCACATCTTGGAACATGGGGTCTATTTTCAAAATAAAGCTCGACTTTAAAATCAGATCTGGTGGCACGGGGTCAGAGGTGACCTGGAGATTTTCAGAGAAACACAAAACACTTTGAAATAGTGAAATAAAACCATCTCAGACCATCACAGGGTTAAATAAAATCTCCATGTGCTGCTGCACCTCTTTCATAATAAACTCATGTTTCAGTCCAGAAATGTTAAAGAGGATGTTTTCGGTTAAACTTCCCGAGCAGCTCACGTTTACCGCGCTGCACTACTTATTATAATTAGCTAATACTGTAGCAGGAGGTCACATCAGGTCACGTATTATCATATTTTTATGGATAATGAATATGGTAATGTACAGTACACACGCACATATGGGTTGTATTTGATCTTTAAACTAAAGGCATAAGCTGTAGAATATCACTGATGAAGTGGATTATGTATTTATGTATTCATTCATGTATAACTTTTATTTTGGCAGATTTATGAAGGCATCTTTGCTGCTGCAAGCCTAATGTGGGATAAATGTACCTTTACTGGGCTTGTAAAGAAACCAGGACTTCAGTAGACACCAACACAAGTGAATCTCTACGATTCTTGATTATTAAGATATAAATACAAAAAAAAATAGAACCCATATAAATCACTACTTCATTAAAAACTGTTTCACATCAAACTTTATTTTATTAAATGCTCCACTGTGCTTCAAAAACATCTCAAACTGCACAGAGTTTAAAGAGAAGAACAGAGTTAAAATGGTAAATAAAGGAAGTCATGGAGTCATGACTGAGTCCTTCAAGTCGTTCAACAACACAACTGTTGTTTTCATTTTTTATCTTTTAGGTACTTCTCAGAATAGATGCGTTTCCACTACAGGAACTATTATGGGGCCAAAATACAACCCTGAACTCTGTTAGCGCTTCTAGCACTTCCTGTTCCCTCGTCTAAAAGTCAATATGTTTTCTGAATGGGATTTGGGTAAAATACCTCAAATTAGGTCTGTGGTTAACAAAAGCTTAAGCGAGTTTCAGGTTTTGGTCTATGACATAAAACACGTCAGTACCCTACTGGTGAATGTTGAAGCTGGCTGAATATGGCTGGCTGTCGCATTAAGCTTCAGATATGGTATAAAAGGAGCTCATATGTGAAGATTATCTCACTGAACTAAACCTGTAAGTATCATAAACTTGTGTTTTAGTCACAGAGCTGATTTTCTGACATCATCCAAAACGCAATGCAGAAATCCCGTTCTCTTTCTTTCTCTGGGAAACAGCACCGTGATAAACTTCCGGGTTTTGACGTCAGCCCTGGATCACGCTACGAGTCCCTGCCTCGAAAAACTCACGGGTGGGACCTGAGATTTACTCTGAGCCGATTGGTCAGACTCAAAGCAGGATGAGACGCCAAGAGAAAGCACCAAAATAAGCAGCTTTTTTTTTTTTAAAAACAGCGTTATTAAAAAAGCATCTACACGAAAAGACAAAAAGAGAGAATAAGTCATCAAAAGACATATTTACTTCTTTTTTTCACTTTATTGACTTTATTTTACAGGATAGCCCCTTGAGATGTGCCATCTCATTTTCGAGGGGGTCCATATTATCAACGGAAATACAAACATACATAGTACATAGTAACATACATAGAAAGTAAGCAGAACAAACAAACACATGATACAATATAGAGACACAGACGCCCATTCACACACACTCACAATACACTACAATGCTCTATCGATCCTGGCTCCCCCCCGTACACACACCACCAATAAAAAAATAAAAAGTAAAATAAAAATAAATAAGTGAGATAAAATAAATACAATAATTGATCTGATTAGTTACACTTCATGTCAGAGGGACATTACATCAGAGACAGGAGCAGGGTGTTTGAAAGTAGGTAAACAATGATGATTTAAAAAGATGAAAAGAGGATATGGACCTAATTGAACCAGGGAGATTGAGTGTAGCAGTAGTAAAAAATAGAAAAAAAGCTGGTTTTTATTTGGAGTTTCGATTGTCACCTGACAATCGAAACTCCAAATAAAAACCAGCTTTTTTTGCAAATTGCACCCTGCCGATACCTGACTCTGTTCAGACAGGTAACACCGGGTGAAGCTGCTTTAGGATTTCTCAGTGAGTGAACAGATATAATGTGTGTAGTTGTTGAGCTGTTGTTGAAACACAGCGTCTGATTACGGCTCCAGCAGCAGTTTAACCACCAGCAGGAGGAGTTCCTCATGCAGCTCTCAGCTTCATCCACGGAGACGATCGCTCCGAGTAAACACAGAGAAACTCTCCAACTCCTCCAACAACCTCCTCACTCTTTCAAAGGAGGTTAAATCGAAAGCAACTGGACTTAGTTGTTTGTCTAGGAAGACGTTTCACCTCTCATCCAAGAGGCTTCATCAGTTCATGTACGCAGCTAACCAGGCTGGGACTGGTCCAACTATCTGGTGTGGAGACTCACTATTTAACCTCTTGTGTGGGCGTTTCACAAGGGTGATGATGTCACTGGTTCCCTTTTGTGCTCCAAGTGCCAACGACAGTCGTTGGAGTGACAGTCGTTGGTGGGAAGTTGGTTTCGACTTCGTTAGTGCCCTATTGTGTTCTAACGACAGTCATTGGAGTCACTTGCCACCTTGTGAACAGTAGTTGTTCTTTGAGGCTAGATGGTTGAGTCTCCTGGGAAGGGATGAAAGGGCAGCATTGTAAATTGGAGACAGGTGGTGTCTCAGACCTCCTCCCCTGTTGAGGGTTGGTTTTTCTACTTTTACAAAAATGGCTTCTTTAACTCCTCTTTCAAACCATCTGTCCTCTCTGTCTAGGATTTGGACATTGCTGTCCTCAAAGGAGTGGGCTTTCTCCTTGAGATGTAAATGAACAGCAGAGTCCAGTCCTGAGGAGTTTGCTCTCCTGTGTTGGGCCATGCGTTTATGCAGTGGTTGTTTTGTTTCTCCAATGTAGAGGTCTTTGCATTCCTCGTTGCATTGGACTGCATACACCAGATTGCTTTTGTGGGTGTGTGGTGTTCTGTCCTTGGGATGTACCAGTCTCTGTCTGAGTGTGTTGCTGGGTTTGAAATACACAGGGATACGGTGTTTGTTAAAGATCCTCCTGAGTTTTTCTGATACTCCAGACACATATGGAATGACTATGTTTTTTCTCTTGTTTTGTCTTTCTTTCTCAAGTCTTTCTTTCTCAAGAAAGACAAAACAAGAGAAAAAACATAGTCATTCCATATGTGTCTGGAGTATCAGAAAAACTCAGGAGGATCTTTAACAAACACCGTATCCCTGTGTATTTCAAACCCAGCAACACACTCAGACAGAGACTGGTACATCCCAAGGACAGAACACCACACACCCACAAAAGCAATCTGGTGTATGCAGTCCAATGCAACGAGGAATGCAAAGACCTCTACATTGGAGAAACAAAACAACCACTGCATAAACGCATGGCCCAACACAGGAGAGCAAACTCCTCAGGACTGGACTCTGCTGTTCATTTACATCTCAAGGAGAAAGCCCACTCCTTTGAGGACAGCAATGTCCAAATCCTAGACAGAGAGGACAGATGGTTTGAAAGAGGAGTTAAAGAAGCCATTTTTGTAAAAGTAGAAAAACCGTCCCTCAACAGGGGAGGAGGTCTGAGACACCACCTGTCTCCAATTTACAATGCTGCCCTTTCATCCCTTCCCAGGAGACTCAACCATCTAGCCTCAAAGAACAACTACTGTTCACAAGGTGGCAAGTGACTCCAATGACTGTCGTTAGAACACAATAGGGCACTAACGAAGTCGAAACCAACTTCCCACCAACGACTGTCACTCCAACGACTGTCGTTGGCACTTGGAGCACAAAAGGGAACCAGTGACATCATCACCCTTGTGAAACGCCCACACAAGAGGTTAAATAGTGAGTCTCCACACCAGATAGTTGGACCAGTCCCAGCCTGGTTAGCTGCGTACATGAACTGATGAAGCCTCTTGGATGAGAGGTGAAACGTCTTCCTAGACAAACAACTAAGTCCAGTTGCTTTCGATTTAACCTCCTTTGAAATACTATGACCTGGACAAATGAGAATATGCACCGCCTCCTCACTCTTATTTTAACTCCTCTTATTGCCGGCGGTCTCATCACTCTCCTCGCTCTCACCTGTCACTCTGCGCAGCGGACTGCGTAATAAAAAAATAATCAAAAAAAAAGAAAAAAGGAAAAAAAAAAAAGAAAAAAATGAAAGTGAGAGGGAAATGTCAAATATTCTCGATGCGGCGAGGACTCGCTGGCCGAGAAGCTGGAGTCTATTTCTGACCTCGGAGGAGATGCGAGATGAACGTTTGCCGCCAAACCGCCGGTGTCACGACCTGTAATCGTCCAATCTGCCGCGCGGAGCCGGCGCCGAGCATCGAGCTGTTTGTTGTTGCTCCGGGTTCGAGGTCGAATGTGTGAGTAATCCAGCTCTGCACCGAGAGCCGGCCTGATGGCTGATATCCAGCTCCACACACACACACACACACACCTACACACACACTGGAAAGACCTTTACCTTGTGTAAATATGCAGACTGATAGCAGCTTCAGATGCAACATGTTACTCCAGAACAACACTAAAGGATTCTCCTGTTGTGCTACCAACAGTTCACTCTATGTTTTAAATAATTATTATGGTTGGTTTTATTAAACCCGTTACACTGAACTCACTCATTAGAGCCAATTAGCATGTGCATTAATTATACTGAGCTATAGAATAATAAGCAGTGTCACCATAATTAATTATTTACACATCGTTATAGTTCTCATTTCACCAAAGAGCTCAAATCAACCAAAATATTGTACCTTGTTGATTTGATCCACCTACCTGTGCCTAAAGTAGCCGCAAAACGTTAATGCTACTTTTTTTATTTATTTTGCACGAACATATCATTTTAAATTGTCTGAACAAACATTATGATTGGGATGTGCAAAGGGAAGGTACAGTATGAAACCCAGAAGGGCTTATATGAAAACCTCACCCATGAAGAACATATTCAAAAACCAAGTAAAACAAAGACACAAGTAAAGTACAAGAAAATAAGGAATAATTAAATGATAACGAAAAATAAGTAGAAAAAAGTTTCTACAGTGAAAATAGGAAAAAAAGGAAAAATACATACATGAATGAATAATTCAAAACAATAATGATACATGTAATAATGATTAGAAAAATAACATGACAATAAATAAAGCCGGTGCATATTCTCATTTGTCCAGGTCATAGTATCTCAAAGGAGGTTAAATCGAAAACAACTGGACTTAGTTATTTGTCTAGGAAGACGTTTCACCTCTCATCCAAGAGGCTTCATCAGTTCATGTAGCATCTGACCAGGCTGGGACTGGTCCAACTATCTGGTGTGGAGACTCACTATTTAACCTCTTGTGTGGGCGTTTCACAAGGGTGATGATGTCACTGGTTCCCTTTTGTGCTCCAAGTGCCAACGACAGTCGTTGGAGTGACAGTCGTTGGTGGGAAGTTGGTTTCGACTTCGTTAGTGCACTATTGTGTTCTAACGACAGTCGTTGGAGTCACTTGCCACTTGTGAACAGTAGTTGTTCACCACACTATGAGATAATAACACAACGTTACCAGACAGAGTTGTTTTAGAGGGAAATTCATGCAAAACCGCTGATGCGTGTTGCCTTCAGGGACAGTTTTTCATCAACAGTCTCTGAATTTCCCTCTAAAACAACTCTGTCTGGTAACGTTGTGTTATTATCTCATAGCGTGGTGAATGTGCAGGTCACAACTTGTCCACCAGAGCGTTGTGGAGTTGTTGGATTGTGTATTTGATGAGTTTGATGAGGGAAACCAAGAAATCCCATGAGCCTCCGTAGCGTAGCTCTGAGCAGCTCACGGCTCTGCTCCGCCGTTCTAAAAACAGCTTGCACCGACAATTATAGGTAACGAACCTACTGCTATGACTATAGCAATTATTGCAATGGGCCAATTTGCCAAAATGTTGAACTATCCCTTTAAATGACCAATGATCAGAGCCTCCAAGCCGGTGTCCCTGCTCTCGTCTCGTCAAAAACTCATTGTCTGAGACAGTATGGCTGTGATTGGTCAGTCCCAGGACCCTGAATGCAGCACACTCTCATGTGCATCCTGATTGACAGGCACACAGAGATACAAACCTTTATTATAGCGTCTGATGTCCAGTCCGACTCGACTTCCTGTGACACAGTGAGAAAAACATTCAGCGGTGGAGTTCATCCTCTGATCTGCATCTTTGTTTCTTTACAGCATCGAGATTCCTCCTCCTTCCTTCCTCCCTCTCTCCCTTCTACTTCTCTCTCTGTGAAAGAGTCCGGAAATAATCTGAAATATTAAACACACACGACAATGAAAGAAAAGGTGCATTTATTTCAATGTGTCTGAAAAAAGAAAAAAGAAAAAAATCTAATGAATAGATCCTCTGACTTTGGCATTTGAGTGTGAGCGAAAAAAGCCAAAGAGCAGAGAGAGAAATGAGAGCTTTCACCGCCGCCATTTGTTCCTGATATCAAAGAGCCGCAGACAGTTTTCTTTTTCTTTCTGGTCTCATTTAGCCCCATCTGAAATGAGTTTGGTACTTACACATGTAACTATCCAAATTCAATTTTATGTGGATATTTCTAATGTAGTGCATACATTAAAGAATGTATTTGCACATACCCGAGCAGAGCTGAATGGCTTGAAAAGAGAAACTCCTCCAGTCGGGCTTATTACCCTCGCGCCTGGACTCAGGCAGGGAGCAATTAATCATATTTTTTTTTGCTTTGGGTTAGAATACTGATTTCCATCTCTGCACACAGGAAATGTAATATTTTCAGAGTTGGAAATTCATCCAGCAGTGGGTACAGTTTGGCTCAGAGGCTTTCTGCTCCCCGCCGAGCCCCATGCCATAAAATAATGTGAGAGGAGCTGGAAGACAGAGAAGCTGCTGCTCAGCTGGACGCGGGAATGAATGAACTGTCTGTCTGGCTTTATGTCTGTCTCTACGTCTCTATGCCTGTCTCTCCTCTGTGTCTTCATAGTTATTTTGAATATGGCAGAAAGCGTGGTGCAGACACATGTTCGGCCTTATTGTTCGTCCTTGGTTTGTCGTCAGAGCTCAGGTGGTGGGAACCTGGATGACTAATGTTCAGAAGCTGCTTATTTACATTTCTATAACATCCAGGATTGGATGAATTGATAAAAAGAGAGACCTGACAAATCAACTCTTTATACAACTAAAAGCAGTAAAATGTAAAGACCTTGTTGAGTTTGGATCAAATCAAATCAAATCGTTCAAAGGAATAAATCAAGTTAGAAGCATTCACACTGAACACTGTAAATGTGACCTGTGGACACAGTGAGGAAAAACACTAAATATTACACAACCAAAGGAGTCGATTTATTGAAAAATTGTAAAGATAAAACCAAAACACGTGGAACAATAAGTTATTAAAAGTCTGAGCATGTGCGAGGGCTGAAAACAGGAAGTTCTTCGTCTCGGTGCAGTTTCATAAGATGCAAAAAATCCTCTGAATGAGAAACTGTGCAGAGAAAAAATACAAACTTTAAGTCAGGGGTAGGCAATTATATTTGTCGAAGGGCTAGGTTTTTTCTCAACAGACACCTTGGGAGCCGAGATTGAAACTGAATTCACCTTTTTGCCTAATAATTTGGTTGTTTATATTTTATATTTGTATTTGACCTGTGCACATCATTTTCATTTATACACATCTTTGGTGTTTTGTATGATATAAAATGAAAAAAAGAAGTAAAAAGTGTCTAAAAACGAGCTACTTTTTAAATATCATGAGTCTTATTTTAAGTAGAATTAGATTTGTTTTGACTAGAAATAAGACAAATATTCTTGGTAGGATTTTTTGCAATGTGAGCGATAATGCTGTTGAGTTGTCATGTGAAGTGAGTCTAGGTATCACTTTCTGCCGTCCACCATAGCGCCGCCTCTCACGTCAAGTGGTAATTGTGACGTGTCTGCAAAGGGTTAATAGAGACTGACTCACTGTTGGAGCCTCACTCTAGTGGTCAGGAGAGGAACTGCAGCCTCTGAGCCTTCAGTCCTGAGCACCAGACCTTCATCAGGCCCTCACATCTGTGTGACCTGAAGCAGGTTCAACATCTGGGTTACATGCTGTCCTTCCAAAATACCGCTATTCTGACATGCAAATGTCCCACCATTCCGACAAGGTTTTCAATATAAGGAAATGTGCGTTACATAACAGGTGACTCCCTTCTTTAAGACATGCTGATAGAGGAATACCCACATGGTTGTGTGTAATTCCGCAGCAGAGCGCAGACAGGGACTAGTCTGCCTGTCTAGCCTCTACCTGCTCTTTTTACTAAACTTAACCAACTCCTTTCATCATTGCCTAAACCCAACCAGTGCAAAATCTTTTGGGGAAACAATAAGCTAAAGGAATCGTCGGAAAGGCAGGATGTTTAAAAAAAGAAAAAAAATACCGTCATTCCGACCATAGGAGGCAAAAATTGTCAGAATGACGGGACGTTTGATAGAAAATTAAGTGTTGCCATTTAGACAATAGAGGCCTACGTTGGACTGGTGGGATGTCAGAATGGCGGTTGCCCCTTCAACATCCGGAGGAATCGCTCCAACAAGAGGAGCGACGTGTCCAACACATCTTTCTGAGTTGTCTACATGTGTTGTGTGTAACTCTGGTTGTGACATGTACAGGAAACAGCAGGAAAGTGAAGGAGGCATGAATCCCTGAGCAGCTTCTGTCTGTCCAAACCTTCATCTCTCTGAGTTCTTAGAGTTTCTGCTCTGTTTGTAAGAAAACTCACATCAGTCGCTGCACCTCTGCAGAGTGACTGAGGCGACGGCAGCCGTCACTTAAAGATACGACAGGTAAGACAGGTGTGAAGGCGCGTTTACTGGAAAAAAAGACTGCATATCTGTGTGTGTGAGTGTGTTTCCCATCCACACATCGTGCAGGTTGTTTGCCTTTGACAACATCAGAGTCGACTTGTGCCGTTAATTACACCTTTTTAATTTCCAGTTCGATGATGGAGGCAGCCGTTTGAAATGAGAGAAAAACCTTGAAAAGATCTCTCCCCGTTCTGAATCACCACTTTTTATTACAGACTCCTCCCATTAGAAGTTTATTAAAATTCTAGTTGTGGATAATAAATGCTTTCTAGCCATTAGTGGGATGTTTGACGTCTTTCAGCGGGGAGGATTTATTATGTGGCGTGCCCTTGGTTTTTCAGCTGGGTGAGTGCTCACAGAAAGGAACCTGTGCCATTTCTAAATGGGAAATGAAAACACACAAAGGCGAGTTTTTATTTCCATGTTTATCACCTTGAGTCTGGATCAGCAGCGGATGAAAACATATAAAGCATCAGAACAGAAAAACAAAACAGGAAAATACAAAAACTGTGTGAAAACACACACACACACACATACACACACACACACGCCTCCATCTCCATTTTTTTCCCATGAGGTGAAAAGCTCGGTTGATGTTGTTTCGCAGTAGAATCAGTTTTCTGACACCCAATCATTTCTCCACTGTATCACTGCCAAAATACATATCAGAGAAAATAGCTGCTACGTTCCCGCTTTCAGCAAAACAACTGGAAAAGAAAAAGTCTTTTTTTTTTGTTCGAGTTCAATTTCAACTTTATTATTTGTATTTGTAAAGCTCAGTTTTGCACAAATGAAATTTCTAATGTGTTTGGAAAGTTTAACGAACAAGCGGGAGGAAGAGGAAATAAACTGTTTTGGTGATTTCAGGTGAAAAATATAACAATACAGTTTCATCATTTTGTCTTCAAGACTGTGTAAAAGTGAAATAGGGCTGAAATGAAGGTTTTTAATGTCCGTCCACAAAAAGCAGGTGAACAAACACAACAAAGCTGCAGTTCCTCTCCTGACCACTAGAGTGAGTCAGTGAGTTGAAACTTTATTAAAGTCATAGATAATTAAAGGCGTGGCCTCTTTGACTGACAGGTGGGTGAGTATTTTTCCATCATACACCAGAACATCAGGCCCCAGGCAACAACACCTATTGCACGTCTGTCCGTCCTGGGTGAGGGATCCCTCCTCTGTTGCTCACCCTGAGGTTTCTCCTATTTTCCCTGTTAAAAGGGTTTTCCATGGAGTTTTTCCTCAGTCGATGTGAGGGTCTAAGGACAGAGGATGTTGTTACGATGCCATGTAAAGCCCTTTGAGACAAACTGTTTGTAAAAACGGGCTATACAAATAAAATTGCCTTGCCTTGCCTTGCCTTGCCCTCCTCTTCGCCCATTTTCGGATTATCTGGGAGTTAGGAGGCGGAGTCGAACACTGCCAAGATGGCGACAAAGAAGCTGCTCAGTCTGAGCTTTTGAACCGCTCTATAGAAACCTGTGGTTGATGTAAATAAGCTAAAATACACTGAAATGATCAATGTTATTGAACATGTTAGAGCTGTTCAGAGAAGTTTCAAACTCTTTCAAAGTTCAGTTTGCATCATCATTTTACTTTATAGAGAGATTTATTATCACTGCATATATATATATAAAAAAAACACAACATTTTAAGATTTCAGTTTTTTTTTTTTTAATGGGAACAGTAGATACATATTGATGAACACTGTCGTGTAAATATGTGGGGTTGTAGCCAAGTGGCTAATAATTAAAAACAATGAAAATGAAAGCACAAGAGGCAGGACTACAACACTAGAACACAAACACACATGACATGAACAACAATTGGCCAAAGAAGTATAGGGGAGATTAGTTATAAAGTGCTACAGTGCTAATTACAGTGCTATGTGCTAATGTGACGAGTGCATGAGTGCAAGATTACATTTACTCCGATTGCACAATGCCCCAATAAAGTGCAGGAGGTGGCTTTTTTTTTTTTTTCATTTTGTTTGTAGCACCACAATGTTGGATCAAGTATGGTGGCCCTGAGGGCTCAAATCACTGTTTCTTACAGAGAAACCAACGTGCTAGAGATTCAGAAAAAAAATTCACAACACGACTAAAGTGTTTCCATGGGGACACAATAGGCTAAAGGCTAATGCTAAGCTAGCAGTCCGTATGATCAATAATATATAAATCATATTGATTGATATCGATGTTAGAAACACTGCTGTTGTTTGATGAAGTTTTTTCTGGCTAGCTCAAGAAAACACATGCAAAGACACAGTCAGTTGAACCCTCAGGGCCACCGTACTTTCTCCTCTCACATTTGAACAAAACAAACAGATGTTAAAAGAAAAAAGAAACAAAATGTTGAATTGTAGGGAGAAGCCATGTTCACTGAAGTGTGTGATATCGTCAGTGTGAGGCTCAGTCAGCGTGACGTTGACAAAAAGGATTTTTCGGGGGTTAAACTGGAGTGCAGGTGCAGCCAGATGTTTCTTGCGCCGAGGCGAGGAGCTCGGCCGCTGACCAAACATATCTGCTGAGTTCCTGTCAGACCATTAAGAGCTTTATAAACCAGGAGTCAGAACCATAAACTCGGTGAAGGTTTCTGAGAACACGATTGATGTGGTGGAGGTTTTTCCTTTTTCTTTTTCTTTTTTTTTTTTTGTGTTCACCTGACAGCAGCAGTTTGTCTCCAGACTGAGCGCTGCAGAGAGCTGCAGCAGTAATGGACCCAGCCTCCGCAGCCTCCGACTGCCGCTGGCTCCACATCAACTGATCATCATGTCAGACGGTTTCTACTCCATCAGGCTCGGCTGCCAATCCTAGAACAAAAAAACAGTCAGATGTGCCAATTAAAGCTGCCATTTCCACTCCTCCTGACTAGTCAAAGATGTGTTCTACCTCAAAGAGGAAACGGGTTTATTCATTTATTCACGTTCCAGGGGTTACACCTGGAAACATCCAGCGGATTCACAAAAAAAAAAAAGAAGAAAAAAAAAGACCTCAAACTTCAGAGATGGAGAGACACGATTTGATTCCTCTTTCATACTGTATGAAGAAACACTGTCTTTATTTATTACCCATCTTTATTTAATTTGCTGGATATCAAAATGTTCTGTTATTCTCTTTCGCAGCTCATCACCTGACACAGACGTCTGATCAAACTTTAAACTCTCTGATCAAAAATGCGTTTGAGGCTTCCTGCTCCGTTTTGATGAGCTCATGTTAACAATTCTTTTCTTTCTTTTTTTTTCTAAATATAGTAGCTATATCTCCCGAGGGACGAACAACAGTAACACCAGGTACACTTACATCCAGGCGCTGACACTGAGGAAAAAGGGACCGGTCCAGGGACACAGTAAAGCGACGGACCGGTCTGGGGACACAATAAAGTGATGGACCAGTTGGGGGACACAATAAAGCGACGGACCCGTCGGGGACACAATAAAGCGAGGGACCGGTCTGGGGACACAATAAAGTGACGGAACAGTTGGGGACACAATAAAGCGAGGGACCGGTCTGGGGACACGATAAAGCGAGGGACCAGTTGGGGACACAATAAAGTGAGGGACCAGTTGGGGACACGATAAAGCAACGGACCAGTTGGGGACACGATAAAGCGAGGGACCGGTCTAAAGCGAGGGACCAGTTGGGGACACAATAAAGTGAGGGACCAGTTGGGGACACAATCAAGCGAGGGACCAGTTGGGGACACAATAAAGTGAGGGACCAGTTGGGAACACAATAAAGCGAGGGACCAGTTGGGAACACAATAAAGCGAGGGACCAGTTGGGAACACAATAAAGCGAGGGACCGGTCTGGGGACACGATAAAGCGAGGGACCAGTTGGGGACACAATAAAGTGAGGGACCAGTTGGGGACACGATAAAGCAACGGACCAGTTGGGGACACGATAAAGCGAGGGACCGGTCTAAAGCGAGGGACCAGTTGGGGACACAATAAAGTGAGGGACCAGTTGGGGACACAATCAAGTGAGGGACCAGTTGGGGACACAATAAAGCGAGGGACCAGTTGGGAACACAATAAAGCGAGGGACCAGTTGGGAACACAATAAAGCGAGGGACCGGTCTGGGGACACGATAAAGCGAAGGGCCAGTTGGGGACACAATAAAGCGAGGGACCGGTCTGGGGACACAATAAAGCGAGGGACCAGTTGGGGACACGATGAAGCGAGGGACCAGTTGGGGACACGATAAAGCGAGGGACCAGTTGGGGACACAATAAAGTGAGGGACCAGTTGGGGACACGATAAAGCTACGGACCAGTTGGGGACACAATAAAGTGAGGGACCAGTTGGGGACACAATAAAGCGAGGGACCAGTTGGGGACACAATAAAGCGAGGGACCAGTTGGGGACACAATAAAGCGATGGACCAGTTGGGGACACAATAAAGCGAGGGACCAGTTGGGGACAGAATAAAGCGACGGACCCGTTGGGGACAGAATAAAGCGATGGAACAGTTTGGGACACGATAAAGTGAGGGACCAGTTTGGGACACGATAAAGCGACGGACCAGTTGGGGACATAATAGAGCAAGTTTTTTTTATTTTTGGGGCTTTATTTGGATGTGATAGGCAAGACACCATCATCTAAGCACTTTAAAATTATATACATAGGTTTTACATACATTACATACACAGCAGAAAACTTGTGGAAACATAGGCAGACATAATGGAATTATGGGAAAAACTGAAAAATGAAATAAAGAACATAAACAGTAAACATTGCCGGAAATTTACATAAATTATATCCATCGTTCTTAAAGAGGGGCTATATTGAACCTCTTAAAAATACAGTTCGTTTTCATGGCTTTTTTTTGCCTTCAGTTGTTGTTCTTCTAGACTTTTTCCTGTCAGTAGGTTTGACAATAAGCTGAGTTTGTTTGTTTAGTAGAACGTCAATATCACATGATTCACATGGTATTGATCACATGGAGTTTTCTGTTTTCTTTTCAGCTGCAAACAGAAATAAAGGCTTCACTGAGAAGTTGCATCTGCTCATGTTCAATTAGAAGCTTTGTAACGGCGGTGGAGTATTGTGAACGAGCTGCAGCTCTTCACCGAACTGAAGGGCGCTGAAGAGACATAAGTATTTTATTTCTGAAAGCATGTTGTTGTCGCAGGTTTGTTTTGTCTGTACAATGTTCATAAAAACACCACATGGAGAGGAAAAAAGAAAAAGTGACAAAGATTCAGTTACATAAGAGAAAATGTGAACATGAAGATGAGATTCTTTTGTTCTGAGCTGGAAGTCTCTGTAAAGCCCGAACTCTGTGAGGCCGCGACACCGGTCCGTCACAGCAGCTTCAAGTGGAAGTGGACTGCAGGAGAAGGTCGTACAGACACGTACATGACACAAATACTTCTATTATGGGCTAAACTGCAGAGAAAACACAGTTTGATGAGACGTGATGTGGTTGAAACTGTTGGATCTGGGATTATAATTAATCATGGAAGTGTTTTTTCTGCGTTCTGCAACGTGAACTTTGACAACTGAAATAGTTTCACCCGTTTTCCCGTTTAGAAAAACCCTGCTGAGCCTACGCCAACGGTGGCTGCTGATTGGCTCATTATAGCCGTGCCTGCTATCTCCATAAATTGATCAGTAAAACAGTGGATATATTAATCGATATAAACATATTTATAATAAAACGAAAAGTACAAAGTGCTTAACAGAGAAAATGAAGTCACAGGGGATACAATTAAACATAAAAATGACAATAAAACTAGCAGGGCTGTATAGAAACAAACAGGTAAAAACAGAGGAAATCAGCAACTCAGATAAAATCAGGAAATGCTAAATGAATGAAATGTGTTTTAAGTGGAGACTTAAAAGATGACACTCTGACTCTGACCACTTTATTTTGGTAGTCGGTTTGGTTGGGCCTCAGTTTCCTAAATGACTTATTCATGAAAACAGTTTAGATGTATCTTTGATAATTCACCTGTTTACATTTCAATAAGGCTTACCTTAGGCTACCTTATTTCTAGCATAAAATACGATCATTTACTCACCCAGATAACTTTGTGTACATTACAAGTCGTTCCGACGAAATTAATTAATTAATGTGAGTCTACAGCGAAGCAGAATGCAGCCTCTAAATAACACATTATCTGCAGAGAAACTCGTTGAGATGACATCATCCAGGTCAGAGGTCAGTAGGTCAACCTACAGACCCCGGATGTTGATAACAGCTAACCCCGGACTCAGAGGGGAACAGCACTAGCCTATCAGAACTAAATATTGGTGAAATGAAGGAGTTTCTCTGCAGATGATGTGTTATTTAGAGGCTGCATTCTGCTGCCCTGTAGACTCACATTATACGGATATACGCGCCTCTCGGCTGGAGCTCATTTCATCACAACCACTTGTAATGACACCAAAGTTATCTGGGTGAGTAAAAGATCGTATTTTATGCTAGAAATAAGGTCCAGAATGTAAAAAAAAAAAAAAGGCAATTACCCTTTAATGTGGGTGTGGCTGCATTTGAGTGACAGGTGGGTGAGGGTGACACACCATCTCCTCTACAGGAAGTGAAGTTATTCATTTAAACAGCTGATGATGATGATTCACATCCACTCTCTACATGCAGTGTTGCGTTCAGTGTCACACTTTCCAGAGGAGTTTCACTGCATTGCGTTGCGTTGTGTTATGTTGGAGCTTTCTGCTCATTGTCATTATTATAACGACCCTGTAGCCACTTCCAGTTCCAGCTTCTGTTTACTGAGTGTGACCTGAGCAGCGACACTGTGATCACTCATTATCCTGCTCTCTCTCTCTCTCTCTCTCTCTGTCTCTCTCTGCGGCGCTGCGACACGAGGACACTTTCACTCCGTAATAAAGCTTATCACGGCTGATAATTGCCTCTCATTACCTCAGCATTTATCTGCCTCCCGTCTCCTTAACGGGATAAAAATCAATCAACGGCCACTCGTCTTGGAGCTGCTGCTGCTGCTGCTGCTGCTGCCGGAGTCACAGAGAAAATGGCGAGCGTCGCTGGTAGCATCAGCATCAGCGTCAGTGTTAGCGTTAGCGGTGGTGGTGGTGGTGGGGAGTGGATTAGGAGGGAGGCCGCCGCCCGGAGCTGCTGTGATGACACCATACAATCCTAATGGGCTTCTTCACGCCGCGCTCACCTAATCACCCATATCAAACCCTCTCACAGAAGAGCCGCAGCCTCTTATTTATTTGATTTCTCTCACATTAAATTATATAGGATTTAGAAAAGGGATTAAATTTTTACACTTGTAAGAAGCCTTAGCCACTTAATTAAGGCTGAAAATAATACCGCAATTATTTTTGCAGAGGTTGAGAATGGAATTTTTATGTCCTCAGAGTATTTAGTTAATTATAATGTTGCACTCTGACTGTTAATTTCAGAAACTCTGAAACTTTTTTTTTTTTTTTTTTTGCAGGACTGAGGAGGTTTTTCTTTTTTTTTAAATTATTATTATTCTTTCAATCCACTGTGACTGTGGAGTCCATTGTTATGCAGACTGTTGTTTATCAGCCGCCGCTGCTATCAGTAACACAGCTCATCATTCACTGCCATATTGTTCCAACAAACAATGGATCTGTGTTTGCAGTGTGCAGTACAGAAATCTGATTTACCGATCAACAGGCTCGATGGTTTTGTCTTCCACACAATGAGCCGTGATGAGACTGTGACAAGCTGAAGCCAGAACAATGGCAGCCAGAGTTTTCTACTTTACCTGTATGTGTATGTGTATGTGTGTGTGTGTGTGTTTTCTTTTAGGCCTCATCTGCAAAAAATAAAACCGTTTGCTCTCCGACTGTAGCTGCTGCAAACACGACACATCTATTCAGAGAGAGTTTCTCCGCTGCAGGGTGCAGAGCTGAGAAAGTGTTTTCTGAATTCAATCTAATCTACAGATGCATTATCACCTTTTCACACCACATTCAGTAAATAAACCGACTCAGATGAGCCGGCAGCAGGTTGGTTCGTCGACGGTGGTGTTGGGGAACTTCAACCGGGAGAAAAAAGTTTTTATTAGCGCAGCAGCTGCAGCAGGAGAAGCTCGAGCTCTTTAACATTCATCACTTGATGAAGCGATGCAGGATGCGGAGAGCAGCCGATCCAGACCTCAGAGGGCTCTGACTCTGGAGGAGGAGAAAGATATAAACTGTATGAAGATGGAAAAGCGAAGATGGAGATTTACTGTTGAAGGAGGAACAGAGATGGAGAATAGACAGAAAGGTTGCAGTGATTGTATTGTCTTCAGTGAAAGTGGTGAAAGCCGCCGTAGTCCATTAGCGTTTCTCACTAGAAGTGAAACAGCAACTATTACCATGACTCCATGACCCTTTTATTGTGAAGGGCTGATCCATGAGAAGATCTGGAAAAAAAAAAAAACATTTCCATCCATCTCCTCTCTCTTTCAGCTTCTCTCTGTAGCTCTAACAACAGGTCGGTGTCAGCCAATCAGAAGAGAGGAGGAGGCTCTGAGCCTCTCTCCTGATTGGCTGACTGTTTTCTAAAGTGTAGTAACAGAGCAGATTTCAGAATAAAACACTCAAGAGAAACCAAATCCTGCAAGTTATTGGATAGTGGTGGTGGGCAGGGCTTTGGGTGACTGCTTTGTTGTGACATCACAACCCTGCGGTTGCTGTTTGAATCTAAGATGGCAGAGGAAGTCAGATTCTTCTGTGGTGTAAGATAATAATATAACAAACGTGAAAAAAAGGAAAGTGTGTGGCCTTGTTTAACTGTATTTATGAGGTCCATGTAAATCCACCACACTTGTGAGGACCAGCAGCTTTGTGAGGACCTAAACTGGTCGACTTATCTAAAAACCACCTCAGTGTAGTTTTCCATCTCCACTCAGCTTCTCTATGGAGCTCCAGAAACAAGAAGTCAGTGTCAGCCAATCAGAAGAGAGGAGGAGGAGGCCCTGAGTCTCTTTTCTGATTGGCTCAGTGTTTTCTAAAGTGATCCAATAAAAACAGAGCAGATTTCAGAATAAAACAATCAGAGAAACCAAAAAAGTTGTGACATCACAAAGTTCAAAGTTCAAGTTCAAAGTTCAAAGTTCAAAGTTATCTTTATTGTCCCAGTTGGGAAATTGATTTGCAGCCAGGATGTCCAAAATACATAAAAACATACAATACCAATAAATACACATACAACACACACACAGAGCAATCAACCTCTGTTAAGAAAAACAGCACATAAAGCAACACATAACACATAGAACACATAGTGGGCAGAGTAATTAATTTTCAAGTGCATACAGAGACAAAGTGCATTCAAAAGCATTCATACGAGGTAAGATAAGACAGACTGTGTGGTCAAGGCAGCTGTCAATTATCTCCCTGTTTAACTCTGTTCAGCATCATGATAGCAGAAGGAACAAATGAAGACCTGAATGGAAGTGGCCTTCTTGAACACCTGCCTTTTATAAAGGTCTATACTGTAAGATCTAAGTGACAGGAAGTCCTGATAGCTGGTTTTAAGGCTCAGTTTCTGAATACAGGCTGTGTGCATTTCTCTGTGGACTGAGGCTTTGATATTTTTACAGTATTAATATAGAACCTAGAGCTGCTTTATAATCACATGACACATGGACATCTACCTTTATACTGTATGGAAACGTCTACCTTTATACTGTATGGAGCTTTAACACAAACATCTACCTTTATACTGTATGGAGCTTCAATACAAACATTTACCTTTATGCTGTATGGAGCTTTAACACAAACATCTACCTTTATACTGTATGGAGCTTTAACACAAACATCTACCTTTATACTGTATGGAGCTTTAACACAAACATCTACCTTTATACTGTATGGAAACATCTACCTTTATACTGTATGGAGCTTTAATACAAACATCTACCTTTATACTGCATGATTTTACAAAAAAACCCAACTTGGACAGACTTTAATTTTCAGAATATAATCAGGAATTGATTATTTTAATCATCCATGTTGGTTTCTACCTAATGAGAAAAACATCAAACTGACATTTCTGCAGAGACCAGATCGTCTCTGTGACAATAAAACTTTCTGTTTGTTTGTTTGTTTGCTTGCTGTGTCCTGCTGGAGAATAACTGCGCTCCGTGTTTTTTTCTATAGGGTAAAAAAACCACGAACAAGTTTCCATCTGTGATGTAAAGGCGTCCGTCTGCAGCTCGATGCCTGTGATCCAGGATGTAAACACCTCGCTGCGTCACCTCAGTCTGAAAGTCTGAAATCTGATTTTGAGCGCGTTGCCTCCTGGCGGGGGCCGAGGGGGCCATCGGCACCCATCTGTGTTTGTGTTTCACTCCCACGAGAGACACACACTCGGAGATGTGCTGTCGTTGTTGTTTGTGTTTGTGGATAAAACCAAAAGAATAAGAAGAGGATTACTGACTCCGCCCCATCCCTTCACCTCCAACTGCGCTTTGATTGACAGCTAAAAAGGAAAGGGAGGTAAAGGTAGAAGACGAATCCCTGTGGAACTTCACACTCTGACAACTTCCCTCCTCTCTGCAACTTTACTTTACACGATTTCTTACAAATTACAGTCGAGCATCGCTGCAGGGAGAGAGAGGAGGAAAAAAAAGACAATTGAAGGAAGGGAAGGAAGGGAGGTGTGTTTGTTTGTGAGGGAGAGGTGAAAATGAGAAGAGTGGATCCGCGGAGCGTCCACTCCTTCCTCCTCCGTCCTCTCGGTCATGCCTGTCGCGCAGCAGCTGAAGCATCACTCTCCGTCTTGTTTGTCCCGGTGACGTTCCCCGCTCTGGATGGATGAAGCCCCGTGCTCAGGAGGCTCGACTGAAAAAGTTTCCTTCGTTAGTCACAGTTGGTTTTACTTTACTCCACAGCAGCAGGAGGAGGAGGAGGAGGAGGCGTGATGGAGGAGCCCGGAGGGGAGGAGGAGGAGGAGGAGGAGGAGGAAGACTGATAGTTGTTATTGACCCTGGCCTCCTCCTCCTCCTCCTCCTCAATAGTTCAAGAATGAAGCATTTGAAGCCGTGAGGCGTTCAAGGGCTTCGGTAGGATGAATGGGACTGACCATTTGTCCCTGCAGCTTGGTCGTTGGATTTTAAACCACACGGGCAAGAAACAGGAATAATAATTTAATTTAATAGGTACTTTATTGTCATTCAAAATACACAGTGTGCATAGAACGAAATTTTGTTTCACTGACTCTTGGCACAAACAGAATATGTATATACTGTATATAAATAGATTAAAAACAAGACAAGTGAGATTGATCGGTCAATAAAGTGCTCTATGTGCATATGTGCAAAAAGAATAACTATAGTTAAGTAGAGTAGAGACAAAGAGTCCAGCTGATCTGTGAGATTAAAAAACAATTAACAAAGATCTTAAAGGGACAACGAGGAGTTTCTATTTGGTTATAAAAAAGTCTCACATTAATGTGGATGAATCTACGCTACCCACACTTGTTAATGGGCCCAATTTCACGGTGCGTGCGGAGGCTCATAAATGTAGTGTGAAAACGCTTCGCTTTTCGAAAACTCCTCGTTGTCCCTTTAAATATAAAATAAACCTGTTACAAATTCATGTTCATGTGTCAAAGAGGCAGAAGCTGCAGCAACAGGCAGCTAGAGAATCTCCTTTTTCTAAAGCTTTTGTACGGTGGCCCTGCGGGGTCAACTCACTGCAGCTGAAAACAAAGCACATGCAAAATTACAAATGTGTGACAAATTCAGAAAATATTAATATCAATGAGCTGTAAAAAAAAAAAAAAAACACCCGGAGACACAGAGAAGTGATCTGTAGCTTTGCTTTTGAATTCTTATGTTGTACTGTTTTGAGCTTCAGGGCCACCGTACTATTGACTTTTCTTTTTATATACTTTCAATTTTGTCTTATTACAACACATTCAGAATATTTGGTTCATGACCAAATTATTTTTCTCTTTATTTTGCAGTGCGTCCACACCCGGTGTGAGGCGAATTTTTCGCACAATGATATTACACACAAAGTCAACCTAAAGGCATGAATACACGGCGATTGTCTCCAGTGGCATAAATGACATGAACGATGCTGATTCCACATCATAAATATTCAACTCTGCTATGTCTGGACAGCCTATCAGCATTGAGATTCTCCTGATGCAGGACGTCAGAGACTTGGTGGATATAGTGAATATTTATTGACTGATGGACAGGCGTTCCTCAGGTAAAATGAAACAACTTTTTATTTTATTATTGTTAACCCAGAGACCACAGTGTTCGGTTTTCTGATGTCATCTCCTCTTTGGGAGAATGTACCTAAGTAAATTGTGGCGAAAATTCACTTCACCGTTGCGAACGCACCGTGAGTCGAATAAGTAAGTTTGAAGTCGGCACTTTTGACTTAAAGGGAAAAAGTGCCTAAAGTTAAACATTTAGGCAAATTGGCCCATTGCCATAATCCCTATAGTCATAGCAGTAGGTTTGTTACCTTTAATTGTCGGTGCAAGCTATTTTTAGAATGGCGGAGCAGAGCCGTGAGCTGCTCAGAGCTACGCTACGGAGGCTCATTATGGGATTTCTTGGTTTCCCTCATCAAACTCATCAAATACACAATCCAACAACTCCACAACGCTCTGGTGGACAAGTTGTGACCTGCACATTCACCACGCTATGAGATAATAACACAACGTTACCAGACAGAGTTGTTTTAGAGGGAAATTCATGCAAAACCGCCGATGTGCGTTGCCTTCAGGGACAGTTTTTCATCAAGCAGTCTCTGTATTTCCCTCTAAAACAACTCTGTCTGGTAACGTTTCACAGCGACGCTCCACATAACTTCTTTTTCATGCTGCAACATCTGGAATCAGCCACGTGATCTGGTCTTGCGCCATTAAAGTTTATGGAGTTTTAATACAACCATCTATACTGTATGCTTTTACAAACAAACAACTTGGACAGACTTTCATTTTCAGAATAAAATCAGGAATTGATTCTTTTAAACATCCATGTTGGCAAAAGACGTGATCTGCTCTTGCGCCATTAAAGTTAATAAACATGTGGACTGAATTTGTGTGTGATTTTCATATTATAGCCCAGAAAACAAGATGTGAATAAATTTCACTTTTTTATGGAACTCACAGGATAAAATCTGTGTTTGTTTTGTGCGAGGAGCAGGATCTATATGTTGCTGTTTAATGTCCAACCAGTTGGGTTTTTGTCTGTGAGGTTGTGATTCTTGACTTTAACGTGTAAAGAGTTTAAGTTCATGTTGAGCTGAAATTTAGAAAACAGAAGAGTAATCCCCAGACGTCCGCAGGTTTTTAACAACTCTTCAATCAAATCCAGACCATCGCTCGCTGCTGATTGGCTCCACGGGTCGGATCTAAATCGACCATCCCCCGACTCCCTGAACTTCACTGTACTCCACTCTGGTAATGAAAAAAAAAATTCCCCCCTCTCACTTCTACTCACAGTGTTGTAGTGTTTCACCACCAGCAGCTCGGTGAGTCTCTGCTCGCTAAGAGGTAAAAGAATCACAGTAAAGGTCACGAGTCGGACGATTGGCAGCTGGTATTTGCGGCGCAGTCAGCCTCCGACCCGTCCACGCAGGCTCGCCGTGTTTGTGCGAGCCACCGCCGTGACACGAACAAGTGCTGACTGCTGTACGCAGCGCTCTGCCGCCTGACAGACGGCGCTGAGGGTTTGGAGGACTGTGTCAGTTTACACGGACTTCCCTCTCCTCCTCTTCCTCCTCCTCTTCATCTCAGTTCAGGTTTGAGTCTCAGATCAGATGAAGCAGCAGAGAGAAAGAAGAGAAGTACAGTCTTTTCTTGTTCATAATCAGCGGCCAACCATTACAGGCTGTCAAAGTGCATTATGGGAAATAATGCACCAATTTATCAGCGGCTCAGCCGGGAATGTGTAGCCTACTGTTAATATCACCTGATGTAAAGGTGTTTTATTGCAGGAAGTCAGCTGGGTGTAAATACTGTAGTGGCGTGTTAAAATACATACTGAAGGAGAGAGAAATGTGAAGAAATAGGATGCTAAGTTAATATAAGATAAGTTAGGATAAGATAAGGGTTAGGGTAAGATATGATAGGATAAGATAAACGAGTAAGGAAATTACTGTGTTAAAGACGCAGACATGTAACACACCATGCAAATGGAAAAAAAAGGAGAAAGAATAAAATATAAACAAATCTGAAATAAAATATTCATTCATTTTCTATACCACTTATCCTGCACTAGGGTCATGGGTGAGCTGGAGGCTATCTCAACTGACTTTGGGTGAGTCGTGGGGTAAGCTACACCCGATAGATCCCAACTTACACTCGATATCGCAGGGCTAACATAGCTATACAGACAGACAACCATTCACACTCTCATTCACACCTATGGGCAGTCAAGAGTTGCCAATTAACCTAACCTGCATGTTTTTGGTCTGTGGGAGGAAGCCGGAGCACCGGGAGAGAAACCCACGCATGCACAGGGAGCACATGCAAACTCCACATAATGTAAGAAAATAATAGCATGCACTAATCTATAGCCTAAGGAATAATATGTACAGATATCCTGGAAAACATTTCAGGAAAAGATGAGAACACTGTAACGAGCATTCACCGATGAATGGTCCTGACCTTTGACCTCTGATCGCATCTGTTTTCTTGTTTATTTAAAGGTAGAGTCTGGAGTTTTGTTCGTTGCAGTTTGTAAACAAAGCATTGAAACTGGGCCCCTGCTCTCGGGCTAAGCTGTGTAGCCTCCTGCCCCAGACAGCGGCGGTTGTCAGAATCGTAAAGGAAAGGAAATACAGTCTGAGTGAAGCGCTGGAGCTGTGGGCCGAAACCCGACCGTCACCAACACCGGGAGCTTCTGGTGTTATGCTGTTATGCCATTGTGGTGAGCTGGGAAGACGGTGTTAGCAGCAGATGCTAACCGCTACCGCTAGCCGAATTTAGCATCGAGCTAGCTCACTACAACGGCCCTAATACCGTAAAACACCAAATAAGGGCCCGGGCGTTTATTTGCTTAAATCGCTCAAATCAACCGGCGTTTATTAGGGACCTGCGTTTATTTGGGACCTGCGTTTATTAATAGTGTTCAACCTGGACCTCCTTCTGGGTAAAGAGGCTTCACTCCGTGGCGGCAGGCGGCGGTGGAATGATACGTGCGTTTCTCAAGGCATTACTGTAAATACGGCCGGGGCGGACTTGTTCTCTCTCTCGCTGACCTCCGCGGTCCTGGCCCGCACAGGTACCAGGAGACCGAGACCCCCCGTCATGTCGGTCCTCCGCCCTTCTTGATCCGCCGCAAGTTGCAAAAACCCTGCGGACGCCCAGTCTCTCCACTCCTCTCCCTCACTTCAGCACCTGTGTTGGCTCGCACCACCGTCCTTTTTTTATTATTATTATTATTTAAAACGAGGAGCGAGCCGAGCCGAGCCGACACTGTGCAGCCCAGGACAGGTGCTGAAGTGCGGATGAGAGGAGTGGACAGACCGGGCAGGAGCAACCAGCTGACGTCTCGTCGGTCCTCGGCCGTCTTTAACGTCACGAGACACCCGCTATATTTGCATAGAATATTTTTTGACAACCAGAAAAACAATGTTTGACCCGGCGTTTATTTGGGATGGGCGTTTAATATAAAAAATATTTTGCTACACCCGGCGGTTAATTGGGACCGGCGGCAATTTGGGACTCGGCCCTTATTTGAAGTTTTACGGTACTTGTTAGCAGTTGAGGCTTTAAAATGTTAAAATGTAGCCTGTCAGCTAACGAGCTGTTCTCTTTATATGGAGCTACGCTAATCTTTACCATCTGCTGCTAGCTGCTAAGCTAAGCTAAACTAAACACATCCTTGGAAACAAGAAGGAAAATATAAGACAAAGGAAAATTTCCCTTTAGCTCAGTTTCCTCCTCTTCCTGCAGTCCACAGTCCCAACGCTCATCCTGACATTTCCCTCCTCTCCTCTCCTCTCCTCCCTCCTTTTCCCTCTTTCTTCATCATCATCTTCTTCTTTTCTCCCCGTGACCCTCGGCGTTGATCTCTGGCCTGAGAAATGTCATCCTGCCAGCGCCGGGGGGCGAGCGTGCGACAGTGTCAGTGTCAGCGAGCCGAACGCCGCCCGACGCTTCCTCAGCGCTGTCACACTGAGGCAGGAGAAGGAGGAGAAGAAGCAGAGCTGCGTGTACTCACTGTTGCCTGTAAAACTCAATCAAACCACCCGCCAGCTCTGAAGAGGGGGAGAGTCAGAGGTGGCGGCGGCTCAGGGTGGTTGTGTAAAGAGTGAGTCAAACGAAAAGCAGCGTGGCAGCTGGCAACTGGCCTTTTAACATCAACACATCCTCCCAGTAAATAAAAAGAGACAATTGTTTGGTCACATTGCGACAGCACACAAACGCACACACACACACACACACACACACATGCAAACACACCACACAGCTGCAGTGCGAATGTGTGAGTGTGTTAAACGGTTATTTGCTCTGGCTGCCTGAGCCAATAGGATTTAACCAGGCGTGGAGGTGTGGACACACAGTGAGGCTTCGTCCACGATTAGACCGGGAGCTCAGAGCTGAGCCCCGGGATTACCTGACTTACTGTGTGTGTGTGTGTGTGTGTGTGTGTGTGTGTGTGTGTGTGTGTGTGGTCTGAGCCACTGCATATTTGAGGACTGATTTCTGGAACAGGTGTTATTATTATTACTACTATACTCCTCTATGTTTCTGAGGACTCTGCACATTCGGAGCCTAAGAAACAACAGTAAAAAAAAAAAAAAAAAACACTTAATATCATTAGTTTTCCTTTTTATGAAATCACAGCGAGGGCCACAGCGAGGCGTCTTCCAATTATCCTGTATCAATTTGGTTTAACACCGAGGGGCAGACCGCCGGCCTCGTGCTTCAACAGGATTTAGATAAAATCTCTAACTGCGAAATCGGACCTGAAAAAAAGGCGACTGTTGTTAATTGCTAGAAAGCCACGTTTATTATGAGGGTTGTATTTTTTTTTTTTTTTGTATTGCTGTTTGAATCTAAGCTGGCACAGGAAGTCAGATTCTTCTGTGGTGTAAGATAATAATATAACAAATGTAAAAAAAAAAAAAGAAAAAGAAAAGTGTGTGGCCTTGTTTAACTGTATTTATGAGGTCCACGTAAATCCACTGCACTTGTGAGGACCTGCAGCTTTGTGAGGACCAAAACTGTTCGACTCATAAGGACGATCTAAAAAGCACCTCATTGTAGTTTTCCATCTCCTCTCTCAGCTTCTCTAAGGAGCTCAAGAAACAACAGGTCAGTGTCAGCCAATCAGAAGAGAGGAGGAGGCTCTGAGTCTCTCTTCTGATTGGGTGACTGTTTTCGAAAGTGATACAATAAGGACAGAGCAAATTTCAGAATAAAACACTCAAGAGAAACCAAATCCTGCAAGTTATTGGATAGTGGTGGTGGGCAGGGCTTTGGGTGACTGCTTTGTTGTGACATGACAACCCTGCTGTTGCTTTTTGAATCTAAGATGGCAGAGGAAGTCAGATTCTTCTGTGGTGTAAGATAATAATATAACAAACGTGAAAAAAAGGAAAGTGTGTTGCCTTGTGTAACTGTATTTATGAGGTCCATGTAAATCCACCACACTTGTGAGGACTTGCAGCTTTGTGAGGACCAAAACTGGTCGACTTATCTAAAAACCACCTCAGTGTAGTTTTCCATCTCCACTCAGCTTTTCTATGGAGCTCCAGAAACAAGAAGTCAGTGTCAGCCAATCAGAAGAGAGGAGGAGGAGGCTCTGAGTCTCT
Source organism: Trachurus trachurus (assembly GCF_905171665.1). Lineage (NCBI taxonomy): Eukaryota > Metazoa > Chordata > Actinopteri > Carangiformes > Carangidae > Trachurus > Trachurus trachurus. The sequence continues at coordinate 3,901,058 of NC_139894.1, forward strand.
TTTCTGATTGGCTCAGTGTTTTCTAAAGTGATCCAATAAAAACAAAGCAGATTTCAGAATAAAACAATCAGAGAAACCAAATCCTGCAAGTTGTTGGATAGTGGTGGGCAGGGCTTTGGGTGACTGCTAGGTTGTGACATCACAAAGTTCAAAGTTATCTTTATTGTCCCAGTTGGGAAATTGATTTGCAGCCAGGATGTCCAAAATACATAAAAACATACAATACCAATAAATACACATACAACACACACACAGAGCAATCAACCTCTGTTAAGAAAAACAGCACATAAAGCAACACATAACACATAGAACACATAGTGGGCAGAGTAATTAATTTTCAAGTGCATACAGAGACAAAGTGCATTCAAATGCATTCATACGAGGTAGGATAAGACAGACTGTGTGGTCAAGGCAGCTGTCAATTATCTCCCTGTTTAACTCTGTTCAGCATCATGATAGCAGAAGGAACAAATGAAGACCTGAATGGAAGTGGCCTTCTTGAACACCTGCCTTTTATAAAGGTCTATACTGTAAGATCTAAGTGACAGGAAGCCTGACGGCTGGTTTTAAGGCTCAGTTTCTGAATACAGGTTGTGTGCATTTCTCTGTGGACTGAGGCTTTGATACTTTCACAGTATTAATATAGAACCTAGAGCTGCTTTATAATCACACTACACATGGACATCTACCTTTATACTGTATGGAGCTTTAACACAAACATCTACCTTTATACTGTATGGAGCTTTAACACAAACATCTACCTTTATACTGTATGGAGCTTTAATACAAACATCTACCTTTATACTGTATGGAGCTTTAACACAAACATCTACCTTTGTACTGTATGGAGCTTTAATACAAACATCTACCTTTATACTGTATGGAGCATTAACACTTTGTTTTTAGGATTCAGTTGTGGTGATTCAAGTTCAGGCTACACTTTAAGTCGTCAGTGTGTCCTCACAAATATAGTAAGACTAGTGTGTGTGTCACTGTGTGTGTGTGTGTGTGTGTGTGTGTGTGTGTGTGTGTGTGTGTGTGTGTGTGTGTGTGTGTGTGTGTGTGTGTGTGTGTGTGTGTGTGTGTGTGAATTAAGATGACCTTTAACAGATTAAGGCTGGAGAGACTCGGTCCTAACAGTCCTTTTCCCTTTTCTGCTCCAAAGTTTCTCATTTTCTTCCAACTCTTGGTGTTTTAGTGAATCCTCCTCTTCGTCTCTGTGGGAGTTTTTGCCTGTTAACGAGATAAAACTGAGGGAGAAAAAAGTTGACACTCATCTGTGGAAAAGAGAAAGATGGAAGTCTGCCTTGAAAGGAAAGAAAAGTCACTGCTGAGACTGAGACCTGGAGAACGAGAAACATCACTGAGGATGTAATGAATTTAACTTTTACTCTGAAATATTTATTCAGTTTAAATATTGAGCCCTGGGTGGTTTGTTTTTAATTAGTCAGTTAGTTTCAAAGGAGGAAACGGTTACATCTTCAAAAAAAATCCCAGTCTTTTCATGAAGCTTTCACTGAACTCTCCTGTAGTTTACGTGCCAGAAATGATCGGGTCACGAGCTTCAGTGAAGGAACTGAGTAATAATTAGAGAGGACTCTGCTTTTTCACAGCAACAGGGAACCTCTCCCATAATAAAAAGCCACTACTGAACAAGTAAAGAAACAAAACTCAACATCCTTTCCGTCTCTTTCCTCTACACGACGTCAGGTTTGGCTCGTCGCTGCCCCCTGTGGTTGATAGAACTACTGCAGGCTTTAGTGACTCCTGAGGAAACATGTTGTTTCTCAAAATAGATACTAAAATAGACACCAAATCATAGCTGTCGACTTCTGACAACAATTTTTGATTGTTTTCCAGATAGAAAAATGCAACGCGAGGATCATAACTTCTAAGTGAATGGCACCCTGTTTTATTGTTTTTGTAAAGTAGGCCTACTTGTGCTGTGAAAAGTGCTATATAAATAAACAATTATTATATTAACTCATTGAGTGCCAACCACGTAATTTCTCGTTTTTCGTTCCCATGCGTTGAGTGCCAAAAACGTAATTTTACGTTTTTTTTATTATGAAAATAGACACTTTAATACACATTATATGTAAATTTGGGGACTCTACGACGAGGAGAACTGAAATAGATGACGATCAAAGTCACATGACAGCTCATGATCTGGAAGTTTTTATCATAACTCGGCTTCTGCAAACGGAGTTCTGCATGCAGATGCAGCAGCTGCTCTGCTCTCACCCGCGCTGCTGCTCCAGCTGCTCCAGCTGCTCGGAGCAGAAACAGGAAGCTCTCAGCCGACAGTCCGCCCGGTCTTCATCTGGAGCAACACCGTGTCCTCCCCAAAGTCCTCCCGCGGTAAAATCTGATGGACTCTGGGCCAAAGCAGACCGGCATCACCGACCCGTACCACAGAAGGACCGCGACCACCGGCGGGACCGGTCTTCCCGAGCCGCGGTGGCCGACTGACCCTCATGCTCCGCGGCGAGAAGCTGTGACACGGCACGGTGCGTCTGTGTTATTGTTGTTTAGTGGCGCCCCCCCCGCCCCCGATGGTGGTTTTGTGAATAGAACAACAATTGTTGTATATATTTATTTTATACGAGCCCTTTGATCCAGAAATGCGAGTGTGAGAAGAGCGACAGACACAAACAGAGCACCTTTCATAAAAGACGCTCTATCTCCTTTTCTAGAAAAAAAGGAGGGATTTTGGTGAAACCCAGCCATGTTTAGCTTGACTTTTCTCAGGAACGGAGGCACGTAGAAACAAACGGTTTGTGGCCACTTGAAGCATTAAGTTAAACCTTTCAATTGAGCCACAGTATGTGTTGGTGGCAATAATATAGAATACACTGTGGCTCTACAAAAATCGTCAAAAATGGTCTAAATTGCCGGTACACTTGACTAAAACTTTGGAAAGGAGCGCGGCACTCAATGAGTTAAGTAACCTCCATTGTTATCCAATATAACGGTAATTTGATTACACTTTTTTCTTTTCTGTACTGTAACAGATTACCTTTCTATTCTTAATATGTAACACCATTACATGTAATCTGTTACTCCCCAAGCCCGTATATATATTGTTTCTGCACTAATTGAGCTGCTGTTTTTTTTCTTTAATGTATTTATGACTTGTCTCAATCAGAGCGTCCTAGAGCTAACAATCAACAGCTAACAACAGCTAAAAATTAATAATCATGGAGGTGGAAAACCGCAATATTTTATGAAACAACACATCTGTTCTACAAGAACACAAACTGAAAATGACAGAAAATCAACCTCAGAAAGACAAAGTGACCTGTTGTTTACATTTTAATCTAACTTAATACACGGCTGTTATCCCCATAGTTGGTCGTTCTCCCATGATCTCTGGTCTCCAGCTGCTCTGGGCTCCAGAGACGGATCAGAGTTACAACAACGCATCCAGTGGGCGAAGGTTTGATCGTCAAACTGAGCTAAACCGTATCAGAGTGGAGCGGAGACGGAGTCAGTGGAAACTGGGGTTAGTAAGGATGATGCTCCTTCAAGTCCACCACCAAACCAAGAGACCACTGGACAACTGTCGGCATTTCTCCACAAGGAGAAAACACATTAAAAAAAACGCAGCTATGGACGGGCCACAACATGGGACAGCAACTGTCAGCCAAGATGCTTTTTGGCGGAGAATTTGAAGAGTTTTTTTTTTTATTTTCCTTTCCTGTGTGTGTGAAACTTGGAAATGAAGTGAGAAGAGTGTTGGTCAGTTTACCGACTGTTATAAAGCTTCATTCTTTAACATTAAAGATGTAAAATCGAAATAGAAAACTCCTACTGTCTTCTCTGCAGTGGGAATCAATGATCAGGCGGTGGAGTGTGCACACAAGTATAAATATCTGGGCACCATCATTGATGAGAAGTCGACCTTTTTGTGTAAACGAAAAAAAAAAAGGCCCACTAGTGCTTGTATTTTTATTTTTTAACATTGACAAGACTTTTATGAAAATGTGTTATTGCAGTAACATTGAATCGATCCCAACTTTCACCTGTGTTGCTGCTGTGGTTCACTCACTCCCAGCTACAGCTGTGCTGCACAACCATGAGGGAACAGAAATACAACTAGACCAGATGAAACTGATCCATCCTCTCATCTCATTTGTACCTTAAAGGGATAGTTCACCCAAAATTGAAATGTTCTACTCACCCTCATGTGGACAAAGGGCTGGGAGAAGTTTCAGAGTCCTCCGTGGCTTCTCTGAGTTACAGGGGGTCTCGGCGTAGCAGTGCATGTCCATATAACGGTTGCAAATGGATACCAACTGTCTTCGTAACAAAAAGACACACCAAAAAACATCCAAATACCTCCATGCTGCTCGTATGTAATGGCCGTCTTGTATTGAAGCCCCGAAATGCCAAATTGTCCCTAAATTTTTTTCAAAAGTCTATATTTCAAGCTCGTTTTGTAGCAAAAGCTTCTCGAAGCTCCTCTTCCCGGTTCGTCAAATTTGGACAAACTGAGAAGAGGAGATTCCGCTACAAAACAAGCTTGAAATATAGACTGATTTTTATTTTTTTCGGGACAATTTCGCATTTCGGGGATTCAATACAAGACGGACATTACATACGAGCAGCATGGAGGTATTTGGATGTTTTTTGGTGTGTCTTTTTGTTACAAAGACAGTTGGTATCCATTTGCAACCGTCATATGGACATGCACTGCTACGCCGAGACCCCCTGTAACTCAGAGAAGCCACGGAGGACTCTGAAACTTCTCCCAGCCCTTAGTCCACATGAGGGTGAGTAGATAATGGGCCCTAATTTCTTGGCGCAACTCACGGGGGCGCAGCGAAGCCAGCCCTGACGCAGCTGGCGCAGTGGCATTTTCCTCCAGTGCAACAAGGTGCGCAGCGGATTCGGTAAATTGGTGGACTGCTGTGCGCTGAGATGGGAGTGGTCGCGCAGCAGGGGGAGGTGTCGACAGATTCGCCGTGGCGCAGTGACAATTTGTTGCCGATAGACCGCGCGGAGAGTGCGCCGAAAGCTCGCCAGCTCCAACCTGGTCTAATGTCAGCGCAAGGCGAAGCGCAGCCAGCGCAGTGGCAATTTGACTGCCCAGCGCGCAGTGCAGACACGTCACCAAGACCTCACAGGCAGATTTCCACACTTCCAGGCACATTTAAATGCAATTAATAATAATAATAATAATAATAATCATCATCACAATAACCCCTATTTATTGTATCTGAATCAGCACATACACCTATATCTATATAGATTGTCCCGTCACACTGATGACCATCAAAGGCTTGCGTAATGGAAACTCAGCCTGACTGAATTAACACAGATGAAACCAGGGAGGGACTGAGACAGCCGTGGATGTCCCAAGAGCAGGTGTTGACACTACACACTGTGCCGTTGCAGATGATCAGCTAATTATTTATTTATTTATTTATTTACTTATTGATTTATTAGGGGCCAGCGCCGCATCGTCACGCGACCATAACAAATACAACTGAAAACAAATAAACTATCATCTCTCACAGCAAACCACAATCAGCCTGGCATCATAGTGAGCAGATATTAACATCTCCATCTCAGGTAAATTCTAAAGAAAAAAGAAAAAGAGAGACGCTCCGCGATGCCTCGTTACGCCCAGCTGTTTGTTATGTTGTGATCTGTGCACACTTGTTTAAATATAGGTTACTAAATATGAGTGTCTTTATTAATGGAAAAGGGCTGTGTGTGTTTTGTTTTTTGTTTTTTTTTACTGGGCAACAGCAATCTGTCAGAGCAAACATCATAACCTCCTCCCTCCCAGACTACTTTTGCACCATCAGCCCGTGAGGTCTGTTCGCGTGACCTGACACTGCCAGCTTGGACCGGACCAGAACATCAGTTTCCTCCCGTCTCACTTGCTCTGACAGATTGAGAGCTGTTGCCCAGTAAAAAAAAACAAAAAACAAAACACACACACCCCTTTTCCATTAATAAAGACACTCATATTTAGTAACCTATATTTAAACACGTGTGCACAAACAGCTGTGCGTAATGGATGCATCGCGGAGCGTCTCTCTTTTTCTTTTTTCTTTAGAATTTACCTGAGAGGGGAGATGTTCTCACTGTGAGCACTATGCCAGGCTGATTGTGGTTTGCTGTGAGAAATGATAGTTTATTTGTTTTCAGTTTTATTTGTTATGGTCGCGTGACGATGCGGCTCAATAAATCAATAAGTAAATACATAAATATAGCAGATAATCGTGTAGTGTCAACACAGCAGTAATCCATCCTCATCTTTCATCTGTGCAGCCTTTGATCTGTCATCAGTGTGACGGGACAATCGATATACTGTAGATGTGCTGAATGTGTATGCTGTAATCTGTATGTGCTGATTCAAATCTTCTCTTCCACGGTGAAATCAAACGTCCGCCTTGCGCGCGCGGCGGATTTAAAGGCGAGGAGAGGAGCTCATTTGATTGGTGAAGATCTGACTCGGCTGTGTCAAACCCACTCCACGCCTTCTCTCCTCCCTCTATGCCATTTGCGCCGGTGGGAGGGAAGTAGGCGGGATGCGCTCCGCTGCGTCTCGAAGCAAAATCGCAATCTGCTCCTGGCCACTCCCCGTTGGCGAAGCGAAGGCGAGGCGCAGGGCAGATGCGCCTCGCCTGCACCTAGTCTACCAAATTAGAGCCCAATGAGTGAACATTTTCATTTTGGGTGAACTATCCCTTTAATTAACCATCAACCAGAGTCCTAGTGATGGTTAAATCAATGACTTGCAACTTGTTCCAACAACAAATGCACATGGAGGAGAGGAGGAGAGATCATAATCATCTTCCTCCAGCTGTAACAGAGTTTGTCTTGTCGACTCTGTGGGACACGATGCTCCACAGTGTGTTGGACGTGAAGCTAATCACACTTCACTTCACAAACATGCTGCACAGTCTGGGGAATTAGAAACACAACTTTGTCACCACACTACGTAATATCAGATCAGTCAGGTTCCTGTAGATCAGCAGGGGAAAAAAAAAAAACCTCTTATAGCAGAAAAAGCTGAAGTGTTTCGCTTCATTTTGAGTATTTTTCACTTTTCACTGCTGTCAAACAGGCTTTTACTTTGAAAGTACGGCTCGTGACCTGCTGAACCATCATGTTCCTACTCACAAGTGCACCGCTGGTGTTCATTGTGTTGTGTGAGTCAGAAACAGCTGAGTGTAGGTGTGATGGCTGTAGGAGCCATAACAATACTGAACATACATGCTATACATTTATCCCGTGGTGCGTTTGAGGACTGGTTTATAGAGCTGGACGTTCACATGTTCAAACATGTTCTGTTACATAAACACACCTGGGTCACACATCATACAGTACACAGTGAAGCCTGTTTAAAGGGATAGTTCAACATTTTGGCAAATTGGCCCATTGCCATAATCCCTATAGTCATAGCAGTAGGTATGTTACCTTTAATTGTCAGTGCAAGCTGTTTTTAGAACGGCGGAGCAGAGCCGCGAGCTGCTCAGAGCTACGCTACGGAGGCTCATGGGATTTCTTGGTTTCCCTCATCAAACTCATCAAATACACAATCCAACAACTCCACAACGCTCTGGTGGACAAGTTGTGACCTGCACATTCACCACGCTATGAGATAATAACACAACGTTACCAGACAGAGTTGTTTTAGAGGGAAATACAGAGACTGTTGATGAAAAACTGTCCCTGAAGGCAACGTGCATCAGTGGTTTTGCATGAATTTCCCTCATGCAAAACCACTGCATCCCCCCCCCCCCCCCCCTTCCTCCTTCTCCTCCTCCTCCTCCTCCTCCTGTTCCTCCTCCTCCCCGCCGCTGCTGCATCTGACATTTGGATTGAGATTAGATTTTATTATTGTGGCGAACCCAATGCATTCTGGGTAAATATTGCAGGTTAAGGTCGAGGAGGGAGCAGCTTGTTTTACAAAAGCGCGGCCCGAGGCTGCTGCTGCTGCTACAACACGCTGCACCTTTAAACAATAAAGAAAAAAAAACGAAGCTTTTCAAACTTTTAAAAGCGGTGGCTCGAACGCAGATAAATTAGTAATAATGTGTGTATATGTGTGCGTGTGTGTGTGTGCGTGCAGGCTGTTTGCTAACACTGTGTAACCACTTGTAAGTATAAAAAGCCTCTCAAACTTTTAAAAGCCCCCAACAATAAATTAGAAATGTGATATAATCATTTGCACCGTACTCTTAGAGAGTGTGTGGGCAAGGACATGGGTTGTGCTTCAGAGTGTGTGTGTACGGTGTGTGTGTGTGTGTAGATGGATTATCAGGAGCAGCTGAGAGGGAAATACGTGTGTGTGTGTGTGTGTGTGTGTCTCTTTGTTCTGGTGTTGAGCTCAAGGTGCTGACTCTGAAATCTTCCGAACACAAAAGGAAAAGAAACTAACTACATGAAAACAGGAAAAAGAAAACAGAAAAAATAACTAGACGAAGCTTCCAGGAGATTTTTTTTGTTTTAAAAATCCGATTTCTCGTTTGTGAAGAACTAAACGGTCTGAGGCTCCAACATGTCTACAGTCTACAGTTTACAGTTACTCCAGCAGAATGCGATGGTATAATTCAACGCATAATCAGCCAAAGCGCTTTTTTTCCCCCAAAGACGGCGCATAAAATCGCTTATTTTCTGTGCCAAATGCGTGAAATATGTAGCCTTTTCCTGTCAACTAGGGAGCCAATCACAGAACGGGGGAGGGGGCAGCAAGACGATGACGACGCACCGAAGCGACTTTGTTGATCGCTTGTCGTTCCAACATGGCGGCAGATGCTTTACCTTTCAATGCAGCGTTGGAGAGTGTTTTAACTCATTGAGTGCCAACCACGTAATTTCTCGTTTTTCGTTCCCATGCGTTGAGTGCCAAAAACGAGATTTCTCGTTTTTTGCTTTTTTTTTTAAATTATGAAACTAGACACTTTAACACACCTTATGTGTAAATTTGGGGACTCTACGACAAGCAGAACTGAAATAGATGACGATCAAGATGGGACCGGTGTTCCTGACCTGCTTTTGGCCGAGAGACCATCACCCATCACGCAGCGAGAGGCTGTGACAGGGCATGGCGCGTCTGTGTTATTGTTGTTTAGTGGCGCCCCCCCCGCCCCCAATGGTGGTTTTGTGAATAGAACAACAATTGTTGTATATATTTATCTTATACGAGCCCTTTGATCCAGAAATGCGAGTGTCAGAAGAGCGACAGACACAAACAGAGCACCTTTCATAAAAGACGCTTTATCTCCTTTTCTAGAAAAAAAGGAGGGATTTTGGTGAAACCCAGCCATGTTTAGCTTGACTTTTTTCAGGAACAGATGCACATAGAAACAAACGGTTTGTGGCCATTTGAAGCATAAAGTTTCACCTTTCAAATGAGCCACAGTATGTGTTGGTGGCAATAATATAGAATACACTGTGGCTCTACAAAAATCGTCAAAAATGGTCTAAATTGCCGGTACACTTGACTAAAACTTTGGAAAGGAGCGCGGAACTCAATGAGTTAAGTCGTTTAGACCGCAAGTTTATTTTGAAAAACAAGCAACGTTAAGCGTTTTTTTCCTCATCGGATATCTGTCGCTCTACATACGCCATCGGTTGTGATTGATACGATTGGTTATAAGCTACGTACCAATGCATTTGATAGACATTCGCAGCGCCCAATAAACAGCTCTAGCCTTTCGTAAACCACGCCTCAAATACGATGAAAATGAACGGGTGGTTCCCAGACCGGAACTCAATCCACATTGAGATGAGGTCTGGTTGTTAGCCAGGCTATGAAATATGCGGATTTTGCATGAATTCATAATATCTGCACTTCTGTTGCAAAACATTCACATCTATCTTTGCAAAAAGTTGAAAAATGTTTCGTGGTTTACGAAACACAATTATGCAATGCAAAACATTATTGTGTTATTGTTAAAAAATAGCCCAATGATTAAAAGTCATTATGCTTTACAACAGAAATTGCAAGGATTTCTGTCCCAACAGCCACAATAAAACCCTGCGTTGATTTCCTGGAAGGACTGTCATGGTGATTTTCTTTTCTGTTTCTGCAATGTGTATTTTCTTGATGGCACTTCTGTTTTTATGTTTTATTATGGTATGTTGATATATGGATCTGTGTTGCCGTGGAAGCCGGATATGAAATGTATGCAGCACTGGAAGTCCAAGACAAATTATTCCATGGGGACAATAAAGTATCGTATCGTATCACATCAAGTCATGAACGTCCTGAACACCTGAACAGGTGTAAAACCAATAAAGTCAAGGTTCAATCTGATAACAAATCTGTAGGCTGCATATTTCATTTTATCTGTACAAAAAATACTGTAAAATGGTATGTAGGTATATTTTGTATGTTTTGGATATGAGATTATGTTATTATTTTCATTTGTATTACATTTATATGTGAAATTTGCACTGTAACGTTTATTCCAGCAAGTATTTCTGGTTCTGAAAGCACATTGATAACATGTTTCTAAATGTTGCTTCATGTTTGCATTTGATGGTTTTACATGACTATTTTTATATGGAGTCTTGTTGAGACTTATTTAAATATTTTTATCTATTCAACTTTGTTTCTATTGTTTGTAAAGCGTGTTTAATGTTTGACACTTTGACACACTTTGATTTGCTCCGTATGAATGAACTTGTCCTCCTCATTATAAACCTGGCTCAGTGTTCACCAATATAACAACCACCCTGAACGCAGCCAAACCCCCAAATCCAGATGTGCATCACCGTCAGGAGGAGCTGTTGTGTACAGACTCTGAATATTTATGTTGGTTTGATGTTTAATCCTATAATTCTGTTTTCACTTCATCATTATGAGGCAATGGGAGTAGATTTATGAGAGAAAAATACACATTTTAGACAATTACAGTAAAACCAACAATATGAAAACAGTGAAGGGGTCTGAATACTTTCTGAATGATCTGGGAAATTACAACTATAAAGCATTTACATCTATATATAAAGCCTGGTTTCTCTGTGTAATCAAATCAAATGTCTGTCTGTGCAAACTCAAAGGAAGCAGGTTTTGCATAAAGAAGATTTTAGTTTAGTAAAAGTGTAACTCTTAAGACTGTGGGATTATTTAAAGACGTGTGTTGGTCCTGTGTTAACATCTCCGACGATTAAACACTAATTACTTTCTATAAACCTGCATTTAAAATGTGTAATTTAAACCTAATCCTTTAACAAACTGCTGCAGAAACTGCGCCCATGTCCAGACTTCACCTCCTAAAATAAAAAAATAAAAAAGACTTGAAGACTTGTTGTGAAAACGATTAGCTGATTGACAGAAAATTAACGGCAACAGTTCCGATAAGTGATTAACAGCGTGTCGACACAGACGTGAGCAGCGTGAGCGGCATGTTAGCAGCTCCCCCGTGAGTCACACAGGAGGCGTTCAGGCGCAGTGCTGAGCCGCCGTTCACCTGTGTTCTCCGCTCCCAACACACAAACACACAATCACACAATCACACAGGAAAACAAACCCCGAAGCATCAAAAACCTGCTTCCAATCAACAGCTTTGTGTGTGTGTGTGTTTTTTTTTTTTAACTGTTACTTTGAATCTATTTGAATCTATTAACTGGCGCTTCAGGCTGTTTTCTGACTTTATTCACCATGCAGGAGATCAATTGATTATCAAGTAAAAAGAGACTTCAAATGATCTGATCATGGAAGTTATTGTTGGCAGCAGCAAAACAGTTTCTCTACAGGAGATTAATAACAGATTTACACATAATAAACACATGATCCGTCACATCATAAGCATTATTTGTTAATAAAACTATAGGCTATCATGCAAACAGAGACACACAAATGCAATGCATGTCCATATATTAACTTCCTTGCCTTTATGATATATGTAAATATAATATAAAACATATATAAAATGTTACACAGAATCAACAGTTTGCAGCCTGTATCAATATGTATGTTTATGCCACATGCTTGTTTTCCTCTGGGCCACATCTGGGCCATCTACAGCCTGATATAGTACAACATGGCTTTGCCCTAATGTTCATCAAGGGATACAGCCGTCCGTCATTAAAAATGAAATCGCGGACCGGAGACTATTGGAACGATACCGCTTCCAATCAGCGCATTTTTGATTCATCTCATCAACTTGATGTTCTCCCAGACAGCTCAACGACTGGTTGGAGGCAGCAGTGGCTCAGTGTGACCCCAGTGTGTGTGTGTGTTGTGCTCTGCTTCCTGCTGCATCTTCTCCTCCATGTTTCAGTGCATCTAGAGACACATTAAACTCTGATAATATGAGCACACGATGAAGAGTTTATGCTGATTTAAGACATAAAGTGACGGGCTAATTGGACCGTTTTGACTCCTGTGTTATTTCCCACAACCCCCCTCTGCAGCCGCCGCCGCTGCTGCTTCCCGACTCTTCGATCTAATTCCTCACGCTCAGGCTGTTTTCTCATTCCTTCAGAATTAATGGATGGAAATGAGTCACACTTGAAGATAAATGATGTGGGATCATATTCACCGTGATGCACCACATAAATCACATTTACACTGGCTTCAATAAAACACTATCGTCGTGGAAATCGCATTAGCATTAAGATCTGATTCACCGTTTTCTTCACTGTGACAGTTTCACATTGTTTCCAGGTGACAGAGAGTCGAGAGATGAGCTATTCAGGAGGAGGAGGAGGAGGAGGAGGGAGATGGATAGAAAAGACAGCTCCTTTATAATGGAGATCTATGAGGTTCATGTTTAGCTGCAGTACCACGAGTGGCCACCAGGAGAAAAGCTGGCTGGCTGCACCGTATCCAGCTGTTCTTGGCTTTAGGCCTATTCAACCATTTTTGATATCAATAAATATCATCATCACCATCATCATTATTAGGCCTATTATATTATAACCTGACTCACTTAATGAATTAGTATTATTGAGAGTTCCACAAATGCAATATTGTATGTAGATATATTAACTTTATGTATACAGTATAAGATCTTTAAGCCGTTGCATATTCTCATTTGCCCAGGTCATATTTCAAAGGAGGTTAAATCGAAAGCAACTGGACTTAGAAATAACTAAGTCCAGTTGCTTTCGATTTAACCTCCTTTGAAATATAAGATCTTTATGTAATACTCATGTTATACTCAGATTAAGGCGTATACATGCCGATTTCCAATCGCATTATCTGGGTGACTTAATCAGAGTTGGAGAGCTCCGATATTAGTCGGACTAACGCATTTACAAGTACTCAGTTCTAGTCGGATTAAGGCAATAATTTGGTTTTCTCAAGTGTTATGTAAACGTACTGAGTCAGTTCTCAGCTACAACATCTCATCCTGGTTCACCTTCCTTTCTGTCAGACATAAATCCAAACTGTCACACGTCAACAAACACACAACTAAAATAACACACAGTCGTCCCTCTCAGACCTCCGCACACAGTCAGACGTAAAGCCACCACCATAATCCATGACCCTTCACGTCCACAACTCATTCCAACTCCTTCCTTCAGGCCGTTGCTGCAGCGTCCCTCTAGCAAGGACAAACATTCATCTCATCTGCCATCAATATCCTCAACAACTCACTATGAAATATTTTTTAATGTCCTCATTCTGTATTATATGTACTGTATTTATTTGTGTCTTTGTTCTATGTTAAACTGTGTTTTAAACTTGTGTTTCTTTTATTCTATGCACATCTCACGTCAAATAAAAGTTCCGACTGCTTTGCAGGGGACAATAAAGGTTTTCTGTTTCTTTTTCTGCTTCTTTTCAATAACAGTCATCCACGAGAATAAATAGGCAACCATTTGAAAAGTCTATATACTGTATATATAACTCTGTACCTATTGGGAAAATAACTGGGACAAAACTCTGAGTGTAATTTTCCACATGTTTTGCAGGACACAGAGGAACCCTAGCCTACTATTATTATTATTATTATTATTATTATTATCATTATTATCATCATCATCGCTGTTCTTCCTTGTGCTACCATCAGTGCAGCTCTGTCAGTTCCCGCTGCTTCTCCAGCTGTGTCCCTGGAGGGAAACACTTTATTGTTTTGTCTTTGCGCCTACACTGAGCGCTGGGGGGGTCAGAGGTCATGGGCTCCGAGCTGCTGCTGGGAATGCTGTAGTGTTCAAGGACGCTACGCTGCCTCAGTCGGCTGTGTGTGTGTGTGTGTTTCACTGCATCATCTCAGTGTAGTAAAACCAGAGTCTCCTGCTGCTGCTGCTGCTGCTGCCTCCGAACAAACTGCAGCGACACAAAGACCGGATGAATCAGAGTCGGAGCAAAAAAGAAAAAAAAAAAGACAAATTTGATCTTCTTTCATCGCTCCCTCCCTTTTTTTTCCTTCTTCTGTCTCTCCATCTTTTCCGCAAGTCTTTTCCAAGAAGTCGTAATTGGCACAGCTCCTCCGTCCCGCGGGATGATGAAGCTCATTTATATTCTCCCACATAAACACACACACACACACACACACATTCACGCTGGGCCTCATCACTCAGACCCCCCACCCTAAAAAAAAAAAAAGATTCCTTCTTCCTCTTTTTCTTCTTCTTTTTTCACAGAGAAACTTCCCCTCGCCGTCAGCAGCCGACCATCCACCCTCCTCCTCCTCCTCTCTGTACTGGGAAAAAAGGGAAATATTCAGAGCACTTCTTCTTCCCATAACTCTCTCTCTCGTCCCCTAAGTGCATTGTGGGAACGATCCCAGCAGGCCGCGGCTCCTGGAGGTCCCTGATCGCTCGTCATGGATCTCTTTTGTTCTTCACGCACGCCGCCGCTGCTGCCGCTGCAGAAGAAGAAGAAGAAGAGGAAGAAGACGGCGGCCTCCCAGATGAGTTGACTTAAAGGAGGCGTTTTACCAGCACAGGACACAGATGTCTTCTATTTATAGACTCTTAGTATTTTTACACTGTAAAAAAACATTACACTAATTAGAGCTATCCTACATGCTCACTGTTGTGCACAATAAGCACTTTACCAGACCATAATCACTTATTTTTACACTTTGTTATGTGACCCTTTTAGTTTTTATGCATTTTCTGAATTCATTATTTCCTCATGAACAGTGATCGTCCAATCACAGCTGCACAACTACTTTTACTTATTTAAACTTGGATATTATAAAGAGTGGCGCCCTAATTTACAAATTATGTCGAGTGGGTGGATGAGAATACAACTTAAACAGAGGGCGTTTAAAAAAGTAAAAACAGTTAAAGGTCTGGGATTGAAGATCTAAAATGACCCTCAGGATTCAGCAGTATTGAGACGTCTCCGATGATGTACAACTGAAGTAAAACAAAAACCATATTCCTGCAGTTTATCGCTCAATTAAACATGAAACTGCCGCCACCTTGATGGCAAAGTTGTGAGATCCCGTCTCAGAGTTTTGTGTCTAATGAACCTTTAAAATATGGATTTTGGGACTGAATTTGTCTCTCATTTTCTCCCATGAGAGACCAATAAAATGACTTTGACTTTGACATCAGGAGTTGGAAATAAATTATAGCTGTTATGTCACAAGTTACTTCCTGTTCCTTCCGAGACGGCATGAGGTTTATTTGTCTGTGAACACAGGTTGCACACATGACGCCGATTCATGTTCTGTCACATACTGTGACATTTTGAAGCCTAAACCTCAGTTTCCTCTCGTCTATGTGCAAACCTGTAATCTGAGTTTTTCCAGATCTCCACTTTTTTATTTTATTTATTTAACCAGGAATAACTTTGGCCTTTGGATTTTTCATGTATAATAGTTTTTGCTGCCATAAAGCTCATTTTTCATGTAAACACAGCTACATCTTTTAGAAAATACCCAACTCCATCCATGATTCATGATGCTGTTTAAACCTCCTGTTGTCCTCCTGGGTCAAGGAAGGAAGAACAAAAGGAAGGAAGGAAAGAAGGAAGGAAGACCAAAGGGAAAAATGGGAGAAAAGAAAGAAAAGAAAGAAGTGAAAAGGGGAGGAAAGAAAGATGGAGGGAGGGAACAGATTGGGTCAAAAAGGAAGGAAGAATTGAGGACGAAGGGAAGGAAGGAAGGGAGGGAAAAGGATTGTGGAAGGAAGGAAAGGAAAAGGGATTGTGGAAAGAGGGAAGGCGGAAAAGGAAGGAGAAAAGATGGAGGGAGGGAACATATCTGGATCAACTGGATCAAAAGAGGAAGGAAGAAGTAAGGACGGAGGGAAAGAAGGAAGGGAAAAAGGATTGTGGAAAGAAGGAAGGGAGAAAGGTTAAACAGGAGATTAAATGTCTCTATACACTGAGTTTGTGTAACAGGGCAAGAAGAAAGGAGAAGGTTTTAATGTAGAAATTGCAGTAACAAAAAATAAAATAGAACATTTAATCAACTGGTGCAGCATCACAAGTATCTTCTACCTTCATTTCTTTAATTCTGATCACTGTTTTCTACGTCACTGACAGACGACTCTAACCTGGGAACCGTTTGCATTTTTTGCAGTGTAGATGTGTGTGTAAAGATAAGGAAGAGAGTGTAAAGCCTCTGGATTATTACTCTGTGTGTGTGTGTGTATGTGTGTTAGATGAGTGGAAAATTGTTGTGCTGTTGGTTTCCTGCATGGAAGAGGCAGCCTGCAGCCGTTATCGTAACTGTTTGCTGTTCTCCCCTTTGCTGCATCTAAATAAACAGACTGGTGCTGCAGCATGTCAGGACAGAGATGCATGAAATCTGATTTTACTGGTCACACTGACACTCGTTCACACACACAAACACACACACACACTAGTGTACGTATCTCAGTGAGGAGCCTGTCGTTGTAATGGAGGACGGATGTCGAACACAGTGGAGGCCGGTTCAGCTCTGGAGATGAAAGAGCAGCAGAACAATCACAGAGAGTAATTTCATTGTTAATTGTATATTATATTAACACTGGCTAATGTTCCTCATGTGCTCTGCTGCCTGCTGCCAGATGGTCGGCTCTGCAGGTCGTGACTGTGTGCAACTTATTTTACTTTATTAACAATGTGGTCTGTTCCTTTTTTATACTGTATCTCTTTACACTTTAGTTTTGCTGCATGGTTTTCTAGTTTTCATAACTGTAAGTGCATCTTGTGTCATTTTAACAAGCTCTAACAAACACTAAGAGGATCTGTATGTGTCGGCGCTAACGGCTGCTCTGCATGTGTCACAGTCATTACAATCAGTGGGGTTTTGTTTACATGCACTGGGTGGTGGATGTTGTTGCTGCTTCCTGTTGCTCACATAGTGCAAAATGCTTATTACTGTATGTTGCTGCTGGCTTCCTCATGCCGTCTTGTTGTCCTGGTCATCTGTTGTCTGTCAACCCTAACCCTAAAACTCGCCAAATGACTGCAGTTAGCTACCAGTGATGTTTGTCTTGAAAATGATGTACAAAATGTAAACTACATCATTATTATTATTTAGCTGGATTGATTGAAATTGCAAATTTAAATTCCCCAAACAAGTAATCAACAAGTAATCCCCAAACAAGTAAACTATTTAAGTTTTGCTATTGTGTTAGCATTAGCATTAGCAGCTTTTTGCTGACAAATCTAAACAAAATGTTGTGATTTCAGCATTAACTTTAATTCCACCAACAGCGTGTCCACAGTTAGCATTAACTTCTGCACTGATGCTAGCTCGCAAAGTGGGGTTATTGGGTGGTGAGACCGGGTGGGGCTAACTAAGTTTTACATAAGAGAAGACGTTATAGAAACAAATTACTCTCATTATCGGTGAGTGATTGGATAAAATTGCTATACTCCTTTGGTAGTAAAACTTTTGAGTCTCTCTTCTTATTGGCTGACTGTTTTCTGAGTGATCCAAAGAAAATAGAGCAGATTTCAGAATAAAACACTCAGAGAAACCAAATCCTGCAACGTGTTGTTGGATGGATGGTGGGTCCAGGTGGTGAGGGGGCGGGGCTTTGTTGTGACATCACAAAGTGACAGGAAGTCCTGACGGCTGGTTTTAAGGCTCAGTTTCTGAATACAGGCTGTGTGCATTTCTCTGTGGACTGAGGCTTTGATACTTTCACAGTATTAATATAGAACCTAGATACCCAGGGGGCAAAGCAAAAAAACGGACACGGAGCGTTGTAAAAGGTTTGACACCAGAAATGATATGTAGGAACTTGAAGGATTAAAACCTGGGTGGACAACCTGGTCAACTAGCTGCTGGAAAGCTACAGGGGCCAAAACCCCTTTCTGGGGTCATTTTGCTGGTGAAATGATGTAAATGCAAATATTTAGGTACTACAATGGCATAAATAGTCATACAACTATAACATTTGGCAGAGAGTATCTTGACACATAGGGGGAGGCAGGAAAAAAAGATTCTGGGGTTTGTTACAACTCAATTTTAGGATATCACCCTCAACATCCCAAAAAAGACCAAAAAAAGTACTGTTCGCCTGACAAATTCTCATGAAAATTATTATTTTTCAGCACTTTATGGAGAATATCTATGCCTAACATGTATATAGAAAATTTCCTTAATTCATAAGCTTCCATTTGAGTCCAAGATAGCCTTTCTATCTCCAAAGCCCCACTTGCTGTGGCCAACGGTCTTCTCATCTATCTGTTCACTTTGGGGAGACCAGAAGTAGAATGGTTTCTGATCAGGCCAGTTAACATGTAGTTTTTCACAATAGGTGTTGCATTGTTTGGAGACAGCCTGTAGCTTTCCAGTAGCTAGTAGAAAGGCTATCTGGGACTCAAATGGAAGCTTATGAATTAAGGAAGTTTTCTATATACATGTTAAGCATAGATATTCTCCATAAAGTGCTGAAAAATAATCATTTTCATGAGAATTTGTCAGGCGAGCAGTACTTTTTTTTGGTCTTTTTTGGGATGTTGAGGGTGATATCTTAAAATTGAGTTGCAACAAACCCCAGAATCTTTTTTTCCTGCCTCCCCCTATGTGTCAAGATACTCTCTGCCAAATGTTATAGTTGTATGACTATTTATGCCATTGTAGTACCTAAATATTTGCATTTACATCATTTCGCCAGCAAAATGACCCCAGAAAGGGGTTTTGGCCCCTGTAGCTTTCCAGCAGCTAGTTGACCGGGTTGTCCACCCAGGTTTTAATCCTTGAAGGTCCTAGATATCATTTCTGGTGTCAAACCTTTTACAACGCTCCGTGTCCGTTTTTCCAAAAACTGGGATTTTGCCCCCTGGGTAAGAGCTGCTTTATAATCACACTACACATGGACATCTACCTTTATACTGTATGGAGCTTTAACACAAACATCTACCTTTATACTGTATGGAGCTTTAACACAATCATCTACCTTTATACTGTATGGAGCTTTAACACAAACATCTACCTTTATACTGTATGGAGCTTTAACACAAACATCTACCTTTATACTGTATGGAGCTTTAATACAAACATCTACCTTTATACTGTATGGAGCTTTAACACAAACATCTACCTTTATACTGTATGGAGCTTTAATACAAACATCTACCTTCATACTGTATGGAGCTTTAACACAAACATCTACCTTTATACTGTATGGAGCTTTAACACAAACATCTACCTTTATACTGTATGGAGCTTTAACACAAACATCTACCTTTATACTGTATGGAGCTTTAATACAAAAAAATACAAAATTCAAGTTCCCTCTCCACTTTCCTCCTCTGTGTTTCAGTCTTTGATTTTAATCGTATCAAATGTGTTGAAGCTTTCATGAAGTGTTCGACACCCATCTGCCTCTTTTCTCACACAACTGTCATCGCTCTCTTCCTCCACTTTATTTTTTTTTTCTTTTTTACTTCCCAGCCGTCTCATCCTGTGCTGATTCTATGTTTTACCTGAGTCCTGTCACCAAGGCCGCTCGCCATCTCGCCCCCCACCACCACCACCACCCGCCCGCCTGCTCATCCATTCAGCTCTGGTCATGTTTTTAATCCTCCTTTAGAAAAGCTGCGTGAAAGCACAGTGAACAGGCAGCGGTGAAAGGCTCAGATACTTTGCCAGTCATTTCAATGCACCCACATATTAATGAGTGCGTGTATAACGAGCGGTGGCAGATGAAGTGGCTCCTCTTGTGCTCCTCTTTTCACTGCAAACACAAACCGACTGAATCCACCTCAACGAGCCATTTCCAAAGTTCAGTGTGAGGTGAGCGGGACCTGCTGCTGCTGCTGCTGCTGCCGTCGATGTTTAAACTGACATTAGTCCTCAAACAGACTATTTAGGGAAAATCTGAGCCCAGGTTCGGATGCCAAATGTTGATATAAAATAAAATAAAACACATCAATCATCAAATATAACTGAGATCCTGTTTTAAATGTCACCCTCCATCTGTGGCGAGGTGGATGTGAGAAGCAGCTGTCGTTAGCCGAGACGTTGACATAGAGACTTTAACAGCTCATTCTTCGTCTGAGCATTTACAGAGAGCGGTTTCTTCACTGACGAGGTCCTTACAAGATATATATTCTGCAAGTTTCACTGAGCTATAGCGATAGTTTCACTAACTGGCCCTGAAGAGACGTGAGCGTGAGATCAGCGTCAAACTTTACCCCTTTACTCCTCGAATGCTGTTGAAGCAGCCAAAATGCTCAAACACTGAATGGGATACAGAGGGATTCATTGAAAACAAACTTACTTCTAATTGCAAAAACTCACACATGACACCCAGCACCACGGGGTATTAAAGGGGCATATTATGGAAATATCACATTTCAAAGGCTCTTTAAAGGGACATTGTGTAGGAATTCCTCCCATCTAGCGTTGTGGTTGTATATCACAAGCAACTCAATTGTATTTTTCATGCTGCATTCACGTGAAATTGGGCAGACGGCAGACGGACGACAGCCGCTGCACGTAAACGGCATAAACAAGCCTCTATGTAAACAAGTGGTCCGTCAGCACGAGGCAAAACAATACACGTGACAATATGTTGTCATGGTGATGTGGTATTGTTTTACCGTCTTTCTCTGGACTTCTGTGACTAAAATGACATCTGGTTTGTTAGCGACGGACGTCTGCCCGACTGCAGGTGAATGCAGCATCAGTGTAACACTCCATTCCTCCTCACTGCGTTACCGCGGCGACTTTTCACAGACGCCACCTCCACCTGAGCCGACAGCTCCGTGGTTTCCTGTGTGGTGCGATCTAATCGCCGTGGATCGATGCATGACGGCTCCGTCACCCGGCAAAAATAGACCTCTTGCGTATTTCTGCCGGACACCGGAGCTATGACGGAGATGAAACGGAGCTGCAATGCACGCGGTGGAATAACTTTAATTGATTTTAATGAGTCCGAATTGCTCCGGCGTTCGCAACGGAGTCGGAACGGAGCGGAGACGGATCCAGTGGAACTAGTGGGTGAGAGAGCAGAGCAGACCTCTTATTTCCTGGGTTCAGTGTGTGGTAATGAAAAAAGTGAACAGTGGATTGTGCAACAGTCCACTGTTTTCATGCTATGCCCAGATAGAGAAGGAGCGTCCTGCTGGCGTGTGGGCTTGTGAAAAGTTTGAAAAGTATCTGTGTGGCCTAGATGAATTCAGGCTTGAGACTGATGATAAGCCATTGGTGCCACTCATCAACAGCCAGAGCCTCGATAATGTTCCCTTGAGATGTCAGCGTCTCCTAATGTGGCTCATGAGGTACAAACCAGTTGCTGTATATGGGCCAGGAAAAACTCTCCTTGTGGCTGATGCCTTGTCCCGAAGCCCGCAGACTTGTGGAGTGTTATGTAGCTTCGGTGGTACAAGGCATCCCAGCATCTCCAAGCACCAAGTTTCCTGTACGCACAGAATATCACAGTGCTCCAACAACTGATCCACAACAATGCTGCACACTTTATCCTCTGTGCTCTTACACAAGACCTTCCTCTTCCTCTTCTTCTTCTTTTCATGTGGTCAGACTCGTCTTGTGTCATCTTGTTGGTTTGAGATAATCATCGTTAACATGAAGTGACTGAAAGTTTCTCAACAGGACCTGTAGTGATGTCACCCACAGGAAGTGACACGTCTCACCACAGGAAGTGGAGGCTGAGTTGATCTCAGACTAAACGACTTCTCACACTTTGACAGCGAGTGAGACAGAGACAGAAACATGACGGCCGAGCTCAGGTGGATGTTCCTGCTGCTTCACTTCACAGGTAAAAACTCACATTAAAGAAACACGACCAGTAAATGAGTGGATTTGTCTTGATGTGAAATGATCCTCACAGGAAGTCGTCTTCTAACTCACTGTTTGTCTCTTTTCTCTTTTCTCAGCTGCAACAGCTGGACTAAACATTTCATTTGTCACTGACAGAGACGGAGATGATGTCACTTTACCTTGTTATGTTGGGACAGGTGATCAGAGGAGATGTGATGATATGACCTGGACCTTCACTGGTTCAGGAAGCAGCTCAGCAGTAACAGTGTTTGAAGATGGGAAGTTTCATGCAGACGTCAGATCTAAGTCAGACAGACTGAGCGTCACAGAGAAATGTTCTCTGGTTATAGAGAAGGTCTCAGTAGATGATGCTGGTCGGTACGACTGCAGACAGTACACAGAGGGACGACAACATGAAGATGCTCAGGTTTATCTGTCTGTTGTCACCAGTGAGTATTTACACTGAATCATCTCACTCATTCTGATTATTACAGTGATGAAGCTCATTTCTCTCTCATTGTCTCCATCAGCGACTGAACAGAAGGTCGGCGATGATGAGGTGACGTTGAACTGCTCTGTGAGGTCGTATAGAGGGTGTGGACACTCAGTTCAGTGGCTGTTTGATGATGAAGATAAAAACATGGAGACGTCTCAGTTTTCCTGTTCTGACTCTGTCAAGATTAAAACGTCTGAATTTAGTCAGAAGAAGAAATCACTGAGGTGTAAAGTGAGAGATCGCCGTGGAAACAAGGAGCTGTTTGAGTTCAAGACTCGGAGATCAACAGGTGAGGTGATGATGAGCCCTCCCTCCCTCCCTCTTTCTCTCCCTTCCTGATGTGTTTCATCTTTGTTCACTTCGTTCAGGTGGAGACACAACAACAACAACAACAACAACACCAACAACAGCTGTTGACCAGACAACAACCAACATGATGACATCAGTGAAGACAACCAACAGTCAAGGTAATCACTAAATGCCCCCCCACTCTTTCTTGCTCAGATCTGACATCAGTCTGAGTTCAGGGATGGCAGATACTGTAGAAAAGCTACTCAGTGACCTTGTATATTGAGATATAGAGGGTATGCACGTGACGTCACGATACTTGGAAGTCTCTCAGGGCGCTTTCACACCTAATAGACCGTTTTTTGTTACATTGCTTCCATATAGTCCGTCCATAGACGTCATTACCCGCAAGGGCTGCGCCTGCTTATAATTGTCAGTGATTGGCTTGTGGATGAGTTTGCGCCTGACGTTAGCGCGTAGGAAGTGCTCTGAAAAAAATAAAATAAAAATATGTGTAAAAAATAAAATAAAAAATAGTGCTGGAAAGCACGCTGTGGTTTGTAATCGCGGTGCAGAAGAGTGAGTTTGGAGCTGATGAAAGGAGAGAAAAAAGAGGGTCGTGCCGCGGCAAAAATGCTCTCATTGATGATAGTGGCAGCGATCAGCTGTAACTGTGTAGTGGATTCTGTGTAAACGTTTACAAGTGTACACTGACACACCCCTCCTTCTGACCAAATCTGGATAATATTTGATCTCCTCTCCCCAAGCGTTTTTCCTGTTTATTAACTTTTTTCAGCATGAGCGAGCGAGACGGGTGAATCAGACATGACTTCCTGTATTTGGTTCGTTAATTCAAACCTTCCGAAAAAATGCTTTCACACTACGCAGCAGGATAGTCCGACCAAAGACTCGGTCTTTAGTCCGGACCGTGGTCCGGGGGAGCTTTCACACCTGTCAATTTGGTTCGAACTATCTGGAAAGTCCGGACCAAACAAGGTAGGTGTGAAAGCCCCTGTGATGATGTAATCAGACTCTGATGACGTCATCACAGTGCGACTATACGCCCGCCTAACGGTGCCACTCCTCTGAGCCACACTCCTTCCTCTTCTTCTTCTTCTTCTTTTCATGTGGTCAGACTCGTCTTGTTTCACAGACGCAGCGTCATCCTGTTGTTTTGAGATAATCATCGTTAACATGAAGTGACTGAAAGTTTCTCAACACTTTAACTTAATAATAGACAACAGGACCTGTAGTGAGGTCACCAACCACCACCACCACCACAGGAAGTGGAGGCTGAGTTGATCTCACACTAAACGACTTCACTCACTTTGACAGCGAGTGAGCGTAAGGCAATACACCAGACCAAGCTGAGGTCGGTGGTGGAAATTGTCATTAATTGAGTTGGAAAAGGTTCCTGTTCCTCCAGTTGTTGCTGTTGCTCTGTATGTTGGCTGATTTTATGCATGTTCTTTTATGTAAGCGATATCTTTGGCCATTAATGGATAAGTTAAAGGTCAAAGCCCCCCCCTCCCCTTTCTCTTTCTCTTTCTGTCTCAGCTGATAACCAGTTCTGTTTGTCTCTTCACACTCAGAAAGAGTGAATGTGCCTCCAGGCTGGTGGTGGCTGCGTCTCATCGTTGTAGCTGCAGGTTTAGCTGCTCTCACAACATCTGTGCTGACGGTCAACATCTGGACGAGACGTAAAGGTGACGACTCTCACTGACCAAGCTTTTTCCATGAAGCTGGAGTTTTCCTCTTGAAGCTGAAGTCCACTCTTTGCTCTTTGTGTCTTTTCAGGAAACCAAACGCAGACAGAAGGAAACACAGTGAGTTCAAACAGCTCTTTATGAAAACAGAACTCTACAGAACAGAAGCACAGTTTATCAGTTTGATGGATGGATGGATGGATGGATGGATGGATGGATGGATGGATGGATGGATGGATGGATGGATGGATGGATGGATGATATTGGATGGATGGATGATATTGGATTGATGGATGGATAGATGATGGATGGATGGATGGATGGATGGATGGATGGATGGATGGATGGATGGATGGATGGATGGATGGATGGATGATATTGGATTGATGGATGGATAAATGATGGATGGATGGGTGGACGAATGGATGGATGGATAATGGATGGATGGATGGATGGACGGACGGACGGACGGACGGACCGACGGACGGACGGACGGACGGATGGATGGATGATAAATGGATGAATTGATGGATGGATAGATGATTGATAGTTGGATGGATGGATGAATTGATGGATGGATGGACAAATGGATGATCAATGGATGAATTGATGGATGGATGGATGGATGGATGGATGGATGGATGGATGGATGGATGGATGGATGGATGGATGGATGGATGGATAGTTGGATGGATGATCAATGGATGAATTGATGGATGGATGGATGATGGATAGTTGGATTAATGGATGGATGGATGGATGGATGGATGGACGGACGGACGGACGAATGGATGGATGGATGGATGGACGGATGAATGGACGGATGGATGAATGGATGGATGGATGGACGGACGGACGGACGGACGAATTGATGGATGGATGGATGGATGGATGGATGGATGGATGGATAGATGGATGGATGGATGGATAGATGGATGGATGGATGGATGATTGATGGATGGATGATGGATGGATGGATGGATGATATTCCACTCAGAGAATTTGAACCATCTGTGTGAAATCTGTTCATCGTTGTTGTGTGAAGTCTTGAGTTAGGACTAAAACACGTTTTGTGAGGTCACCACGACCTTGACCTTTGACCTTTGTTGTTTCCACAGCTGCGTGATGATGATGATGATGATGATGATGATGATGATGCTGATGAAGAGGAAGGTGAGGCTGCTGTGTTCTATGAAAACGTTGGAGAACCTTCTTCCACTGATGTTGGACACCGCGTCACCATCATGTTTCACACGAGGACACAACATCAGAGTCCAGAGATGATTCCAACACGTGGGACGACTGAGTGACTGTGAACACAACACCAGTGGTGGACAGTAACGGAGTACATTTACTTGAGTACTCTACTTAAGTACATATCCAGAGGATTTGTACTTTACTTGAGTATTAGAGTTCTTTGGAACTAATGAGTCTTACTTGAATACATTTCCAAGACAAATATTTTTACTTTTACTCGAGTTAATTTCTAGGAAGGCTGAAAAGTACTCGTTACTTTCAGGTCTGCTCTTTTTTTTTTCCAAAATCCTATTGGACACAAGCTGTGCTTGTCAAAGAAGGAAACCCTAACCCCTAAAAGCAGCACATCAGTGCAGCTGGTTTCAAAGAGTTAAAGCAGAAGTAAGCAATATATTTGTGTTAATATAAGTCTTAAATAGTTATATCTTCCGACAGCAATCACTTACATCGAGTGTTTGGACCGAAACACGGGTCTGTCAGTCACTCTGCTCTGAGTCGAGGAGAAAACTTTTCTCGTATCCTACAGTTTTTATCCAATGAGGAGAGAGAACGGCATGAAGGGCTGTGTGTGCAGCCAAGGGATGCGCCTGAATGTGGTGACGTAGGGACGAGGGCGGTTATGGTGCGTTCAAGGCAGCCCGTAACTCGTGTTTTTCCGACCTGTGAAGTCATACCAGTTCGTTCTGGTACGAGTTCACGGGTCGGAAGTTACGAGCAGGGGTTAAAGTTCTCCGTCGCCATGACGGATTTCCGTCAATGGGAAAAATGAGGGGAGAAAAAAAAAGGCTACGTGTTTTTGTTGTGGTTTACTAATGCTGCTCTCAACCAATAAAACTAGCAAGGACCGTTGTATTAACCTAGCTCTGACCTAGTGGTTCTCAACGGGGAGGTGGGGCGGCGCAAGCACAGGAGGGGAGGGTGGAGGTCAGCTCCCGGTCGGTAATTTCTCCCGCTAATCAGTGAAGTAAAAAAGTAAGATTGTGGGGGATATTTTTCGCACTATCTGGCAACCCTGGCCTGCCTGCACGTATGAGCCCGGTGACTTGACTGTCACTCGCTGGAGACAGATACCGGTACGTAACTTTTACAGTCTATGGTACGTATAGCGTTGGGTCTCCTGCAGCTGTTGACGTCGGCACGAGCAGACCTGTTGGTTATATGTTGGTCCGCCGCCGCGGTCCGAGCGGACGTACAGTAACGGCGCATATTCGATTTCGTTTTTTTTTTTTTTTTTTACCGTACATATCCGCGGTGCACCGCTGCACGGACAAATAGCAGAGGAAACGGGCCCTTGAATGGCTGGTCCAGACCCCTAGATTAATATGAGATTTGTTTTTGCTCCCCACTAGACCAGTTCTGAGTTCAGTTTAAGTTTCATACACTCCAGCCATTCTTGCCTTGTTGCCTTTCAATGATAGGAACCTCAGTCAGTAGGCCTACTCAATGTTTTTTTTCTATCTGAAACAGAGTACACCAGAACACCAGAGTACACCAGAATGTTCTTCTCAGAGTACACCAGAATCCTTCATTTATGTGTTAAAATCACAATTTTTTTCTGGGGGGAATGCCCACAGACCCCCCTCCAGGGGTTTGGTGACTCATCTTTTTGACCACTTCAGAGCTTGCAGGCAGTCAGCATCTTCAGGTTTATTATGCAGAATCATTTATTGAAGAAGAAACAACACTTTTAGAACAAAGTTCCTTCATCAGGTTTAAGATACAAGGCAAAAATGATGACAATAATGCACACCGGACAAAAGAACGCTTAGTGGGGGAAAAAAGATTTCAGTCAAAAGATTTTTTTTTGCTATAACCCCTGTACGAGTGGCCGTAATTGTGACTTTCACTGGTAAAACAGGTCGGAAAAACACGAGTGGGTTGCCTGGAACGCTACAAAATCGCAAATCAAGCAATCAAAAAAAAAAGCAAATCACACATTCACTTATTTGTTTAGCTGGAATGAAAGTAAAATGTCAATCATGAGCTGTTCAACAACTAAAGATGTATTTTTGATCATGTTTTTTGTGTTTGTTTGAGCTTAGACACTGTTGAATTTCACTGTAGATTTAATATTTCTGCCAAAAGTGGCTATAAAACAAACACCTCCTGAGGTGACATGGGAAAAAGGCAAGCTCTTTGTAAATGCTCAGCCATTTTTCACTGGCCTTAATGGCTATCAAACTACCGGTATAAAATTGTAGGTTTACACCAGGGGTCCCCAAACTTTTTGCAAAGAGGGCCAGATTTGGTGAGGTAAAAATGTGTGGGGGCCGAGTCGGCCGACCTTTCAGCCTGACATCCTTTGAACCATTAACATTAAATGCAAATTAACTATTTAATACTTTTTTCTTTTCATTTCTTCACATAGATAAATAAATCTAAACAAGTTTTTACCAAAATCACTCTGCTTTTCATATTTGAAGGCCACATAAAATGACATAAATGTCAAAAAGAAGCTTAAACATATCTAGGTTAATTTGATACATTATTATATTTTATATTATATTTTCAAAAATCAAAAATTGCACTTGAATAAAAATCACAACCAAAAACAAGAATAGACCCTGCCCTCTGTTAAGAAAAGATGCACTCAAATATAAAACCACACACAACCAAAACAATAAATAAAATGGCTTATCAAGTCTCAACAAAACTGCACTTGAATAGATATTGACCGTGTCATCACAGTAGATGAGGTGAGTAGTGACTGAGCTGAGGCTGTGTATGTCGCTCTAAGACGGGTGTGGTGGGGGGGTCAGCGGCGTGGAGCGGGTCTCTGTAGCGGGGACAGCTCCGTGACACCGCCGGTGGGGGCTGTAGGGACGGGGGCGGGGGGCTCACGGCAGCACCGCTGCTCGTTGGAAACAGCAGTGATGACGTCTTTCACGTCCGAGTCTCCAAACCAGAAACGTTTGTAACAGTAACAGCACCGGAAAAGTCGCTAGATTCAGTCGCTAGATTCAGTCGCTAGATTCAGACATTGGCTCTGAGACAATCTCGTTGTTGTTGTCACCGTGGCAAAGTGCCGTGTGTGTACGGGGGAAGGGAGGGGCGGGGGGAACGGGGGTGACACATCCAGCAGGAGGACAAACTATCCTGCGTTTAAATAACATGTCGAAAATATCTGCTTGACAACTCATGGAGCTGGAAGCAGCCCTAAATAAGTAACTACACTTTAACAACAAGCCCAAAAACCCGCAACCCACGACTACCAATATAAGCGACTTCACAGAAAAACAAGCCCAAAGTCACGTATAATAAGCGGACTTGGCAACCCGCTCTCTCACTATTTTGGCGGCTATCTTCCGGGTATTCGCGAATACCCGGAAGATGTCGTGATATGGTCCCGCCCACAACTCAGTGGAATATGACACCTGTCAATCTCAAATTCATGCCCACATTGACTTGCATTACACGGGCCTTCGGTCACAGCCACTGAAGGCCCTGCAGGGGGAGTCGATGATTTACTGCCCAGATACCGTTGGAAGAAAAATTGTGATTGGTCCATTTCCCGTTACATTATATTAACCCATTGTTTCCCAAGAAATATTATTCCAACTTTATAACAATGATCTAGAAAATATTACTTGTGTGTTACTCACTGTAAAAAAAAAAAAAAAAAAAATATATATATATATATATATAGTAGTACAATATTTCAATATTTTTTCTTAGGCCTTCACTGAATACCTTGAAGGCCCAGAGGGTTCCCCTCTGTCTAAAAGACAGTATTCTGTCCTGGACAACACGTGAGCTGTATTGTAGACAGATAGCTAACAATTGAAGACTCGTAGGCTTGATTCCAGGTTGAGGCTGTTTACTGAAATCTTCTGAGACTTTCTTATTTTGTAAAACTGCAACACAATGAAATATACGGAATGTTACAATTGAAATTAAATATATGCAACAACACTGGTCACACTTTCTTTTTCCTTTTTCAGGCTACAGATCAGGTCAATCAGATCAACACAATATTAACAAAGTCAAACATCTTTTTTTACAGTATCCTCTCACAGGTAAGTAACACCATAAACACAGTAAATGGCAATGGTTCATAGCCTCGTAAACCAGCCTCTCGCGGAAGTGCATTTCATTTCATTCCGAGGGAGAGTCTGGCCTCATCCCCATTCTAAGCGTTTGGACTGAAACCCTCAGAAGGCCGAGCCAATCAGCGTCGCCTGCTGTGATTGACACTCAGGGACCGACTGGTGCAAAGCCCCGTCACTACACCAACTTGCTGATTGGCTGAACGGGGTTGTCTGTCAACGCAACTACCGAAGATATTAAACCGTCTTTGCTACTACTCCCGCCCAGCTCCCGCCCACCCCAAACGCTTGCAGGGGGGATGAGGCCAGACTCTCCCGAGAAATGAAATGAAATGCATTTCCGCGAGAGGCTGGTTTACGAGGCTAAATGGTTCACACATAAACGTAAAATACAACATGAATGAGGCTGACAGTGAATTGAGTTTGCTATGCTACTAGCTACGAACCTGTAAGCGTTAGCATACAATCCTGTTAACATTAGCATCGTAAGCATTGTTTACCAACTAAAAGATAAAAAAGATTTTCAACTTCAATGCACCTTTAACAACCTTAAACTTAACTTAAATGAGCTACGATCAGCCGTACTTACTGATGGATCTACTCCAAGGTTCAGACAACAACACTGCCACCGCACAGTCTGTGTGTGTTATGCAGGTCACTTCTCTAGTCAGATCTTTTTCGGTGTAAACCCTGACACGCCACCAGGGGGCCAATAACATTACTCAAACACTGACAGGAGTCAGAACAGACAGACAGGAAGTGTTTCCAGGGTCTAAACATGAATTAAAAAGTGAGAACACAACGCCACCTTTGTGTTTTCTGTTCAGATCGTTTCTGTGTAAACGTAGCCTAAACACATGAGGAGAAACAAGGTCCAGGTGAGGAAATCAACACAGATGAGACACGTTAGGTAATCAAACAGGCGGGAAACTTGACAGGAAGTCAGAGGTAGGACACAGACTACAAAATAAAACAGGAAGTGTGGACAGACCAAGACAAACGCTGCGTAAAGGAAGACTATTTAAACTCCCATGTCTTCTCTTCTGCTGCTAGCAGGTTGCTAACCAGTGACCTCGTGCATAAGAGCAGTAAGTCCACATCCTCGACACAGGGTTAGCTGATGTCACTGTCATAAGTGAGGACACGTTTCAAACACTCACCCCTGAGAGAACACTGGACCCACCAGACATTCCTCTGGACAGCCCTGGAGGTGAGCTGCTGTGTCTGGGCCGCTTTAATGCAACAGCCAGTCACAAAGGAAAAGATTATCCTAGCCTACGTAGTACGTGGACATAGAGTCAACAATCTCCTCAGCCGGGCCCTGTCAGTAAGGATGAACCTGGTGAGGCGAGTAGATGAGTTAAAATGCATCACCAGCCATCTAACCCACAGTGAGCATGCTACTCTAAAAACTGAACCAGTTAAAATCCAGTTAAGAGATGATGCTGTACCATATGCTGGGCACACTGCACACCATGTGCCATTTCCCATGTTATAGAAGGTTAGGAAATACAGAGGATGGAGAAGGATGGTGTCATTGAGCGGGTGACACAACCTGAATGGTGCGCTCCCATGGTACCAGTCCTGAAGAAGAACACAGGCACAGCCCGAATATGCATTGACCTGACAAAACTAAACAGGTCAGTCAAAAGAGAACGCTACATCCTACCAACCTCAGACGAGATAACAGCCAACCTGAGCGGTGCAACTGTGTTTTCTTCTTTCTTGCTTGATGCTGCCAGTGGATTCTGGCAGATCCCTCTGCATCCAGACAGCTGCAAGATGACAACATTTATAACACCGTTTGGCAGATACTGTTTCAAAAGATTACCTTTTGGCATAACAAGTGAACAAGTGTGACCAATGTTGTTTGGTCCGGACTTGCCCTAGGCGAGGATCGAACCCGCGGTCTCCTGGCAGTCTCCTGGCACGGCAGGCGACGATGCTAACCGTTTTCCCAAGAGGTTGACAACCGCTTGGCAAATTGGTTAGCACGTCTTTTATGGGTGAGTGAGTTTACTTCCAGTACCGCTAACCGCCACAACCTGTCACTTCTCCTTACTGGTACCTTGTGACTGTGGCACACCCGCGGACCTCCGTTACACAAGTGCACCAGAGATATTCCAGCGGAAGATGCTGGAGACTCTAGAAGGAAGGAAGGGCGTGGCAGTCTTCATGGATGACATCCTAATCTATGGGACCTCGATGGAGCAACATGATGCCCGACTGGAGAAGGTGCTGCAGCGTGTTGAGTCGGCAGGGTTGAAACTCAACAAGGAGAAATGCTCCCTCAGGCAGAGCCAGCTACGCTTCCTGGGTCATCTCATCGACCAGTCAGGGGTCAGACCGGACCCTGACAAAGTGGAGGCCATTCACCGGCCGCCACCGCCCGAAAATATGCAGGAGCTAAAAAGAGTCTTCTGCATGGTGAATTACCTGGAGAGGTTCGTCCCAGCCCTTGCAGCGGTGGGACAGCTGTTGTATGAGCTGCTAAAGAGCAAGAACATCTGGACCTGGGGACACTCGCAGCAGGCAGCTTTTGAGGACATTAAAGGAATGCTGACAAAAGCACCTGTTCTTTCCCTTTATGACGTCACAAGGCCTACAGCTGTATCTGCAGACACCAGTAGTTACGGACTGGGAGCTGTGCTGCTTCAGCTCCACGGAGAAGAGTGGAAGCCAGTGGGGAGCATACATCAGTCCGACTGCCCAAAAGTCTGACGGCTCATTTCTCCGACTACCCATTCTACAGTGTTAAGGTTAGGTTTAGGGTAAGGTTAAGGGTTAGGGCTACTTAAGTCGGAGAAGTGGGAGGTCGGACTAATGGACGCAAAAATAAAGAAATGTATGGTCGGAGAAATGGGTAGTCGGACAGACGTCATGCGCCCTACTGCTCCAGATGTCTCTCAGAAACTGAAACACGCTACGCCCAGATAGAGAAGGAGTGTCTGGCTGGTGTGTGGGCTTGTGAAAAGTTTGACAAGTATCTGTGTGGCCTAGATGAATTCAGGCTTGAGACTGATCACAAGCCATTGGTGCCACTCATCAACAGCCAGAGCCTCGATAATGTTGCCTTGAGATGTCAGCGTCTCCTAATGTGGCTTATGAGGTCATCTTGTTGGTTTGAGATAATCATTGTTAACATGAAGTGACTGAAAGTTTCTCAACGCTTTAACTTAATAATAGACAACAGGACCTGTAGTGAGGTCACCAACAGGAAGTGACACGTCTCTGACCACAGGAAGTGGAGGCTGAGTTGATCTCACACTGAACGACTTCACTCACTTTGACAGTGCGTGAGACAGAGACAGAAACATGACGGCTGAGCTCAGGTGGATTTTCCTGCTGCTTCACTTCACAGGTAAAAACTCAAACACGACCAGTAAGTGAGTGGATTTATCTTGATGTGAAATGATCCTCACAGGAAGTCGTCTTCTAACTCACTGTTGGTCTCTTTTCTCTTTTCTCAGCTGCAGCAGCTGGACTAAACCGTTCATATGTCATTGTCAGAGACGGAGATGATGTCACTTTACCTTGTTATGTTGGGACAGGTGATCAGAGGAGATGTGATGACACTGAATGGTTCTTCAGAGCATCAGGAAGCATCTCATCAGTAATAGTGTTTAGAGATGGGAAGTTTGATGCAGACATCAGCTCTAAGCCAGACAGACTGAGAGTCAGAGAGAAATGTTCTCTGGTTATAGAGAAGGTCTCAGTAGATGATGCTGGTGGGTACGGCTGCAGACAGTACAGAGAGGGAGGACAACAATATGAAGATGCCCTGGTTTATCTGTCTGTTGTCACCAGTGAGTATTTACACTGAATCATCTCACTCATTCTGATTATTACAGTGATGAAGCTCATTTTTCTCTCATTGTCTCCATCAGTGACTGAACAGAAGGTCGGTGGTGATGAGGTGACGTTGATCTGCTCTGTGAAGTCGTATAGACAGTGTAGACACTCAGTTCAGTGGCTGTTTGATGATGAAGATAAAAACATGGAGACGTCTCAGGTTTCCTGTCATGACTCTGTCAAAATTAAAACGTCTGAATTTAATCAGAAGACAAAATCACTGAGGTGTAAAGTGAGAGATCGCTATGGAAACAAGGAGCTGTTTGAGTTCAAGACTCAGAGATCAACAGGTGAGGTGATGATGAGCTCCCTCCCTCTTTCTCTCCCTCCCTCCCTCCCTTCCTGGTGTGTTTCATCTTTGTTCACTTTGTTCAGGTGGAGACACAACAACAGCAACACCAACAACATCAGCTGTTGACCAGACAACAACCAACATGATGACATCAGTGAAGACAACCAACAGTCAAGGTAATCACTAATTGTTGTTTATATTTTCTTATGATAACATTAAATGTTTACACTACTAACAGTCATATTTAGCATGACAAAAATTATTTAAATCATTTTCACGGGAGTTTGCGGCCGTTTGTTTGACGTTGCCTAGGAGATCTGTGCCAAATCTGGCGAGAGTGTGTCGTAGAGACAGAGACAGGTCTGGAACAAAGTGGATTTTCTCCTGATGTGTCCGTCTGAAAATTGCCATTTTCGTGTCAAACTGTTCAGAAGAGATGTGGCTTGTGAAAAATGAGTCCAAAATTTACTTCAGTGACTGTGGGGAGAAAGGACAGACCATAATCTGTGTTCATGTTAAATTGTCCCATTGGAGTCAATATGCTGCCTCTGGTCTCCCTAAAGGGGCGTGGCCGTGCAGAAGCCCACGTGACATCATACAGGAAGCTTCAGGAATCTTCTTCTTCTTTTCATGTGGACAGACTCGTCTTGTTTCACAGACGCAGCTTCATCTTGTTGGTTTGAGATAATCATCGTTAACATGAAGTGACTGAAAGTTTCTCAACGCTTTAACTTAATAATAGACAACAGGACCTGAGGCCACCAACCACCACCACCACCACAGGAAGTGGAGGCTGAGTTTATCTCAGACTAAATGACTTCACTCACTTTGACAGCGAGTGAGCGTAAGGCAGACCACACCAACCCTAATGACATCATCACCACTGAGTCCAGTTTCTTATTCCACAGAATTGCCACACTACACCCAGGGCCGGCCCTGTACATCTGGGGGCCCTAAGCAGGATAAAATTGGGGGCCCTGCCTCACAGTGTATATATGTACCATCAAATATTCATAAAACCAGCTACCGTATGCAACCCTTGCATATTTTATTGTACCTCTATCAACATGATGGCGAGCAGATATTTTATTACTAATTAGAGTCACTGAAACACTTGAAGCTGTCTAATTACACTTGTCATTTTTTCTTCTACTTTGTTTTTGTCTGAATGTTAATGTTAATATTGTGAATGGCAATAGGTGGCTCCAAACCTGCAGTATTAAATCACTACTTTTGATGTAGCAGAAAGATAAAAGATTCTACAAAAGATTACAGTTTGAACAGATTTATTTTCTTTAAATTATCTGTACAGCTAAATTCTAGAACCCTTAAAACAAAACTTCAGTTGAGAAGAAGATAGAGGATGTTGGTTGGTCAGCAGCAGCATCATCAGCAGTAACCATTGGAGCTGTGGAGAAGATTAGTAGAATTTTTTTAGCCACTTGTGTACGCACAATTTAATTTTCCAATAGAGATAAACATATTGTGGCAACAAACAAGAAACTTACCAACTGTATGACTGGAACCAGCCACAGGGGAATGAGGATGTGGCAACATGACATATCTAATCAGCCATTAATAAATGGGTGATTGATCCTTTATCCCCTCACAGGAAAACAGCTGTTATCTTTTCACTGTAAACAGACCTTAAAATCAGCCAGGACATGTTACCTGCAGCAGGCTGGTACATGTAGCAGCTAGCCAGCTAAGTGAGCTAACACAAGCACCGACATGTTTTTCGGCTAAACGTACATCTGGTAAACATAACATTAATTAGCCTTACCTTGTCCTTTTTTTTTTTTTCATCCTCGACCTTCTTCTTTTTACTATTTTCCGCACCTGACGGATATATCCTTTTGGACATTGTCGCTGTCCAAAAGCTAATCACCTCCTCGCAAATCGCGATCTCAGTGAGTGAGGGAGGAAGGGAGGGGGCCAGGGGGGAGAGGGGGGGAAGGGGTGGTACGCGCTCGTTACCGGAGAACGGCCACAGTCTGCGTTACGTTTACGTATGCGTGTCACGGTCATTGTTGCCAGTTGGGTCAAGGGTTACACGTTGCCGTTGTCAGAGACGGTTAGACAAATGATTGAGCAAAGTTTGGGGGCCCCCTAGTGGCTGCGGGGCCCTAAGCAGCTGCTTAGTTCGCTTATAGGGAGGGCCGGCTCTGACTACACCTCCTGGTATTCTGTCCTTTTATACCCAAGCTGAGGTCAGTGGTGGAACTTGTCATTAATTGAGTTGGAAAAGGTTCCTGTTCCTCCAGTTGTTGCTGTTGCTCTATGTTGGCTGATTTTATGCAGGTTCTTTTATGTAAGCGATATCTTTGGCCATTAATGGATAAGTTAAAGGTCAAAGCCCCCCCTCCCCTTTCTCTTTCTCTTTCTCTCTCAGTTGATAACCAGTTCTGTTTGTCTTTCACAATCAGAAAGAGTGAATGTGCCTCCAGGCTGGTGGTGGCAGCGTCTCATCGTTGTAGCTGCAGGTTTAGCTGCTCTCACAACATCTGTGCTGACGGTCAACATCTGGACGAGACGTAAAGGTGACGACTCTCACTGACCAAGCTTTTTCCATGAAGCTGGAGTTTTCCTCTTGAAGCTAAAGTCCACTCTTTTCTCTTTGTGTCTTTTCAGGAAACCAAACGCAGACAGAAGGAAACACAGTGAGTTCAATCAGCTCTTTATGAAAACAGAACTCTAGAGAACAGAAGCACAGTTTATAAGTTTGATGGATGGATGGATGGATGGATGGATGGATGGATGGATGGATGGATGGATGGATGGATGGATGGATGGATGGATGGATGGATGGATGGAAGGAAGGAAGGAAGGAAGGATTGATGATCAATGGAAGAATCGATGGATGCATGATGGATGGATGGATGGATGGATGGATGGATGATCAATGGAAGAAATGATGGATGGATGATATTGGATGGATGGATGGATGGATGGATGGATGGATGGATGGATGGATGGATGGATGGATGGTATTGGATTGATGGATGGATGGTTGATATTGGATGGATGGATGGATGGATGGATGGATGGATGGTATTGGATTGATGGATGGATGGAAGGATGGATGATATTGGATTGATGGATGGATAAATGATGGATGGATGGTATTGGATTTATGGATGGATGGATGATGGATGGATGATCAATGGAAGAACTGATGGATGGATGGATGGATGGATGGATGGATGGATGGATGGAAGGAAGGAAGGAAGGAAGGATTGATGATCAATGGAAGAATCGATGGATGCATGATGGATGGATGGATGGATGGATGGATGATCAATGGAAGAAATGATGGATGGATGATATTGGATGGATGGATGGATGGATGGATGGATGGATGGATGGATGGATGGATGGATGGATGGATGGATTGATGGATGGATTGTTGATATTGGATGGATGGATGGATGGATGGATGGATGGATGGATGGATGGATGGATGGATGGATGGATGGATGGTATTGGATTGATGGATGGATGGAAGGATGGATGATATTGGATTGATGGATGGATAAATGATGGATGGATGGTATTGGATTTATGGATGGATGGATGATGGATGGATGATCAATGGAAGAACTGATGGATGGATGGATGGATGGATGGATGGATGGATGGATGGATGGATGGATGGATGGATGGATGGATGGATGGTCAATGGAAGAATTGATGGATGGATGGATGGATGGATGGATGGATGGATGGATGATCAATGGAAGAATTGATGGATGGATGGATGGATGGATGGATGGATGGATGGATGGATGGATGGATGGATGGATGGATGATGATGGATGATCATTGGATGAATTGATGGATGGATAGATGATGGATAGTTGGATTAATGGATGGATGGTTGGATGAATGGATGTTATTGGATTGATGGATGGATAAATGATGGATGGATGGTATTGGATTTATGGATGGATGGATGATGGATGGATGATCAATGGAAGAACTGATGGATGGATGGATGGATGGATGGATGGATGGATGGATGGATGGATGGATGGATGGATGGATGGATGGTCAATGGAAGAATTGATGGATGGATGGATGGATGGATGATCAATGGAAGAATTGATTGATGGATGGATGGATGGATGGATGGATGGATGGATGGATGGATGGATGGATGGATGGATGGATGGATGGATGGATGGATGATGATGGAGGATGATCATTGGATGAATTGATGGATGGATAGATGATGGATAGTTGGATTAATGGATGGATGGATGGATGTTATTGGATTGATGGATGGATGGATGGATGGATGGATGGATAATATTGGATTGATGGATGGATAAATGATGGATGGATGGATGGACAAATGGATGGACGGATGGATGGATGGATGGATAATGGATGGATGGATGGACGGACGGACGGACGGACGGACGGACGGACGGACGGATGGATGGATGATAAATGGATGAATTGATGGATGGATAGATGATTGATAGTTGGATGGATGGATGAATTGATGGATGGATGGACAAATGGATGATCAATGGATGGATGGATGGATGGATGGATGGATGGATGGATGGATGGATGATGGATAGTTGGATGGATGGATGGATGGATGGATGATGGATAGTTGGATGGACGATCAATGGATGAATTGATGGATGGATAGATGATGGATAGTTGGATTAATGGATGGATGGATGGATGGATGGATGGATGGATGGATGGATGGACGGACGGACTGACGAATGGATGGATGGATGGATGGATGGACGGATGAATGGACGGATGGATGAATGGATGGATGATGGATGGATGGACGGACGGACGGACGAATGGATGGATGGATGGATGGATGGATGGATAGATGGATGGATGGATGATTGATGGATGGATGATGGATGGATGGATGGATGATCTTCCACTCAGAGAATTTGAACCATCTGTGTGAAATCTGTTCATCGTTGTTGTGTGAAGTCTTGAGTTAGGACTAAAACACGTTTTGTGAGGTCACCACGACCTTGACCTTTGACCTTTGTTGTTTCCACAGCTGCGTGATGATGATGATGATGATGCTGATGAAGAGGAAGGTGAGGCTGCTGTGTTCTATGAAAACGTTGGAGAACCGTCTTCCTCTGATGTTGGACACCGCGTCACCATCATGTTTCACACGAGGACACAACATCAGAGTCCAGAGATGATTCCAACACGTGGGACGACTGAGTGACTGTGAACACAACACCAGTGGTGGACAGTAACGGAGTACATTTACTTGAGTACTCTTATGTACATATCCAGAGGATTTGTACTTTACTTGAGTATTAGATTTATTTGGTACTTATTACTCTTACTTGAATACATTTCCAAGACAAATATTTTTACTTTTACTCGAGTTAATTTCTAGGAAGGCTGAAAAGTACTCGTTACTTTCAGGTGTAGTATATTATACACCTTAACTTTTTTGCTCTAATATCTTATATCATCACCATGTATTATGTTCTGCTTTGTATGTGTGCCCTTTTTTGGAACTGAAGGAAAGTGTGAAATGGTGCTCTGCTTCATGGACATGTTTTGCTTAGAAGTAAACAAATCGAAGGCAGATGTTATAAGAGATATAGACGCACATACATTTACAGATATATAAAGATGTTGCATATGGTGTTTAGTAACAGTAATAGATGAGACAATGAGTGACCCTTGTGAAATGTATCCTGGGAGAATGTGTTTCCTGTTAATCACATTTTTCCTGTGAGAGTCTTAACTAAGTTCATTAGCCTTGTCTGGAGGATGAATGCAAGGTCGTAAAATGATATAGGCTAGATCCTGTCTCATGTTCATGGACATAGAACATGAACTGTGTATGTTAAACAGATACAGGAATTGATTAGATCTACAGGAAACATGGATTGCTCATGTTAAAGTCCCTAATATGATAAGCCATAACTTTATGTTGGGAGAAGGTGGAGTTTTGGAGTTAGAAAGTATATAAGGTTATGGGTTTGAGCCATAGGGAGAGATATCTCACATTGGCAGCAGAGATGCTCCAGGATTCGGCATTTTTTGTACACTGTTCTTCTTCTTGTTAATAAACTCCTTTTTGAATACAAGTAAAAACGTGTCGGCGGTGATCCCTTCTTTTCATCAACACATCAATATACCACACAGGTCTGCTCTTTTTTTTCTAAAATCCTATTGGACACAAGCTGTGTTTGTCAAAGAAGGAAACCCTAACCCCTAAAAGCAGCACATCAGTGCAGCTGCTTTCAAAGAGTTAATTCTCAGAAACAAGAGTTAAAAGCTCCTTAAATTCATTTAGAAAAAAATATAGTAATTCATTGATGTGAAAAATTAGAAATGTACTCTTACTTTTACTTAAAGTAGGCTAAATTTAAAAGCATGTACTTTTGGATACTTAAGTACCTTAAAAAGCAAGTACTTTTTTACTCTTACTCGAGTAACATGTCGACTGAGCTACTTTTACTTGTAACGGAGTAAATTTTTACCAGTAGTATTTGTACTCTAGTAACACACACCTCAACAGGAAGCTCCATGTTTCTGTCTCTTTAGTGGACGTTTGTCTTCAGTTCTGTCTCCATGTGTCCTCACTGTTGGTGGGACTGTTGTGAAGAGAAGGTCTGGACCTGATCTGGTTCTGAAGTTCCTTGTTGTGAACTGGCTCTAAAAGACAGACAGGAAGTGTTTCCAGGGTCTAAACATGAAATAAAAAGTGAGAACACAACGCCACCTTTGTGTTTTCTGTTCAGATCGTTTCTGTGTAAACGTAGTCTAAACACATGAGGAGAAACAAGGCCCAGGTGAGGAAATCAACACAGGTGAGACACGTTAGCTAATCAAACAGGCGGGAAACCTGACAGGAAGTCAGTGGTAGGACACAGACTACAAAATAAATGTTACATGCTGCTATTCCGACATGCCGCTATTTTGACATTGACTTCTAATTGTCAGAATAGCCGCATTAACATTATTTTTCAAGCATCCCACTATTCCGACATTTTTTTTTTCATTGTCGGAGTAGCGGCACTTTACTATTTTTCAAACATTCCGCTTTTCCGACATTGATTGATTACGTTATAGTCAGACGTGTCCTTCTGATTTTTTTTTTCATCTGAGACACTGTTTCTCATACACAAATACATAGGCCTAGAGAGAAGAAAAAACAAACCTTCCAAGTTTAAAAACACACCGGCAGCAGCGCACACTGATCTGCAGCTACTGAGACTGTTATTATTCTGTCACCTGAGTTAACGAGGTGCACGTGTGTTTGGAGCTGACGAGAGAATAAAGAGTGAGACAACGCGGCCCTGAGGAGGAACTGTGAAGGACTCAGCTGTAATGGAAAATGACCTAAACCGAGTCCAGTAGAGCTGTAACTGTAGTGGAAAGGCGTTCAAAGTAATGGTAACTATCGTCCTGCTTTACATTGTTTTAACATAGGTAAAAGAAGAAAAAAAAAGATTTTCTGGGATAAAGGGGCAGATTACATAAGATTATTCTTCTTTCTGCTCCCTTTTGTTGAGATTTGGGAGGTTTTTGTTTTCATTGTAGCTTATTAAAATGCAAGATCATTTTTCTGACTGATGTATTGCCCGATGCCGTGTATCTCGCTTCCCCCCCCCTCCGCCCGTTGTCTCTGTTGTCACTTGTAGCCGCTCCACAGTGCGCACATGGTTAATTAATATGCACGTGCTGACCATATATGGTGTGATTGACAATAAAGTTTACTGAACTGAACTGATATATGGTTGTGTCTAGACGTTCCGGGGGCGGAATAAGCGGTGTGTTAAAGTGCGCACCATTCTTGGATCCAGTTTGATTTATCAAAGAGAAATTGCGGAGAGTTGTGCACGCACAGTTTGATAGATCTGAAAAAGGTGTTAATATTTTGGGTGTCTTTTAGCCGTAGGCCTAAGCAAAAAATGTAGTAGCAGCAGTTTTACACTGCTTACCCCAGGCCCTAAGCCCAGAGCCCAGACGCTCACAGCTGCAGATTCTCCGCGGCTCATCCGCCGCGCTGTCCGTGGTGCTGAAGGTGACAGGTTAACTTGACAAACAAACTGCAGCATAGTTCTGTTTGTTTATCATGTTTATTAATGGGGGCGGGACTAGATAAGCTTTTGCTTCTCCCGCTTTCCCTTTCGGCCATGTGTAAATTGACATGCCCGAAATAAACAAATTGATTGATTGATGTGTGTCAGTTTTGTTTGCGACTTGATAGTTTATTTGTTGAGTTTAAGAACATCACTCCCTCATCAAACCGGTGAATAGCGGCATGTCTAGATAGAGGGATGTCGTAATAGCGGGATGTCTAAATAGAGACATGTCGGAATAGCGGGATGTCTGAATAGCGGGCGGACCCCCAAAATAAAACAGGAAGTGTGGACAGACCAAGACAAACGCTGCGTAAAGGAAGACTATTTCAACTCCCATGTCTTCTCCTCTGCTGAAGTAAGCACGTAGCAGGTTGCTAACCAGTGACCTCGTGCATAAGATCAGTAAGTCAACTTCCTCGACATAGATCTGCCATGCCAGGTTTACCTGAGCTGTGTGTGTGTGTTGCTGCTCTATCCATCAGAAAACATAACTTTTCCTATTTGAATCCTTTTATTTTCCTGAAGGACTTTGTTTTGCAGACAGAAATTCAAACACACAAAGCCGAAGTAATCCATGGTCACAGACATAAAAGCCCTATAATGTGAAAAAATATCATATATTATATAAAGTATATGAGATGTTTTACAGCCATGAGAAGTAGAGAAAGTGGAAAGTCTACAGCTAGAGAGTCAGATATTTGAATATATTTGGAAATATTACATTGACAGTTTGACAAGTTCCAACTAATGAAATGTCAAGTGAGCAAACTCAATTTACTAAAGTAGACAGAGATCAGTTTGAAAGCCCCAGCTTGTGTGTGTGAGTGAGAGAGTGTGTACATATTCATCTCTACAACTTTAAAAGATGATGATACAGTACATCACATGTTGTGTCTCTATCTTGTTCTGTTCGCCCCAAGTGTCCAAAATAAACAGATAACTGATAAAATCAATAATCTATCAGTGTCGACTGAAAACCAAAAAATCCTTTAGATTTTTTATCCTTTTTCTCCACAAACTAAATCACAGTCCTACAGCAGCAGCGACTGATTGAAATAAAGTGATAATCATCTTCATAAGTTCATATCACTGGAGCTGCTGGACTGTAATCAGAGAAGGAGATGAAGCTGCTGCCTCATAGTGTTTGTCCAGAATCTCTGTAATCTGAGACTAAGTGTAAAACTATGGAAATATTCTGTATTTGTTGTATTGCATTGATCTTGAAACACCTACGCCCGAGGTTTAAAGGGATAGTTAAACATTTTGGCAAATTGGCCCATTGCCATAATCCCTATAGTCATAGCAGTAGTTTCGTTACCTTTAATTGTCGGTGCAAGCTGTTTTTAGAACGGCGGAGCAGAGCCGTGAGCTGCTCAGAGCTACACTACGGAGGCTCATTATGGGATTTCTTGGTTTCCCTCATCAAACTCATCAAATACACAATCCAACAACTCCACAACGCTCTGGTGGACAAGTTGTGACCTGCACATTCACCACACTATGAGATAATAACACAACGTTACCAGACAGAGTTGTTTTAGAGGG
This sequence comes from Trachurus trachurus, assembly GCF_905171665.1. Lineage (NCBI taxonomy): Eukaryota > Metazoa > Chordata > Actinopteri > Carangiformes > Carangidae > Trachurus > Trachurus trachurus. Next base: position 3,944,748 of record NC_139894.1, read on the forward strand.
AAATTCATACAAAACCGCTGATGCGCGTTCCCGTCGGAGGCAGTTTTTCATCAAGCAGTCTCTGTATTTCCCTCTAAAACAACTCTGTCTGGTAACGTTGTGTTATTATCTCATAGCGTGGTGAATGTGCAGGTCACAACTTGTCCACCAGAGCGTTGTGGAGTTGTTGGATTGTGTATTTGATGAGTTTGATGAGGGAAACCAAGAAATCCCATTGAGGGTTAGAGGTTGTTTATTTCTTTTTGTTTGTTCAGGGTATGATGTCTTCCTCTTCTTTTGTTCATTTTGTTTGGGTTCATCCCTTTTTGTTTCATTACCTTTAGTTGCTTTGTTTTTTTTTTGGGGGGGGGGGGGGGGGTTTCTTTAAGTTATGTTGAACTTGAACCGTCTTCTCCGTGTTCACCTGATCATCGTCGTTCTCCTCTGCTACAGCCTTTGTCAAAGTTGTTAAAACCAGTTAGTACATTTCATCCATCATGCTAGATTCTCCACAGATGACACATCGACTTCATCAGTCTGTTTATTGTATTGATGATGACAAGATGTAGTGTTCTCTGCATTAACCTTCAGACACTGTAACACAACAGCTGAGTCGTCGTCTGATGATCAGTGTTCATACATGAAATTAATCTCATTGATAATCCAACACGTTTGTCACCGATGACCTGAGCACAGCAAACAACCAGCTGAGACCACAAACCACATCATCATCATCCTCATCCTCATTCAGCCAATCAGCTCCCTCCTCTCTCTCCTGACTCCTGTAGGAGTGTGTGTGACTGAGTGACTGACTAAGTGTGTGTGTGTGTGTGTGTGTGTGTGTGTGTACATGTTTCCTGTTAATAGGAGAATGACTTGCTCTGCCTGTCGGGGGTGAAGACCCCGTCATGATGAAACCACACGTCCTCGTTGTTACGACTCGCTGAAGATCACACAGACAGAGAGAGAGAGAGCAGGACTCCAGCTGCTGGTAAATACTGCCATTAAAGCTCAGAGAGGAGGAGAGGAGGAGGAGGAGGAGGAGGAACTCTTCCTCTCCCTCCGTCTCTCTCTTCATTTCTTCTCTCCATCACTCTGCTCCTCAGGAGGACGACTCACTGTAACGTCTACATCAGGACAACACACCTGAAAACAAAGTTAAAGATCAGCTTTCTGCTGCCGTCTCTTGTGTTAAGGTCAGTTCTGACCCGAGTCTTAAATCAGCTGTAAAATATAATAAAACCTTTTTTTTTCATGCAATTTGTTTCTCATGTCTTGGTCACGTTGAAAAGGTTGGTTTTACACTTGTTCTTATCGTTATAACCGGGTCGACAGTGACCCTAAGAACACAAATGTCATAACTTTAACCAGAGAATTACCTGACAAAGTCAAAAAGTCTTGATGCAATAAACACATTTATGTGGTACTTTTATGCATTAGAAACTTAAAAATGTAACTTAACTTAAAGCAGAAGTAAGCAGAATATTTGTGTTAATATAAGTCTTAAATAGTTCTATCTTCCGACAGCAATCACTTCTATAGAGTGTTTGGTCTGAAACACGGGTCTGTCAGTCACTCTGCTCTGCTCTGAGCCGAAGAGAAAACTTTCCTTGTATCCTACAACCTTTATCCAATGAGGAGAGAGAACGGCATAAAGGGGCGGTCCTCTCTGTGTGTGCAGCCAAGGGATGCGCGTGAATGTGGTGATGTAGGGACGAGGGCGGGGACTGCTAACTCCATCGGCTGACAGGAAGTTATAGCCAAAACCACCGGATCACTTACTTCTGCTTTAAGTTAAAAACACAAGAGGAAGGTTAAAGATGCTAAGGTTTAACTGAGGTTTCACACTGTAGAAGATTTTTGGGTAACCCTTTAATTTACGGGCCAATAGCCAGGAAATAACAAGTAATTGCGTAGTAATGTCAAGAAATAGTCGAGGAATAACTGTCAATTTCATAGCTGTCATGTTTTTCATGAAGGCAAAAGTTTACACATGATTTTCATGCTTTGAATTTTTTGGGAAAGGCCAGAATTTTTCTCCACCAAGTCCTTGCAATTAACAGATACAGTATATCTGGGCTATTTCTACACAATCAATCATTATTTCTTATATCTCTTTCTTATATTTCACGACATTACTAAGAAATTGACTGTCATTTATGTGCTATTTTTAGCCATTATGACACAATTATTTGTTATTTCTTGACATTATCACGTAATTAACGGCCTGCAAATTAAAGGGTTACTGATTTTTGTTGTTTGTTTCTTCTTTTGATGCATCAGGAGCCGCATTGTATCTGCAGAATAAGTTGCATGATGCGTTTTCCTTTGTTTTGTCTACCAGGTTGAGTTTGACCACGGGTGTATTTGTGTTTATTCAGGCGAGTACAAACAACACGCAGGCACTCACACAAAGAGGAGATATGTCGGAAAACCAAACGCTGCAGTGTCTGGATTAATAATATAACCTGGAGCTGCACACCAGACTGACCAGAGCTCAGTTTATGACCTGTTAGGTCGGATCAGTCTCTCAGTGAGACACCGACCACAGAGCGTCTCCATCTGCCTCCGATTAGCAGCAGTTTCAATACATCCTCTGTATCCAGCAACACTCGGAGGTCCTGCAGTGGGTGGTTCTCAGCACTGACCGACTGTCCCAACACGGTGTCATACCAATATTTCACAGGAGATGAATTTTTTAAACTGTCCCGCCATGTGTTCACATCTTTGCATTGACTTTGTAGGAAATCCCGTCGATGAGGGAACTGGAACAACCACAGCCTCAGCAGCTTCCTGAAGGACTCACCCACAGAGGACTGAACCACATTCAGCGACCTCTGCTCCTCCTGGAGCCGAGTCCGGCCGGCTCTGCCAACCGGACAGACGATCGGGTCGGAGAGGGAGAATCCCAGGACGGCTGCAGGATGTCTGCTCCGCGTGAGCTTCATTACATCTCCTCTGTCTGTTCTGACTGGATGGATGTCAATACAAACTTATTAATGTTCAAGAAAAATCAATCCACATTTCATCAGTTTTTCAAGTTAAAGGGATAGTTCAACATTTTGGCAAATTGGCCTAATAGGATTTCTTGGTTTCCCTCATCAAACTCATCAAATACACAATCCAACAACTCCACAACGCTCTGGTGGACAAGTTGTGACCTGCACATTCACCACGCTATGAGATAATAACACAACGTTACCAGACAGAGTTGTTTTAGAGGGAAATACAGAGACTGTTTATGAAAAACTGTCCCTGAAGGCAACGTGCATCAGCGGTTTTGCATGAATTTCCCTCTAAAACAACTCTGTCTGGTAACGTTGTGTTATTATCTCATAGTGTGGTGAATGTGCAGGTCACAACTTGTCCACCAGAGCGTTGTGGAGTTGTTGGATTGTGTATTTGATGAGTTTGATGAGGGAAACCAAAAAATCCCATGAGCCTCTGTAGCGTAGCTCTGAGCAGCTCACGGCTCTGCTCCGCCGTTCTAAAAACAGCTTGCACCGACAATTAAAGGTAACAAACCTACTGCTATGACTATAGGGATTATGGCAATGGGCCAATTTGCCAAAATGTTGAACTATCCCTTTGAAGTCATCACACCAGCTGAATCTGTGACGTTTATGTGTTTTTATGCATTTTCTTGTTCATCAAACCAAACAAACTCACATTAACCCTTGCATGAGCAACCAATACCTACACTCTTCCATGATTGGGGTCAAAAATGACCCCAATTAGAATCAATGCGTTTTTGCAATAAATGTCTTTAATTTTGGTTAAAGATGATGATTTTCATTATATTTTGGTCAACAAAAGAGTGATTTCATTTTTGACATGTTCATTTATCACTCTTTATTCACATTGATCACAAAACAATCAATCAGGTATGTCAAAATCCATTGTTTGTGTGTCCATCTGTCTGTTTGACTATGGAGGACGAACAGAGAACATTCAGTAGGTCTGGGGACCATAACACTGTCCACACATATGTAAACACACAAACATCTTCTCTCTTCTCACTATGTGCAGCAGGATCATTTGTCGGACAAGGCCCTCAGTAATCCTAGCTGGCCTCCTATCGCAGCCATGATAGGTACTTCAGATGAGAAAACATAAAAAGGACATTGTTTGAATGGCACACAAAAATACTCTATGAATCAATACGTAGCCATGAAGTTAATGTCTCTGCATTTATATGTAAGCAAACACACAAACATCTTCTCTCTTCTCACTGTGTGCAGCAGGATCATTTGTCGGGCAAGGCCCTCAGTAATCCTAGCTGGCCTCCTACGTATAGAGGCCATGATACTTCAGATGAGAAAACATAAAAAGGACAATGTTTGAATGGCACACAAAAATACTATATGAATCAATACATAGCCATGAAGTAAATGTCTCTGCATTTATATGTAAGTACATACACAGACATACATGCGCGCGCACACACACCCACACACCATATACTGTACATACATCACATCAATAATAAATAATCGTATAACAGAGCTTTTATTACAGAGAAATTATAAATATATTAACATATATATATAAAATATATCTACACAACAAATGCAGTAATGTTAGCTACCTTACTAAACTAGCTAACATTAAAGCAGAAGTAAGTGGAATGTTTGTGTTAATATAAGTCTTACGCCTGATTTCCACCGAGGCCGTCAGCGCCGCGGAACGTCAGCGTCGCGGTCACCGCTGCCGATAGCTGCCACTCTAATCAATATTAATATGTCCACCGGAAGCACCGCGACACATCTCAGCAGCGTCCCAGCCGCGGCTCTCCGCGCCGCAGCGCTATCAATCCGTAGCACTTCTATTTTTGACGCTCCCGTTGCTAAATCGCGTCAAGCTCAACAGAGCCGATCACACCAGACAGGAAGTCAGACACAGTGTCAAAGAAAAACACTTCCGCCCCCTTTCAAAATAAAACACAACATGCACGTCATCTATGACTTCACAACAACATTACGTCATGAACGTTACCGGTGTTACCAGGCAACGGTCAATTGATCAGAGGGTCGGACTCGGCAGGATGGACGATGAGCGATTGATTGTCGAAGTGGAAAAACACAAAGTGATCTATGACACATCTGATCCTTTTTACAAGGACAATGGAAGAAAGGACAAAGCCTGGTACTTAATTGCAGGAGTTTTGGGAGTGGATGGTGAGTATAAACCTAGTTAAACTATTGCCAAGATGCTACAAATGTGATTCTAAAAACTTAACGTTACAGAAAACTACCGTTGAGTATCTGTAAACTGTTTAAACTACCGTTGAGTATCTGTAAACTGTTTAATTATTTATTAATATAGCACATTACATATTTCTTACACTGTCCTGATCAGTGAAAGTCACTGAACATTTTTAATGACTTTATAAAATATTCGTTTTCTTTAGAAGTAGCCTAGGCTACTTGACTGAATAACTTTTAAGCTTTTGTACTTGCAACCTTTTGTTTTTATTTTAAACTTTCTGTAAAGAGGAAATACACAGAAGATATTTCACACAGCAGTGGTATTAAAGGTACAAATAGCCTATGTAATACTATTATAAATAGGCTACCTATTGAAAATGTAACTAACTGCCCAGTGTTAAATATTGTTGAAATAGTCAGCTGTGGGGGAAGTGTATCAACTTTCAGTCTCTACCTTTCGTATGCTAATGTAAATTGCTGACAGAGTGGCACTGCATTTACAATGGGGTGTGGCAGTTGACACTACAATTTGTGAAGCAGCAGGCCAATTTTTAAATGTTTTATTTACAATGAATGATGATGCCACCTTTAGAATAATAGAACAATAAATCTGCAATGAGAATGATAAAAAAACAAGATCTGACATCTATTTCAGGTTCAGGTTCAGTTCAGGTTCATTTATTTAGCACAAAAAAAAGCGTATAATGCTGCGCAAGGAGGGAACAACGTCCTAGACGGACTTCTACTAGATTCCACCCCTGTCATTAGCAGACAACATACATGAGCTAAATAAAAACAGAAGACAAAAGATCAAATTTACAAATATATACATTTTTCACGCCTTTAAAAAAAAAAAGCTTTTAAATCATCCTGTCCTGCCAGGACACACTGCCTTGTGGGGAGCTGAAATATGTGGAGAAGATCTCCCTCACATGACAGGCCTCTCTTGAGGCCCTGTTTCCTCCCATGTTGCGAACGGGTGGCAGGTTTCTCCCCTGTTGCTCTGCCTCCTCCAGCAACCTCATATTCTCCCTCGGGGCAAGCAGGAAGTTGTGGAGGATGCATGCAGCCACAACGAGGGTGTCCACATGTTGTGGGTGCAGGTTGATCCTGCGATGCAGAACTCTCCACCTGGATGAGAGAATGCCAAAAGCATTCGTCTGTAGTTAAAAACCCTCTTTTCGTGTGTGAGGTTCAGTCCAGGGAATGGTCTCATTAAGTATGGCTTAAGTGGAAAGGCTGCATCACCCACCATGACGTGTGGCACATCTCCCAAGTGAGCAACGCCAGGCAGAGAGGTACTGGGTGGGACATGAAGTGACTTGGTCTCCATTCCTCTCCCCAGAGCTGACCCAGCAAATACACCGCCATCACTGGTCCTTCCAAAGTCCCCCACCTGAATGACCCTGAACTTGTAGTTGGAGTCCACAAGTGCCAACAGCACTATGGAAAAGGTTTTTTTATAATTAAAAAACTGACTCCCGGTCTGTGGTGGGGCTTGGATGGTCACGTGTTTCCCATCTACTGCTCCCAGACAGTTTGGAAAGTTCCATTTGTTCCAGAAGCCGTCAGCCACTTCCTCCCATGTGTCTTGTGTTGGCCTGGGCAAGAACCTCTCCATCATGGTTTTCGCAATGGCAGCACACACCATGTGGACTGACTTCATGACTGTTGTGTGCCCCAGGTGGTAGCTATATGCCAGACTCAGAAGCGAATCCCCGGAAGCCATGTACCTGTGAGGGAAGAAGCAAATAAATATAAGTTATATGTGAACATTTGATATTCACCTGTGTCTCTTCTTTGTTTCAGCTGATACGTGTAAAGCGCGATGGAAGGTTTTAAGGGATGCTTTTGTGAAAAACAAGAAAAAAAACCTTCCAAGTGGCTCAGCAGGTGGCACACAAAAGGAGTGGAAATATACGGACATCATGTCCTTCCTTTTGCCCTACATCCAACCTAGGAGGTCTGTATCAATTACTTAAACAAAAGTAAATTTCATTAAATTATTGAAGCCTCAAACAATACTGATAACAGTAGTGTTGTAAAAAATGTTTCTTCAAAGTGCACTATTAAAGTGGTGAGAACTTGTATATAAAACTGTTATGTTCATATGCAAATTGTTCCTATGTCTATTTTTTTTTTCATATAGCTCAAAAAGCAATTTGAGCCAGTCACAGACAGATGAGGAATGGTCAGGTACCCCTCAGTCTTTGTCAGGGTCTGAGGATCATTCCAGCACCCCTGGCATCTCGCAACCCTCTACATCTCTGGCTCCATCAACACCAGCACCATCTACGTCTAGGTCCCGTAGCCCCAGGGACAGGACATCAACACCGGCTGTTGCAGCGCGGGCGCCCCGTGAAACCAGAAGAGGCCAAAGACCAGACGCAGACATTGGGGAGCGACTGATGTCTTTGTTGGAGCAGCCGGTGCCGAAACCTCACATGCCTGATGGGGACCTGGATGAGGCGTACCACTTTGCCTTGAGCATTGTCCCAATGTTGCACAGACTAAATAAGGACAGTAGACAACAGGCAAAAATTGAGATCCTGTCACTGTTGCACAACCTTGAAAGAGGCCAGGATCAACAAGCCACTAGACAAATTCAACCTCCTCCTCCTCCTAGAGCACCGTTGCCTCCCCCCACTCCAGGACATTTCCGGCCCGTTAACCACCCCCCACAAACAGGGGCATTCACAGAAATGCTAAATTCTGACTGGGAAGACCCAAACGCTACAGGGCCATACTACACAGACATGTAGTAAATGTAAAATGAGAATAATTGTTTGTTTGCCTGAAGATTTTACTTTTTTTATGTTACTATATTAAAGTAGGCTATTTAAGTTTTTATTCTGTTCTTTAGCTCTTTAATCTTTTTCACTTTTGCTATTTTTTAAACACTTGAAATACTTATTACATGTATATGTTCACATTTTTATTTGAAAAGTATTAAAACTGTTTCTTCAGCTTGTGGTCTGTGATTTCATTTGTTTGTGGTTTACCTTAGTGCTACAGCCAGTCTCTGCTTAGGTTCTATGGCAGCTCTGTAGTTCGTGCTTTGCCTGGTCACTTCAGGGCCAATGAAGGATAGAAGTTCGTCCATTTGCTCGGCACTCATTCTGAAATACTGGTGGTGGCGTTGGCTGTCCAGCCTCAGTTCGGCCACCAGATGGTAAAAATCGCCTTGTTGTCTTCTTTGCTGGTTGAGGGGATGGACCCAAAATCTGCTCCTTCTCCCTCTACGCCTCCTCTGCAGTCCTTCAAGTAGGAGAACTAATCCCAGTGTTCTCCCTCTGCTTACAGGCACTGTATGTGAACAATACACATGACATAATAATTATTAGGCTGTTATTATAACATTTGTGAATAAAAACAGTGGGGGGGGGGGGATATTTTTTATTTTATTTTTTATTAGCTCAAATCTAGAGACAAAACCGTCTAATTTAGACTCGCCTTTTTTTTTTTTAATGACAATTTACCGTTAGCTACATGACAGTCTGGGAGACGCTGTGCGCTACTGTAGAGGGGATGAGAAGGAACGGGGGGGGGGGGGGGGTTAAATCCACCCGGCAAATCGCACCCTGATTATACTATATAGGATACTAATTATTATTAATTTATTGTTTTATAAACACACACACACAAAAAGCCACAAATCATTGATCCGTGTCCTGTAACCGGACATTTAACAGTAGCCGTTATGTAACCGTTATGTAATCACAGTGTCAATTCAGCACAAAAAAGCAGGACATAATGAAACTACATAAAATCAGACAACTATAGAAACTGACGAACAAACTTACCCATGGTAGAAGCACAATATTGAGGATAGATGGCCAAATCAACAGTTCTTCAAGTCGGAGAATAAAAGTCAGCTGTAGTCAACTAGGTGCAGAAGTGGTCGTCATGGAAACTTCCGGTCGTCCTTTCCGGTCATAGCTACACTGTATCAGAGCGGTTGATATAACAAAGTGGCGACATCAGCTGTCGCCACTTTGTTAATATCAACCGCTCCGCACTGTATCAAGAGCAACGATCTCGCGTGCGTTCCGTATTCTCACGTGAATACGCCTGGCTCGCAAGGCAGCGCCTCGCTGCCGTAACACGTCCGGTGGGGATTGACGCCGGGCAGAGGACGGAGCAAAACCGCGGCGCTGACGGCCTCGGTGGAAATCAGGCGTTAAATAGTTATATCTTCCGACAGCAATCACTTACATAGAGTGTTTGGTCTGAAACACGGGTCTGTCAGTCACTCTGCTCTGCTCTGCGCCGAGGAGAAAACTTTTCTTGTATCCTACAACCTTTATCCAATGAGGAGAGAGAACAGCATAAAGGGGCGGTCCTCTCTGTGTGTGCAGCCAAGGGATGCGCGTGAATGTGGTGACGTAGGGACGAGGGCAGGGACTGCTAACTCCAACGGCTGACAGGAAGTTAGCCAAAACCACCGGATCGCTTACTTCTGCTTTAAAGTAGCCTACTAACATTAGGCTACTTTGTAGTTAGCTAAATAGTGCCTTATTTGTAACAACAAGTAGGCTAATTTGATGACAATAATACTAACGTTATGCTCTATCACAGAAAAGTCATGGATGTGGAAAATAAGTTCATAAATGAAGATAATACTTACATGTACATTGCTGTGTAAAAATGACCAAATGGGTGATAAGACTGCTGCCATTAGATGTGTAAGTGGGACAGTAGTCTGGCCTGACGGAAGTGCGTTGCTGCGATTAGCCTCTGATTGGTTGGAACGAGCCACCCGGTGGAAGTCCCGCCTCCGTGCTGCAGCTTTCACAGTCCGCCCGGTAAAGGGAAACATCAACAAACAACAACAGGAACCGAACCATGGATCTATTATACATCCGTGTCATCAACCGAACAGAAGAATAAATATCCGTCAACGGTTGCCGACCGTCGTTACACCGCGGACCCAAATCCAGTTTCCAACCGGCAATATTTTGCAAGCGCACCGTTGCTACGGCGCCGACCACAACGATTGTGACTGGTTGAAAAAATTCCAAACGGCCGGAGCGTTTTTTTCTCTGATCGCAGAATCATAGGCGGACCAGCCAGACCCTTCTTCTCTGGAGGATGGTCTGGCAAGCGAGACTGACAGTCAATGTTGATAAGAATCAAAGGTTACTTGGAGATTCCATAGGAAATGCTTGGGGTCATTTTTGACCCCGCTTATGGAAGAGTGGGGTAGTGATACAAAAAATGCAATTTTTTAAGAATTGATGAACTCTTTTTTTAAAATACAAATGGCCTCATGTCACAAACATGTTTTATGAGGAATACCTGGAATACGAAAATATAAATACTTTTAATTTCAAAGATTTTGAAGAATAACAACCCCTGGGGTCATTTTTGACCCCACTTATGCATCTAAGGGTTAAATTCTAACTAGTCTGTTGTTGGACGTCAGCTGTGTGACTATGACTGGTTTGGCCAGCAGCCCCTCCCCCTCTTCCTCCTCCTCCTCCTCCCCCTCCTCCTCTCCCTCCAATCTGGCCGCTCTGACCCCAACATGGCCGCCATCCCCGTTACGTGTCCTACCTGGGAAGCCATGCTGAACTCCTCAAACTGTCGGCGGTCAGAGGCCGAGCCGCCGCCGCGCTGGAGGAGGAGGATCGGTGACTTTGGAAGAGTCGGACTCAGCAACTTCACTTCAGCAGCTTCACATTAGGAGTTGTAGTTGTAGTTGTAGTAGTTTATTTGATCTGGTGCACAAATTGTTACAGTCAGGCATCAATCAACATTCAATAATGCATTCAAACTTAATTCATAAATGTTACATACTGTAGATCTAAAAGGTGTAGGCCAAAGCAATGCCTCTATTTAAATTCTTTATTTCAGTGAAACAGTTGCAGCTCTTTATGGTTTCAGTGGAAGTAGCTGGAATCTTATAAACAACAGATGAGGCCAAAATTAAGAAGTTGCAGTTAAATCCCAAATGATCAATCCTGTTTATAGCTTTCTATCATACTATGTTTTCATTTCTTTTTAAACAGTGTTGTGTTTTTGCTTTCTTTTAGATCCTCTGGCAGCCATGGAGATACACAAGCTTTTTAATGTAGTATTTATACTGGGTTGTTTTAAGTTAAAGGGATAGTTCAACATTTTGGCAAATTGGCCCATTGCCATAATCCCTATAGTCATAGCAGTAGGTTTGTTACCTTTAATTGTCGTGCAAGCTAATTTTAGAACGGCAGAGCAGAGCTGTGAGCTGCTCAGAGCTACGCTACGGAGGCTCATGGGATTTCTTGGTTTCCCTCATCAAACTCATCAAATACACAATCCAACAACTCCACAACACTCTGGTGGACAAGTTGTGACCTGCACATTCACCACGCTATGAGATAATAACACAACGTTACCAGACAGAGTTGTTTTAGAGGGAAATGCAGAGACTGCTTGCTGACAAACTGTCCCTGAAGGCAACGCGCATCAGCTGTTTTGCATGAATTTACCTTTAAAACAACTCTGTCTAGTAACGTTCTGTTCTAAAAATAGTTTGCACCGACAATTAAAAGTAACGAACCTACTGCTCAAACTATAGGGGATAATGGCAATGGGGCAATTTGCCAAAATGTTGAACTATCCCTTTAAGTTTCCCTCTTTGCTCATATCGCCCCTCTCTTTCCGTTTATATCTTTTTACGGGACAATCATTCAGTCAGTCATTATTTTACTTTTATTCTGTTTTATTCACAGTCACAAAAAGTCGTTTTTCCCCGTGACCTTTGACAACGACACCGCTGACTGATGAGTGTGTGTCGACCGCAAAGTCGTCCAGTGTTTCCAGGAGTGAACTTTGGTTTCAGTGTGGAAACATGTGGGCAGGAGACGGGGGGAAGGCGGGGGGATTGGGGGGGTTCATGTACAGGAAGTGTTCATATTCCTCCTGCAGGGTGTTTCCATCTCTGCTGGTCAGATGTTCGCCTGTAATTCAGCTCGGGGAGTAATTGACCTGTCAGCGGGTTCACGCCACAGGTCCCTTCATCCAGAGAGGAGGAGGGGGGGGGGGGGGGGGGGGGGGCAGATTGATACATCCTGTTTCCCCCTCAGAGGTCTAATAATGTTACTGCCACTGTACACACACACACACACACACACACACACACAGTCCTGAGGAAACCATGTCGCTGAAACACTGAGTTTTGTTGTTTTTTTTCACCCCCAAATAAAAACACAACACCACAGCTGCAGCAGCTCCATGTGGCCTCGGGTCTGTGGTCCCTCTGTGCTGGTCTAATGGTGTCAAAATGAACTGGTTCAAAGTTCATTTGTTCTGATGTTTAAAGGTATATACCTACGGTCACGCTGCCACTCAACGTAAAAAATGGCGATGCAACATGGCCGCCTCGGTTCGGTGCGTCGCCCACTTATGTATTTGTAACGACTTGTAACAACTCATTCTAAGGTACCAGAAAGCTTTCATTTGTATGCAGGTGTGATTCCACTTCAGTGAAATACGTACTTTTGAAATAAATATTTGATTATTGAGAATAAAAAGCCAAATAAGTTACATACTGGGACTTTAAAACTTGCTGACGTGTCTTTTTGCTTCAGTGACTCGTCTCTGTGTGAACATGTAGCTGCTGCAGGACGGATGAGGACACTGTTGTCCAGCTGAGTGTGTGTCAGTGTCTGTAAATTACATCTGAATATAAAGGTGTGTGTGTGTGTGTGTGTGTGTGTGTGTGTGTGTGTGTGTGTGTGTGTGTGTGTGTGTGTGTGTGTGTGTGTGTGTGTGTGTGTGTGTGTGTGTGCGGACCCCCTCCTCGCCCTGACAGACCGGTGCGTCCCTCCACCAGCTGACGGGTTCAAAGACGAACCCAGAACAAGGACGAAGAGGCGTCCCTGTCTTTAATCCTCCCGCCTGTTATTATCTGAACAGATTTGCGGTGGCGGTCGTCGTGGCGGTGGCAGCGTCACCATGGCGAGCTGCAGCCGAGCGTGGAAACATACTGTCGGAGCGGCTGCCAGGCGCCGGATTACTGGGTCACTGGTGCTGTTTGTCAAATATTTGTTCCTGCTGAGTTGGACACAGAATAAACATTCATCAGAAAAAAAAGTAAAAAGAGAGCGTGTGGCCGTTGTTGCAGAAGGAAAAAAGTCATTTTAGATTTATTTCTAAATTAAAATTCAGGGAAACAAACTACAAACAGCAAAAAAACAAAAATATTTAGTTAAATCCAAAAGTTTTTTTTTTTAATCAAATTTTTTATTCAGAAAACCACAAAATTGTACAATCAACATTTTTTTTTATCATTACTAAAATAGAGAAAACTTTTTCATACTAAATTTATTTCACTTTAAAATGTATTAGTAACACTTTATAATAAGTACACACTATTAAGTATTACTTAAGCATTAATAAATACTGAAATCTTCATATATAACACATGAATACTCATTAGTATGTAGTTTATAAATACAGTTAGTGCTTATCAATGATAAGTAAAACATCTTTAACTGTGTTTATAAACTACACACTAGTGAGTATTCGCCCACCAAACATTAGACGTCTGGTGGACGTTCAGATCATGTCTATATTGCGTCCGTCGGTCCAAGACCAATTCTGGACGCCTAAACGACGTCCAAACTAGGTCCAATATTTGGACGTCTAATAATGACCCCACTTGGACGTCAATATGCAGTTAAACATTTGGACGTCAGGCTTGGTCACTTTTTTTGGACGTCGAGGACAGGTGCAGGAAATTGACATGATTAATGATTGTAGTAGTTTTAGTAATAGTAGTAGTGGACAAATAACAATATTGTTATCAACATGATTAATAAATATGAATATATATTGTTTGTGATTAAACATTATAAGAGACGTCCAAACAACGTCTTGTCTACGTCATTTTTATATGTCTAATTTTGGTCCCCTGAAGGTGCAGACTGTTACTCCAGATGACGTCAAAATGTGGACATTGTAGACATCTTTTCTATGTTCAATTTAAACTCATTTAAGACATTGTTGTTCTTGAGTACATGTGATATTTTGTTATTTTACATCTTTGTTTTTCCTACTGTTTTTTTTTCAATTTCATTTCATTTTATTTTAATTAATTAATTAATTAAAATGAAATTTGTGGGAGATTATAGGCTTCAGAAAATAATTTCACCCGATCATGGTTCATAAGAGTAGGGAGAAGTAAATATAATTCTGAACAGTCTTTGATAAGATCCTTTATTATTTAAACTAGTCAAAGGCACTCTGATTGGCCGAGGCAGCATGTGATCATACTCTGATTGGCTGAGGCACCAGCAAACGGCACTCTGATTGGCTGAGGAAATACACCAAGCAACTGGCGCGTTTCTTCTCTTCTGCAGAAGCAGGCTGTGGTCAACATAACGCTTTGGTTACAACAACATCGTTTTCCACTAAGTGGAAGGTAAGTTTGCTTGGTTTAGTTGATTTTATGTTTACTGTATGCATTTATAGTGTCAGTTTCTTTCCGGCGCCCATTTCAATGTGTCGTTCACACAAGACGCGCTGCGGCGTGCACCTTCACGGCCCCGGTGTCTGGTCTATTTGCTGTAATGAGTAGCTTCCTTCCTTCCTTGACCCAGGAGGACAACGGGAGGGTTAAAACTACTTCCACCTCAGTGTGTGTGTGTGTGTGTGTGTGTGTCCCACAATTTCTCCCTCCCTTCCTCCTTTCTTTGTTTCTTCCCTCTTCTTGCTTCCTTGAACAAATCTGTTCCCTCCCTCCACTTTTCTTTCCTTCCTTCCTTTCTCCCTTCCTTCTTTCCACAATCCTTTTCCCCTTCCTTCCTTCCTTCCTTCCTTCCTTCCTTCCTTCCTTCCTTCCTTCCTTCCTTCCTTCCTTCCTTCCTTCCTTCCTTCCTTCCCTTTGTCATTACTTCTTCCTTCCTTTTTGACCCAATCTGTTCCCTCCCTCCATCTTTCTTTCCTCCCCTTTTCGCTTCCTTCTTTTCTCCCATCTTTCCCTTCCTTCCTTCCTTCCTTCCTTCCTTCCTTCCTTCCTTCCTTCCTTCCTTCCCTCTTCTTCCTTCCTTGAACAAATTTGTTCCCTCCCTCCACTTTACTTTCCTTTCTTCTTTCCACAATCCTTTTCCCCTCCCTCCCTTCTACTTCCTTCCTTCCTTCTTTCTTCCCTCTTCTTCCTTCCTTGAACAAATCTGTTCCCTCCCTCCACTTTTCTTTCCTTCCCTTTTCCCTTCCTTCTTTCCACAATCCTTTTCCCCTTCCTTCCTTATTTCTTCCTTCCTTTTTGACCCAATCTGTTCCCTCCCTCCTTCTACTGTATCTTTCCCTCTTTTTTCCCTTCGTTCCTTCCTTCCTTCCTTGACCCAGGAGGACAACAGGAGGGTTAAAACTACTTCCACCTCAGTGTGTGTGTGTGTGTGGTGATGTTCATGTGTGACATCATAATGTAACATGTGATTGGGTCTCCAGAGGCGTCTCTCTCTCTCTCTCTCTCTCTCTCTCTCTCTCTCTCTGTGATTCACCGTCTGCGGCGCCGAGCGTCTGCTGCTCAGCGTTTCCTCAGAGGAGGTGACGTAACTCCGCCCCCCCTCCCACCTGGCGGAGCCGCAGTCGGGATAACGGCGGTCCGGTCCGGGCTATAATCGATGCTCGGACCTGTGTGTGATTTATAGTGTTTGCTGAACTCAGCAGAAGGAGCGTCTCTCCCTCCTCCCTCGCTCTCTCCCGCCTGTAATTGGATATCTGTATGAAGCTTCCAGGAAGTTTTCATCGGGGCTTTCCTCAGCGCGCTCTCCTCATAACCTACATTACTAATGGAGACAAATGTTGCATTGCATCCTGGGAGAGTTCTCTAATTGGAGGAGCAGAAAGGGAAACTGAAGAAAGAAAAAGGAGACTTTTTTTTTTCTCTCTCGGAGCGTCTCGGCTCCTTTTGAATCCTGAAAATCCTCGAGTGAGAAAAGTTAAAGAAATAAAACAGAAGGAAGGAAACTATATACGACTTTTTTCTCTTTGCAGGAAAAATTTTAAATGCTGCATGAAACTAAAGTGAAGCTGCAGGAGAAGGAAACACTTTGGCTCCTCCCACATGAGTGACATCACAACAGGTGAAGGCGTCGCTCTCGACAAAACAAAAAGTTGTTTCCTGTCGACGAGGAGTCGCACTGTCAGACCGTCAAGGACATCCCAAAAAAATACCTGATTCAAAGACTTTGCCTGAGGGAGAAGCACAGTTCATAGGGGTAAAGTTAAACATAGCTACAGGGGATGCTCCAAAGTTAAAGGGATAGTTCAACATTTTGGCAAATTGGCCCATTGCCATAATCCCTATATCCCGACAATTAAAGGTAACAAACCAACTGCTGTGTGTAGCAAGGTGAAGAAGGCCTGGGCGGGCTTCGAACCTGGGTAAGAGTCATGCGCGCTACCACTTGGCCAAAGGGACATCCCCTTGGCCAAGTAGCCAGTGCACATGATCAATTGGAGGCATAGTGACAGGACCTGTCAACTGTCACATATGACTATAGCGATTATGGCAATGGACCAATTTGCCAAAATGTTGAACTATCCCTTTAAACAAGAGATTTCTTTTTTTTTTTAAAGAGCAGTTTTATTTTTTATTAAAGACATCTGTATCGACAGTTTAAAAGCCAAGTGTCAGTGTGACCAGAGGTTGTTTTCACTGGTTTACCAGCTCACATACATTACATTACATTTTAATATTTCACATATATAGTATGAATCTAATGTCTCTGTAATATTACTGATTTAAATGTGACAAACTAACAGTGATGTACAGATTCCTATTAAAATGTTTAAATAGATGAAATATTAACATTTTCAAAAGTAAAGAATTTGTTCAGTTTATTAATTATCTTATCCTTTAAAAATGTCCTGATGGACTGATCGATTGATTGGTTGATGGTTTGTGTCGTTGTCTGTCTGGAACATTTGTAGTTTTTACTTCCTGTTGCTGAGCGTGTGAACATCTGAGAAAACTGCACCTGAAATTATTTTAATCACTTTTATATCCGTGTACAAACTTCATCCGGCGGCCCATTGAACCATGTTTTTTTTTACAAAAAAAACAGCATTACCGATCCCAGTGGGCCAACAACAACAACACTGGTGCATCATGGGTAGAGAAAGTGAAGTTGAACTTTTAACTCAACGTCACACTGGACCATGAAGGCAACACGACACATGAAAACATGGACTCACCATCTCATGTCACTGGACTGACAATAAATCATTGAACATGTGTTGTGCATCGTTGTGTTGAGCACTGCTAAATGTTGATGCCGTTGCTATGGAGACGCCCTGGACAACAAATCATATTCTGAGGACGTGAAGGGACAAAAGTCACGTTACGTCTAGTTTATATTCTCTTAAAGGGACAACGAGGAGTTTTGGAAAGCAAAGTGTTCTCATATACTACATTTACCATGAGCCTCCGCGCGCACGGTGAAATTCTTGGACTGGCGCAAGATGGACGAAATTGAGAAACCATTTGCCAAGAATGTTTTCATTGATCAAGAATTAAAGTCAGAGGTTGGAAGACGATCAGATACCGTCGTAGTTCCCACCATAAACGGCGATTCAACGGCGTTATTCTCATGACTCGCCGGACAGCGGATTATTAAACCAAAAGTAGGATTATTAGTGGTGGAAATGCTGGGCGAGCCATCCAGCATTTCCACCACTAATAATAATAACAAAATAACGATGGAGACAAAACGATATATTTATCTAAATGGGCCCATTAACAATATGAGACTCTTTTATAACCAAACACAAACTCCTCGTTGTCCCTTTAAGTCAAATTGAAGCAACAAATGAGCATCACAACAATGAGTTTGTGTTTCACTTCCTCCTTTCCTTCTTCTTCTTAAAGTGAATCTCCTCCTAAACCGCCTCTGACGGCCGCGGCCTCTTTAACGAGGCTCCTGTGTCTCATCCTCCGCCTGCAGCTTTCTCTTTATTCTCATATTTCACACCTGCTTTTGTCGAACTCTAACTCTCTCTCTCTTTCTCTTTGCAGCCGGCGGTGATGTCGGCGGCAGCTTCGTCTGGATGCCAGGGCGTGGCAGGAGAACAGGCACGAGAACATAGAGTAAAACAGGAATAAAGCACAGGACCCAGAGCCGAGGAGGAAGAGGAGGAGGAAGAGGAGGAGGTCGGCGGCCGTGCAGCTCAGATTTAGGAAGTTAAAGTCTTGCAGTCAAACCGGAGACACGCTCAGCTGAAGTTTTACAAATCTGCATTCAGTTAGAAAGAAGCCCTGCAGCAACGTGTCAGCAGCAGCTTCATCAAACCACAACAGAACAGATTCTTATAAATGAGCCACATCCACACACACACACACACACCACACACACACTGCTGCAACACGACGCTGTAGCTACGACGACGCGACACCGAGGGAGAAAATGAGAAGCTGACTGAATCCATTTAAATAACTGAAGCATTAAATAACAACGAATATTAAAACGGAGATGGAAGGAAACTGCTGCTCTGCTC
This sequence comes from Trachurus trachurus, assembly GCF_905171665.1. Taxonomy (NCBI): domain Eukaryota; kingdom Metazoa; phylum Chordata; class Actinopteri; order Carangiformes; family Carangidae; genus Trachurus; species Trachurus trachurus. The sequence goes on from NC_139894.1 coordinate 3,963,419, forward strand.
AGCAATTATGATCAGACTTTTAACGGCTCCGCTCCGAGGAAACACACTCACGCTGCTCGTATTCTTCCTTCTTCTTCTTCCTCTTCCTCTTCTGTTGTTCTTTTTTTTTAATTTTTTTTTTTTATCCAGGAGCCAAAACGTCAGAAACAGAAACAGAAACAGAAACAGAAACAGCGGCAGCGACAGGAAGAAGAAACGTCAGTGAGCTGCTTTAAACCAGAGGACACACCTGAGGACGTCCAGACCAGACCATGTCTCGCCAGATGCTGCTGCTGCTGTTGCTGTCGCCTAGCAACCTCCACAACACTTTTCTTCATCTTTTAATTTTCATGAAGCAGCCATCTTGTTTTTTTGTTTTTTTTAACACCACACTTCGACAGGAATTCACCACATTTGGCTCAAATGTTCACAAAGATGCAAAGATGTATAGTTGAGTGGTTAATTAAGAGAATGCCCCATGTTCGCAATGCCCAATGCAGTGATCGCCGGATCGATTCCTGATTGTGCCAATCTGTAGTGCACATCCATATCTTTTAGGGTCTTATTCAGATTTTGTACAAACTTGTTAGATGTTAGTCGTCTAAAGGTCGGTGCTCAAGTTCAGTGAAGCCTCATAAAACACTTTTGAGACTCACAACTTCACTCAGCAAATAATGACAAACAGAGGAGACATGGAACCAGTCTGACGGGCCGAGGTGGACGATCAAAGAAAGGTGGCGCAGATTCAAGTTTAGTTATAGTTTTGATTGGTTTAGCTTTAAAGGGATAGTTCAACATTTTGGCAAATTCACTTATTGCCATAATCCCTATAGTCATAGCAGTAGGTTCATTACCTTTAATTGTCGGTGCAAGCTATTTTTAGAACGGCGGAGCAGAGCCGTGAGCTGCTCAGTGAACACAATGGAGGTGCACGGTACTTTTGCATTTCCCTCATCAAACTCATTAAATACACAATCCAACAACTCCAAAACACTCTGGTGGACAAGTTGTGACCTGCACATTCACCACGCTATGAAATATTACGGCACATGAAGCAAATACTTGGAACTACTTGCGATTTTGAAATCCCTCCGCCCAGCAGCCGTGTCTGGAATGTAGTTCTGGCTGTATTTCCCTCTACAACAACTCTGTGTGGTAACGTTGTGTTATTATCTCATAGCGTGGTGAATGTGCAGGTCACAACTTGTCCACCAGAGCGTTGTGGAGTTGTTGGATTGTGTATTTGATGAGTTTGATGAGGGAAAGGCACAAGGAATGCTGTGCAGAGCTCACGTCTCTGCCCCGCTGATCTAAAAATAGCTTGCAGGGATAATTAAAGGTAATGATACTACTCCTAAAACTATAGGGGTTATGGCAATAGGAGAATTTGCCAAAATGTTGAACTATCCCTTTTGAGCAGCTACTAACTGTAGATAAAGTCTAAACTTTAGGCTGCTATTATTTGCTCCATATTAAGCTGATTTCTGGTGCAACATTATAATGTAGAACAGGTTGAAGTTGTTTGGCATCGTCAGTGTGTCAGATGGTTTTTATTTTTATTTACAATATAAAAGAAACAGCTGATGCAGCATTAAGCCTGGTTTAGTGGTTTATGATTCTGTGGAAACTCTACGCCAATACTTTGATACCGTTATGCACCTTCCGCGTCAAGGGAACGTGTTGCTGTACTTTTTCGCATCGTATCGTATTTTCGTAATGACTGGTCTGAGTCGCCTCGACATGTAGCTAGAATTTATCTAGAGGTGCACGTCACAGCGCCACAGAGGCACTGCAAAAACTCAAATATCTCACCAAGAATATTTGTCTTATTTCTAGTCAAAACAAATCTAAGAAACATCACATTAAAAAGTAGCTTGTTTTTAGACACTTTTTACTTCTTTCAAGCATATTTTCACTTGAAATAAGTAGAAAAATCTGATAGTGGAGCAAGTTTTTCTTCCTTATTACAATCACAAAAAACTTGCTTTCACTGGCAGATTTTTCTACTTATTTCAATTGAAAATTTGTTTGAAACAAGTGAAAATGATCTAAAAACAAGTTAATTTTTAGGTGATGAGTCTTATTTTAAGTAGGAAGAGATTAATTTTGACTATAATGAGATATTTTGACAAGAAAAAGGACAGATAATTCTTGGAAAGATTTTGAGTTTTTGCAGTGGAGTCAGAGCCGTCGACAGTGATGAGTGATTATCATTTTAGATATAAAAAGGCTTCACTTGTTTAATGTTGCTTTGTGACTGTGGGTAAACTTGCTAATGCTAAAGAACAGAAGCAACAACTCTTCACCACTGAGCTGTTTCCTCTCCACTGATCTGATCCGTCCTGCAAACACAGAGCAGCTGATCAGGAGATCTGGAATCTGGCCAAAAACTTGTATGAAATTGTGTTTGTGTGTGTGTGTGTGTGTGTTTTTCTTTCTAGTTGAGAATGTGTTTGTGAGAAGAAGCAGAAAAAAACATTTCTACCTTTTTTCTTTCTTTTTTTTAAGTCAAAGTCAGTTTATTTTCTGGGCACAGACACACACACACACACACACACAGTCACACACACCGGCCTCAGTTTACGTCCTTGAGCGCTCTAAAGCGCTCTCCCTTCACACACACACACACACACACACACACACACACACACACACACACACACACACACACACACACACACACACACACACACACACACACACACACACTTCCCCTCCCTCCATCTCCACTCATCTCTCTCTCTCAGTAACAAGTCCTGGCTCATCCCTTCTTCTTCTTACCTCTCTGATATCCTCCTATCTGTGTTCGCAGTCACACTGGGATAATTGTGCACCTATAATGGAGAAATTAGTCAGCCCTGAAATGACCTTCTCTCTCTCTCTCTCTCTGCTCTGGGAGAGGCTGAACGCTCCGCCACATCAAACCTGACGAGCTGCAGAAGAGGAGGAGGAGGAGGAGGGATCGCCGCTGCGAGGCATCATCCACAAATCAGCTTTCACTCTGCAGCTTCCTGTCTTCCTCTTCCCTCCGCTGCTTCTGCCTCTTATTAGAAAACCGCTCTAATGTCGCACTGCAGGTGTTTTATTACTTCAAAGTAGCAAAATGAAATAAAAAGAATAATAAGAAGAGACACGGACGTCGACATCTGAAGGAAAAGCTCTGTTTCCATTTGTTAATTTGTCCCTGGAAGCTCCAGGTGTGTTTCTGCTGCTGACGTCACGTGTGACTGCAGCTTGAAAGGGATAGTTCAACATTTTTGGCAAATTGGCCCATTGCCATAATCTCTATAGTCATAGCAGTAGGTTCGTTACCTTTAATTGTCGGTGCAAGCTATTTTTAGAACGGCAGAGCAGAGCCGTGAGCTGCTCAGAGCTACGCTACGGAGGCTCATGGGATTTCTTGGTTTCCCTCATCAAACTCATCAAATACACAATCCAACAACTCCACAACGCTCTGGTGGACAAGTTGTGACCTGCACATTCACCACGCTATGAGATAATAACACAACGTTACCAGACAGAGTTGTTTTAGAGGGAAATTCATGCAAAACCGCTGATGCACGTTGCCTTCAGGGACAGTTTTTCATCAAGCAGTCTCTGCATTTCCCTCTGCCTCCGTAGCGTAGCTCTGAGCAGCTCACGGCTCTGCTCCGCCGTTCTAAAAACAGCTTGCACCGACAATTAAAGGTAACGAACCTACTGCTATGACTATAGGGATTATGGCAATGGGCCAATTTGCCAAAATGTTGAACTATCCCTTTAAAATGTGTGTCTATTTGCTGTAAAATACTTTTAAATTTCAGTAAGTTAGAGGCTTAACATTTTTCATTAATTAAAGTCACTTTTCCACAGCTCGGCTCAGCCCACCAAACAGTGGAAAAACTGCTTTGTTCTTAACATTTTCTATATTGGATCACAGGGTCTGTTTGTTTTGTTGAAGAGGACAGCCCTGTGTTTGATTCAGCCCCTTGTTAAAACGTCCTGACTGAATCCAAACCAGGAGAAGTTGATGGAAATGACATGAAGAAAACAACGTTTCTTATTGTTTTAATCGGCCACAACAACAGAAAATCACACGCTGTGTCTTTAAAATGAAGAGGAACCAGATTCTTCTGCAAGTAAGAGGCTAAAAACTCAGAAACTACAGATTTTAAAGGAACTGTTTTCAAAATAAAAGCACACCTTTAACGCATAAAAGATTCTCCGTTGTGCTGCGGCTCAGTCGGGATGATAATATGTTATTACACTGTATTGTACACAGACCTGCAGATCTGTGGCCGTTGAACCATCAGCAGGAAAACACAGATAGCGAGCGTTCAGGATGAGGTGGCCGTTGGGATATTTGCTGATTGAGAGCTTTAAACCTACAAAGAAAGTGTAATTGAAAAGGCGGGTTTAGCCCGACAGCCTTTTGTGATATCTTTTTAATTAAGTTTCCTTTTCTAATGTGTGATCGGCGAGCGTGATAACAATGGCGGCGACACGCACAAGGTTTTTGTTCATTAAAATGTGGATCTTCAAGAATGCAGCGCTAATTAAAATTCAGCCGTAGCCTATGAGAGAGGAAAGAGAGAGAGCGGCTGTAGATACGACTGAGACAGAGGACACAGGGAGGAGACACAAAGAACCAGTCATATATGAACATCACATGTTGGTGTTGTATCATAGTACTGTTATAGATACACTCATATCAACATGTGTCTGTTTGAATGGACCACAGTTTTTCCCTTAAAGGAGCGGTTTCACATTTTATGTCTCATTCAGATGGATTAGACCAGTGTTTTTCAACCTTGGGGTCGCCTGGAATTCAAATAGGGTCGCCTAAAATGTCTAGTAATTATTAAAAAAGATTACTGTTTAAACTTTTTTTTTTTTTACTAATTATTTGTCTTTTTTAAATTATGATTAGAAACACCACACAATCTTAAACAACTGTATTCTAAACATTCACTTTCTCAAATATAAATCGAGTTCAAATAAAATGCAGCATATAAAAATATCTGAGTTGGCGCATCTTGATTGACGAGAGAGTCGCCAGAAATTTGTGATGTCAAAATGGGGTCATGAGCCAAAAAAGGTTGGTAAGCACTGGATTAGTATAATGGTGCATTTGAAAAAGTAACAAAAAATGGATGCTTAATATACTGAAATGAACATGTAATGATTTCATACTTGAAATGTAAATGTTTAGACTCAAATGCAAACAATTTCTAACATTTATAAAAATCTGTACAAACTTACAACAAAAATGTGCACCTAACCCTAACCAGGATGTTAGCTAATTTTAGCATTTTGATAACAAAACTTATTTTTTTTGCGCATAGAAACAGTGCAGGGAAAAATTCCAGGGATAAGAACTTAACAGTGTTATTTAGCACTACATGGCTAAATTTGATGTGAGAATTACGAGTAATTACGAAAGAAATGAAATAAGGAGTAAAATTTGACGACTGTTGTGGCAGCCATCTTGAATTTGAAGCTTCAGGGATTCGTCCAACTTTTCAAGTTGGAGATCCGACTTCAGGGAGCGTGCAGGGTTCAAGATTTTAAAAAAATCCCACTCTGAGTACAAAACTGAAGAACAACTTGAACACGACATATGAACGGAGCTGGAGTCAGGGTATTGTTGGGTTAGCTAGCTTAGTTTTGCTTAGCATAATGTCAACGCAGGGGTAAACTGAGCTACAGCTAAAGTTCATAAATACACAAAAGCTAATAGCATTTCCTATCTTATTTGTGAGAATTAAACATGAACACAAATGTAGGCTATATGACAATTTGTGGCAACATTAACTAAAAGTAAAAAAAAATAACAGTTTGCTTTCAGGTTTCAGAAAAATGTGAAGTAGCTTCATGTTGCATCTTGTGGTGTTAGCATCAATCATTAGGCGCGTTTCCATTGCAGTATTCCTGGTAAAGGGAGGCGGTAGGAACTTTTATGCAACAGTTTCGATCATTGCGCAATCGTTGTGCAGTGTTTTTTTTGTTGGTGGTGGGTTTTTTCGGCAGTAGGCTATAGCTGCTTTCTAATAAAGCTGGGTTTTTAAATTGCCATTTTGATCCCACGTAATTGTGCGATGGCGTATTTAGGCTATCATACTTTTCCTAAGTTCCTGCAGTGGAAACGCGCCTATAAATCATTTTTCAGCACGTCAGGTTTGGTGTCTTGTTAGCGTTAGCTTCTACTCCAGTGTTGACTGACTGACTGACGGGCTGAAAAAGAGATCCCGCTGTAATGGACCCAATTTGGACCCAGGTAAGAAAAAAGCCAAATACTTTTGCTTCTGTTTGTCCAGTTTAGAGAAGAAAGTTTTCCCTCTGGCTGAGGAGGAATTTGTGTCTTCTTTACCGAGGTGCAGACAGACAGACAGACAGACTAACAAACCCAGAGAGGGCTCAGAGCGCTGCTGCCATTGTGCTTCACAGAAACAGTGAATTGTGTGCAGGTGTCGGCAGACGGCTGTTGAGTCTGACAACAAGACGCAGACAGATAAAAATACCACATCTAGTAGAAGAGGCTGTGATATTTCTGGAGGGAGAAGATGGCGCCTCTCTCTGAAGGCGGAGGAGTCTTTGTCTTTATTCAAACAGAAGGAGGCGAAGAAGAAGACGAAGAAGAAGAGGGCGACGACGACGAGGGTCTGAATGAAAGGAAACCATGAAGTGGGTTTTCATCAGAAGGAGAAAGACCTCTTCACTGCAGCTCCAGTGAAGTCAGTCAGACGGCGAAGGACCAATCAGAATAAACCCAGAGAAAAACACGACGGCAGCGGCACAAAGGCACAAACGAGCAGCTGTTTGGGCTGCGTTCACGCTCACTTCCTGTTTGTCTTTTCAGTCTAAAGTGCTTTTTTGTGTGTGTGTGTGTGTGTGTGTGTGTGTGTGTGTGTGTGTGTGTGTGTGTATGTCCCCAGTTAAGGTCTATTCAGTTTCTATAGAGACGGGCTTCGCCTCTTTGTGCCTTGTTGATGACTCTGGATGTGAGTTAATGAAGGACGAGGCTGAAGGCAGAAAGCAGCAGATGAGGAGAAATAAAGACCAGAGTGGTGTTTTTTTTTTGTGTGTGTGTTTTTTTTTAAACTCCAAATGCAGCCAAACGTAATTATGGGATGTGAATTACTGCAGAGGGAGGAAAGTGTGTGTGTGTTTGTGTTCGTGACCAATGAATGTACTTTAGAAAGTTGGCCGTGTTTTGTTGTAAAGCTTTTGTGGTTCTTCGGGGAGGTGCAGTCCATCCTGTGGCTCAAAGTTTGAAGATGTGAGCAAAGTCCCATTTAAAAAGTTTTTGTTTCCTTTAATGATCTCTTAATGTTCTTGAGAAAAAACAAAAAAAAACATGGAAACACTGGATAATTGAACCACGCTGGAGATTTATGTGGCATCATCAGTTCGAATCATTTCAGCTTTGTTTCGGAGCCAGAGGGCACAGACACGGATCTCCAGTCAGACACTTTCAGCAGCCGAGCGCCTCCCAGAAAACTGATCCAGGAGCAGAAACTACAGAGATTTAAAGGCTCTGGGTGTTTTACGTATTATCAAAGTCTTTAGCTTTTAGCTTTAGCTCAACTTCACTTCACAGACAAGTTTTCAATGCCGGAAGAAACTTGTGAAAGTTGTCGTGAGCTTCTGTCATTGGATGTTCCCATAAGAATCAAACATGTTAAAGGTATTCAGAAGAGAAAATTGATTTTGAGTCCACTATGGGTCTTAACATTAGTGTAATAACGCATTTAAATAAGCAGTAGCCTAAGCAGTTCAAAGGCAGAGTGTAGATTGTGCAAGGTGAAAATCTCATATGGAGCAGGCTCTACAAACAACCTGCACAGGCACATGAGAAGTGTTCATCCACAAGTGCAAAAGAAAAGTTAGTCTGGAGCCCTGGATGGGTCTTTGTTTTTTATAGGCCTACTTTATCATTTATTTTTGTAGCACTCTGTTCAAGGTTGAGTGTGTCCAGTAAATAAAGGCATTCAAATGATAAATATTTGATAAAAATGTTTGTTTTTTACATTAGTAATTCATTTTACACATAGTTTTGCATTATTTTGGTGATAAATATACTTTAAGCAACAGAAAGTCTGAGGAGCCACTTGGGAGCCGAAAGAGCCGGCTCTTTTTAGTGAGCCGAGCCAAAAGAACTGGCTCTCCAAAAAGAGCCGGAATTCCCATTACTAGTGCGCAACAAGGATTTCAGCAATAGGCTACCGTCGCCTGTAGCGGGGCTTCACTACGCAGCATCACTAACTTTCCACCAGCTTTTTCTCATGGTTCATTCACAGGCAAGAAAACACATGACATCATAATAAATTATCCAGCATCCAAGTTCGGAGCCATATCATAATTGCGACATCCCATTATTCCAACATCCCAATAAAAAATCCCGTCTGTCCGTCCTGGGTGAGGGATCCCTCCTCTGTTGCTCACCCTGAGGTTTCTCCTGCTTTTCCCTGTTAAAAGGGTTTTCCATGGAGTTTTTCCTCAGTGGATGTGAGGGTCTAAGGACAGAGGATGTTGTTACGATGCCATGTAAAGCCCTTTGAGACAAACTGTTGGTAAAAACGGGCTATACAAATAAAATTCCCTTGCCTTGCCCAATAGTCTGAAAATTTGCCATTATTCCGAAATCCCATTGTTCCGACGTCCTGTTGTTTCGAAATCTCAATGTTTCAAACCCTAACAATCAATGTCTGATACAAGTGTCAAAACACGTAGCTACCACACGATTTCGGAACAGTTTCTACCCCACAGCCATAATCACACAATGCATCACATTAAACAGAAAAAGTGCAATATCTGAATGTGCAATTTGACTGTCTTACTGTTCTTACTGTGGCCTACTGTACTGTGTCTGTATTGGCCAGGGTATATTGGTACTGTGTGTGTGATGCTTTAGAATGTGTTGAATCAGTGATTGAATGATATTGTGTGAGTGATGAACATTGTTTTACTTATTTATTCTATTTTTATTCTCGTTTTTTATGAGTCCACTGCAAAAACTCAAAATCTTACCAAGAATATTTGTCTTATTTCTAGTCAAAATGTCATTTCTAGTCAAAACAAATCTCATTATACTTAAAATAAGAATCATCACATTAAAAAGCAGCTTGTTTTTAGACACTTTTTTACTTTTTTCAAGCAGATTTTCACTTGAAATAAGTAGAAAAATCTGATAGTGGAGCAAGTTTTTCTTTCTTATTACAAACACAAAAAACTTGCTTTCACTGGCAGATTTTTCTACTTATTTCAAGTGAAAATTAGTTCGAAACAAGTGAAAATGATCTAAAAACAAGTTAATTTTTAGGTGATGAGTCTTATTTTAAGTGGATAGAGATTTGTAATGACTAGAAATGAGACATTTTGACAAGAAATAAGACAAATATTCTTGGTAAGATTTTGAGTTTTTGCAGTGTCCAACTGACTGTGCACCTTACATTTCGTTGTACACACGTGTACAATGACAATAAAGTATCTTGAATCTTGCAACCCTAATGCTAACCCTAACACACACATCCCATAACCCACCAGGGACCGGTCAGCACCACGGAGAGCTCCTCAAACAACCCGGACTCCAGCACGTCATTTGCGCACAACTTGCATCAGAGTTAAAGGGATAGTTCAACATTTTGGCAAATTGGCCCATTGCCATAATCCCTATAGTCATAGCAGTAGGTTTGTTACCTTTAATTGTCGGTGCAAGCTATTTTTAGAACGGTGGAGCAGAGCCGTGAGCTGCTCAGAGCTACGCTACGGAGGCTCATGGGATTTCTTGGTTTCCCTCATCAAACTCATCAAATACACAATCCAACAACTCCAAAACGCTTTCGTGGACAAGTTGTGAGCTGCACATTCACCACGCTATGAGATAATAACACAACGTTACCACACAGAGTTGTTTTAGAGGTAAATACAGAGACTGCTTGCTGAAAAACTGTCCCTGAAGGCAACACGCATCAGCAGTTTTGCATGAATTTCCCTCTAAAACAACTCTGTCTGGTAACGTTGTGTTATTATCTCATAGCGTGGTGAATGTGCAGCAACTTGTCCACGACAGCCTTTTGGAGTTGTTGGGTTGTGTATTTGATGAGTTTGATGAGGGAAACCAAGAAATTACCTTAGCCTCCATAGCATAGCCCTGAGCAGCTCACGGCTCCGCTCCTCCGTTCTAAAAATAGCTTGCACCGACAAATAAAGGTAACGAATCTACTGCTATGACTATAGGGATTATGGCAATGGGCCAATTTTCCAAAATGTTGAACTATCCCTTTAATAACAGGAGGTCATGGTGTTTCATTCTCTCCTCTCCATGACACAGAGTATAATCACATATCGGAACAACAGGACGTCGGAACAACGGGTTTCATACGGTCGGAACAACGGGTAATTTTCAGAACAATGGGATGTCAGAATTATGAGCGGACGCCAGACTACAGTGTGGTACGTTGGATTACTGTTCGTCTTTGGTGTCTTTACAGGACTGTCTGTTCCACAGGTGACTGACTTGTGTCATTTTTGTGTTAAATGACTTGGCTGCAATCGGATGTGAAGAGGATTTCAAGCATTTCAGTAACAAATGCTCCAGGAAGAGATCTCCAACCCTACTTTTAATTATCATCATTCAATATCGTGAACATAGGAAGGGACACACAGGCGACTTCACAGAGCGGCAGGATGTGAGTCATGGTCTGAGGCATTAAATCCATGAGTTAGGGAACAAGGACAACATTTTATTCCATTCATACTTTTAGTTTTTTGGGAGAGGGGATAAATTGGATTTTAGGACGTGGTTAATAACTGTGCACTCATAATTTCATTGCTGCAACCTTGCACATATTTGCGAATCAGCATGATTAAGTGAGGTGGGACATGGGGACGATAATGTTTGTATGATTTTATCACCTGCTCAGGGACAGTGGCTGGAAAACAGCAATTTAAAAAAAAACTGGTACAGTCCATCTCTACTAGTTTTATACAAGTACATGTTTTATTCTTTTTTTTTAATTTGCACATTATATAACCTGCACAAACAATGAAAATAGTGAAATTAAACATTGTGCAGGAGAGGTGGAAGCCAAAAAAAGGCTTATGATGAAAATATGTAAAAAAAAAAAAAAAAAACAAAACAAAACAAAAGCGGTGGTCTTAAAGGTAAGAAGATAATACAGAGCTTTATCTCTGTCTAAAATACTTTTACATTACATTACATTAAATGATGTTATTTCACATAAAACAGGAAACCATGAATACAAAATCCACAAAGTTCTGTAACTTTGTGGTAGTCCAAGTTCTAATTTACATGAATGCTACCAGTGTTAGTGCCAATACTTTATTGTCCAGTGGAAATTTGTCTTTGGCTTCTCCAACATTAAATTACATTGCAAACAAAAGACAGATAACAAGAAACCTCCCATCAAATTGTGCAAAAAGACAATAAATAACAGCAGCACAAAGGTTCTGGGTTCGATTCCTGGGCCTGCAGACTTTGCATGTTCTCTCCAGGTTCTCCAGCTCCTCACACAGTCCTAATAACTGCATGTAACGTTGTCAGTGTGTTGTTGGTGCGTGTCTTATATGTCATAATAACAATAATAATGTAGATTTTGACAGTTTTTCCTTTTCTGTTTTCTTAAATCATCTGTTTGGATGTGAGAGTGTGTGAGCTTTTACAAACAAACAGCACAACAACCTGTCACATACACTGCAGAAAGTCAAAATCTTTCCAAGAATATTTGTCTTATTTCTAGTCAAAATGTAATTTAGTCAAAACAAATCTCATTCTACTTAAAATGAGACTCATTAAAAACAGTAGCTTGTTTTTAGACACTTTTTACTTCTTTCAAGCATATTTTCTCTTGAAATAAGTAGAAAAATCTGATAGTGGGGCAAGTTTTTCTTCCTTATTACAAGCACAAAAAACTTGCTTTCACTGGCAGATTTTTCTACTTATTTCAAGTGAAAATTTGTTTGATACAAGTGAAAATGATCTAAAAACAAGTGAATTTTTAGTTTTGATTAGAAATGAGACATTTCGATGAGAAATACGACAAATATTCTTGGAAAGATTTTGAGTTTTTGCAGTGTAGCCTATAGTTGTGTAAGAGTTGTGTTGTGGATTTAAACACACAGACACCAATATGAACTTGTCAGTGTCTCTGCAGAAAAAGCTGCGACTAATCTGCAGCTTGACTCCTAAAATAGGTTCATACTTCCCCACAATGACGTTCCAGTGAGCCGACCATACATCATCCTATACGTCGTACATCATCCCGCGTCTGAGAGACAAAAGGCAGAGTGAGGATCTTTTATTTATGGAGCTCCTGAAGCCCTCAGAATAAATATTCACAAAACACAGGCACTTAATCAAATCATGCAGCTTCTCTCCCAAAAGCAGATTAACTTTGAAATCTTTGGATTAACCCTGGTGTCATGGAGCACAGAGCTCCTGGTACACTTCACTTCACACCCGCCGCACAAACATGTTGTGTAAATAACGCAAATCTCCAGAGAGATCGCACTTTAGTTTGGAGTGTTTTCCCCAAAAAAAAAAAAAAAAACACACAACTTTAAGCCCTCTAATGTGTGTCTATGTGTGTGTATGTGTGTGTGTGTGTCAGATGTGGCTGCACTAATGAATTAAACAGCAGGCTCACACCTAAAAACACACACACACACACACACACACTCTCTCTTTCTCTAAACAGCCTCCAACAATGGCCGCTCAGTGAATCCCTTTCAGTCCTAATTTAATCAAACTGGGCGCTGCCTTTTGTCTTTTTGTTCCATGATTATATTTCTCCTCGGCGGTGTGTGAACGGCTGCAGGCGACGGACCAACGGACGGACGCACGGATGGAGAGAAAAGGCCGCGGCGGTCAGATAAACAAACGGGATGAAATAATCTTTTGTCACAGATTAAATAGCGACTCCGCTGCCCGCCGGCTTTTCATTGTGCTGCTGTTTAGTTGTGATTCATTCAGGTCTAATTGACGATGACAACGGCAAAGTGACGAGGTGAACGGAAAATTACAGACATCCTTCATTAAAGTGGAGGAGGAGAGAGGAGAGAGAGAGTTCAGTTAATGGGAGTTTTCATTCACATTGACCCCCGAAGCTCCAAACTCAACGTGACCTTCACTTCACATGAAACCACACGTCACACACACACACATACACACACACCTAAGCCATTTGAGTTGTACAATTTGAACAGTGCGCAATATGCTGCATGCACAATCTAACTTATTTATTTCTTAATTAGCAGTATAACTATCCAAGAAAAAACTATTCAAGCATTGAGCACTATGCACTTTTTCTACACTTTGCACCTATGCTGAACATGGTGCCGCTGGGTACTGTCCTCCATGTAATATATATTGTTTTCTGCCAGTCTGTATTTTTTATTTTGGTGTTTGTATGGTGTTGTGGTGGTTGTACTTTATCTGAGAGTAGACCAAGACAAATTTACGAAGGAGAATTAGGGCCAGGCAGAGAAAAAAAAAGCCAGGCAAAACAATTATAAAAAGTCCTGAATAAAAAAATACAAAATCGGGCGGAAAAAAATAAAATAAATAAATAAATAAACACCAGGCAAAAAAAAAAAAAAAGAAAAATCCTAAAAAAGACAACAATAATAAAATCCAGCGAGGAAAAACAATCTGGCAAAAAAATAAAAAAACTGGCCTAAAAAAAAAAAAATCTGACCAAAACTAGTGTGGTCATAACATCATTATAAGGACGTTGGACGTTAACGTTGGTATCTTCAAGCTCTGTCTTCTCATCTCATGGTGCCCTGTTCCTGTTTTCACTGAAGATGCTCTTTCTGATTGGTTGAATTGATATTAATCTTTATATACTTTTATTTCAGTCTAAGTGTTGGCCATTGTGCCCTTCTTACGGTTGTATTGTTCCAACATTAACTGTGGTTTGTCCTTTGTTTTCTTACTTTCATCATTTAAATACACAAACATTTTTCCATCTTTGTTGGTGGCTGTAAAACTCCCTTTCCAGAGAATCACTGCAGAGCGTCAACATGATAAAGCTGAGCCATGGAGACCTCCAGTGGTTTGCTCAGCGAGGGAGGCCGGGCGCCGGCGCAGCTCCAGTATGAATGTACTCTCCTGCTGTCAGCTGATATTGGACTAACAGCGGAATAATCCAGGAGTTCATTTATGAAACGCCCAGCGAATAAAACAGTATGAATCCCCCGACTCTGCAGGAACACATTAGGCAGCGAGCGGTAATTCTCTGTTCAACTTGAGTGCAGCCTGTGCTTCCATTAAAGGCCTGTGTGCTGTTTGCTCTGTAATTACTACAGTACAGCAGCTAGGAGCGGTCACTGCTAATGTTCACTGTGTTAAAGTGGCTTAAAAAAAAAAGAAAAGAAAACCTACAGTGAGCTCAGAGCTGCTGTGCTTTTGAAATGACCATTGCATCAATAATGCAGCAGCAGTAGCAGCAGGAAGGACTTGGACTGGACTAATAAACCTCCAGCTCACTGTTTACCTCCTGTTTGTTCATTTATTCAACTTTTCTTGATGTTTCTGTGCTGATTAAAGTCAGTTAAAGGCTGTTTGCGACTCTTTTCCTTGTAGATTACTGACCATATGAAAATTATCACTACATTAAAGTTTAAATGTGAATTTTTAATGAACAGTGTTTTAAATGAAGACTGCAGCTTCAATAAACTTTGTTTATGCAGTTTTTCTACTGACACCTCATTCATCAACTTTGGAGAATCGAGCCACAAGAACTCTTGCTTTCTTTTTTTAAGTTTTATGTAACAGTGCATCATCAATAGTTGTGAATTTTTCAGTCAGCGCAAACAAAAGTAAAGCTAAAGCTAAAAAAAGCTACAGCTACAACATGCTGCAGGAGATAACGCTGTCAGACGACGGCGTTTTCAGACAGGAAATGGATTGTGCTGCGTTCATCACACTGTGAGAGGAGGAAGAGGAGGAGGAGGAGGAGGGAGAAAACTGAGAGTTTTACAAACTTTTAGCAGGACACGTTGCTACAAAGCAGGAAAATCAGTAGATGTCTATGTTTACAGAAACGTGTGTTAGCATTAGCCACACTAATAGCTAAAGCAAAGACGGTTTATAAACCAAGACCTTCAATGAGGAGTCAGCTTCCTGTATGATGTCACTAGGCTTCTGCTCGGCCACGCCCCTTTAGGGAGACCAGAGGCAGCCTGGAGTGTATTGACTCCAATGGGACAATTTAACATGAACACAGATTATGGTCTGTCCTTTCTCCCCACAGTCACTGAAGTAAATTTTGGACTCATTTTTCACAAGCCACATCTCTTCTGAACAGTTTGACACAAAAATGGCAACTTTCAGACGGACACATCAGGAGAAAATCCACTTTGTTCCAGACCTGTCTCTGTCTCTGTCTCTACGACGACACACTCTCGCGAGATTTGGCACAGATCTCCTAGGCAACGTCAAACAAACGGCCGCAAACTCCCATGAAAATGATTTAAATTATTTTGGTCATGCTAAATATGACTGTTAGTAGTGTAAATATGTAATGTTATCATAAGAAAATATAAATATGTCACTTTCATCTACCTACAAATGTTATAAATCCACACACACGTTCACAGACGAGGTGGTGACGGTTGGCCACGCCCATTTAGAGAGACAGGAAGTGAAACCATTTCATATCATTGGAGCAGCCTCATGATGGAGTAGCCTATCTTTCCATTTATTGAATATCTTTGGCTAAAGCCTCGGGTGCAGAGAGCAGCTCGAAGTGCAGAGGTCAAAGTTCAATCTAGTGAAGTCGACCTTTAGTTGAGAAGTGCTGCATCCGGTCTGAAGCCTCTTTACCTTTCAAGTATTTTAACAACTACCTGGACATACTGTACAAAAAAATCTTGCATGATATATTTATTTGTCTTAAATACGAGTGTTTGCACCATTGTGTGACTCCTTCACTGTGTGTGTGTGTGTGTGTGTTGGTTTGGTCGGACTGTGGTCTCCATGCCAACGATGCTTTGACCCACGACCAACACTACAGTTTGTTCCTCCTTTCCTTCATTTTTGTGTCTGTATTTAAAAAGATGTGTTACATTTGTTTTGGATCATTTGCTCAGGTTGTGAATGTGTTGTGTTTTGTTTTATGTAAGTAGGTATGTATTTATTTATTTACTTGAATTTATGTTAAAAGGAAAAATATGTTTTGTTTTTGGGTTTTATGTTAACATATTATTTTCTTAGTAGGCTATGTCTTTTTTCTTGTTTTTATGAACAGGACATTTTGTTTTCTTTAACTTTTATTTGTTTTATCTTATCTTAGTAATTGTTCTTGATTTATGCTGTTTTTATCTATATTGCTAGCACTTGACCTGATGTATGTTGTGCAGCACATTGGGCAACTA
This sequence comes from Trachurus trachurus, assembly GCF_905171665.1. Lineage (NCBI taxonomy): Eukaryota > Metazoa > Chordata > Actinopteri > Carangiformes > Carangidae > Trachurus > Trachurus trachurus. Next base: position 3,979,778 of record NC_139894.1, read on the forward strand.
AGCTTGTTTTTAAATGTGCTATAAGTACATTTTGAGTTGAGTTGAGTTAACCACAACACAAAACCTATATATATATTATTTACCTGAGGAATTTTAGAGGGGAATATCTGTTAAAATTAAAAGTACGTTTTATAGTTGAGTCATACATTGTATTTTTTTCCTGTACACCAGAGTATTGTTAAGTTGGTTGGTGGTGGATACGTTGATTTGACTCACTGAAAATTGTCTTTGTGGACCTTTAATATTTGAGGACCCTGATTTAGGATAGATTAAAGGAGAAAACAGAACATTGAGAGTTTTAAACATGAACTTAGTCATCTTTAATTTGGGCCTGACTTCACTTTAGCAGCAACACAATCAGATTCAGAATCAGAAACTCTTTATTAATCCTCTGAGGGAAATTGTTTTGTTACAGTTCGCCACTGTCCAATATCACAGTGTGGCGACCGGGCTAATCAGTGGTTTATTACTTACAACAACATGACATGACAACAATAACATGAACTGTGCAGGATAAGAATTAGGACTGATAGTATTAGAAACCACTGTGCAACGCTGCCATGGCGATGGATCAGATTACCTCATGTCTCTGGTCCCTGAACGCACCATCATCAGCCCAGAGTCGGAGAAGAAGTTTACGTCTCCTCCTGTGTTGCTCTGCTGCAGTGATGAAGCTACAAGAAACCAGGTTCATGTTCATGTTTTCGTCCTCACCTTTTAATATTGAGCTCCTCCTCCATCATCAGTCTGATCAATCAATCACCAATCCGATCAGTCAATCAGCTCCAGCGTTCGATCTGTGTGATTTTGAGAATTTGCACATTGATTTTTCCTCTGAAACCCAGAGATCTGCAGAAACACGTTTGTTTGTCAGTCAACAGACGTCTGTGGTTCCCGTCCTCCATCTTTATCTTTTATTAGGACCTGATTGTCTCTTCACATCCAATATGGAGGCTGCACGAGCACGTGGATGTTTCCCATTCAGAAATACAGTGGCATCATGCAAATGTTTGTCCACCTCTGGTCCAAATGTTTGTTGATGTGTTAAACAGTTCATCAAGTGGAAGATGACATGATCTCCAAAAGACATAAAGTTAAACATGAAACACTCTTTTTTTCAATATTTTAATCAATATCAGTGTATTATTTTAGTTTTCTACAGTTTTAGAGTGAAAAGTGGAAACAAAGCAGCAGCCTGCAAAAGAATGGGAAATCCAGGAGACTTGAGCTCTCAGAGAACTTTGACCAAGGTATCAGACAAGAGATTTACTATTTACACACTCTGATAGTTTCCAAAGGGGGGGGGGGGGGGGGGGGGGGGGCTACTAGCTACTAGGGCTGTACAGCCAGTGCACTATTTGTATTCAGTTTTGGATTTGGGCTTTTAAAAAAAACTTTGTATTTGGGAAGAACCCGGAAGTGGGCACACTGACTTCTGCCGAGCTAGCCGGCTAACTTCCGCTTTAGCTCTCGGCTAACTAGAACGGGAATAAAGTAATGTAATCATGCGGCTCTTCTAGACTTTTCATACGTAATCGGACTGAATGGATCAAATTCTGGTAGTGAAACAAGTCGTTTTGCGGTGGTTGTGATACTCAAAAAAAAATGATCCACCGTTTTATAGCTCTGCTTCTTTTCCCGTTATTGTCTATGAGAAATGGTTATGTGCTGTTGCTGATCCAAACGTTTCTATTTCTTTAGAAAAAAGCTCTTGAATAATGAGGAGAAACTTCGGACAGCAAAACTATTTGGGATCAAAGCGTTATTTGTGTACTTCCGAATACGTATTCAACTAACTATGCAGGGGGCCCAAACCTTTGCTGTAATAAAAATTATATACAGTAGTTTAAAATGTAAAGGGAATGTGTATTTATGTCTTTTTAGATCATTTCATCTTCCACTTGATGAACTGTTCGTATCAAGAAACTTTGACCAGTTGTGACTGATACAAGTATATAAATATATGAACATCCTCTGGAAAATAAAAACATAGGCTACTGTATATTATATATAATTTGGAGAAGACGACGTCAGATTGTGGAAACTTTAAATCCAAACTTTTTTTTTTTTAGTGAACACTCACCTACGGTTCCAAGTGTTATGAAGAAACCGACTTAATAACATGAATAAGTTGAACAGTTTGCAGCTTCAGAGCGAAGTCTCGCTCTTTCATAATGAAGCCGGCAGCGGTTAATCCTCACAGAGAAGAAGTAGAAGAAGTAGAAGAAGGTTTTAACCAGGGAGGAGGGCAGACAGACTGCAGCTCTGAGCCGGTGGTGGAATAACACCGCGAACAAATCAGGGCCAAGCTGACATTAGCCCCTCGCTATAGCAGGACACCCACTCCCCATGAAGGCCAATTACTGCAGCTCCTCACAGGTGGCAGAGGGCTTCTGCAATTTCCAGTTGGTGTTTTCATGTGAGGTTAAAAGAGCCGACCGTTTTTTTTTTACCTTTACAAAGGGACAGAGCAGACGTGTCTGCCAGAACCTGACACGGTTTTTATTATCCTGCTCCCTTATTCTCCTCATCCAGCTGCTGTATAATGAACCTATCTGGCCTTAAGAGAAAGCATTAGCAGGCGGCCGGCTCTCTGCGACACTCCACTACCGAGGAGGAGGAGGAGGAGGAGGAGGAGGAGGAGGAGGAGCAGAGCCGTTTCCTCTTTGAAGACGAAATGAGAACCGTTTCATTCCTCCCGCTCGTCATGTTTCTGAGCACTGCAAAAAACTCAAAATCTTTCCAAGAATATTTGTCTTATTTCTTGTCAAAATGTCTCATTTCTAGTCAAAACTAATCTATTTTCTCTTAAAATAAGACTCATTGCCTAAAAATTAACTTGTTTTGAGATAATTTTCATTTGTTTCAAACTAATTTTTGCCTGAAATAAGTAGAAAAATCTTTTGTGCTTGTAATAAGAAAGAAAAACTTGATCCACTATCAGATTTTTCTACTTATTTCAAGTGAAAATATGTTTGAAAAAAGTAAAAAGTGTCTAAAAACAAGCTGCTTTTTAGAGTAGAATGAGATTTGTTTTGACTAGAAATGACATTTTGACGAGAAATAAGACAAATATTCTTGGTAAGATTTTGAGTTTTTGCAGTGAGAGCAGCTGCACACTTCCCGCTGCTGTTCCCGGGTCAGTGCGTCAGTGCTCTGAAGGTCAAAGGTCGAGATCAACACAGGTGGGAGGTGTCAGTGAATGTCGCTCTGTAGCAGTCGGTGCAATAATCATCAGGTGTGAAAACAGAGTTAATGAGTTCATTATTGAGTCTGTTGCTCCAACTATTAGGCTACTTCCTTTAATTAAGTTTGTAAATGAACCACTGAGGTGAGATAGTTTTGTTTTTAATTACTTAAAGCAGAAGTAAGCGGAATACTTGTGTTAATATAAGTCTTAAATAGTTCTATCTTCCGACAGCAATCACTTCTATAGAGTGTTTGGTCTGAAACACGGGTCTGTCAGTCACTCTGCTCTGCTCTGAGCCGAGGAGAAAACTTTCCTTGTATCCTACAACCTTTATCCAATGAGGAGAGAGAACGGCATAAAGGGGCGGTCCTCTCTGTGTGTGCAGCCAAGGGATACGCGTGAATGTGGTGACGTAGGGACGAGGGCGGGGACTGCTAACTCCATCTGCTGACAGGAAGTTAGCCAAAACCACCGGATCGCTTACTTCTGCTTTAAAAATCTAAAAAATAAAGTTTGAAGCAAAGAACAGGGCATTACCAGAAGCTGGAGGAAGAGGATGACAGATTAAAGCTTGATTTTAAACACACATTTGGAAGGCTAACTTTAAAACAAACAAATTACTAAAAAGAAGAAGGAGTAGTGTGTGTCATTGGTGTTAATGCTTGGTATCTAAGCTAATGCAATGATAACTATAGAAAGGGGCTGGTATTATACGTTTTTCTTCATCCTGCTCCTTTCCATTCATGGTGTTATGTAGCCTATGTACATGCAATGTGTGCAATCATGTAATATGTATGAAAACCATAAATGGAATAAATAGAAATTAAATTAAATTAAATTAAATTAAATTTGACCAAAGATTTTTTTCTGTTGTTGTTATTTAAAGATGAAAAAAAGCTTTGATGATGTGAATGAAATCTGTAAAAAAATAAATAAAAAAAAAACAGCTCCTAAAGGAAACAAAGAGACAAACATGGAGAATAAAAACATTGTTCACACTTTTTATTGGCTCATTATACGTATACTTTCTACATAGGTATTTATTTTATATGTGCCTACATAAATATTCAAAACATGTAATAATTAATAAATAATTCATATTTGCATATGTAACATCTGTGTGTGATTGGAGCAGATAATTTTATAATTAAATCAGCTCATGCGTGTTCATGCATTCATTCATGGCTTCTGAGGTCGGTGCATCATCAACAGGTTCAAACTAATCACTTCATAACGACCGCGAAACTGAACGTATCGACCATTTTAAAGATTGGAGAGTATGTACCTGCAACCTGTGAGACGTGGGTTCGATTCCCAGAAAGAAAGAAAGAAAGAAAGAAAGAAAGAAAGAAAGGACAATGTGCAGCAAACAGCTCATTTTTACAGCTGCAGGTGAACGTTACACAAATATAATAATAATCCGTTCACTTCCTGCTCTGACATGTCCTAGGTTTTGATTTGTGTGTGTGTGTGTGTGTGTGTGTGTGTGTGTGTGTGTGTGTGTGTGTGTGTGTGTGTGTGTGTGTGTGTGTGTGTGTGTGTGTGTGTGTGTGTGTGTGTGTGTGCTGACTGCAGTGTTTCTCTGATGTGTGTATTCCTTTAGAAACGACGGCCTCGGTCTCTGAGCGTCACCGTCAGGCAGCAGCAGCAGCCGGCCGGCTATTTTTTGTCTTTTGAAAGGCTGATTAAAAAAAAGAGAGAGAAAGGGATGGATGGAGGGAGGGATGAAGAGAGGGGAGGGAAGGGAGGGGAGGAGGGAGGGGTCCTTTAATCTATAATGGAACAGACGTTATCATTATTGTTAAATAATGCACAGCGGCCACCAGCATCAAGTATTAATAACTTATTGAACAGAGCAGTTTCCGGTGACCTGCCTCTGGGCCTAAAGCATGACTTTGAACAGGACCAGTGTGTGTGTGTGTGTGCGTGTGTGTCTAGGTGTGTGTGTGTGTGTGTGTGTGTGTATGTGTGGGGTCTTTATTGACAAAAGGCCACTGTAATATCGGGGGCTTAAAAAGCCCGAGGGGGATGGAGTGGAGGTGTGGTGGTGGAGAGGGTTTAAACCCTGGATGTTGTTTTTGTCACAGTTTTGGTTTTTATCCACATTTGTCCCCATGAAATGAAAAAAACTAAAAAAAAGAATCTCATCTCATTCTTTAGAGATTTCAGGACTTCGTCTGATGCTGTAACCGTTGGAGATGATGCTGATGCACAACAAACTTGGACATGTGATGTAAAGACATCGTAGGAACCCCCGTCTCATTTTAGTAAATTGGCACAACATGGTGTCGGTCATGAAATATTCTCATCACGTGGTGGAAGAAGTTCTCAGATACGTTTTCATGTTTAAATTACATAAAAATCCAGATATAACTTTATTATATCAGGATAATGTTTAAGCTTTGTCTATAAAGCATTAGTTTGCAATTTATAAAGTTATAAAAGTTTAATTCTGGAATAAATTCATGGAGTTACGACTCACTATTAGTTCATGTCTAAATCGATGTGCACCATGAATCGTTTTTTTGTCATCAACAGTCGTGGCTTCATGTCATTTAGATCATGATTTGTTTAGATCATCATTTGGGAATTTGTCCTGTAATACATCACTACGACCACTAGGTGTCGCCTAGCAACAAAACCTTACTATGGGTCACGACACATGGGCTTTTTTATTTACAGGTATGAAATGATCATATCTTTCAAATTTATGGGAATCTTGTCCCCAAATTGATTAATTATAAACTTTTTTATTCAACTTTGTATCAATCACAGTCTGAGATTTCGTTTCTGTGAATCCAATTGTTTAACAGAAAATCCACCACTGCTCAAAATAAATAAATATTACCATAAAGATGTTTTAATTTCCACTGGTCATGAACGGGTTTGTTTTACTTACTCTCTCTGAAGCGTCTCCTCCTCCTCCTCTGGCCTAAACGACCACCGTCTGAATGGGGGAAGAGCTGATAAACGTGTTGATATAATCTTCAGTTAGTTTCGAGCGCTGGCAGCGATGAGCTGAACAAGCAGCAGCGACTCGTCCTTGATGGACTTTTTCCATCCTGGGTTTCGACCTCCAGGCTGCGAACAAGCTGCATTTAACTTGTTGGTTGAAGGTTTTTGGGTCCTAATGCAATGTGCAGACAAAACTCAGGGCAGGAACTAGACTTTATATGCTTTTCATGCGATTTATGTTCTTATTTACAATAAATATTCTTGGGTAAAACTTTATTAAAGTAATATAAAACGTAGGAAATGAGGGTTCCTGTTTGCAAAAGTCCAAATAATTGAGATCATAGAAATAAAATATGATTAAGTTTAATGTAGTATGAAGGTTAGCTAGGAAACGAACATGCTGCAATGAAGTGAGGGACCAGGCTAAAGGCTAATGCTAAGCTAACAGTCCATGTGATCAATATCATGTGATATTGACATTGTAATAAACCAAACAAACTCAGTTTATTGTCAAACCCACTAACAGGAAGCTGTCTGCACAACTTGTAAAGTGTTATTGAGTTGTTTTCTGCGTTTTTGCAGTTTCTGTCTTTGTGTGTGTGTTTTCTGAAGTTGTAGTGAGTTGATCCCTCAGGGCCACCGTAGTGATATAATGACAGGTTAATTAATCATAATATTTAATTTATTTCCAAAATGACTATAAAAGGTCATGGAAATGTTGCTAAAGAAAACCTTGAGTGGGTTTATTTATTTATTTTTCCATGTGTGTGTCCCAGTGTTACTTGTGGGGACCGTGTGTTTGAGGTGTGTACATATTTTCAGTCTTTATGGGGACCGTGTTTACGACGATGGATCTGGGGTCCGAGACGTGACAGTGAGGACATTTTGTTCATCAAAGAGCTGTTTGAAGCTAAACTCTTCTCTTTGAAAGTTTTTGGTGAAATTAATTTTAATCTTCACACACACACACACACACACACACAAACATCTCCGTTGTGTAACCACAGCATCTGACAATGAAGCGGTCAACTGACTCTTCACCTCTTCCTCCGGCCCATAGTTGTGGCTGATTCTCGTCACGTCACGGCAGATGTTTGTTATTTGTTTGTTTGTCGGTTTGCTTCATCTTCTTCCTCAGCTCATCGCGGCGCCAACCCGCCTTTAGATTTTTCCGAGGGGGAAACACAAACGTCCGCCGGCTGCCAGACTCGATCCGTTTCTGCTCCGGCTGCAGAAAAAACTAGATGAAAAATGAAACAAGAGCTAACAAACATTTTGGCCGCCTTTCACTCTGCGAGCACTAAACATCCCGTATAAAAATCTATTTGTTGGACGGCTTGTAAATTGAAAGCTTTGGAGACGGTTGCATAGCAACTGGGCCCCCAGTTGCCAAGCCCAGCATTACTGCCAATTATGGGTGGCCAGGAGAAATTGGTGTCTGCCTTTTTTTTCTTTTTTATTTCTGCCTCCCCATCTTCTGACTCTGTTTTTTTTTTTTTTCTCTCCACAAGCAAATCAGCTTTCACATGAAGATCTAACGACGCCGTCAATATCTCAGCTCTCAACACACATGAAGCAAAACTCATCAAAACACAGCAGCAGTTTAGAAAAACGTCTTTTTAAATTACAGTTTTTTTCTTAAATGGAGTCTAGTGATGCTTTTGTTCTTGTGTGCATGTGCGTGTGCATGTGCGTGTGCATGTGCAACCCCCCAACACCCAACTCCATCATCATGTCTGTAATAGCATAAATCAAAGGGGCATTTAAGATGTTTTGATTTATGTTATTACAGACACGACTCTGTCACATCGTCATCTTTCATGCTGGGCCTGGGAGTCGCTCGTTTGCTCATTTTCGGGGAAAACATGATCCAGAAGTTTGGTAGCAAGGAGGAGGGAAAAAAATGAAATAAATAAATAAATAAAAAACTGCAAACATCCTGGAGTTAATGCATTTTTTCACAATTAGATTTCAGCAGACGTGTTTTGCAGCCCCACCTAGCTGCTGGGGGGACACTGATGAAAACTAATGCTGTAATTCTGCTCAGATATTGCCACCTCACTATTAGATTTTGCCCTTTCCCTTGTATGGGGGCCAATGTGCTTGTTGGTTAACTGAATTAGCTCTGGTGTGTTATTGCTTTACGTTCTCACCCAGAGGACAGTTTCAATAATCAGCTGAGGAGGAGGAGGAGGAGGAGGAAGAGGAGGAGGAGGAGGAATGCAAGAGAGGGAGGGAGAGAGGGAGGGGGTCAACCAACCAACCACACCACAGATTCATGAATCAGCTCTGTGTGAACTGCAGTGGAAACATTAGACACATTAAAGGTCCCAGATTTTACTTCTTCAAAACTTTTGAAGACGAAGAAAACTAAATAAATACAAACAGTGGAGTTTTACATCTCTTCTTTCAAAAACAGAGCAGATTTCAGACTTAAAGACTCAGAGAAACCAAATCTTGCAAGTATTTGGATGGTGGGTCCAGGTGGTGAGGGGGCGGGGCTTAGTTGTGACATCACAAAGTGACAGGAAGTCCTGACGGCTGGTTTTAAGACTCAGTTTCTGAATACAGGCTGTGTGACTGAGGCTTTGATACTTTCACAGTATTAATATAGAACCTAGAGCTGCTTTATAATCACACTACACATGGACATCTACCTTTATACTGTATGGAGCTTTAATAAAAACATCTACCTTTATACTGTATGGAGCTTTAATACAAACATCTACCTTTATACTGTATGGAGCTTTAATACAAACATCTACATTTATACTGTATGGAGCTTTAACACAAACATCTACCTTTATACTGTATGGAGCTTTAACACAAACATCTACCTTTATTTTGAAGGAGCTTTAACACAAACATCTACCTTTATTTTGAAGGAGCTTTAATACAAACATCTACCTTTATACTGTATGGAGCTTTAATACAAACATCCACCTTTATTTTGAAGGAGCTTTAATACACAACTTTCAGAGGCTAAAAGAGTATTTATTTACTGTATGGGACCTGTTAGGTCTCTTGAACCATGCTTTAAAAATAAATAACAGGTAAAGTCTGTTTTCCATATCAGTATTTTTCTTAGACCACCAACTGCACGCTATCATTTTTCAAACTTACATAATTTAGACATTTTTGCAGCGTCATGGAAACAAAAGTCAGAGTCGCCTCAGTCTGCAAAACAAAGACAAATCGTTTGTTTTTAAAGGGTAAAAAAAGGGATGAAGAATAACCCGGCCACGTTCAGGTGTTCACATCTCGTCAAGGTGAAACACACACACACACAGACAAAAATCAGATTTGGTCCTGTTGCTCTGCAGCTGCTGCCACCGTGGGGTTTATTCTGGCTTCACTGTGAGAGAAACCCTCCAGTTCAGAGCTGTCCCGCTCCGCTGCCAGCGAGGCGACGCTCCGACAGGCGTCTCAGCGAGCCGGAGGAGGATAAACAGCGAGCTGAAAACCTCACAGACAGCCTCTCACCTTAAAAACACACCTGAGGTGGCAGCTGGGGCTCCTCACAGTCAAACGGCATTTTAATCTCGCTCTGAGGCGCGTCACGCTCGCTGTATTCTGCCGCCACACCACATGACACCGCCAGGCATTTTAATCATGCCGGGGGACGTGTGTGAAGTGCGCGGGAGCCCCGGGGGCCGGGGAAACGGGGAACGGGGGGCCACCGGGGTTCAGATTGCGTTCAGATTCCCTTCAAAAGGTTGAGCAGCAGACAGAACGGCAGGATAACGCCGGGATAATGAGGCTTCTCATTACAGGGCCAGGTGGGGGAAACTCTGCGTTTTGTCAGCGCTGTCACAGACGTCGAGCCGGGTCACGACTCGTGTCGGCCGCCACGAGACGAGACGAGACGAGCGCTCGCCTGCGTCATTATGTGTGGGCTGCAGAACTCGGAGCCGCCGGCCGGCCGCTCCGCCTCTGATTGTTCCCGCTTTTTTTTTTTTTTTCCCACAGTGGAACAGACACGGGGCCTGGAGTAATTACCCAGAGCTCAAAGCGGCCGTGGAACAGGAAGGACAGCTGTCCGTCGGCCAAACGCTTTGAAGCGTCTCAGCGTCCAAACATGGAGTGATATACTGTCGCACGTGGCTGCAGCTCGTTACCGCGGAGACACGTCAGATGTTCAGCCGACAGATGAATCATGAGTCCTGGTTCTCAGAGTCCGGCAGAACCCGGACGAAGACCACCGCAACCAATAGACTTACACTTAATGTACTTGCAGTGTAAAGCATGGCCACTATAGCACTTTACTCTACCTCTCTGTGTCTGTGCTCTGTCTTGTATGTCAGGTTTTTGTTCTTGTTGCCTGTCTTGAATGTTTGTTAGAACTTCTTTGTACCTCTGATCCCTGTGTTTTGCTCTGTCGAGTTCTTATTGTACTGTCTGTCTTATTTAACCTGTCAATATTGTGTCTGATTTTATGTCTGTCCTGTTATACATGATGTGTCTGTCTAATTGTTATGAAATTTTCCTTATGTCAACTGCCAGAGGACTGCGGGTGAAAATTAGCTACTTGCTAATCCCGGTGCATTTACATTAGGCTTCCTCTTTTCTTTTCCTTAAAAAGAGAAAAGAACTTATGTTATTAATGTACATTGTCCTTTTTAAATAAATAAATAAAAAAATAAAAATAGGGGGCGCTAGAAACCAGCACGACGCAAACTCTCAGCGTCATTCATCTCCACAATCTGAACCTGAAGTGAGAGCGGAGACGGAGCAGCAGCACATCACTGAAAGGTCACTAAGTTTGTTAAACAAGAGGCACAAGAGAAACTGGACACACATGAGAGGCCGGAGCTGGAGGGAACCGCTGTGTTTTTTTTACGGTGAAACATTTCTACTCAAGTGCCTTTAGATGTTTGTCAGATATCGTCCTCAGGCCACGACTCACCTCCAAGTTCAGGAGGCTGTTGGGACTCAGAATGACTGGCATCTACTACAGACAGTATAAAGGTAGATGTTTGTGTTAAAGCTCCATACAGTATAAAGGTAGATGTTTGTATTAAAGCTCCATACAGTATAAAGGTAGATGTTTGTGTTAAAGCTCCATACAGTATAAAGGTAGATGTTTGTGTTAAAGCTCCATACAGTATAAAGGTAGATGTTTGTGTTAAAGCTCCATACAGTATAAAGGTAGATGTTTGTGTTAAAGCTCCATAAATGTAAATGTAAATATAAATGTACTTTATTTATACAGCCCTTTACAACAATCCTTTCGGTGTACCAAAGTGCGTTACAGCAGGTAATAAATGAAAAGAAGAATAAGTAAAAACAATTAAAAACAATAAAAGAACAGTGAAAGCAATAACATACAACAAAATAAAATAAGATAAAATACAACAAAAGTATAGTATAAAGGTAGATGTCCACCAGCCGTCAGGACTTCCTGGACTTTGCGATGTCACAACTGAGCAGTCACCAAGCCCCGCCCCCTCACCACCCGGACCCACCATCCATTCAACACTTGCAAGATTTGGTTCCTCTGAGTGTTTTATTCTGAAATCTGCTCTGTTTTATCTGTTTTATTTTATTGGATCTATCTATCTATCTATCTATCTATCTATCTATCTATCTATCTATCTATCTATCTATCTATCTATCTATCTATCTATCTATCTATCTATCTATCTATTATCTATCTAAGGATAAACCCCTTGAGAGGAATCCTCTCGTTTTCGAGGGGGTCCTAAATATCTATCTATGTATCTATGTATCTATGTATGTATGTATATGTATGTATCTATCTATCTATCTATCTATCTATCTATCTATCTATCTATCTATCTATCTATCTATCTATCTATCTATCTATCTATCGATCTATAACAAGGTCTAATGTGACAAACAAATAAACTTTCCAAGTCAATATTTTCTGTTTCTGCTTTTAGCGACTTTAGTTTTCTTTGCAGATACTTTTATAAAGTTCGATCCAATAAGTTTAAATGATAAATGCGGGCTTGTCTTCCCTCATATCTTCTCATCTTTGCTGTCGTCAGTAAACTGTCATGATGACAGACAGAACCGGACTCGGAGCAGCGAACGGCGGCAGACTCTGACATGTGTGATGTTGTTTTTCTGTCTCTGTCCAAGGCCTCTGCTGCTTCATCAACTCCGGCTTTAGAAAAGAGCAGAAAAATAATTACTAGAGGTTGTGGTCGGGGTCACTTTGTTGACCAGCTTTTAAAAGCTAATGTTTGCCGAGGCGGGAGGTCACGGCGCCGGGGGCTCGTTACTGGAAAAAAAAGAAGAAGAAAAAAACAAAAACAAAGTCGAGGTGAAACTAAAAGTTGCTGCGAGATGGATAAAAAACTGCAGGAACGAATTAAACGTCATCATGAAAAACGTATTTCTTTTTTAAAAAGGTAGAAAAGTTTAGTTGGTTTCTCAGGGTGAAGACTCTTATTTACAAACACAATCATGAGTTGTTTGTAGATCGTCCAAATACAGATTTGTCATGAATTATAAATTATTCACAATATTGAAATCCATAATTCTGAGTCCAGCATTGTGGTTAATTAATGAGCCTCTGAATGTGAGATGAAGATTCATTGTGTGAGGTCTGGCTGCAGGTAGAGGCCGCGTTAATAATTCAGAGATGAAACTGGCAGAGTGAGAACGCTCAAATAAGAATAATAAAACTCTTCATGTCTCTATTCCGCGGCTTCTCGGTGCGGTGCAGCTGGCAGGTGAGACGGCCGGGGCCTCGCACATCATATCACTGCAGATGAAATATTAAAGAGCAGACAGAGATGAACACACTGGTTTGTATCGGCGGCAGACTGAAGCCGCCGGAGGAAACAGAAAGATGGACGAGTGTTTGGAGCTGAAGCAAAGAGAGAGGGAAAAGAGAGAGAGGGAGAGAGATGATCTCAGTCAAGAATATTTCTGATGAGAGAATCCGAGAAAACGTCGCCCTGGTTCATCACTGTGATGTCGGAGGAGGAGGAGGAGGAGGAGGAGGAGGAGGAGGAGGAGGAAGGTGAGCAGCAGGCAGCGAATACAACAGACCCCAGAGAGCTGAAGTGGAGCCAGACGTCACAGATTCAATTCCATCAAGAAGCATCAATAAAATCTGACTCACAACCCACAACTGTACAACAAAATACTCCATGATATGAATTACAGTGAAGTCAGAGGAGTTACTGTTTCCTCAGTTTAGAGCTTCACAGTATGATATAAACTATGTTGAGGGTTTGTGTGCAGTTTAGTAGGGGACTACATTTTGTTTGTGTTAAAGCTCCATACAGTATAAAGGTAGATGTTTGTATTAAAGCTCCTTCAAAATAAAGGTAGATGTTTGTGTTAAAGCTCTTTCAAAATAAAGGTAGATGTTTGTGTTAAAGCTCCATACAGTATAAAGGTAGATGTCTGTATTAAAGCTCCTTCAAAATAAAGGTAGATGTTTGTGTTAAAGCTCTTTCAAAATAAAGGTAGATGTTTGTGTTAAAGCTTCATACAGTATAAAGGTAGATGTTTGTGTTAAAGCTCCATACAGTATAAAGGTAGATGTTTGTGTTAAAGCTCCATACAGTATAAAGGTAGATGTTTGTGTTAAAGCTCCATATAGTATAAAGGTAGATGTTAGTATTAAAGCTCCATACAGTATAAAGGTAGATGTTTGTGTTAAAGCTCCATACAGTATAAAGGTAGATGTTTGTGTTAAAGCTCCATACAGTATAAAGGTAGATGTTTGTGTTAAAGCTCCATACAGTATAAAGGTAGATGTTTGTGTTAAAGCTCCTTCAAAATAAAGGTAGATGTTTGTATTAAAGCTCCATACAGTATAAAGGTAGATGTTTGTGTTAAAGCTCTTTCAAAATAAAGGTAGATATTTGTGTTAAAGCTCCATACAGTATAAAGGTAGATGTTTGTGTTAAAGCTCCATACAGTATAAAGGTAGATGTTTGTGTTAATTAAGCAATATCACACGAGAGGGAGTGCTGTTGTACTGTATATCAGCACGGCTGTGATTCGGTCGTAGGCACGAGGCCGCAGGCCGAGTGCCGCAGATAATCACACCGTGCTGATATACAGTACAACAGCACGACCTCGAGTGTGATATTGCTTTTATACAACAGTGCTACGAGCGCATTTTAGAACAGTAATAAACTACAAGAGATTATGATTTGTTTGTTTATTTAATCATTTCTTTGGCTCCGCCAACAGAAATAGTTCTGCAACTGGAAGGGAGACAAGGCTGTTGCCAGGCAACACATAAACATTTCATACTAGCTTGCTACTAGCTACAAGCTTTTCCACCGAGCTGCTTCCAGTGCTGGTTCTGGTTCTGAGCCCGTGTCTGATTAGCACCGCAGCAACAGGACCAGCGTGAAGACATACAGAGACGTTATCGATACCGTATTACATTTGTTTATCTGCCATGTAATCAATATAAACACAGTTGAAGCTAAGTAGCTGAGCTACGTGGCTAACAACAGCTAATGCTAATATCAAAACACATCACCGTCAAAACGTAGTTGCCCCCGCGGCGATTTTTTTCCCAGCCGGGTTTAGTAGAGATTTATCTCCAATTAGACTGACCAGGTCAGGTCCAGGTTTTAATGTTCAGGTCCATTTATAACTGTAGCAGCAGCAGAGAGATGGGGCAGCTCCTGTATGGGGAGCCTGGCTCTGACTTAGCTTCTGCCCAGCTGAACAGCGGAGTGATTATGTCTGTGAAAAGTCCCAGTGCTGTTATACTGTATATCAGCACTATGGAATGTCTCGTTGTCCAATCAAATTGCTCGGTTGGGACCGGTCGGAACTAACTGTTGTATAAAGCTCCATACAGTATAAAGGTAGATGTTTGTGTTAAAGCTCCATACAGTATAAAGGTAGATGTTTGTGTTAAAGCTCCTTCAAAATAAAGGTAGATGTTTGTATTAAAGCTCCATACAGTATAAAGGTAGATGTTTGTGTTAAAGCTCCTTCAAAATAAAGGTAGATGTTTGTATTAAAGCTCCATACAGTATAAAGGTAGATGTTTGTGTTAAAGCTCCATACAGTATAAAGGTAGGTGTTTGTGTTAACCTGTTCACGCAGGCCCCCTAGTGGTTGGGACGCCGGCGTCCCAAATCAATAACACATGAACGGCGTCCTTAATACAACGAAAAGTAGGCATGCTGTAGTGAAAACTCCACCACAGATCTTTTAAGGACACTTTCGGCAACAAGTAGAAAAAAAAATGAAGTCTCTAAGTGCTACGGTTTTTTCACAGTCACTGAAAATGTCTCAAACAATATCAGACGACGGCAGCCTACAAGTGACGTCACGTCAACAACGAAGGTGATTTAAACATATATGTACCATCTGTACACCTCTTCTTTCACCACCTAAAAATCGTAAACTGTCATAAAGACAAAAGCAAAGAACAAAAATGCAGTTTTTATCCTAATAAGGTTTTCAAAAAGCCTGCTCACTAAAATACAAAACAACCGGAAGTCATTTTCGAGTGCCGTAAAATACGGACATTTGTCAATCATGGACCCACTAAAACACTGAATAAAATTACAAGCTTACCCTGGCTTTAAAGCTGAAGATGTGCTCGATAATATTGCCCACACAAATTTTTTCCATCGTGACCAGGTAATCCATTATATTGACACGTTTCCCCTCAGTGCTAATGCTAATGTCACCCTGCGTCAGACTGCGCATCCGCTACGCGCATCTCTTGTCGCCTGTCAATCAAAGTCACGGGGGGGGACAAGTTTTCGTCAAATAGGGGAGACCCTAAGGAATCATCCGATGTATAATGATCCCTGATTGGGCAAATCTTTCACCCCAGATAACCCCTGCGTAACGTAGTTTATATAGTGTCAAGCTGGGTTGAGGCGCACGAGACAGTCACGTACGCACACAGTGACGTGCGCAGTTTATGCTGTCGGCCTTGATTACTCGGTTTTAATCCACTTTTTTACCGTCGGATTTGTTATCGGTTTACCATCGTGGTGAAGTTTAGCATCCCCCCCCGCACCAACATGTCGAAGAGGATGTTTTCAGCGACGGAGGTGCTGCAAATGCTGGGGGAAAGTGAGGACGAAAAGGAGGGCGACGTCGTCGATGACAGCTCGGACATCAACAGTGCGGACTCGGTAGAAGAAGACGCTTTTGCAGAAGGGGAAGACGTCTTGCTCGACCAAATGTGAGTGATTACTATATATTGAATTGATCTTAAGTCACCGATCATGCTGTTTTTTTCTGATAGTAAAATATAAAATATAAAAATATGCAATAAGCTGTATTAGTAAAGTAGAATTGTGCTTCAAAATGGCGTGGTACATAAATGTAATCCACTCATAAAATATAATTGATGACTGTGTGTGCGTGTGCGTGTGTGTGTGTGTGTGTGTGTGTGTGTGTGTGTGTGTGTGTGTGTGTGTGTGTGTGTTTGTGTGTGTGTGCGTGCGTGTGTGTGTGTGTGCGTGTGTGTGTGTGTGTGTGTGTGTGTGCATGTGTGTGCGTGTGTGTGTGCGCATTCAGACATAATTGCTGAGAGTGTAGTCCAGTGATTTTCCCTTTAGGCTATACATTATATTGTTGTATGTATAGATAGATAGATAGATAGATAGATAGATAGATAGATAACTGGTGTGTGTAGAGTGTAGTCCAGTGATTTTCCCTTTAGGCTAAACATTATATTGTTGTATAGATAGATAGATAGATAGATAACTGCTGTGTGTGTGCGTGTGCACGCGTCTGTGTTTTGGCATTATTAGACATAATTGCTGAGAGTGTAGTCCAGTGATTTTCCCTTTAGGCTAAACATTATATTGTTGTATAGATAGATAGATAGATAGATAGATAGATAGATAGATAGATAGATAGATAGATAGATAACTGCTAAGTGTGTGTGTATGAATGAATGAATGATTTTATTTATTTTGCTGGGTGACACATCTGGTATAGAGTCCTCTCCCCCCTTTCTCCTCTTCTCCCCTCTCCCCTCCTCTCTTCCTCTCTCCTCCTGCTGAGTTAAAATTGTCACTATGATTATCTGTTGCACCTTGTAGTTTGGCCTTGGTGTCTCGCACTCTCTCTGTGTTTCCGCAGATTCTTCAGAGCTCCATCTCTCTGCACCAACCGCCACCTGCACGTACCCACCCCCTTCCCCTGCTGTTACACCGGCCCGCCCTCCCTTCCTAGGAACCGGCCTGCCATCCACTCCCATTGTGCTGACCTGCTCCCTCTGCCCCCCGTCCCACCGGAAGCTGCCCTCGTCGGCTCCCATTTCATACTCTTTGTTGTTGTAAACTGTTTTCTTGTCTGTAACAACATCTATTGCACGTCTGTCCGTCCTGGGTGAGGGATCCCTCCTCTGTTGCTCACCCTGAGGTTTCTAAAAATTTTCCCTGTTAAAAGGGTTTTCCATGGAGTTTTTCCTCAGTGGATGTGAGGGTCTAAGGACAGAGGATGTTGTTATGTTGTCATGTAAAGCCCTTTGAGACTAACTATTTTTAAAAATGGGCTGTACAAATAATATTGCCTTGCCTTGCCATGACTAATCACAAAAAATATTGCTTTTTTTTCAGTGATGAAGATGCCTCTCATTCCTGTCCCTGTCCTGTTCCTGGACCCTCCACTCTCCTTATGCAGTCTCCAACCAGCCCTCGTCCACCATCCCCACCTGCCAGCCCTCCTCAGCCTCCCAGTCCCAACTCCCAGTCTTCCTCCCCGCCTGCTGAGCGTCCTCGCAAGCGTGCAGCTGTGGTGAGCAAAAGAAGAGCGCCGATCAAGAGGCAGACTCGGACGCCTGCTGTTGTCCCACAGCAGGATCAGTGGCATGGCATTGATGAAGAAGATGAGCTTCCTCATCAGTTCTCCTTCTGTCCACGGAGAACTCCTGGAGTGCAACTGGATCGTCAGAAGGACCACAGCCCTTCTGAACTTTTCATGCTGTTCTTCAGTGACGATGTTGTGAAGTTTCTCTGCCACCATACAAACAAGAATGCAGAGCGCCGGCTCCTGAGAGGACAGTGGAAGCCTGTGGACACCGAAGCCATGATGAAGTACCTGTCCATCGTCATATATCTTGGCCTGGTGAAGCCCGCCGCCATGAGGGATCTGTGGAGGAAGGATCGCCTGCACAGCCACCCCTTTCCCTCCAGTGTGATGGCAGGCTACAGGTTTGAGCTGATCGGGGCATTCCTGCACATGAGCGACCCAGCAGCTGACCTTTTGAATGACCAGCTTCGAGGCCAGCCTGGTTACGACCCCCTGTTTCGCCTGAAGCCACTACAAGACCAGATCCTGATGGCATGTAAGGCATATTACCATCCCTACCAGAACATCGCCATTGATGAGCGTATGGTAGCCTCCAAAGCTAGGCATAGCATGAAACAGTATATGAAGGACAAGCCGACTAAGTGGGGTTTCAAGCTGTTTGTCCTGGCTGATAGCAAGACGGGCTACACATGCAACTTCAATGTGTACCAGGGGAAAGCGCTCACTCCTAGCGGAAATGGTCTGAGCTATGATGCGGTTGTGAACCTGCTCCAGGTGCCCTTCCTTGGGACAGGCTACAATGTGTACGTAGACAACTTCTACACCAGCACAGCTCTTTTCCTCCATCTCCACCAGATCCGCTATGGAGCCTGTGGCACCATCAGGGAAAACAGGATTGGTTTCCCGAAGAACAGGGGTAATGCTCTCCCGAAGTCAGCAGAACGAGGGGACATGAGGTGGATCAGGGAGGGTCCCCTGCTGTATGTCAAATGGAAGGACACGAGGGATGTAACTGTGTGTTCTTCGCTTAATAAGGCCTACGGCGGAGACACGGTGCAGCGGCGGGTCAAGAACCATGATGGCAGCTGGACGAGGCGCTCTGTACCCGTACCTGAGCCGGTGAGGGAGTACAACAAGTACATGGGGGGAGTGGACTTGTCAGACGCTCTCATCAAGTACTTCAGCGTGTCCCAGAAGACGATGAGGTGGTACAAAAAGCTGTTTCTCCACTTTGTTGACATCGCTGTGGTCAACAGCTTCATCCTTCACAAGGAGATGGCTACAGAGAAGCAGAGGACACCCCTGACCCAGAAGAGCTTCAGGGAGGCACTGTGTTTGGAGCTGGCTGACTTCAGGGAGGTGAGCGCTGAGAGTGAGGAAGCCGCAGGGACAGCACCGCCACAGGAGCCAGCTGCTGAAGACAGGCTGAAGGGATGCTTTCCAGTACCCGTCGCAGATGTGAGTGCTGCAGATCCCAGGAACAAGGCCACCAGTGGGAGGCAGTACTGTGTTCAATGCCATGCTCAGGGAAAGCGGAACAAGACCATTTTTAAGTGTAGGTCTTGTGATGTGCCTCTCTGCATAATTGCAGATCGTCTCTGTTTCACAGAGTGGCATGACCGCAGGAGCAGTCAGACACATTGAAGGGTCAGTTGAATGTGACTGTGCTGTGTGGCAGCATCGGCATGAGTCACTACCTGGAGCTTGCATGAACGGAGCCTGGGTCAGTTGAATGTGACTGTGCTGTTGGGTAAGTGGTTGATAGAGATGGTAGTATCGGCACTGACTACTACCTGGAGCTCGCATCAACGGAGCCTGGGTCAATGTGGCAGCGCTGTGTGGCAGCATCGGCACTGGTCACTACCTGGAGCTTGCATGAACGGAGCCTGGGTCAGTTGAATGTGGCAGCGCTGTTTGCGTCGTTTAGGAACAGTGTGAGCTGGCACTGGGATGCCTAGTGTGGTGGCTGTGACAGAAGGACTGAAATTTCAGCCAGGTGTCTGTTCTGACAGACAATTGAACTTGTAAATAGTTGTTTTTACAGAGTTTTTTACTGTGGTTGTTTTTACTGTTTTTCAAAAGTTCCCAGTTTCTCTTGTGTGTTCAAGTTTTTTCTAGTTCATGCGTTCAATTTTTTGCCTCCTAAAGTCCAACCCCTCGTCCATGTCGTAGGAGGTGGTAACAGCACATACATTTTCAACACAACTGGAATGTATTGGTCCTTGATGTCTACTAATTGTGCTGGCTAATGGGGCTCTGGTAAAAATTATCTTTTTTGTGCAATGAAGATTAGAAAGGTAGGTTCAAATATTGTATTCTTTCATTCATGAATGATTCATCATACATATTTTATCAACACTGGTCTTCAGTGACAAAGCTCCCATCTCCCACAGTCTGGTGTGACCCCTGAACACATCACAGTGTGACTCATGGATGTGTGTGTGTGTGTTGCAGGTGGGAGGCTGCCCTACCCCCCCAACCAGTTTGGAGCAGGCCGTGGTAACTATGACAACTTCAGGGGCCATCTATGAGGAGGAGGAGGGTTTCCAGGGAAACAACGAAACAACAGGTAGGTCAGGTAGAGACAGGAGCACTGTAGCATTAGCCTATTTCTTTTCAAATGGCATACTAACATTTTACCATCTTTTATTACAGGGATGAAGGTGCTCCTTGCTCCAGTGCTTCTTGCTCCGGTCCTTCTTGCTCCAGCGCTCCTAGACCTGCTCTTCAAATGACACAGTTTGCCAGTCTTCTCCACTCACATCCTACACCCAGCTGGTCCCTTTGTTGCCTCTCCTCCCAGTGTCACCAAGTATGCAATAGAAGTCTCCACAAAAAGTGTGTTTTCACTGCTCCAAGTTTTGATGTTATAATGAAAATAATAATAAAAGACAATATATGAACTATTTCAAAGGTTCTTGTTCATTTAAGCCATCACTGATGGCTGTGGGATGTTTACTTCTGGTGTTATAAAGCTTCAAAATAACAATATAAAACAGGCGAAAATAGGTCAAATTCATGTTTGGATAGGTTTTGGACACCATATATTCATCCCCCTAAATTACATTTTCAAATGGCATTTTACTTATGTAACTGGTGTTCCTAGAAGCCAACAAGTTTGTGATTGGCCCCAAAAGGTTATCTGTTGAAAAAAAAAAAAATCTCTCTAAAATCTTGCAGTGTGCATTTTAGCCAAAATGGACCATTTTGGATAGGTTCGGCACACTGGAGATCGCCAAAGGACACTGTTTGGTAAAAACTCTATAGTGCCTCAGTAGTTTTACATATCAACCTAAAATTTGGTACACATGTGGACAGGGAGTGTGTGAACCATATATGTAAAATCCAACCTGTTTTATAATTAGGATTTTGATATATCACCTTTTCACCAAAAATTTCAAACTCGTTTTTTTTTTTTTCAAAAAAAATTGTGTTTACAGAAGCCCAATTTTTTATGGAATTACTCAATTCAATATTTTATAGATATAGATGTGAAGGGAAAAAGGTTTTCTTTCATTTAAGCCATTAACCATAGTTGTGGGATTAGTACTTCTGTAGCTATTAAGCTTTAATTGCAGTGATACAAAAACAGGCGGAAATTGCCAAAAATGGCCTCTGCATGAAGAGGTTAAAGCATACAGTATAAAGGTAGATGTTTGTGTTAAAGCTCCATACAGTATAAAGGTAGATGTTTGTATTAAAGCTCCATACAGTATAAAGGTAGATGTCCATGTGTAGTGTGATTATAAAGCAGCTCTAGGTTCTATATTAATACTGTTAAAGTATCAAAGCCTCAGTCCACAGAGAAATGCACACAGCCTGTATTCAGAAACTGAGCCTTAAAACCAGCCATCAGGACTTCCTGTCACTTTGTGATGTCACAACAAAGCCCCGCCCCCTTCACCACCTGGACACACCATCCAACAAGTTGCAGGATTTGGTTTCTTTGAATGTTTTTTTCTGAAATCTGCTCTGTTTTTATTGGGTCACTCAAAACAAAAGTAGCATTAGCTTCTGAACATGCTAACAAGCTAATTCAGAAACACAACAGCTTTGTGATGCAGACCGACAGTAATTTTAATTGTGATAAATGGTGATTTCAAAATAATTTAATAGTTTCTTATCATCTTCCTTCCATTTAGTTGAGGACCCTCTCGTGTTTTCTGTTTCTTTTACATTTGTTCATCACTTTCTCTTTCATTTTGACATTGCTTACCTTCCCTTTAGTTTCAGCTTTCCACTTTGTGTGTTTCTGTGATTGTATGTATGTGCCATGCATCCTAATGTGCAGCACCTGTGTTCCTGCATCAATTGTTCTCTCCATGCTCATCCTGAGTTATTGTTCTGTTACTGATCAAGACTTTAGCCTCGCCCATCAGATTTGACACTTCCTGTATTAAATTGTTTTTTTGTTTCAAACTAATTCAACAGACTTTGAGCTGTGGTGTCAGCTGAGACTTGTTCTTTGTGTGAATCAACACACCTATACCTGGGTGGCCTTCTAATTGCCACTGAGCGACAGAAACATTTTCCCTCCACCGCCTTGTAATCTGCCCTTTTTTTGTCACTTAATGTCTGAAAGGAACATTTTTTTCTTTTTCTTTTTTTTGATTGAAACCAGAAACTGATTAAACATTTCTCACCTCTTTGATTTCTTACGATTGTTTATTAGAGGAAACTTTCCGCGGTACCTTCTGTAGATCAGGTAGGAGCTGAGCCACCGTCGCCGCCACTGTCGTCGTCGTCGTAGTCAAATGTGAAATCTTCAGAGGACAGACACATCATTTAGAGTCTGGAAGAGTGAAGGAAGAAACTGAGGAGAGATGGCAAATAGATAATGAGACGGCTAAAAGCTTGATCTTGAGAATAATTTGCTTCTTTTGCAGCATGGCCTCGAGTGGGGAAACCGTTAATCAAAGGTTAGAATGATATAAACTTTGTTCAAAGATCCTTTTCCCCAAACATTTAAGACTTGGAGGGTGAGAACGGCAGAGGGAAAAAAATCCAATTATTTTCCTCTTTTATCACTTCACTCGTTACAAATAAGACACGCTTTCTGAGAGGCAACACAGTTTAGTTTTATAATTGCTGTTTTACCACCTGCCAGTTCAGCTAACAGTCACTCCGTCTCTGTCCTCCCCTCTCATGCCACTCCAGCCCCGGATAATCAGCCCCGCTCCAATTAGGACCGGCGTCTCCGCAGACGAGGACAAAGTTGTTGACCGCTTATTAACCGAGAACCAAACGCAGAGCGTGAAAATAACGTTTCTTTATGTTTTCATACGTCCGGTTCTGCCCTTGAGGCTTATTAGCTGGTCAAACGTCGACTTGTTGGCGTCTGAGGTGATTGTGTCAGTCTGAGGGATCAGACCAGGTTGGTGGCCATGTTGGAAAAACAAACAAATAGCGATGTTTCATCTATAAAAGAAATTCTGCTCAAGCTAATGCTTAATTTCAAGAACCTGAAACATGAGAGAAAGATGGAGAAAAAAGTAGATGTTTGTGTTAAAGCTCCATACAGTATAAAGGTAGATGTTTGTGTTAAAGCTCCATACAGTATAAAGGTAGATGTTTGTGTTAAAGCTCCATACAGTATAAAGGTAGATGTTTGTGTTAAAGCTCCATACAGTATAAAGGTAGATGTTTGTGTTAAAGCTCCAACCTATAAAGGTAGATGTTTGTATTAAAGCTCCATACAGTATAAAGGTAGATGTCCATGTGTAGTGTGATTATAAAGCAGCTCTAGGTTCTATATTAATACTGTGAAAGTATCAAAGCCTCAGTCCACAGAGAAATGCAAACAGCCTGTATTCAGAAACTGAGCCTTAAAACCAGCCGTCAGGACTTCCTGTCACTTTGTGATGTCACAACAAAGCCCCGCCCCCTCACCGCCTGGACACAAACATCCAACCAACAACAATTTGCAGGATTTAGTTTCTCTGAGTGTTTTATTCACTTTAGAAAACAGTCAGCCAATCAGAAGACAGGCTCAGAGCCTCCTCCTCTCTTCTGATTGGCTGACACCATCTCCTTCTGGAACTTTGTGATGTCACGGCCCTCAGCCCAGCATGTGTTATAAAAACTGTCCACCTTAATTGGATGGATTGGACAATTAGGCCTCAGACAGACACCTATTTATTTCCTTAATTAAATTTTAGAATTTTTTTTTTGTTAATTTAATGTTTCTTTAAAAATCTAACGTTGGATTGGTGTCATGACTTCATCACAGATTAGATTTTTCCATTTTTCATTTAATTAAGTTCTTTTTTTTTAGTTCTGTTTTTATTTTATTTTATATGAACAGCTGATCAGAGGAGGTAAAGTCTCCTCCTGCTCCTCTGCAGTGTTGACTGTGTTTGTGCTGTGAGTTTATTCTGAAGAGTCTGTGTCTGAGCTTTTTCCTGCTTTTTTCTCTCGGCTCCATCATCTGCGGATCATGTTCTTCTCAGATGAAATGTTATTTTACATTATGGTGCCACAGAGTCGACCTGCGATGTGTTCTGTTCGGGTATAATGGGTTTAAGCACTCGTCTTGTCTCCGTGCAGGGAGGAGGCCTAACCCCCTCCTCTTCCTCTACACCTGCAGCTGCTGCCTCATGATTTTTATTTGTCAGGTTTGTGTTTTATCTGTACGCACCCGAGGCAATAGCCGTGAAAATACAGCAACACGTTACATGTTTACTCCTGAATTTGGAAATGAAATCGAGGATTGATCGCACGAGAGAGAAATAATATCTTGGAAACTTCACAGCTCCGGTGAGAAGAGAAGAGGAGGAGAGAGGGGATGCCTGGATGTTCCCTAAAAACAAATTATCAGAAACAAACAGAAACCAATAACCTGTTACCCCCTCCCTTCTCCTCCTCATCCCTCCTCCTCCTCCTCCTCCTCCTCGTCTTCTAAAATGTAAAAATTTCTCTCGGTGGTGTCGACACCCTGCAGCCATAAACGCCAGGAAATATGAAAAGAGAAAAGAACAACATCAACAGAACAGGGGGGATGAAATTTCACCGTGAGGCCGAAAATGAGAAACGACATAATAAAGCGATTCTATTAAAAAGCCATCTGACCGTTAATAAAAGTAATGATTTGATGAGAACGTCCCGTCGCAGAGCCAGAGGCAGCGCAGGAGGAGGAGGAGGAGGAGGAGGAGGAGGAGGAGGAGGAGGAGGTTCGACTCGGCTTTATTTTTATGCTCCGACATTGCAGAGAAGGAAAAATGAGATGAAGTGTGCGTGTGAGGAGGGAGGACGACATAAAAAACATTGCAGCTTCTCCCATTTCTGACTTAATGAGATCTGGTGTCTGCTGCTGCTGCTGCTGCTGTGGTCCTATCCAGGCTCAGGTTGGACGCAGTTTGGATGAGACAAATATCTCCCAGGGAGACGTCATCAGATCATCACATTCACCGTCTGTCCATCCATGTAGTTTGGTTTGGATCAAGGTTTGGTTTGTAAAAGTAAAAGTCCAGATCCTGTTACCTGTTGTCACATGAAAATACAAAGACCCAGATTGTGTTTCCAAAGTGAAGCCTCAACTCAACAGGAAGTGTTTCTCAGGACACGATAAAGTAAGGGACCAGTCTGGGGACACGATAAAGTAAGGGACCAGGCAAGGGGACACAATAAAGCGAGGGACCAGGCAAGGGGACACAATAAAGCGAGGGACCAGGCAAGGGGACACAATAAAGCGAGGGACCAGGCAAGGGGACACAATAAAGCGAGGGACCAGGCAAGGGGACACAATAAAGCGAGGGACCAGGCAAGGGGACACAATAAAGGGCGGGACCAGGCAAGGGGACGCAATAAAGCGAGGGACCAGGCAAGGGGACGCGATAAAACGAATCTGGGGGACACAATAAAGCGAAGGACCAGGCAAGGGGACGCGATAAAGCGAAGGGCCAAGCAAGGGGACGCAATAAAGCGAGGGACCAATCAAGGGGACGCAATAAAGTGAAGGAACAGGCAAAAGGACGGGATAAAGCGAGGGAACAGGCAAGGGGACGCGATAAAGCGAGGGGCCGGTCTGGGGATGCAATAAAGCGAAGGACCAGGCAAGGGGACACGGTAAAGTAAAAGGCCAGCAAAGGGGACGCGATAAAGCGAGGGACCAGGCAAAGGGACACGATAAAGCGAGGGACCAGGCAAGGGGACATGATAAAGCGAGGGACCAGGCAAAGGGACACGATAAAGCGAAAGACCAGGCAAAGGGACACGATAAAGCGAAGGATCAGGCAAGGGGACACGATAAAGCGAAGGACTGGTCTGGGGACACGATAAAGTGAGGGACCAAGCAAGGGGACGAGATAAAGCGAAGGATCAAGCAAGGGGACGCGATAAAGCGAAGGATCAAGCAAGGGGACACAATAAAGCGAGGGACCGGTCCGGGGACACAATAAAGCGAGCGACCAGGCAAGGGGACGAGATAAAGTGAATCTGGGGGACACAAAAAAGCGAGGGACCAGACAAGGGGACGCGATAAAGCGAGAGACCAGGCAAGGGGACACAATAAAGCAAAGGACCAGGCAAAAGGACACGATAAAGCGAAGGGCCAGGCAAGGGTACACGATCAAGCGAGGGACCAGGCAATAGGATGTGATAAAGCGAAGGACCAGGCAAGGGGACGGGATAAAGCAAAGAACCAGGCAAGGGGACGCGATAACTTGAAGGACCAGGCAAGAGGATGCGATAAAGCGAGGGACCAGGCAAGGGGACGCGATAACTTGAAGGACCAGGCAAGAGGATGCGATAAAGCGAGGGACCAGGCAAGGGGACGCGATAAAGTGAAGGACCAAGCAAGGGGACGCAGTAAAGCGAAGGACCAAGCAAGGGGACGCAGTAAAGCGAAGGACCAAGCAAGGGGACGCGATAAAGCGAAGGACCAAGCAAGGGGACGCAGTAAAGCGAAGGACCAAGCAAGGGGACGTGATAAAGCGAAGGACCAGGCAAGGGGACGCGATAAAGCGAAGGACCAAGCAAGGGGACGCGGTAAAGCGAAGGACCAAGCAAGGGGACGCGATAAAGCGAAGGACCAAGCAAGGGGACGCAGTAAAGCGAAGGACCAAGCAAGGGGACGCGATAAAGCGAAGGACCAAGCAAGGGGACGCGATAAAGCAAAGGACCAAGCAAGGGGACGCAGTAAAGCGAAGGACCAAGCAAGGGGACGCAGTAAAGCGAAGGACCAAGCAAGGGGACGCGATAAAGCGAGGGACCAGGCAAAGGGATGTGATAAAGCAAATTACCTGGGGGACACAATAAAGCGAAGGACCAGGCAAGGGGACGTGATAAAGCGAGGGACCAAGCAAGGGGACGCAGTAAAGCGAAGGACCAAGCAAGGGGACGCGATAAAGCGAGGGACCAGGCAAAGGGATGTGATAAAGCAAATTACCTGGGGGACACAATAAAGTGAAGGACCAGGCAAGGGGACATAATAAAGCGAGGGACCGGTCTGGGGGACATGATAAAGTGAGGGACCGGTCTAGGGACACGATTAAGCGAGTTATTAGAACATCAATATCACATGAAAAAGACGGCCACCGCACACTGATAAGACTCTGCTGATATACTTTATTAATGAACAACGCGTTTCGCTTTCAGCGTCGTCAGGTTCGCCTCTGGCGTTGCTGGGTGTGTTCATATACCTTCGGTCACATGACCCAAACCATCAACAGATGGCAAAAAAGTTTTAAAAAACACTTGTGGTTATCATATGATGTATATGTACAATATAGCAACACTCAAATAAATCAAAAAGGGAAGCAATACACCCATCACATACAATAGAATACAATATAATAGAAAGCCAAGTTATGAGTAGCGCAACGTAATCACAATCACCCAGCGGGTACAATGTATCACACCACAACAATAAATGTAACAATCCAGTTCATGTGATTGTGATTACGTTGCGCTACTCATAACTTGGCTTTCTATTATATTGTATTCTATTGTATGTGATGGGTGTATTGCTTCCCTTTTTGATTTATTTGAGTGTTGCTATATTGTACATATACATCATATGATAACCACAAGTGTTTTTTAAAACTTTTTTGCCATCTGTTGATGGTTTGGGTCATGTGACCGAAGGTATATGAACACACCCAGCAACGCCAGAGGCGAACCTGACGACGCTGAAAGCGAAACGCGTTGTTCATTAATAAAGTATATCAGCAGAGTCTTATCAGTGTGCGGTGGCCGTCTTTTTCTATTGATTTTACGCACTTCTGCTACCCACCTGCACCTGAGGAACTGTGGCTGTGCAGGGAGATTTGCTTTTCTTCAGATCAATATCACATGATTCACATGTTATTGATCACATGGACTGTTAGCTTAGCATTAGCCTTTAGCTTTCAGTCCGTCACTTTATCACGTCCCCCAGAAACACTTCCTGTTGTGTTGAGAATTTTTTTTGTCAAACTGATGAACTCGTTTTCTGAACTTGAAGCACGTTTGTGTCTTTGTGTGTTTTCTTGTGTGGTTGTCAGTGTTGAGCCCTCAGGGCCACCGTAGGCCTCCTCCATCGTCACCACCATGTGTTTGTCTATTGATTTGAATGCGTATTGATTTATTTTTCTGTTGGACTCGACCAGTAAAACCACAGACGGCGCCACTCTTCCTCTGAAACCAGTCTGACCTTTTGACCTCTGTCTTATGATGCAGCCTCTCCGTAGATAACCACACACACACACACAGACACACAAACTAGTCTTTAATCACTCCTCCATCTCTTTTCCACCATCTGCTTGTCGTCATCGTCCCCGGGCCCTCAGGGGACACGCTGATACTCGCAGACTGATGGGCACATTTAAACACCATCAAACTTTAAAAAACATGAAATATTCAAGGATGAAATGTCTCCGGTCGTCGTCAAGTCATCGCCGAGGAAAATGGAAGAAGAAGAAACACTTCACCTTCAGCTGTTTGCCGCCAAAATACAGAGGGGGAACCTCAGGGTTTAGCAGTGTGTGTGTGTGTGGCAAAGACAGTTACACACCAGTTTTTAAGTGCAGGTTTTCTGTGAGGTTTCCAGTCTGCTCACTGTAAGAGTACGGTGGCCCTGAGAGGTCAAAACACTGCAGCTCCAGTTAATTCACACAACACAGGAAGTGTTTCTAGGGGACAGTAAAGAGTGATGAACCAGGTTGGGACATCTTCCTTTTCTTCCCAGTTTTTCGTCAAGCAGTCTCTGTATTTCCCTCTAAAACAACTCTGTCTGGTAACGTTGTGTTATTATCTCATAGCGTGGTGAATGTGCAGGTCACAACTTGTCCACCAGAGCGTTGTGGAGTTGTTGGATTGTGTATTTGATGAGTTTGATGAGGGAAACCAAGAAATCCCATGAGCCTCCGTAGCGTAGCTCTGAGCAGCTCACGGCTCTGCTCTGCCGTTCTAAAAATAGGTTGCACCGACAATTAAAGGTAACAAACCTACTGCTGTGACTATAGGGATTATGGCAATGGGCCAATTTGCCAAAATGTTGAACTATCCCTTTCAGCCCCAAAAACTCTGTTGCAGTCTAAACAAAATATAAACGAAATTGTTGTTCGCTGCTATTTTTCTTCATCGTTGACGTTGACGACGTGATGTTCGCAGCCGTCGGTGAAGAACAGCGAATGTGCAGAAACAGAAGAGCCGTTGATGACTTTGCAGACGACTTGTTCTTTTTTAGGTGGAATGATGATCCGTCAGTTTGACTCTTATAGAAGAAAAGAAACAATAAACACAGAACTAGAGAACAAATTGATTTTCTTTTGCACGGAATCTGTGGGACTGTATAAAGTAAAATAAAGAAAGAAAGAAATCCAGATATCTGTGAACGCAGCACAAACGGCGTCTTTTTCCTCCCACTCACTGTTTGTGCCTCATCTGTGTGTGTGTGTTTTCTTTTCTTTTTTTCATTTATGAGCTGAAACGCGAGCGGCGGCGGCATCATTACCATCAGATCAGAGGAGACAAAGAGTCCAAGGTCCGGGTGTTCTGTCAGAGGAGAGAGACCTTGAACGCACCGCTCGCTCTTTCAGCTGCACATTACAGCCTTTGAATTTTGAAGATGTGTCACTGTGGTGTGTGTGTGTGTGTGTGTGTATGTGTCCATTTCATGACACACACACATACACACAACAACAACAACAGCGCCACAAAGGTGTGTTTGAAAACGCAGGTCGCAGCAGTTTCACAGGAAACACTTTAAAAGAAGTGAAAAACTCATAAAAGAAAAAGGAAACCGCTTTAAAAACAATGTGGAGGCTTGTGATTGATCCGACGTGTCGCCAAAAAGTCCAAGATGAAAACAAATGAAGACAATAAAACTGACTTTCCTCACACACACACACACACACACACACACACACACACACACACACCATGAACACACACACAGTCCCGCTGCTCTGAATACTCACACCAGCCCCAAATGTGTGTTAATCCACCAGTGGAAATAGTTCCTAAACACAGCAGCACCAACACTTCCTACTCCGGTTCGTTAGATAAAAAGCAGCAGAAACCAACAGGGTTATGATGTGAAAATGGTTTAGTTTAGTTTAGTTGGGTTTAGTTTAGTTTAGTTTAGTTGGGGTGGGTTTGTTTTAGGTTAATTTAGTTTAGTTGGGTTTAGCTTTGTTTAATTTAGTTTAGTTTAGTTTAGTTGGGTTTAGCTTTGTTTAATTTAGTTTAGTTTAGTTTAGTTGGGTTTAGCTTTGTTTAGTTTAGTTTAGTTGGGGTGGGGTGGGTTTGGTTCAGTTTAATTGAGTTTAGTTTAGTTGGGTTTAGCTTTGTTTAATTTAGTTTAGTTTAGTTGGGTTTAGCTTTGTTTAATTTAGTTTAGTTTAGTTGGGTTTAGCTTTGTTTAATTTAGTTTAGTTTAGTTGGGTTTAGTTTAGTTGGGTTTGGTTTAGTTTAGTTTAGTTGGGGTGGGTTTAGTTTAGTTGGGATTAGCTTTGTTTAATTTAGTTTAGTTTAGTTGGGGTGGGTTTGGTTTGGGTTAATTTGGTCTGCTTTGGTTTGATTTGGTCTGGCCTGGTTTGGATTAGTTTGGTTTGGTTTGGTTTGGTTTGGTTTGGTTTAATTTAGTTGGGTTTAGCTTTGTTTTGTTTAGTTTAGTTCGGTTTGGTTTGGGTTAATTTGGTCTGCTTTGGTTTGATTTGGTCTGGCCTGGTTTGGATTAGTTTGGTTTGGTTTGGTTTGGTTTGGTTTGGTCTGGTTTGGTTTGGTTTGGTTTGGTTTGGTCTGGTTTGGTTTGGATTGGATTGGTTTGGTTTGGTCTGGTTTGGATTAGTTTGGTTTGGTTTGGTTTGGTCTGGTTTGGTTTGGATTAGTTTGGTTTGGTCTGGTTTGGGTTGATTTGGCCTGGTTTGGTTTGGTTTGGTTTGGTTTGGTTTGGTTTGGTTTGGATTGGATTGGATTGGATTGGTTTGGTTTGGTCTGGTCTGGTTTGGATTAGTTTGGTTTGGTTTGGTTTGGTTTGGATTAGTTTGGTTTGGTCTGGTTTGGGTTGATTTGGCCTGGTTTGGTCTGGTTTGGATTAGTTTGGTTTGGTCTGGTTTGTTTTGGATTAGTTTGGTTTGGTCTGGTTTGGGTTGATTTGGCCTTGTTGGTCTGGTTTGGATTAGTTTGGTTTGGTTTGGTTTGGTTTGGTTTGGTTTGGATTAGTTTGGTTTGGTCTGGTTTGGGTTGATTTGGCCTGGTTTGGTCTGGTTTGGGTTGATTTGGCCTGGTTTGGTCTGGTTTGGATTAGTTTGGTTTGGTTTGGTTTGGTTTGGATTAGTTTGGTTTGGTCTGGTTTGGGTTGATTTGGCCTGGTTTGGTCTGGTTTGGATTAGTTTGGTTTGGTTTGGATTGGTTTGCTTGTTTGAATTGTTTTAGTCTGGTTTGGTTTGGATGAGTTTGGGTTGGATTTGGTTGGTCATTTTTTTGTAGCTTTTTTGGTTTGGTTTGGATTACCAGAGGTGTGTTGTTAAAGTCAGAGGACCTTGTTGCCACGGTTACAGCTCTATTAACATTAGAACAGTTTAAACCTGTGGGTCGAGCTCTTACAGCAGTTTTTTAACTAAGATCATGTCAAATGATTTTATTCATTCATTCACATTCAAATGTGTTGCTTTGATTAGGGTTAGCTGTTAGAGCTGTTACACACACACACACACACACACACACACACACACAGGTCTGAGTAATAAGAATTGTTGTTTGTGTGTTTGTGTTGCTGTGAGAAGCTGCAGGGTCCAAACAGCTCAGAGCCCGTTATTAATGAAGAGAGAGAGAGACCCAGAAAAACAAGGAGAGAGAGAGAGAGAGGATTACATCACAGTGAAAAGAATCAGTCACATGGTTTGAGGAATAAACTCAATAAAGAATATTATTGACTGTGTTTCATCTGTGGATCATTTGGTCTTAAAGAACTGAGTGTGTGTGTGTGAGTTAAGCTCAATGTTTGGCAACAACTACACTATAAAAAATGTCACTGTTGCCTTTGTGTGTTTCTGCAGAGAGAATCTGTGGAGTTTTATTGGAAACACAATAATTCAAGTACATTTGTAAGTGTAAAGTGATTTTATTGAGTTTTTTTATATATATATATATTTTGTGCCACAAACACATTTTCTCTCTCAGCACCAAACTTCAACCCGTTTGATGAAAATACATGTTTCAATAATTAGATTTTATTTAATCATAATTTTTTCCTTCACTGGTTCACAAACATAAATGTAGAATATGACATATACGGTACGATGTCGGGGGATTTATTACTGTAATATTATGCATATAAATGTAACATATAAGCTTATAATTAATGAATAAATGTTTAATGAGCTTTCATATAATATAACCTGCTGCAACCATTTATATTAACAAAATATATTTAATCTACATTTGCAACTGTACTGAATCGTATTTATTATAGGAAGTTTATTATTCATTCTTGTCAATTAAGACTTTTTGACCCCTTTGTATGTAATATTAATATACAGTATATAAATGTAAAACAGCTTTCACATACATGTAGGTGTGACATATTTAATTGTCTGATATTTATAATAGTCCCTATTCTAATAGGTTCCATTTATATTTTTCACATTAATATGTTTTTATTTTAATGTATTTCATGTAGGAAAATTAAGTAAGTGTACATTTATTTAATTTATTCTTATTTTATTCTGAAAATGGCAGATTTTTCACTTTGTTATGAATGAATAATAATGTTCGGATGAAGGTCTTTGTTGTTGAATGTGTGATACAGTCCGTCCTCTAACCTCCAGTTTTCTTTAACTGAACAAAAAGAAAGTGTGAAAATCTAACAATGTCTTTAAATCCACTCGTCCGTTCTTCCTCCTCCTCCTCCTCCTCCTCCTCCTCCTCCTCGCCAGTAAAAGAAGAAGACGAAGTAAAAAAACACAGAGAGTGTAATTACGTGGAGTTTCTGGGTCTAATGTGGGATTGATTTGTAACTGCAGGACATCCTTGAACCAGATGCTTAAAAAATGAAGTCAGAGGAAGAAAAGGGGGGAACGGCGCCTTAAGTGAATTTAAAAATGCAGGAATAATTACACATATACTGCAAACTAATTAAGAAGCTGTGAACTCTGCGGCCTCGTTCCTCCCTTGCAGTGATTACACCGCTCATATTTCACTCTCTTACAGCTCTTTTTTTTTTCTTTTCTACTGCGGAAAACGGACGGAAGCAAAAAAAAAAAAAAAAAAAAAAAGAACTATAGACGAAAATGGACCGGTGACATCAGACATGGAGTCAAAAAAAAAATTAAAAAGGAGGAAGAAAGTCAGACTGTGGTTACTATTTCAAAGTCGTCATATTAATTGTGAAGAGAGAAAGAGAAAAGTCTGTCGGCAGAGAAACATGGATATTTTTATAATTCAATGGATGTAATTTATATCTGCAGCAGCAGCCGAGGGGACGGGACGCCGGCGTCAGAGTCCAGCAGCATAAAGCACATCAGCATATTCATAACTATGTAATAATGAGAATTATAATGAGAACAAGGCCACAGGAGTTCAAGGAAAACTGGACCATAAAGGAAAAAGAGCGGATGAAAACTCCACCTTTAAGATATAACTCAATAAATCTCTTTTTTAAATACAAATGCAACTTTATGAAGTCGACACTGTTTGTTTTCTTTATCTGTTTTATAACCAAATATTAGTTCTCCTCAGATTTATACATTTTGTATTTGTTTTTGTTGTAATTGAAATGAAACAGAAAATACACAGTGAAAACAGTTTACAATAAGACAAATACATGAATCATATTAATCCCGACCTTTGATATCATCAATTTACAAAGGAAAAAATAACAAAAAATACTTATTTCAATGGAATAAACACACTTTGAAAGCATAAATCTTTAATTCTGCTTATATCAGTTCATTATATTATTGTATCACACTGTTAATCCCGCCTTAGTAATTACATGAGCCAGTCTCATTAGAAATAAATTCATCTTTCGCTGTTTCTTTTCCATTATTTTCACCGTCATGTGAAACGGGAGGAGCTGGTTTGACCCAAAACCATGTTGTCATCTTCCTGGACACCTGCGTCTGCAATAAATCAACTTTATTTCTGTGTTTTAAAGATTTATCACATCAGTTCTTTCATAACAAATTACACATAAACAGTGAAACTTGATGAGATTATTATAAAACACAACTGAGCTAAACTCACATTTTAGTAACAGAACCACAAAAAGTTATTCATTTACAAAAATCAGGAAACTTCAGTCGACCAATGAGCTTTTAATTCTCCTTTATTCACTTTAAATATAAAAGGTGTTTAATTAATCAGCCTCATTGAACCTACATAATAAAACATAATAAAAAAAATGTTTTAAAAAATCGAGCAGTGTTGAGAATCACATCCAAATAAAGACTCAACAATAATTAACAATTACAAAGCAATTAAGGTTTTTGTTTCTATGAACTGAGACCACGAATCTGAACCTTCATCAAAACAGTTTCATTGTTGTTTAAATGAACAGGATCAACAAATTAATGATTTCAGTTAAAAGAACTAATGACACACACACACACACACACACGTCTCGGCCACATTAGTTGCCGATGGAAACCAACCAACCAACCACGACGCTCAGACTGAAACTTCAGCGGCTGTACGTGACCTTTTGACCTTTCGACCTTTCGACCCCCCTCCGTCACATTAATCAGCCGTAATTAAATAATCCGGTGCAATTAGAGTTTCTTCTTTCTATTAACTGTAACCACCAGTCTGACCTTAATCAAAAAGCCGTTTTATTGTCGTGTTGTTGCATTTGCAGAGTCGTAATGATTCATGATTGTAAACGTGCACAGAGCTAATCATCACACAGGAACAACAACCTTTGACCAACAACGGCAGAAGATCTGAGACAACACACTGACAACATTGATCAGCAGGAAAACTAAACTAAATAAATATAGATAATTATGTTTATTAAAGCAAAGTGGTTCATTCAGAGCAGATGCACATGGTTTACAATAATGTTTTTAAATCATCTGCAGGAAAAAGAAATGAATGAATGAACAAATCAGATCAATGTTTACTGTGACTCACACGTTACTCAAATATAGAAGATCGTTGGTTTTAGATGTTTTATCACAGGAAGCGTTTGAAATCAGTGAACTAAATGATTCTGTACCTATGTATATATGGTATATACATACATATATATAATATATATTTTACTATGACTGTTTTTCATAACTTTTTTTTTTATTCGTAGGCCTATTTTATGAATAGCAGAAGGGGGTAGGACCAGAAAAGTTTTTAACTTCTTCTTACCCCTTTTGACCATGACAGGCATCTTCTTTAGAGATGATGATTATTAATATACATTTCTTCATTGTTTTTCTTTTTATTCTTTTATTTGTTTTGTTTTTACTCTGGACATGTTCAATAAAGAAATGAAATGAAATGATATCAACGTTCCAATAAACCAAACAAACTCAGATTATTGTCAAACCCACTAACAGGAAGCTGTCTGCACAACTTCTAGAGTCAAGAAGAACAACAACTAAAGGCCCCAGACCGGTCTTTCACTTTATTAATTAATTAATTTTAAACTTTTGTACAGATTAAATAATACAAGATACATTTTTCGAATTACAGTAGTCGGTTTCACCTTGAGTTTTATCTTTATGCTAAGTTAAGCTAATCAGCTCTAAAACAGGAGCGTGAGGACGAATGTTTGAGTCTTTGATGAGTTTGTTTGATCATGATTTGAACGACTTATATATTTATGTATTTATGTATAAATGTCATTACTAAAGTTTCCCAGCTCTGTGGAGGGACAAACCTTTTTCTTCTTTCCCAAATTTTCCAGGTAAGTTCTTTCCTCTGATGTGAGATAAATGAGTGAAAAAAGTTTTTCAGTGATAAACTCATTGACCTTTAACTTTGATTGTTGCTGTATTTTTGTCTCTAACATTAAATATCGTTGCGTTAAACTGAGCTTCACCTCTGCAGTTGATTCTTTTCACTCATTTTCTGCTCGCTAATCGACCAGATGTCTTATTAATGTGTTAGAAATCCTCAGTAGCACGTCTCCTCACAGAGACAGAACGTCTCTCTGTGTGGAGACGAGAAGGACAGAAACAAAGGAAGAAAAGAAAAAGGAAAGAGAGAAAGAGGAGAGAGGTTTTAAATCGTCCTGGATTCGTCTTCCTCTCGTCTCTTTGTGTCGACTGGATTAACCCTCCCTCCCTCCTTCCCTCCCTCCTCCTTCTCCTTCTCTGGTCCGGCTCCTGTTTCTTCTTTCGCTCCTTAAAGCTGCAGATTCTCCGAGTGGTTTTTATCAGCTGCTGTATAATTTCACTAAATCCTCCACAAAGACCTCGAGTCGGCAGCGACTTGCAGCCTCAGAACGTGTGGACAGAAACAAATATGAAGAAGAAGTCCAAGAAGAGGAAGGACCATTTACCATCACAGAAGAAAACAAGTCCTTCATTTAGTTCTCTCGGAGGTCTGAAGATCCAGAAACTGACGAGTCAAGAGTGGCTTGATTAAACTTTATTAATCCTCCGAGGGGGAAGTTTTTTTTCCCAGCAGAAAAAAAGAAAAAATAGAAAAGATTAAAAGTACCCGTAACACACAACACCCAATAAAATTTAGCCAAAGTCCAAAAAAGTCACTCTAACATGCACACAGCCTAAAAACAATCAGGCAAACACTCGCTGTTAGGACAGGAGGCAGGATGTCAAACCTGATGCCATCACCATCATGCTTATGGGTTTTTGGTTTTATATTTATTCATTGCAAATGCAGATTTAAATTTTCAGTAACTAATGTTCTAGATTCAGAGTTCAAGGGAGAATGGAGGCTCTCTGCCTTCCACCTAGTGCAGTGGTTCCCAACCTTTTTTGGCTCGTGACCCCATTTTGACATCACAAATCACAGAACAAGTCTATTATCAGCTGTCTCTGCATGTGCACTACCAGATAAATGTGCACTTTAAGTGTCCAAAACATTCACTGTGTTTAGTTTATGATGTTAAGTCCAAGGCACTAAAATTTCCATCAATGGACTTAAATGAACTCCAATGTCATTTAGTGAGTTTTATACAGTTTCAAATCAAGAAGGTTCACCAACAAGCAGGCACTGCTGGGATTTGAACCCAGGATCTCCTGTTTACAAGACAAGCGCTTTGACCAACTAAGCCACAGCGCCGCTTAGTGGGTGTATGGACAAGTGACAAAATCACATTCCTCTTATGTCTTGGGCACTAATATGACGATAACAGGACTTTAAATAACTCCAATGTGATTTTTATACACTTCCAAATCAAGGGGGTTTACCAAAAAGCAGGCCCTGCTGGGATTTGAACCCAGGATCTCTGTTTACTAGACAGGTGCTTTGACCAACTAAGCCACAGCACCAGTTTGTGGACGTATGGACAAGTAACAAATTCACATTCCTCTTAAGTCTTGGGCACTAATATGACCATCACAGAACTTTAAAGGAGCTCCAATGTTAGTTTGTTGAGTTTAATACACCTCCAGGTCAATGAAGTTCACTGACAAGCAGGCACTGCTGGGTTTTTTTTAACCCAGGATCTCCTGTTTACTAGACAGTTGCTTTGACCAGCTAAGCCACAGCGCCTCTTCTTGGGTGTTTGGACTAGTGACAAAATCACATTCCTCTTAAGTCCAAGGCTCTAAAATTACCAGCTTAAATGAACTCTAATGTCATTTTAGTGAGTTCAATACACTTCCAAATCACGGAGGTTTACCAACAAGCAGGCACTGCTGGGATTTGAACCCAGGATCTCCTGTTTACTAGACAGGTGCTTTGACCAACTAAGCCACAGCACCGCTTAGTGGGTGTATGGACAAGTGACAAAATCACATTCCTCTTATGTCTTGGGCATTAATATGACCATCACAGAACTTTAAAGGAGCTGCAATGTTAGTTTAATACACCCCCAGGTCAAGGAGGTTTACCAACAAGCAGGCACTGCTGGGATTTGAACCCAGTATCTCCTGTTTACTAGACAGGCGCTTTGACCAACTAAGCCACAGCACCGCTTAGTGAGTGTATGGATAAGTGACAAAATCACAATCCTCTTAAAAACAACATGCGAACAGACTGAGAAATAGCTCTTACACAAGAGCTATAACTGCTCTAAACGCAGCCAACTGACCAATTAAACTCACCAATTAAATTGTACAATAAGTAAAGTATAAATTATAGTTTTCTTTTTAACCTTGTGTGTTTTTGCCTACTTTTTTTCTCTTTTAATGACACCGAAGCGGGAGGATTGACCTCTCAATTTCTTTGTGCTTGTTGCAAAGACAATAAAGACATTATAGGTACTGTATTGTTAATCTACTGCACCAATATGTCAAAAAACAATATACAATATTTATTACATATTAGCCTACTTACTCTGATCTCTTTGAATCCTGCACCTGACAAATAAACCAAAGTATGAAAAAGCTAAAACTCATAAAAACTAAACTAAAACTAAGCATTTAGATAAAACAAAACTAGCAAACCCGCTCCACAAACTCTGGTCTCCGCCACACAAACGTAACGTGCCCCGTAACCCGTAATCTCTTGTTGATGACAGATAAGACTACACAGATGTACACATGGTAACATGGTAGATGATAAATAACCTTATCCACCGCTCCATGGATTGATTTCTCACTGGCTTCTTCGTTGAAAACAAACGCACATGGAGGAGAGGAGGGTTAGAGACACAGAGGAGGAGACACCACACCAGAGAGTTCAGGTTTGAGGGTTTTCTTGGGAGTTTTACCTCAGTTGATGTGGGTAAGAGAAGGGGCTTTTCAAATAAACTTGTCTGGCCTTGTAGTCGAGACCCAGTGGAGCTATGTCAATATTTAAAACATAGATGACATAATAACGTATTCATCCAGTAAATTCTTTCCAGAAGTTTTGGTGTCGTTTTGTGGACATTGTCTCAGTCAGAGCTCAAGAAGTTTTGTTTTTTCTTCTGTCTAAAAGTATCAACGTTTGACTCCTGACTCTCTGTGGTCAATGTTCATCATGATCACCATCAGATGCTTTATTCCTCCACATCTGGACCAATAGTATTGAATCAGTCAGAACCTTATACCCGTACAGGTATTGGAGGGAGTATGAACCTGTCTGAGCTCCTGTTTACAACATCATATGTTTCTTCTGGTTTTTCAGAAAGCTTCTGTTTTTTATTGCAGGTTTAAAAAACATTTGAAAACATCTGCCACACTGGACCATCTGAGTTTTCTTCAGTAGGGTGGTTAATTATTGAACAGGGTATTTATTTTTATTATTTAACTATTACATCAGTTTCAAACTTTAGTTTATAATTTATAAGTTTCAGCCCCGATGAGGAGACGAGAGGTCGAGGGGTCGAGTTCGCTTCTGTTGCAGGTTTATTTCTATTCAAATTAAAGTTTTCCCTCCAAACTGTCACAATATGGTCTCTACAACATCACCTGGTTGTGTCTTCACCTTGAGATAATGTTTATTATGATTACTAAACAAATCAAATTGAGCCGGATCGTCTGACTTTCTGTGTCTGATTAAAATTTCATGACTCGATGAATATGAAAAAGTTTCCTTTCAAAATAAAGTTTGATGAAAAAGGTTCACAGATTCTGCCCAGAGAGTTTGTCTGTTATTTATACATTATAATAAATGACATAAAGTCTTGAACCGATGCAGAGACACAGCTGAACGTCACCAAATGTCAAATAAAAATCTCCTCTGGATGCAGCAGCTGCCATTAAGGAAACCACGGGAGCTCTGTTTGATCAGAGCGTGTGCTGCTGCGTGCTGCACGGCGCCGGCGGTCTCAGACTCTGTGACGCCCTCGGTGAAACCGGACTGACAGGGCCCCGCCGCTAATCCGGCGTTAGCAAGGTAGCGCTTCGCCTGGCTCTCCTCTCCCAGCTGGAGTAAGTACCTGTTCACACCGCTCAGATAAGCAGCCCAGAGCCGCGGCTTTAACGTCTTTCCTTCCACGACTTTCACCTTAATTAACTCCATCTCGCACAAGACGAGGAGGCTGCTGCTGCGAGACTTAGAGGAGAGGGATGAACGCTGGGAGGCCGAGTGAGAGGAGAGGAGAGGAGAGGAGGATTTCTTTTATTCAGCTGTAGCTACGTATGGTAACTAACTTCCTCACAGGTTCGATTTCCTCAACACTGGATGGAGGGTTCAGACGAGGAAGTTGATGTGAATTGTTCCTAAAGAATGTCGGTTTAATGGGTTTTATATAATGTAGATGTAAAAATGAAAAGTTAATAGTCAAAGCTCGAGTTTAAAGGTCCCATGTTACATAAAGGCTAAAGCTCCTTACGGTATAAAGGTAGATGTTTGTATTAAAGCTCCTTCAAAATGTTTGTATTAAAGCTCCTTCAAAATAAAGGTAGATGTTTGTATTAAAGCTCCTTCAAAGTAAAGGTAGATGTTTGTGTTAAAGCTCCTTCAAAATAAAGGTAGATGTTTGTGTTAAAGCTCCTTCAAAATAAAGGTAGATGTTTGTGTTAAAGCTCCATACAGTATAAAGGTAGATGTTTGTATTAAAGCTCCATACAGTATAAAGGTAGATGTTTGTGTTAAAGCTCCATACAGTATAAAGGTAGATGTTTGTGTTAAAGCTCCATACAGTATAAAGGTAGATGTTTGTATTAAAGCTCCATACAGTAAAAAGGTAGATGTTTGTATTAAAGCTCCATACAGTATAAAGGTAGATGTTTGTGTTAAAGCTCCTTCAAAATAAAGGTAGATGTTTGTGTTAAAGCTCCATACAGTATAAAGGTAGATGTTTGTGTTAAAGCTCCATTCAGTATAAAGGTAGATGTTTGTATTAAAGCTCCATACAGTATAAAGGTAGATGTTTGTATTAAAGCTCCATTCAGTATAAAGGTAGATGTTTGTGTTAAAGCTCCATACAGTATAAAGGTAGATGTTTGTGTTAAAGCTCCATACAGTATAAAGGTAGATGTTTGTGTTAAAGCTCCATACAGTATAAAGGTAGATGTTTGTATTAAAGCTCCATACAGTATAAAGGTAGATGTTTGTGTTAAAGCTCCATACAGTATAAAGGTAGATGTCCATGTGTAGTGTGATTATAAAGCAGCTCTAGGTTCTATATTAATACTGTGAAAGTATCAAAGCCTCAGTCCACAGAGAAATGCACACAGCCTGTATTCAGAAACTGAGCCTTAAAACCAGCCGTCAGGACTTCCTGTCACTTTGTGATGTCACAACAAAGCCCCGCCCCCTCACCACCTGGACCCACCATCCAACAATTTGTAGGATTTTGGTTTCTCTGAGTGTTTTATTCTGAAATCTGCTCTGTTTTTATTGGATCGCTATAGAAAACAGTCAGCCAATCAGAAGAGAGGCTCAGAGCCTCCTCCTCTCTTCTGATTGGCTGACACCGACCTGTTATTACAAGTGCCCCAGAGAGAAGATCTTCCAATGGATCAGCTCTTTTTTTGAATTTGGATTCAGATCTGGAGCTTTAATCGGTCGCGTTAATTCATTAAAGCTTTGCGTTCGTCTTTAAATTCAGACTCATTCGTTTTCTCCTCATTCGTTGTGTTTTATCAAATTACTTCCATTTTTCTCTGCTAATGAACACAGAGACACTCAGGCAAGGTCACTTGAACACATCGCAGGAGAACTGTAATCAGTATTTTCATCATTTATAGGTCTGACAACCATTTCCTACAATAATCAGTTAATTGCTACATATAAAATGTAAGGAAATGATGATAAACACCGTCGTTATTCCCCGAAACACGAGTTAAAATACAGACTATAGACAGACTTTCTTTTTTTTTTTCAGTCAAAACCTCAGAGATGCAGGAGAAGCTGTCGGCAGTAAATTAAAAAGCCGGCGCCTGGTGATAAAAAGAGCAGGTATACAGTCTGCTCGGTGTTGACTTCCCCCCGTTATGAGGGTGTTTCCCAGGAGGCCGAGCGGCTCGACACTGTTAGGATGCAATCACAGAAACAAAAGATGGTGTTTATTCTCAGCTGATTCTCCTTGTTCTGTTCTGTCTGCTGCTGCCGCCGAAATCCTCCGACAAACCTGTTGTTTCTGTTTTCTAGGAGCGGGAAACACAGACCTGAATGGAGCTCTATCAGGAGATCCACAGGCGGCTTTAGAGGCAAAACACAGATCCTGAATCAGATCCAGATCCAGATCCAGGAGGAAGCCTATGACACTTGTTTACTCCTCGCTCTTCAATCTTCGGAATGAGTAAACTTTCTGAACATTACAGACCTCAGATCCTCTCATTTGTTCTCAGAGTCGACAACGAGTCTTTATTTTGTCTTTTATTAAACATTAAAGGATGGATTAAGGGGATAGTTCAACATTTTGTCAAGTTGTCCCATTGCCATAATCCCTATAGTCATAGCAGTAGGATCGTTACCTTTAATTGTCGATGCAAGCTGTTTTTAGAACGGCGGAGCAGAGCCGTGAGCTGCTCAGAGCTACACCAGGAGGCTCATTATGGGATTTCTTGGTTTCCCTCATCAAACTCATCAAATACACTATCCAACAACTCCACAACGCTCTGGTGG
The DNA here is from genome assembly GCF_905171665.1 of Trachurus trachurus. NCBI lineage: Eukaryota > Metazoa > Chordata > Actinopteri > Carangiformes > Carangidae > Trachurus > Trachurus trachurus. The sequence goes on from NC_139894.1 coordinate 4,022,706, forward strand.
ACAAGTTGTGACCTTCACATTCACCACGCTATGAGATAATAACAGAACGTTACCAGACAGAGTTGTTTTAGAGGTAAATACAGAGACTGTTGATGAAAAACTGTCCCTGAAGGCAACGTGCATCAGCTGGTTTTGCATGAATTTCCCTCTAAAACAACTCTGTCTGGTAACGTTCTGTTATTATCTCATGAGCCTCCGTAGCGTAGCTCTGAGCAGCTCGCCGCTCTGCTCCGTCGTTCTAAAAATAGCTTGCACCGACAATTAAAGGTAACGAACCTACTGCTATGACTATAGGGATTATGGCAAGATTGTGTCAGCGTGTGTTTTTGTTTTTTTTAAACTGAGGTGTAAAACAAAACGAGGGTTTATAAAAACATGTTACTGCAGAGTTTCCCACTGCGTCTCATTTTATTTTAGTTTGTTTCCACTGTAGGGTTTTAAATTTAGAAAGCTTGCATGTGTGTGTGTGTGTGTGTGTGTGTGTGTGTGTGTGTGTGTGTGTGTGTGTGTGTGTGTGTGTGTGTGTGTGTGTGTGTGTGTGTGTGTGTGTGTGTGTGTGTGTGTGTGTGTGTGTGTGTGTGTGGCGGTCAGCTGGGGATTCGATTCTCCGAGAGGGAAAAAGATATGAAACCAAAAAAGAAAAAGCGGCTTCAGATCCTTTTATGAGCAGGAACAACAGCTGATGTAGGACACAACTCCCAGAGGTCTTTGCTTATAGACACTACCCACCATCTTTCCCATGATGCTTTGCAGGATGGAGAGTCTGGGGGGACGAGCAGGGCTGGGACCAGTTACTGTAGGCCGGCTACCCGACCCAGTTCCCCTCCTCTCCTCCTCCATTAACCCCCTCCTTTCCTCCTGCTGCTGCTGCTGCTGGCTCGCTGCCTGATGTCGGCCATGAAAGGACAGAAGAGGACGGATGAGGATCAGGATCAGTCCGGTCCGTCGGGGTTCGTCGGGGTCCGTCGGGGTCTGTCGGGGGCCTCGGGGGGCCGAGCACGGGGCCTGAGAAAGAGGAGACTGTTTACAAACATGTAATGAGATGATCCATGACCCTGAAGAGCAGCAGCAGGAGGACGGAGCACTGTAAAAACACAGCTGTTAAAATATCTCTATGTAGTTTTTTTTTATTATGAAAAACAAAATGATTGTAGTTCAATATTTTTATGAAGAAAGTTGCTATTAGAATAGAAATACAAACAATTTGAGAGAGGTATAATTTCATGAAATCTGTGGACAAAATCCAGAAATATTTTGGTGCTCTGATGAGCAGAAGCTGGAGTGGTTGTTTAATTTCAGTGTGTTTAAAACTTTTATTTCTCAAGACAGGATAATTTGTTTACTTAAAGCAGAAGTAAGGTGAATATTTGTGTTAATATAAGTCTTACAGTAAATAGTTGTATCTTCCGACAGCAATCACTTCTATAGGGTGTTTGGTCTGAAACACGGGTCTGTCAGTCACTCTGCTCTGCTCTGAGCCGAGGAGGAAACTTTCCTTGTATCCTACAACCTTTATCCAATGAGGAGAGAGAACGGCATAAAGGGGCGGTCCTCTCTGTGTGTGCAGCCAAGGGATGCGCGTGAATGTGCCATTCTTATGTATTTTCTGAGTCGTTCACCTTTATTTTAGGCACCAAAATTTTGGCTGGTAAAAAAACACAGTGGCAGGTGGCCAAAAAAGTTAAATTCAGGCCCTGACCTCAACATCTGTCTCCACCTGTAGGTATCTGTACTTTTACCTGCACCTCTACCTGTATCTGTATCAGTATCTGTACTTGTACCTATCTGTTCCTGTGCTATACCTGTACTTGTACATGTATCTGTGCATGCATTTTAACCTGTAGCTGTACTTTTACTTGTATTGTATCAAAAGTATTTGGTTCTGTACCTGCAACACATCTGTATCTCTACCTGTTGTATAGGCTACCTCTACCTCTACCTCTACCACTTCCTGTTTCTCAGTCTCATGATGAGCTCTGACTTGTAGACTTCCACATATTGTTTTGGTTTTGGATGAACGGTCCACTCTGAGACCAGGTACCAAACTTTGGTCTAATCAACAACCTGACGACCTCCATGTTTGATTTCCTCCGCCCTCTCCTCAGTTTCGCTTTTCATCTCCGGCTCGCAGGAAACCTTTAACACTGCAAAAACTCAAAATCTATCCAAGAATATTTGTCTTATTTCTTGTCAAAATGTCTCAATTTTAGTCAAAACTAATCTCTTTCCACTTAAAATAAGACTCATCACCTAAAAATTTACTTGTTTTTAGATCATTTTCACTTGTTTCAAACTAATTTTCAATTGAAATAAGTAGAAAAATCTGCCAGTGAAAGCAAGTTTTTGTGCTTGTAATAAGAAAGAAAAACTTGCACTGTCAGATTTTTCTACTTATTTAAAGTGGAAAAATTCCTTGAAAAAAGTTTTTTTTTTAAATGTCTAAAAACAAGCTACTTTTTAATGTGATGAGTCTTATTTTAAGTATAATTAGATTTATTTTGACTAGAAATAGCCTAAGACAATATATATTCTTGGTAAGATTTTGAATTTTTGCAGTGTGTTGCCTCGTCTCTCTCTGTCTCTCTCTACTCTCTCCACAGTCTGGATGATGTTTCTGCCCTGTGATTGGCCGATCCGCCGATCCGACGCTCTGAGTGACGACGGGGCGCCGGCAGCTTTCAGGTCCAGGTGTCGCCAGGGCTGGACTGGCCATCGGGCATACCGGGCAATGCCCGGTGGGCCGTTGACCCAATGTGGGCCGGCCTGGCCGGTCCGCTGTGTGTGTGTGTTTTTTTTTTCTTTCTTTCTAAATTCCTTCCAATTGGGCCAGGCTACAGAGGGCTAGCCGTGTGTGCCAGCATCGACACATATTATTGGTCTATTGTTTGTCATTGTCAATCAATCATGGGCTGACAGGCTCAGAGAGCCCTGACAGTGCTGTCAATCACTACACGAACCAGGGTGGGGCGGGACCTCAATGGTCCGGTGGACGGACTGCTGCTGCTGCTGCTGCTGAGCCAGTTAATGAGTAGTGAACGTCTTTGAAACTGTTCCCTAACTTGAAAATGTATAGTGTAAGAAACGCCCGGGTGGCGCTGAGAAACAGCGATTAAAAAGCCGGAGTCTCTGGAGGTGGAGGCTGCTAAATTGACGGATCTTTAGTGCTGGGGATCACCACCGCCACCCCCCCACCCCCCCAGCAGCCACAGGTGCTGCTGCGCCGGGAGACGAGCGAGGAGGACCCGACGATGATGAGCGAGTGGAGGCAGACATGGTAAGTAACATTAGCCTGGGGCTGGCTACACTTAGACATGTCCAAAACAAAGTAAAAAACGTTTTTACATTGAATGTGATAACTGCATAGGCTGCTGGTGAATGCAGCTGCAGCTGCAGCTAACGTAGCTCCTCAGGGATTAAAGCCGTTATTTTTCTAACTTTGATAAATTAACATGTGATAACATATTAGCCCAGAGTGGAAGGGCTGTGACTGTTGGTAGTTGTGGTTGGTTTTGTTTAAATATGCCGAATTGTGATATTATGGATTATTATTGTTCAGATGATTTAGCTAAGCTAGCTAACAGCTGCTAACGTCAGCAGTCTCTTGTTGCCGTAGCAACAGTAAACATTCACGTGGAAGCTGAGATACTTGAATTTTAGCACAAAATACAAGTAAACCTATAGGAAATAATAGTTTAACAATATTTACCATTGAGTTTATTGTAATCTTTCAATTCATTTATAGTTTACTGAGTAATAGGTATCATTTGTGTGTAAATGTGTTACTTTTACTGTACTTCTCTAATGGCTGTGCTGTCTTGAGCGTTCAGGTCACAAAGATCTGACTTTTTTGCATTGGAAAACACTAAAGTGTCCTAATGAAAACACGACAAAGCCATTTGACTATCTTGTTCATAAATGATGGTGACAGGACTTTTTTTGTTTATGATACACACACTTTCATTGATACGAATACTTGGTTTTGAGCATGTGACATGCTTTTGCAGGTTAAAAGGTTTTGCAGTTTGCACAAAAAGTATACTTGGCTACATATACTTGTACAAGTTCTGTTTGCTGTTTCTTGCAGGTCACAAATTTGGTGAGGAGTGGAGCTGGCTGGCTGCGGACCAGGAAGTAGGGCAATACATACTTGTGCACATAAGAGAATGCATATATTCAGACCTGTAATTCTTAGACTTTTTTTTTCAATTCTCTATGGTTTCATAATGACTGAGTCACCTTTAATACAAATGAGTTCCAGCTCTAATGCTGCTACTGTCTGTAATATGTTTCTATTTAGATTATTTGTCAGGATATTTTGTTATTGTCCCTGTTTGTCCTTATCTCCCCGTCTCTCTTTGCCCCCCCCCCCCCCCCCCCCCCTCCCTCACCCAATTGAGGTAGCGCCCACCTCTAGTCATGACATAATTTCTGTTGTGATTTGACACTAATGAATAAAGATGTATTGATTGATCAATTTTAGTCCTTGAGTTCATAGCTATGTGCTTTATTTGTTAACTGCTATCAAGGAATATGACTCTCCTTTGTAGTATACGTTAGAGAAGACGCCGCAAGATTTGTGGACTTCTACGCTGTGTCCGCTGATCAGTAGCCTAGTGGGCCGGTCTGGACAGAAAATGCCCGGGCTGAATTTTTGTCCCAGTCCAGCCCTGGGTGTCGCCGCGGCGTCCCGGTCCTGTCATCCGGATTCATCCCGGAGAGCGAGAGAGAGAGAGAGGAGGAGAAGAAGTTTTACAGCTTCATTTGTTGGCGAGGACAAATCGGCCCACAGATCTCCCCGGCGAGATTAATGGCACGGCAAATCATGGCTCATGTTGCCGCGGCGACAGGCGTTCCCCGGGTGCCGTTCCCCGCGGCTGCGGCTCATTTAAAAGCCGTATAATCTCGGCGGTGACGGTGACGGAGCGGGGGGAAATCGCATCGCTGGACCAGGACGCCTGACAGCTGCATTAAGGCCTGCCAGGCCCGCTTCACGCCCACAGGAACCAAAACCTCCTCCCCCTTCATCCCTCCCCCTTCATCCCCCAGCATGCCTCAGTGGCGGAGAGGAGGAGGCTCTTATGGCTGCTGCTGATCTCTGGAGATAAAAGAGAAGAGTCTTCATCCTGCATCAGCCCGGATCCTTCATTTAACCTTCATCTCAGCAGAAAAACCTCTCCGACGTCGAGAGTCAGACACACAACTTCACTTACAGCTGCTATTTATAGGCTACTGTATGGAGCTAACACTCTTTAGTTTATGTCGGCTGTGTTTCCAATTAACACCTGAGAACTTGTATTTTCTCTGTAATGAATTTTATGGAGTAGCCTATTTGTGAATTTTACACTGCAAAAAAGAATATTTGTCTTATTTCTAGTCAAAACTAATCTCATTATAGATTACTTAAAATAAGAAAAAGGTTGCAAAAGCAGCTTGTTTTTAGACACTTTTTACTTCTTTCAAGCAGATTTTCACTTTAAATAAGTAGAAAAATCTGAAGTTTTTCATTCTTATTACAAGCACAAAAAACTTGCTTTGACTGGCAGATTTTTCTACTTATTTCAAGTGAAAATTAGTTTGAAACAAGTGAAAATTATCTAAAAACAAGTTAATCTTTAGGTGATGAGTCTTATTTTAAGTGGAAAGAGATTAGTTTTGACTAGAAATGAGACATTTTGACAAGAAATAAGACAAATATTAAAGATTTTGTGTTTTTGCAGTACATCTGACTGTAACCTTTTTTCTTTGTAGAAAATGACCCTTTTGCACTTACACGATCTCACAATGATGAATTTTTGAAGCTGTAAACAGTTGATTATCTTGTTTGATGGTCTATATGATGTGAGCTGTTAGTTTTCTGAGATTTGTGGCCATTTTAATGAGATTTTGATGATTTTTTTCGGCACATTTTGTTGTCAGATGTCACATAATGAATGTAGAGAAGAAGATTTTCCATCTTATTATGTGTAAATTCTGTTGTTTAAGAGCTGAGGTGCAGAAAAGTCCAGACCAGAAGTCAGTTTAATTGAGTTAATGTAGGCTATTGTCTGCAGACCAGTCTTGGATCTTCTCTTTTATTGATCATTTGTTTTACTCAGACTTAACCCTCCTGTTGTCCTTCTGGATCAAATTGACCCAATCTGTTCACTTCCTCCATCCTTCCTTCTTTCCTTCCTTCCTTCTTTCCACAATCCTATTTCCCTTCCTTCTTTCCTTCCTTCCTTCCCTTCGTCCTTACTTCTTCTTCCTTCCTCTTTTGATCCAGTTGACCGGTCTGTTCCCTCCCTCCATCTTTCTTTCCTTCCATTTTCCCTTCCTTCTTTCCACAGCCCTTTTTGCCTCCCTCCCTCCCTCCATCCTTACTTCTTCCTTCCTTTTTGACCCAATCTGTTCCCTCCCTCCATCTATCTTTCCTTCCCTTTACCCTTCCTTCTTTCCTCCCATCGTTCCCCTTGTCCTTCATGCCTTCCTTCCTTCTTTCTTTCCCTTTGTCCTTCCTTCCTTCCTAACTTCCTTTCTTTTGTCCTTCCTTCCTTTACCCAGGAGGACAACAGGAGGGTTTAATCAAACCTGCATGTTTGTTTAATAGATTTATTATGTGTATTGTTAGAATTCCAACCAGTGCTTTATTTCCTAACGCTTTTACAGAGCACAGCTTTTCTAAATCTGCCTCCTGCAGCCTCCTCTCTCTGCCTCCCTGGTGTCTGATGATGATGATGATGAAGATTCACCAGGTGAGATCCCAGGTGCAGGTGAGAGGGAGCCAGGACAGGTGAGCTGCTGCTGCTGCTGCTGCTTCGCTGAGCTCCTCATTAATAATCACATTCTGCTCCATTCAACACAGTTAGTCTTCCTGCTTCACTGCAAAAACACAAAATCTTTACAAGAATATTTGTCTCATTTCTTGTCAAAATGTCTCAATTTTAGTCAAAACTAATCTCTTTTCACTTAAAATAAGACTCCTCACCTACAAATTAACTTGTTTTTAGATCATTTTCACTTGTTTCAAACTAATTTTCAATTGAAATACTGTAAGTAGAAAAATCTGCCAGTGAAAGCAGGGTTTTTGTGCTTGTAATAAGAAAGAAAAACTTGATCATATTGAAAATCTGCTTGAAAGAAGTAAAAAGTGTCTACAAACAAGCTACTTTTTAATGTGATGAGTCTTATTTTAAGTAGAATGAGATTTGTTTTGACTAGAAATGACATTTTGACTAGAAATAAGACAAATATTCTTGGTAAGATTTTGAGTTTTTACAGTGTTGAATCTTCTCAGAGATTCATAAAAGTAAAAAAAAAAAAAAAAAAAACACACACTGTGGTTATTGATTCATTTTTACATGAATAAATATCTGAATTCTCGACGGCTCCGCCCACCGGGTTCACAGCCGGGTCACACACACACACACACACACACACACACACACACACACACACACACACACACACCTGCACACCTGACCGAGTGTGTGTGTCTCTGCTCAAAGTTGAATAAAAAACAGGAGTAAACTCTGCTGGAGTGTGAACGCTGCTCCTCCTCCTCCTCCTCCTCCTCCTCCTCTTCTCTCTCTGTCTCTCTCGGCTCTTCTTGCAGAAACGAGAAAGTTGAGGTCAGCAGTTTGATATCTCATTCTGGATTTGTTCTCTGTGAGTTCAGCAGCAGAAACTCTGATCTGCAGCAGTATAGCAGCAGCAGCGAGCGAGGGAGCGAGACACCCACCAGCTTCACTCGCAGCTCAGAGCTCTTTCACTCCTTTCTCTCTTTCTCTCTCTCCTTTATTTCCTCTTCTGCGTCTCAGGTTTCATGGAAAGGCCAATCTGCAGCAACGAGCCGGCGCTTTATGACTGTAATCAGAGCAAAATGTGGTTACAGAGATCCAGTTTGGGAGAAATGATTGCTTTTCAGGAGGAAGTCAAACCAAAACACTGGTGCTAATGCTGCAGCACAACAGTGGAATAAGCACATTTAATTTGCAGTTAAATCAAATAAGACTCAAATTAGAAAGAGCTGCTCGTTTTTATTCCGCCGGCAGAGAAACCCCTTCGGAGGAAGAAGAAGGAAAAGGAGAAGAAGCGTTGAAGAAAACAAACAACAAGCTGTGTGAACGTCAGCTGCTCTGTTACCTAGAAACAACTCTCGCTCCTCCGTGTGAAAATCCCTCCTCGCCTTTTCAAGTGAAACTAAACGGCCGTCTCTCTCTCTCCGCAAGGTCGTGGAGAAAAGCTGAGGGCCCAATCAGGAAGTCCCATCGCTGAGCCCCGGGAACCGCCAAGATCTTCTGCTTCTTCTTCCTCTTCTCTGTCAGTGGAGGACAACAGGGACGCCGGCACCTCAGGCGGCTAATTAAAGAAGTCCAATTAGAGCGGCATCAGACGGGTCAGCGGGCCGCTCCTCCTCCTCCTCCTCCTCCTCCTCCTCCTCCTCCGCAAACATCAAAACAGCGTGAGACAGAGCGAGGAGACGAGCCACACTGCAAAAACTCAAAATCTTTCCAAGAATATTTGTCTTCTTTCTTGTCAAAATGTCTCAATTTTAGTCTAAAATAATCTCTTTCCACTTAGAATAAGACTCATCACCTAAAAATTAACTTGTTTTTAGATCATTTTCACTTGTTTCAAACTCATTTTCAATTGAAATAAGTAGAAAAATCTGCCAGTGAAAGCAAGTTTTTTTTGCTTGTAATAAGAAAGAAAAACGACATTTTGACTAGAAATAAGACAAATATTCTTGGTAAGATTTTGAATTTTTGCAGTGCAGACCTCTGCTACACCTTTTATATTCTCCGTCTTCTCTTCTCTGTCTGTTCTGCTCATCTGATGTGTTTCATGTGCAGCTCTCTGGAAGTGGAGGCCGCACAGGAGACGCGCTCCTCCGAGACGACTCGTCTTTAACTCGGGGAAGAGTTCAACCCGTTTTTAAAGTGAAAAGCTTTTCTGCTTTCACAGTTTCATGGAGCAGATTCTAACCACTGACAAGAGAACACAACATAAAACTATAAATATGTATTTAACCCAACTGTTGTCCTCATGGGTCATACAAGGAAGGAAGGACGAGGGGCAGTGCGTGGCGCAGTGGTTAAAGGTGTACTACAGAAATGGCCGTTTGTCCTGTTTGTCGCGCCGAGTTGTCACGAGCTGCAACACGAGTTTACCCGAGTAAGGAAAACGAATTTCATTGGTCGTTGTTGAGCGGGCGGGATATTCAAAGCTTGGGGCGAGACCGAGCTCCGTGTGTGTGTGTGTGTCTCAGACGTTTGAATGACGGATGACGGATCCAATATCAGTGGCTGGTGAATCGTGTACAGGCTGACGTATAATCCGTGCGCCTGCATTATCCAATGCGGAAAAAAAATACCACACTTTCATCCCAGATTTACTCAAAAATAGAATTTTGCACAAAGTTTGGCCTACATCGTCTGAAATATTTTCTTTTCTGTACACCTTTAAGGCGGCCGCCCCATGTAGAGGCTACAGTCCTCACCGCAGGCGTCCCCGGTTCGAGTCCCGCGTCGGGCAGACATTTCCTGCATGTCGTTCCCCCTCTCTCTGCCTCCCCCTTTCCTGTCTATCTCACTATATGCTGTCAAATTAAGGCAAAAAGCCAAAAAATATACTTTAAAAAAAAGGAAGGAAGGAAGGAAGGAAGGAAGGAAGGAAGGAAGGAAGGACAAAGGGAAAGATGGGAGGAAAGATAGAAGGAGGGAAGAAACAGATTAGGTCAATTGGGTCAAAAAGGAATAAAGAAGTAAGGATGAAGGGAAAAGGGAAGGGAAGAAAGATGGAGGGAGGGAGGGAACAGATTCATTCAAGGAAGGAAGGTAGAAGGGAAAGAAAGGAGGAAAGAAGGAAGGGAAAAGGGAAGGAAAGAAAGATGGATGGAGGAAGGAAACGGATTGGGTCAATTTAATGGAAGGAAAGAAGGAAGGGAAAGAGGATTGTGGAAAGAAGGAAGGGAGAAAGGAAGGAAGGATGGAGGAAGGAAACGGATTGGGTCAATTTGACCCAGAAGGACAACAGTTAAAGGCCAACTGAGCAGGTTTCATAATAAAAGGGGCATTCTGCTATTTGGTTCTGCAACGTTTGATGAGATGAGAAGTTTACAGCCATTAAATAAAGTGTTATTATTAACATGATATATTAGAAAATACTATTCTTAAAGCGTAACATAATATTTTTAATCTTTTTTCATTCATGCATGATCATTTTCACATTTCTGTATTGACCAACATAATATTTGTATGTAAAATATCACCATATAATATTCAGTTTTTTTCTCAAACTGCATTATTTTCAGGATTGTGTTTACATAATATATATTTATTGAAAATAATCATTGTGTTTTGTGAAAATGTTATGGTTTGTGTGCGTCCCTCAGTTTGACTTACCACCCTGTCACACTAACTGTGTTTTTTGTTGTTTTTTGGAGGATTATATGTATTTCATGTTGTGGATTTAAAATAAATTTTTGGTAAATTTTAAAATGTAAAGGACACCTGTTTCGTAGCATGACCCAAAACACTCAGAGGAACCAAATCCTACAGGTGTTGGATGGTGGGTACAGGTGGTGGTGGGCGGGGCTTGGTGTGGCTGCTTTGTTGTGACATCACAAATGGCGCATTTCCACTAGCACGGTTCGGCTCGGTACGGCACGGCTCGGCGCGCTATTGCGTGTTTCCACTAGCACGCAGTACCTGCAACCGGGTACATTTTTGGTATCACCTCAGCCCTGGTTCCAAGCGAGCCGAAGCGTTACTAAAACGTGACGTCAGCCGACTGCCTTCCACTGATTGGCCGATGAGTGTCGTCACTGGAAGCGACGACCGACAACAGAAATGTTCCTGCTGAAGCCTGTTATTACCAGAGAATTTCTAATATTGAGACTGGCTCTGTTATTACGTGACTTTATTAAGTTTTAATATTTTTTCATGCGAGAAAGTAACTGTTTAGATCCCCATGTGCGGTTAGTTTATCCAAACGACGGCTGTTTAGAAGTTTGCCCCGATGTTTTTCGAGTGTGAAGCTCCAGGTCCGAGCAGCGACCGCGACATCACAGAGGCAGCAGCCCGGCTCCTGACGTGCTCCGCCGGCCAGCCTACCACCGTCACCCCGGGGAGAACAGACCGCTAATTAACTTCCCCGATGGCTTTTAGAGGTTTACCACCGGCTGGTTAAACTCTTAAATGTTGGTCTCATTGATGAAATCTAACAATTGTGGCTGTAGCAGCAGTTTGTTTGTGGTTAGACACAAGAGCAGCACTGCCTTGGGGTCTGAACGCACAGAAAACACCACATTTACATCAATAAATAAATGTTTTACAATGAACCAGGCCGATCTCAGAGCTGGCAAGACTCTCCGGTAAGGCATATTGAACGGTTAAATGCCGTTAACGGGACGAGAGCATAGGAGTCAAAACGGCGGTTTAAAGCTAGCTACAGCGAGGGTAGGTTCACTTCCTGTTTTCAAAGTAAAAGCACCAATTCTATCGTAATGGCTTTCCTTATGATAAAAGGCAACAGGTATTTTATTTTGTGAAAATAACCGGAAGTGCGTTGCTCACTACGGCTAGCTTTAGTAACGCCGACTTCGTTGAAACAAAATTGTAAACAGCTGGTATTTTGTCAGATTTTCAACACGTTGGGGATCTAAACGACTACTTTCTCGCCTGAAAATGTTTCAAATGTTGCTAAAGTTATATATTTACTGAGTTTAGAGCGTTGCTCGGCGCCGTGTAAATGACGTCACGGCGGTACTAGTGATACTCAGTTGTAATGGAAACACAACCAAACCGAGCCGAGCCGTGCCGTGCCGAGCCGTACCGAGCCGAGCCGTGCTAGTGGAAATGCGCCAAAAGTCACAGGAAGTCCTGACGGCTGGTTTTGAGGCTCAGATAACTTCCTGTCTTGATCATGATTGGCTGAGGAGGCATAGTTGGTGTATTGATAGCGATAACAACATATAAACAGTCTTAAAGAATCAATCACATCATATATGAATGAGCTCATTAATGGCGGTCCACTCTGTTGGAGTATCTGCACATGATTGATTTCTTGCTAGTTGTGAATCCGTCTTCCTGGACACTCGAGTCACCGTGGTCATCATCATCATCACACTCCCTCAGTCGCCATGGCGCTGTCATTAGACTGTTGGGAAATTGTTCAATCTCAGATTCTTCACTGCTCTCGATGCAAAAAGTGGGGAAATCCACTGATTAGCCTCCAGTCAGAGAGAAAGTCCGGCGAGCAGCTGGAGATCTCACTCATGTCTGCATACCTGCCAACACCCCCGATTTACACGGGAGTCTCCCTATTTTTAACCCTTTCTCCTGCCGTGCTCCCAATTTGTAATTTCTCCCACTGTTCTCCCAATTTCATAGTGATAGGAGTCAAATAGGTGCTTCGTGTGCAGTGGTACCAACCTGAAGCACCAGCCAAGGCAATTTCACAATTTGACAATATCATGGCAAATCACATTTTCTTATTCCTTGGTTGGAAGGGCGCAAGGAGAATTTCAGTCTGACCTTCCCATTTCTAGTCATGGGAAGCCACGTCAAATAGGCAACCACGCGTTTTGTGAGCTATGTTGGTCTGACTTTAGTTTAGTTGGGTCCTTGGATGACAAAGGGAACCAAGCAGAATGAAGTCACAATGATGGGCAATGAGGCCCAATGTTGGCATTTACAGTTTGTGTCTGAACCCCAGGTTAGCTAGTTTCATGGGCAGAAGCGGCTATCTGCTGCATCTTTATCCTAAGATAAGCTAAGCTAACTTCAACATGACTCCAGCTTTGTAAATAATAGTAGTAGGCTAACTTCAAAGTGATGTGTTGTAGTAGCTATTGTTTGTGCTGGTTGCTGTTGTTTAGCCTACAACTTGCACCCCGTATTTCTAGCCTTTGTTTAGCCTATCTAGGAAAGCTAGCTGAACTGACGTTCGCCATTAGCTCATTTGCAGTGAATCCGTGCATGCAGTGTTAATTTTGTCAGCTATTTTTCAATTTAGTTTTAGTCTTAGTCTTGTGTCAAATGCCCTTATAAGTTTTAGTCATATTTAGTCAGCTTGTATTCTTTTTTGTTTAGTCACATTTAGTCGACGAAAAGTCTTGGCATTTTAGTCTAGTTTTAGTCAAAGAAAATCCAAAGTATTTTAGTCTAGTTTAAGTCAATAGTCTTTTTTTAGTCTTTGAAAGCAGATTGACAGTAGGCTAATGTTAATCACAACTAATCTACTCAAACCAATATTGACAGGCAGCTGTCAGATGAGCCAACTTTCCAGCTTGTGTGTGCGTTTATGTAGGGCTATTTGTCAGTAGCCTATCTAAACAGAGATGAACACACACACACACACACACACACACACACAGCGCAGAAGCGACCGATACGCCAGGGACACACCAGCCGCAGAAGCGCCGCGAGTAGCCGCGAAGCGGAGCCCTTTGATGTTAACGGTTGTGTCGTTCACAGCAGCAGCGCCGCGGCGCAGCCCCGTGCGATCCTGTCAAGTCGGGCAGGAAGTCGCACAAAGAAACAACGAGAGAATCCGGTTAATTTTCAAAATAAAACACGGCGATTGACAAATGCAATGATGTGAACGGGAGGTGCTCCGGCTCGCACATGATCTCCGTTGCTCGGAGCTTCGCAGCGATTCCGCTGCCGGTTTACAGCGCCCGCACCCCCCTGCAATGGCCATGCGCCCCCCGCCCCCCATAACCAGTTTGTAGCCTACTCGCCGCACATAGCAGTGTGTGTGTTTGTTCCTCACTCAGGCACACACACACACACACAGCAGCGCAGGAGGAGAAAAACATGACATGCATCCAGTGAATGCACTTTTTGGATTGTAGCTAATTTAAAAGTCTGTGACGAAAAAAGAAAGAGACATTTTATTAAGTTTTTATTTGATTAAGTAGATTTCGTCTCGTCTTTTTTCGTCAACAAAAAATGCGTGTAAAATTCGTCACAGTCAGTGTTTAAGGGCATTGATTTCGTCTCGTCTTCGTCTCGTTTTCGTCATGAAAAAAACCATCGTTGACGAATATTTTTCGTCTCGTCTCGTCTGACGAAATTAACACTGCGTGCATGTCCACACAACTGTCAGCTGGAACTTGGGCATGATCACGTTAGCTTAGCTTAGCTTGAAGCCTGAAAACAGCTGCTTCATTATTATGCTAATCTATCCTACAATCTGACTCCAGATTTGTAATCAACAATACTTTAATAGTAGCCTATTCTTATAATTGTAATAATACGTTTATAAATGATATGTGCTTGTGTGGCATGTAATGAGTGAGTTAACTTGCATCTTCTACCTTTTAGCCTCTGTTTGTTTGCATCTAGGAAAACACATAGCACCAGTTAAAATATGCTGAAATAGTCTCACTGTGATACTAAGAAGCTAAAAAAAAAGATGTTTCTCAAGCAGCTGGATTCATTCAGAGCATCCTATTTTTTTCTGTTCATGCAGATTTATTGATGTTTGATAACGATCAACATTGGAAGTATTGATCCTTAGAGAGTGATGCCCAAGCTAAAACATCTAGGTGTTCAGAAATAATAATAATAAAAATCCACATGTATGAGAGTGAAAAATGTATGTAGGCCAAAACTTGAGTTATTGCATCTTTACTGCAGCAAGCCTGTGTACATTTTTTAGATAATATTTAGATCTAATTAATGAGGATTTAAGTGTTTGCTAATATCAATAATGTTGCCAATTAGTGCAGGAAAACAGATCTAAATCTTCACACTGCAGAAAATGCAGATTTGTCCTCGACTCCTCAATCATAGCTGTGATTTATGTGCTGACTGTGTGACAGCCAGCGGCCTGTTTAAGATGTATATGTGTTGCAGTAGGAGTGTGGATCCAGGAAGGAAACCGGGCCGGCGCCTCGCTCCTCGCTCCGTTCGCCCGCCACCGCCGCCGTCAGCAGCCGGCGACAGATCTGTGATTAAACAGCCACTTTGTCATGTGAGAGGGACGTAATGCATCAACACAGGTGAGCGTGGAAGCCTGTTGTGGAGTTTATCATCATGACTGCTTCAAAAATTGAAATGGGTTATTTATTGGCTGTCAGTCACGACGTCAGGAACACACACACACACACACACACACACAGACACACACAGAGCGGTGTTTTCCCATCTGACTGAGGCACCGTTATTACCACTATTATTATAATTATTATTTTTT
This sequence comes from Trachurus trachurus, assembly GCF_905171665.1. Lineage (NCBI taxonomy): Eukaryota > Metazoa > Chordata > Actinopteri > Carangiformes > Carangidae > Trachurus > Trachurus trachurus. Next base: position 4,037,889 of record NC_139894.1, read on the forward strand.
TTGACAGATTGCCCAAGCCGCAAATCTTAGGCTGCAGCCCATTAGTAATCCTCCCCCCGCCCGCTGTCGCTCCAATGTTTATTATTTCCCAGCAGCAGGACGGATAATTTATGGGGAGTGGGGGGGCCTGACTACCTGCAGGTTTCTAACAGGATGCAGGTCAGAGCCGATATTAAAGTCATCAAAACCAAATTCACCAAAGTGATTCAGGCAGCAGCAGCGGCGGTGCAAAGTAAAGGTAGGTAGGTAGGTACCACTGTGTCATGTCAGAGATTCATGAAGGCAATACAAACTCACCAGGAGGAGGGAAGGAAGAGTGACAGATGGAGGGATGAGAGGAGCTAGAAAGGAGGAAAGATGGAATAAAGAGCGATGTGGACGAAGGAAAGGAAGGAGCAGAGACGAGGAAAAGGAGATGAAAAGGTGTCACAAGCGAGGAAAAGACAGGAAGGAAAGGATGGACTGACAGAAGTAAGAAGGATGGGGTGGATGAAAATGGAAATAGAAATTGAAAAGTGAGAGAGGAAGGGAAAAAAAGCAAAGTAAATACAGGAATAAAGGAAAAGCAGGTGGATTGATTGAAGGAATAGCAAAGTGGGAATGAAAAGGAAATGATGGAAATAAGTGTTTATTCTAATACAGTCTGTTTCCAGACTAACAAACCAAAAACTCAAAACTCACATCCGTGCAGATGTAAACAGGAAGTAGATCGTCTCCATCTCTCTGTGGCTGAATAACTGCAACAACAACAAAACTAAAATAAGAAACAGCAAAGAGCTGCACAGTTAAAATACAGAATTTAACAACTGCAGCGTATGTAAGTTATAAGTGACACTTTGATTTTATTAACATGTTGTGGAGCCTCAGAGAAAAGTGGGGCCTCGAGGTAGCTCACGTTGTAGACCTCATTTCCTTTCCTTCTCCACTGTCCTATTTTAATTAAGGCAAAAAATGTCCATAAATAACTTTGAAAGTGAAGAAAAAAGTTGGATTACTGTATGTGTGAAGAGGGATTATATTAATAAAAATAAAAATCGACCTTTTGAAAACTCAAAATACAGCGGTGCAATCAAAATGTGAGAACATTTGTAATTTTGTGAAAATTATTTTAAATATTAATATTATTTTAAGCCATTTTTACCATCTGTAAAAGTAATTCACTTTAATATGAATGAATAAAATCCAACTGTATTGATTTTTAATTTGTTTTGCAGGACAGTCTTCAGTAGTGAGGGGCAGTTGAGAGCGGTTTGTGTCTCACCTGTCTGCTCAGGTCAGTTCACCGTGAATCCGAGCTCCTGAAGTTAAAATAAGTTTATCGTTTGTTAAAGGTTGGGTTGGAGATCTTATTCTGGATCATTTTTACTAATCTGCTAGAAATCCTCCTAAAGGGCATTTCCAGTCGTAATCACTGTTTACCATCCATACTCCCGATTGCAGCATGTGGACGTTTATATTCGTTTTTGTTCAAGAATCTGTCATTTTTTCAATGTTCATTAATGTCCGTCCTCTTCCCTGGTCTCTGAGCAGGCAGCACCTCAGTCCTCAAGCCACAAAGTTTTCTACAGTAACTGTGTGAGTGTGTTTTCCTGAAGCTGTAAGCAAGGACGCACATTGTTGTGATAACCGACGCCATGCTCCGAGTGTCTGTGGCTTGAGCCGATCGGCAACTCCATCCTCCATCCTGACACTCAGACATCTGACTCAGGTCCAGTTGTTACTGAATCTATGATGGAGCAAGGAGTTCAAGTTTAGTCCGAGTTCTGCAGAAAACCTTTGAGAGGAAACCTTCAGTCTCTCCAACTTTAAATTATACAGAACGTCCTTTACCCACGGACTGTAAGACGGCGGTAAAGCAGCATACTTCCATCTGAACAGAGTCAGACGCCTGGCCAGCACGGTGCAAAAGGCCGTGGAGCAGCGTGCTTTAGTTGAAAGGATCGGATGGCGTTGGGTGAAACTCCCCAAAAAGAGCAGAGAGGGACTGTAAGCCAGTCGGAGAGAATTAGATATTTCAGACCAAAAGTTCACCCATTTGGGGCACGACCAGGTCAGCAGGGGACTGGAGCATCTACTACAAGCATCGACAACATTGGGATTGGACAGTCTATCGGTGTATTTATTACAATGCAACTTACCTGTTTTTATTTTTTATTTAACCTTTATTTAACCAGGCGAAATCAATTAAGAACATGTTCTTATTTACAATGATGGCCTGACAAGAGGCATAAGCTTCTTGATGGGGGGGGGGGGGGGGGGGGGGGGGGGCTGTGAGGGAGAAAAGATAGGTTAAAAGACAATAGCAAATATACACAACAATACAAACATTCAGCAGAAACAAGGCATACAAGTTAATAACAAGGATATTCAAGTAACATTAAGGTGAGACACTACAGGCAAAAACACTGATCAATTCTGAGATTTTGGGCTATTTTTCTTCCTTAGCATGTATTCTTTCAGAAAAGTCTAAAAAAAAAATGGTATAAAATCCACATTAAGGTTTTTATTTTACTTCATTTTGTCTCTATCGTCAGTAGATTTCTTCTAAATTTACAAAAAGTTACCAGCTACTGTGACAAATGTGCTGTGCTTGTTATCTGACTCATGTCACGTCAGGTATCATTGTAAAGCTCTCTCTCTCCTCAACAATGATGATGCAATCGTAGAAGTATGATTTACATTAACAATCTATGGAATTTTACAGTACAAGTCTTTAAAGGCTGTTTTCTCAGAAAGAGTTTTTCAGACTCAGACTCTGAGCTAGAAATCTCCACTTCAGCAGCACTTACAGACACCAAACCTTCCACTTTGATCCCTTTCTATATTCTGAAGGTTTTTACAGAGGGGATTGTTGATATATCATTCACAGCCTGATTTACACAACATTTTATTCCTAAAAACATGGCAACATTTGATTTCTTAGGGCTGGTGACAGTATTTTCTGATAAAAAGAGATATCCAAAATCCCCTCTGTAAAAACTTCTGACTCTAATATGTCAACAAAATAAAACAAGTATTTTGAAACTGGCTTTATCCATTGTTCAGATTTTGGTTCTGGAAATGTATGCAAATTAGCGCATATTTCATTAGATATTGCCTCATTTACATAGTTAAACATAAAATTGGACAAAACTTGTAATACAAGAAATATTTGTCTTAATGTTAATGATAAACTTGGGACGTTTCATGGTGATATCTGTTAGTTAAAATTTTTACCCTATTCACCTGTAGTGTCTCCCTGTTAAATCCACATTTCACTGCTGCACTCTCCTCAACACTCACAGTCCAGTTGTTCTGTGTGTGAAGTGTTTTAAGTTCCCAGAGTCACTGGAAATAGAAAACAGTGATAAAAATGAACTCCTCTGCTTGTCGTCTTTCTGCAGCTCTGTTCATCATCAGTCGCACTAATCCCGACTTCCTGACAGCGCGTTAAATTGTCACCTTTCAGCGGAGACGGCGATGACTGTAATCAAACACATCCATGAGCGGTAAACGTGTTATTTCTGCTGGAGAACATGGCTGCTCATTAAGTGTTGATACTAAATGAATGCTAATACTTGACAATGATTGCTGTTAAGATGGAGGCTGTTTATTGATTTCCGAGGGCGTGTTGGTTTCGCGGCGAGGCCCTCATGGTTTCGGCGCCGGTGGAGCGTCGGTCGGAGCTGCGGGGTCGTGAGCTGCGGCGGTGGAGGGTTACAGATGGCGAATGGAGGGGGAAGTTGGATGGATGCAAATGAGCACTCGGGTTTAAATGGGACTGTTTTTTTATTCATGAAGGATTGATCGAGTCGCGGTGCAGAGGGGAGGGGATGGATGAAATATGCATGGAGCGGCCGCACTGTACCGCCACACCCGTGATTAATGTCAGCTCAGTTCTGTGTGGGCTCGGCGGCGGCGGCGGCGGTGGCGATGGCGAGTCAGGACCGAGCGAGATGGATCTGATGCCGACAGACGACCACGGTGTCAATCCACAAACCGACACCGAGCGACTCCATTAAAACAGAACCGCACGTTCAGACTGACACCAGAAGTTTTCAAACCCAAACCTGATTTCACCTTAAGATGTCGCTTTTTATTACATAGTTTACAGAAAAGTAGTTCACTTTCTTTACTTTATTGTGTCCCCAGAAACACTTCCTGTTGTGTTGAGCTGAATTTACAGCATGTTTGTGTCTTTGCATGTGTTTTCTTAAAGGGATAGTTCAACATTTTGGCAAATGGGCCGATTGCCATCATTCCTATAGTCATAGCAGTAGGTTTGTTACCTTTAATTGTCGGTGCAAGCTGTTTTTAGAACGGCGGAGCAGAGCTATGAGCTGCTCAGAGCTACACTACGGAGGCTCATGGGATTTCTTGGTTTCCCTCATCAAACTCATCAAATACACAATCCAACAACTCCACAACGCTCTGGTAGACAAGTTGTGAGCTGCACGAGTTGTTGGATTGTGTATTTGATGAGGGAAACCAAGAAATCCCATGAGCCTCCGTAGCGTAGCTCTGAACAGCCTGCCGCTCCGCTCCTCCGTTCTAAAAATAGCTTGCACCGACAAATAAAGGTAACGAACCTACTGCTATGACTATAGGAATGATGGCAATCGGCCCATTTGCCAAAATGTTGAACTATCCCTTTAAGCTGCTGTGTGTTGAGCCCTCAGGGCCACCGTAGATACAACACCTGCACTATTTAGTAACAACAGACGTGTGACTAATTTATACTACATTTTAAACACAGACAGAAATAATATCAAGCATGTTACAGCCATTCCCTTTTTTTACTACAAACTCACAGCTCAGCCTCTGAACTTACATTTATGTCATTTAAAGGGATAGTTCACCCAAAATTCAAATTTCATTATCTCCTCCCCCTCATGTGGACTAAGGGCTGGGAGAAGTTTCAGAGTCCTCCGTGGCTTCTCTGAGTTACAGGGGGTCTCGGCGTAGCAGTGCATGTCCATATGACGGTTGCAAATGGATACCAACTGTCTTCGTAACAAAAAGACACACCAAAAAACATCCAAATACCTCCATGCTGCTCGTATGTAATGTCCGTCTTGTATTGAAGCCCCGAAATGCGAAATTGTCCCGAAAAAAATTAAAGCAGAAGTAAGGTGAATGTTTGTGTTAATATAAGTCTTAAATAGTTGTATCTTCCGACAGCAATCACTTCTATAGAGTGTTTGGTCTGAAACACGGGTCTGTCAGTCACTCTGCTCTGCTCTGAGCCGAGGAGAAAACTTTCCTTGTATCCTACAACCTTTATCCAATGAGGAGAGAGAACGGCATAAAGGGGCGGTCCTCTCTGTGTGTGCAGCCAAGGGATGCGCCTGAATGTGGTGACGTAAGGGACGAGGGCGGGGACTGCTAACTCCATCGGCTGACAGGAAGTTAGCCAAAACCACCGGATCACTTACTTCTGCTTTAAATAATCTATATTTCAAGCGAGAAGCCACGGAGGACTCTGAAACTTCTCCCAGCCCTTAGTCCACATGAGGGGGAGTAGATAATGAGTGCAATTTGAATTTTGGGTGAACCATCCCTTTAATTGTTTATCTGCTCATTTCTCTTTTCTGTGTTGTTGTGATATGAAGTTCGTCTTTGCGTCGATGTCAATAAATTAAAGGAATAGTTCACCAAAAAATGAAATTCTGGAGACCCGGGAGGCCGGTTCGTATAGTCCAACCAAAACTTTATAACATCCATAAAACTACACAAAAACCATTTCATATTCCTCCACACTGCTCGTCCACTGCAATCCAAGTGTCCTGAAGGGACATAGTCCAGAATACAGGACTGTTTAGGCTGTAAAAATGTCCTAAATGAGGTTGCTTCCAGTAAACTCTGGACTATCTCCCTTCAGGACACTTGGATTGCAGTGGACGAGCAGTGTGGAGGAATATTAAATGGTTTTTGTGTAGTTTTATGGACGTTTTTGTGTCAGGCCCTATTACTCTCATATAAAGTTTTCATTGGACTATAGGAACTCCAGGTTAAAGTGAGTTAAAGTTCCTGATGAGCACATGGTCGCTTCCTCAGGCGTCGCCACGGAGACAGGAAACAGTTTCCAGCTCTAAATGAGGAAAAATCTTTTCTTTCATTCCAACAGTTTCATGTTCAAAAAGGTAAAACTTTTGTATTTCCACCGGAGTGTTTTTCCACGGCTTTGCTGCTTTACTTTGACATCAGTTAGAGATTTAAATACATTCCTCCTCCACCTCTGCTCCTGTTCTTTCTCTCTCCTTCATCTGCCGGTTGTCGAACACGCTGCTGCCCGCGGCGGAGTTTCCCTCTGCTGCCGGTTTCTGCTCAGAGACTCTGACGGGATCGACGTCTGAGAGGAAACTTCACTTCACTTCACTTCGCCCACAGCAGGAGGAGAGCGTCTCAGGTTTGTCGACCGACCGAGGCGCCTGGCAAAGCAGGGGTTAATCAATCAATCAATCAATCAATCAGTGACATCAGCAGGAAGCAGTGTGAGCATGGTAATCATTCAGAGTGCGACGCCCTGAAGAAGGAGAAGAGGAGGAGAGATTAAGAGAGAAAGAGAGAGAGGGGGTTGAAGTGAAGCTGCTTCGCTTTTTATTCCGAGCGTCGCCTCAGTCACAGAGAGAGAATAAGATCAAGGCTGTTTCTGTTTCTGTCGGCCATCTGTTCCACGCTGCAAAACATCCGCACTAATTATTTAACTTATTGCTTTGCCCCGAAACACATTATGTAAGACTCACACCCACATTTCAACATAAACTCATCCTCTGTCATTTAGTTCTTTCCTCATCACAAACACACACATCACATTATTGTTATTCTATCATGTGTCCCAGTGTTTCCCATGTAAAGTCCTCCTATCTGAATCTAATCTTTCCTTAAAACTCAAATCTAATTAATCCAAAAATCTCCTCTCTGTGTCTTTCTATCTACCCTGTGACTTTTCTTTCTTTCTTTCTTTCTTTCTTTCTTTCTTTCTTTCTTTCTTTCTTTCTTTCTTTCTTTCTTTCTTTCTTTCTATCTATCTTCTATCTATCTTCTTTCTATCTATCATCACCTCTCTCTCTTGCTTTCTTTCTTTCTACCCCTTGTCTCTGTCTTTTTCTTTCTTTCTACCCCTCTTTCTATCTATCTATCTATCTATCTATCTATCTATCTATCTATCTATCTATCTACAGCATCAACGTTGAAAAGTAAGAAGAAAACAAAAGCCAGTTGCTAAATTCTGAGGCATAAATATAAAATACATAATTAGAAACATAAAGAAAATACAAAAATGGAAATAAAGACAATAATATACTATACAGAAATTATATTTACAATATAGACAGAAGAAAGCCTCAGTATGATTGAGTATAGATATTATATTGTTTGGTATAATCACTAATTATAATGTTTATTATGAGGAATAAACTGTATTACTATAATTAAGAATAACATTTGTTTAATCACAAACAAAAGGTAACTCAGACATTCACAGTGAAACATTTATGTTGAACTGAAATTATCCAACATTTTTAACTAGAGTGAAATGTGTTGTGTGTTGTTGTACTCTGCTTCAGATATAAATCTAAAACTCCAAATAATTAGTTTATTATAGCGGATCTATAAAGCATTAGTTAATTATACCACATTGCGTTCATCATAGGCTACAGCTCAGGATGGAGATGAAAGCAGTGTGAGATAGTTTCTGTTTCTTCCTCTCTGCTCGGGTTCAGACTTGTCTGCTCCTGTAAAGTTTGATGACTAGAGTCCAATATTTCGGTCACACGTCCTCCTGCCGTCCTCCCACTCATCCAGCTCTCAGGATGACATTTCCATCGCCTTGCAAATGTCAGATGGATCTCTGCCGACCGGGATATATGTGTGAACGTCTTTCTTTTTTTTTTCTTTTTTTTCTCTTCTTTTTCTTCCGCGGGCTCCTCACACAGCAATCATGGTTTCTGTCCAGCTCTGCTCTCTCTGCTCCTCCATCACCTCCTCCTCCTCCTCTCTGCCTTCGCTTTCAGCCTCCTCTGTCCATCATCAGCCTCAGAGTCGCTGCAGGACTCCACCAGCGGGAGAAAGATATTCACACTGGAAACGTTTAGTCCTGAAGGGAGGGAATTTGAGCATTTTATTTAGAAAAATTTAAAATATCCCTTTTTATAATAATTTTATGAATTGTATTTTACCCAAAACCTATACACCTTTCAGGCCTCCCTGTTTATTCTGATAGCTCTGCATGAGGCTTTTGGGAAATGGTGGAAATGGTTCATAATAACAGACTCATTAACAGGGCAGTCACCGTGTAATTTGAAATTAGTAGCCTACTGGCAGGTGAAATACTAAAAATATGTCGTTTTTTTTTAATGGTTTTCACTCAGTTTAGTAAAATAAAGTGGTGGAATTAGCATAAACATCAGAGACTCAGCCACATTTGAACCTCAAGTGAAAACGCAGACCAGCGGCGAACGTCTAGCAGACAGAACAAAATGGTTAGCACACTTAGCTACTATTAATTAAAATGCATTTTACATGCCAACATAAAAACGTTATGAAATATACAATATTTACTCAAGCTTACAGATTTCTTACTGATGTTGTGGTGTTTTTTCCCTTCGATTTCTAAACGATCTGTTTCATTATTTTACATTGCTTCTTTTGTAAATTGTTTCTGTGCCCTTTGTAATGTTTTTATGCCTTAGCTACGTGAAGCATTTTGGATGCAAAGTTTGTCCTGGTCCGCCATGCTTTTGGTTATTCTGGCGCGGTGCATCTCCATCGCGTTGAAGACAGAAAGTGGAGTTTTCAACTGGGAGATTCAGAGTTTCAAACGCAGCATTAGTGTCGTTAGCATCTTTTGCTAGTGATAACTTTTCAGAACAGCAGTTAGCATTGTTAGCATCTGTTCATAAGCAGTTATGGCTATAATAGAGATGCATCTTTTCATTTTAGTTAGCCTAGTTAGTAGCTACATTTTTAAAGTGGTAGGCTAACTGTTGCTGCAGTCTTTTGTTTATTGTTTGTTAGCTAACTGACAGTGGCTGGCTGGTGTTAGCTGTTGTGCTAATGCTAACTCCACACGGTTTCATGTTTATTTAGCTCTTGGTTGTTACTGAAGCACCATTGATTGAAATGTTAGATAAAATGTGTTTTTTACTGCTGTAAGCTTTACATTCCTAATGAAAAGTTAGAGCAGACACTTCCTGAGCTCCACCTGTAACAACACAGTCTCTGCAGCTCTGAATCCAATTTCACTTGTTTCCTTTTTTGTCTTTTTTGTTTTTTCCAATTCCTTTTCATGTTCCAACTTCAAAAGCAACAATTCTGTCTGTTGTTCAAATGTCAGGCCAGTCGTAGAAATACTTCTGTCTCTCTCACATCCCCGTCCATCAGCGCTAAACATCCCTGTCTTCATGATACTATCAGGTTTTTTTCTTTGTACGTTCTGACGCGACGTCAAAGTGATGCTGAGCCGTCTCCATCAGCTGTTCTTTGGTACGCCCTTATAAGGAGGCTGGATAACAACCAATCGGATCCAGAAAGGCCATAGGTTCAAATCCGACTGTTGTTGGTCAACCTCTTTTTCCATTGTTTTATCAAAATAAAGGCAAAAAAGAACTTTAAAAACACATGGATTACTCTGGATATAGCTAAATAGCTTCTTCCCCATTGCTGCATAACTATTGAACCTCCACATGCAAACTGTGGACTCACACATTTTATTACTTTTAACACTTAAATGTATGTTCTTATTATATTTATTTAGCGATTTATTATATTCATTAGCTATATAATAAACCTCCGCACTGCTGTTTTAGTTGTGCTTGATGTTTTTGAAACACTTTTTATTGTTAAGGTATTGTAACCGTAGCCTGTAACTTTTTCTGCAGTTGAAATAAGTAAAGCTTCAGACAGACGATATAAGACGCTAAAATAAAACAATTAAAAACAGTTAAAACAACAATTAAGACAACTGTCTAAAAAAGTAAAAAATTGAATTAAATTGAAAAGAAATGCGTAGCCTATAGTGCTTTTATGCAAATAATGCCTATAAATGGGGGGAAATCAGAAGAACAATTAATAAAGAAATCAATAAGCCACCGTAAAGTAACTCAACTCAACGCAACTTTATTCATACAGCACTTTAAAACAACCGTAGTTGAAAACAAAGTGCTGTACATAGAGACATAAAACAATTAAAGGCAATAAAATAAATAAAACAGACAATAGAATAGTTGTTTCATTGTTTTTAAAAGCAATTAGAAACAATAAAACAATAAAGTAAGAGAGAGTTGTGCAATGTTGTTTTTTTTGTATTTAATGCATCAAACTGACGACTGAAGTGTAGCCTGTCTGACATGTGCAGGAGATGGTGATCCATGGTTTCTGAGCTCACTTATATTTCTGTTCCTCACAGAAACCGAAGCAGAGTTAAAATACGTGACCAGAGCTCCACCATACTGCGGGACAGGCTGTGTGGGCCGACTGTTGTCCTGAATCCATTTCTAAACTAAACCAACCCTCCCTTCTCTGAGCATATGGAGCGTGGGGCTGCAAACTTACTCCTTTGGTCATGTTTATCTGGTGCAGATCTCAAGGAGAACACACACACACACACACACACACACACACACACACAGGAAGTCGCCGGTCGATGCAGCTGCAGGTGTCGGTGTTAAAACGGGTAAATCACAGACCTTAAGTCTCGTTATCGTTTCACTTTCCAGCGTTCAAACATCCTCCTTGTGTCTCAGTCAAAGGTCGAATCTCTGCTCTCTGTTCAGGTCTGACCCTCTTGCAGGAATCAAAGCATTATGGGAAATGATGATGTGTGTTTCCCCACTGTGTGTTACGCCTCCATCGGCCTCTCTCTGATAGGAGCCGATGTCGCCATCGCTCATGTAAATCTGCGGGTTAGAATAAACCACAGATAAGCAGAGCGCGATAAAGCTGCAGCTCCTTGAAGTGTTATATTCATTTCAGCGCCGGTCGTGTTTGATCCTATCACGGCCGCGGACTCGGTGTTGTGCTACACACACACCACAGCATTTCCATGCAGGCAGCAGCGATGAATTCAGGGTGGCGAGCGGCCTTCGCTTAGCCCGATCACATCAGGTTAGTGATCCCGGCGGAGGGCGAGGGGAAAGCCAATGAGCTGCCAGAGAAAACCCAATAATAACAACAGCAGCAGCAGCAGCAGCAGCAGGTGGACACAGTCTGACTCTAGATCATCCATCACTGGTCAACAGCACACAGACAGACTGAGAGGTTGAAGGGATTATTAAGAATATAACATTTTGGCAAATTGGCCCATCGCCATAATCCCTATAGTCATAGCAGTAGGTTCGTTACCTTTATTTGTCAGTGCAAGCTATTTTTAGAACGGCGGAGCAGAGCCGTGAGCTGCTCAGAGCTACGCTACGGAGGCTCATTATGGGATTTCTTGGTTTCCCTCCATCAAACTCATCAAATACACAATCCAACAACTCCACAACACTCTGGTGGACAAGTTGTGACCTGCACATTCACCACACTATGAGATAATAACACAACGTTACCAGACAGAGTTGTTTTAGAGGGAAATACAGAGACTGTTGATGAAAAACTGTCCCTGAAGGCAACGTGCATCAGCGGTTTTGCATGAATTTCCCTCTAAAACAACTCTGTCTGGTAACGTTGTGTTATTATCTCATAGCGTGGTGAATGTGCAGGTCACAACTTGTCCACCAGAGCGTTGTGGAGTTGTTGGATTGTGTATTTGATGAGTTTGATGAGGGAAACCAAGAAATCCCATGAGCCTCCGTAGCTCTGAGCAGCTCACGGCTCTGCTCCGCCGTTCTAAAAGTAGCTTGCATCGACAACTAAAGGTAACGAACCTACTGCTATTTCTATAGCGATTATGACAATGGGCCAATTTGACAAAATGTTGAACTATCCCTTTAAACCGTGTCCGATACCTCTGATCGTCATGTAATAAAAGAAGAAGGAAAGTGAAGGAGACGTCTGAGGTCATTTTATTACGACTCTCATTAAAACGTGGAGCTGATGATGATGGGATGGATCGCTGAAGTTGTTAGGATCCTGTGTTTGGGAGTCGTAAATGTCTCATCACCAGGTTACGGCCCGGTCCATCAAGCAGAGGTCAAGATACTTCACAGAGGTCACGACGTCCGAGCTTCAGCCTCAGTGACGGAGGAACACAGTCTGTCAGGAAGTCGCCCAGCTGATGAGTTTAACTGGTTTCTATTCACTTCGACGTAGTTTCTGTCTTCATGATGATGCGTCAGAGTCTGGATTATGGTAACGTAGTCGTTCCTTTAATATTTGGTAGTTTGTTAGTTTTTTGGCCAGACTTCCTCTACACTAGGGCTGTCATCTTCCCCCAGAATCAGATTTGAATTTCTAACACTTCTTATGTTAAATATTCAAATTATATTCAAATTTTTGATGTTTTTTTAGCTCATTATATCCACCTATACCAGCTTATTATTCACTAAAGGGCATTCCAACCAAATCTGTTATGTAACATCTGCAACACACTTAAGTTTTACCAGCTCAATATAAAACTTCAAGAAGGGAAATAGAAATATTATAAGTAGTGGTGCAACGGATCGATTGATAAAAAAAAAAAAAAGAATGTGTGTATGTAGTGTGGGAACACGTAGGTGCACCGCTGCAGCTGAATAAACGGGCAATTAAAAAAAACTTTGCTCATAAATTTGAATCTGCAGCTCTACGTCGCACACAACAACAATGTTAATTTGCATGAAAATAATTTAAATTCTGCTCGAATAGCAAAATTCAGTCTGACAGCCCTATGCTACACCCAGTTCTTCATAAATTCTACTATTATGTAACTGAATGGCTGATTCCAACATATGTGCCAGCTAACAATTCAGCTTCAAGTTATTTCATTGGACCTTTAAGTAAACTTTTTTTGCAACAACTAAAGTGTTAAGAGCCCATTTCAGACAGATAACACTAGACAGCAAAAATAAAACAACTAATTAATATAATCAAGACAACTAAAACAGGAGCAATGACGACAATAAAAATTCAAAATTATATTAAGAAAAAACATTTCAAAGTCAATAAATAAGTAATCCACCAATAAAAACATAAATCCAAACTGAAGACAGTTGTGCAGTGTTTCCTCGGAGCTTGTTCATCAGTGTGAAAGTTTAACGGCCTCTCTCTCTGAGGAGCAGGATTGTTTCCTTTATTTTCCGTGACATTCGTTGAGTCTGAATTGGATTTCTTACACCATAACCGTGACATCTGAGGTTGCCAGTTTCTGAAAGAGTCTCGTGATGAACTGGTCAGCTGAAGAGATTCAGAGTTTTGACGATAATAAAACTATTGATGGAGCAGTTTTTCCCTCCTGCAGCTTCCTTGTCTTTACGCTGTAAATACGACTAATCCAACTAGAAAGTCCAATTTAAGCAGTTTTCAGGCAGTTTTGTAGCTGGATCTGGCAACAAAACCCCCCTCAGCCCCCTATACCATGTGCTCTGTCCCACCGCTGGAGATGCATCACGTCCCAGCAGCTCTGTTGTTTGTGTCGTCATCAAAAAAAGAAAAAAAAAAGACTCAGATCAATAATCTGCCATCAGCACTTCTGCCCAGTTTATGCTTCATAAATCCTCTCTCCCTCTTCTGCAGAACTTATATTAGAAACGACTTCAGCACAATAATAATGTGCAGGTCGCTGTCTGATCCTGGGTCAGTTTCGTCCACCTTGTCTGAATTAACGTGTTTATGTTTATGGCAGCGGCTTTATAAAGAGGAAAACTGTTATCGTCCCAGCTGTGGATTTCACTTTTCACTCTTTCTGTTTCCTTTTCATGAACGTTGTGAACCATCAGTCTGATGCAACAGCGACTCAATTTATTTAAGATAAAGGGAAGACAAATGTGAGAAGAGACGAGACTTTCATCTGCTGCGACTGTCTCTGACATAAAAGTGGAAATAGCTGCACGCTGCATGTTTCCCTACAACAGTTATTTCACTTATTTGCAGAAGTATTTGAGGAGAGACGGCTGACACGTGGATTCAGAGACACCTGCTGTTTCCAGTCCTTTTCCCTCTGAAGTGTTTTTTATTCTGATAAATATAAATTCCTGTTCTTTGGTTCAGTTTTTGAGCTTCAGTTTTATTCTGCTTGAACTCTTTAGCTGTTCTCCTGCAAGAGACGAATCCAGCTTTGTAACAGCCATAGTTTTATTTTGTTGCCGGGCGACATCTAGTGGTCGTAGTGATTATTGTATGACAGGAGGGAAAAGTCTGGTGACGTATAAAGAGACAAAGGAGGAAGTTTACATGAAAACTAAATCCAGATGCAGCTCATGAAGTTAGAAAGAGGAATATTTAAACTTTCATTATGTTATAGATTTTAGTGCTCACAGAGTAAAATATTTCAGGCCTGCTTTTTTTTTTATTTCAGTAATTCCATGAAAAAAGACAAATTCAGAATCTGAAAATGAAAATGAAATGTTAGAATATTTTCATTTCTGATTGATCTTAGTAAATATTCTCATATTTTGAGATACTGGATGAGCTGTGAACCATGATCATTGAAATTAAAACAAAAAATAGGCTTGAAATATTTCACTCTACGTGTAATGAATCTATAAAATATAAAAGTTTAACTTTTTGAATTAAATTATTAAAAAAAGAAAATATTCTAACTTTATGAGCTGCTCCTGTAGATCGATCATCTGATGTTGAGGTAGAAACCCAACACTGACCACGATCTCCTTCAACTAACCAAGCCAGTAGAGTTGTTTAGGTTGGTGGACTGGTTGATTTGTACTGATTTACAGCTCTGCCCAGAGTCCTCTGTGTGTTTTACCCCTGAGGTTGATGCAAAGACTTTGGTTTAAAGCAGATATCAGCTTCACGGCCGTTTCGGCTAATGCTGCGTTCAAGGCAGGCTTTTGAAACCGTAAGTTACAGCTTCAAGTCACAACTACGACTTGGTAGCGTTCCAGGTAACCCGTAGCTCGTGTTTTTACCATCCTGTTGTCTGTGAAAGTTCCCTATAACGGCCACTCGTAACTTCCGACCCGTGAACTCGTACCAGATCGAACTGGTATGACTTCACAGGAAGGAAAAACACAAAGTACGAGTTTCTTTGAACGCACCATGAGTTAGCAGCCCCCGCCCTTGTCAGGCATCAATTGGTCCTCGTGCTACGTCACCACATTCACGCGCATCCCTTGGCTGCACACACAGCCCTTCATGCCGTTCTCTCTCCTCATTGGATAACACTTGTATCCCACAAGGAAAATTTTCTCCTCGGGTTACAGCAGAGCAGAGTGACGGAGAGACTCGTGTTTAGGCTGAAATACTTCATGTAAGTGATTGCTGACGGAAAATAGGACTATTTAGGACTTATATTAACAAAAACATTCCACTGATATCTGCTTTAAGTTTCATCTGCACCAAGACTGAATTGCAGAAGATGTTGGTACAAGAGGATCAGTTTGTTCTTAAATGGTGTCTGCATCTACTAGATGTTTCATCATTGTTTCTGGTGTCTAAAGGGGCTTTCTGACCTTGTTTGCTCTGGAATATCAGACTTTTTCATTTTATCTGAACCAAATCTACAGGTGTGAAAGCTCCTTGGACCACTGATCGGACCAAAGACCTGAAACCTGGTCTGACCAAACCAAACCATGGCTCTGACTTTTGTGTGTGAAACCTTTTTTTTTTCAATAATTCAGATTAACCAAACTCGGTTAGCCTACACACTACGCCCCTAGCCAAACGAGACTGGCATATAGACCCTTATCAGAGAGTATAAACAAAGACAGGTGTGGCTCATTAGAAAACGCTCTGGTACACTAAATTGAATGGAGCCTTAATTAGTATCCTTGGTAACACCTGTATTTGTTT
Organism: Trachurus trachurus; assembly: GCF_905171665.1. Taxonomy (NCBI): domain Eukaryota; kingdom Metazoa; phylum Chordata; class Actinopteri; order Carangiformes; family Carangidae; genus Trachurus; species Trachurus trachurus. Next base: position 4,053,756 of record NC_139894.1, read on the forward strand.
ATACTCTCTGAAACGGTCTATTGGACTGTTGTAGCCATTTAAAGTATTTAAACCACAATTATTAATAGTTGCACACACATCAGTTATGTTTATATAATTTGACTTGGTCATTTATTATTGTAGAAATGTATTGCGTCACTGTAGCATCACATTATTTGGATACACAACGTCACTGGGGGGCGGGAGTAAGTCAGAACAATGTAGAGACTGTGGTTGCATAAAGTTTTTGACCACAACTATTGTTTATGACCTTTAAAGGTGTTCAAAAATGGCCGTTTGTCCTGTTTGTCACGAGTTGCCGCACGAGTTTACCCGAGTAAGTAAAACAAATTTGATTGGTCGTTATCGAGCGGGCGGGATATTCAAAGCTTGGGGTGAGACTGAGCTCCGTGTGTGTGTGTGTGTCTCAGACATTTGATTGACGGATTACAGATCCAATATCAGTGGCTGGTGAATCGTGAGCAACGTGACGTATAATCCGTGCCCCTGCATTATCCAATGTGAAAAAAAACTACCCCACTTTCATCCCGGATTTACTCGAGAATAGAATTTTGCACTAAGTTTGGGCTACATCGTCTGATAGATGAGTTATTACACTAATGTTAAGACCCACAGTGGGCTCAAATTCAATTTTCTTTTCTGTACAGCTTTAAGTTACTCAATTCGTTGATTCAATGTTTTTTTCGTTATTTTTTTGGAATTTACTATCAATATGAAATCACGTTTTTCTATGTTTTTTCAAACGCCACAGACCGTCCCTGTCCACAGCACGATATGCTGGTACATGGGCATCGATTAATGCTGCTGGTAGCGACACCATAACAGTATAATTATCGTTTCCACAAACTTGTTCATTCATTTTCCTAGATCGCTTCTTTGCTAACAAGCTATTTGGGCAGATGGGCTCGGCCGGCCAACCTACGTCGTCACCCCGGGGGACAAACGATCGCTAATTAACTTACTCGCAGGTTTTTAGAGGTTTACCACCGGCTGGTTAAATTCTTTTTAGGAGATTAATGTTGGTCTCATTGATAACAATTACAATTGTGGCAGTCACATTACAGTAGTTAGTTTGAATGAAAAGTGAAACTTCATACATGAAGTGTGTACACTTCATACATGAAGTGTGTATTGGACAGAGGAGCAGCGCTGCCTCGGGGCTCTGTAGCCTAACGTTACGTACAGAAATCACCACTTTTACATCAATAAATGAATGTTTTACAATGAACTGATCAGTCTGCATTACATTTTCTTTTCTTTTATTAAGTTATATAACATGGCAGCATTTTTAATTTGTAAATTTTTAGATTTCTGTTGTAACAATAAACATAAAACACGCATACGCATACGTACATAAGACGCAGTAATCAGAAACCAGGATACTGGTGTTTATAATGTATTCAGGGAAACTGAATAACCGGGTTTCTCTAAGTTAATGTAAATACCATACCCCGAATTTGATCAAAATTGGGATACTGAAGTCCATGTAAACGCAGTCGATGTCAAGTGTAGGGAGACGCAGCAACGTAGGTGACGAGGACAGGAAGTCAATATGTCATCAACAGTTGTTTGGTGTGAAACCAGAACCGACTGGAGCAGAAACACCAACCTTCGGACTCTGGTTCAGACCGGTTTGTCCACAGGGAAAACCTTCACCCTGTAAAGTTTTGGTTCCTCTCTGTCAAACTCCTGCTCTGTTGTTGTTTTTCCTCTCACTTGGAGGTTTTTCCTGGATGACTCAGGTTTGAGGGTGTGAGGGTGTTACCCCCTGTGGTGTGTATCTTCGGTCCCGTACGGAGCTGAACACCACACACACACACACACACACACACCTCGGCTGCTGTAATGAGAAGTTCTGTTTATGGCTCCATCTGCTCCTTCCTCCCTCTGCGCTCCTCTTTCTTTTCTACTTCACTGGCAGAAACTGAACACACAGTAAAGTGAGAGTCTTGTCGAGGCCGGGGAGCAGCCGGGTCACCGAGGATTACTCTGGCGGGGGGCTCCGAGACGTTGACAGTTATAAATGTGGCACGATTAATGATATTGTTGCAGCCCCTAGCGGTAAACCACACGACGCCAGAATACTTTACGACCTCTGAAGATACACTTTCTCTCTCTCTCCAGGCTGCCGAGCTCGCTGTGTCTCAGACAAACTGTTCTAACCCGGTGTCCACGTTCGGTCCGGATCCACTCCCACAGGAGGAAAGAACATAATTCAGCTGTAATGTCCTGATGAGTTGTGTTCATTAGAGTTAGTTGGTCCAGTTTGCAAAACTACTTTAAGTCCATATCACCCAAGTTTTGTCTCCTCTGCTGCTGAAGGGAAAGTTTGTACTATAAAACCAACCACAAAACACACACACACAGAGCACCCCAGGGCCCACATTAATCCAAATTACATATATAACTCCATATTACACAATGGAGGCTCCAGCAGAGTCTGCATTGCAGCAACACACTGAGGAACGCGTTGATGTTCATTTCAGTGCAAATATTAACAGGTTGAAGTCTCAAAAACACATCGACACCTTCTACACTGCAAAAACTCTGAATATTTGTCTTATTTCTAGTTAAAATGTTATTTCTAGTCAAAACAAATCTAATTCAACTAAAAATAAGACCCATCACATAAAAAAGTAGCTTGTTTTTTAGACACTTTTAACTTCTTTCAAGCATATTTTCACTTGAAATAAGGAGAACAATCTGATAGTGGAGCAAATTTTTCTTTCTTATTACAAGCACAAAAAACTTGCTTTCAGTGGCTGGTGTTTCAGACCTGTTTTAGTTTCCCAGTGTGTAACGTTGTCGTTTGTTGCTTTTGAAACGTGTCTTGTTTCCTTTCAGCTTCCGGTGTTTTTGTCTCTGTCACTGTCACATCTGACAGACTGGGGCTAGCTGGTTAGCATGCTAAGAAGAAAATATACACTAGATAAAATTGGAGTTGAGTTCCACTTGTTGGAGTCGACTCTGTTTGATGCAGCTTAATGAAAGGGATAGTTCAACATTTTTGGCAAATTGGGCCATTGTCATAATCCCTATAGTCATAGCAGTAGGTTCGTTACCTTTAATTGTCGGTGCAAGCTATTTTTAGAACGGCGGAGCAGAGCCATGAGCTGCTCAGAGCTATAGGAGGCTCATGGGATTTCTTGGTTTCCCTCATCAAACTCATCAAATACACAATCCAACAACTCCACAACGCTCTGGTGGACAAGTTGTGACCTGCACATTCACCACGCTATGAGATAATAACACAACGTTACCACACAGAGTTGTTTTAGAGGGAAATACAGAGACTGTTGATGAAAAACTGTCCCTGAAGGCAACGCACATCAGTGGTTTTGCATTAATTTACCCCTAAAACAACTCCATTATTATGGCAATGGGCCAAGTTGCCAAAATGTTGAACTATCCCTTTAAGTGGTCTTAAGTTACAGCTGCAAATGCTAATGCTGGTTCTGTAGCAGTAGCTTTAAAGGCCGATCTGTAAAATGTAATTTCTGCACCTTGTGGTTTTGGTTCATGCTTTAAGAAGTTCCCATGATGTCGTCTTGGATATTTAAGTTTCCTGCTGGTTTTAAAGCTCTGATCTGAGGAAAACGCTTGTTCTTCTGCAGAAGACGAATATGTTTCTTAGCTTTTTGTGTTTTTGTGTAAAATAGGAGTTCCTGTTAATATTGAGTTGTTTTGTTTGGCAGGTGATGAATCACTTCAGATTATTTTCGGAAGCGTGAGGATGAATCGGAGCTGTGACGGTGGATATTAACGTTTTGCACGGCACACAGAAGAAGCCTGCGTCTCCACACGGTGTTTACATGTGAGGGCATAAATAAGAGAAGATGAAGAGGAGGAAGAGGAGGAGGAGGAGGAAGAGGAGGAGGAAGAGGAGCAGGCCTCTCTCTCTCCAGCAGCAGAACAACTCATGATGATGTAACGGTGTGAAAGCGTCAGACGGAGCTCCGAGGCGCCGGCGCCGTGCGATTTGCATGTGAGATAATCCGAGCGTTGCGCTTCCTTCTTCCTTCTTCCTCTTTTTATTATTTTTTTTTTTTTTTTTTTTGCTTTTTTTTTTTTTTTATTAAACATTTATATACATATACACTGAAAGGGGTACCAACACTATATTATATATTAAAGGTATTATTAAATAGTTGTTTGCAATAATTTATAATATTCTAAGGTTTTTATAGCTTTTCTGTCTTTCATATTTTGTAATAGCTGCATGTAATATCTGATTTCTATTTTAAACTCATAAAAATATGTTTTTTTGGATGACCATTTACATTTATGGATATAATATTTTCCTTGTAAAATAAAAAGGTTCAACAAAAACAATTCCTTTCCCTTAAGTTTTTTTTCATCATACATAAGAATTATATCTTTTTTTTTTTAGTTTAATCTTGATGCCTGTCAAACATTTAAACATGTTTTCTAGTTTTATCCAAAACAAATGAGTATAACGACATTCAAAAAAAAGATGACAAATATTTTCCTCCTCCTGTTAACAAAAAGTACAGTGGATATTAATATTTTTAAATTCTTCCTCGCTGCCACGGCGAGATCAAAAGGACGCGTCACTACTGTCATCTGCGTATCATCAGCTGATCGGAGTCGACCTCGGGGCTCCTCGCAGCGCCGGCCGCGTTTCATGTTCACGAGTTCATCAAAGCAGCGGGGGGGGAAACCGCAGCCGAGCTAATTACAGCCCCCATTCCAACACACGTTACTGCAATTAACCTCATTGAATTCTTCCTGCGGTTTCATGTTCGACAAAGGTAACGGATCCCGTCGAGCTTCCCGGATATCACTCACACATGTTCTTCTTCTTCTTCTTCAACTTCTCCTTCTCCTTCATCGTGGTTGTGGCTCCGGGCTTCCAGCACAGGAAGGAAGCTGTCACACATGCATCATCCACCCAGAAAGACTCCACAACAGACGATCGCTTCACATTGTTTCCTCTTGCACTGCAAAAACTCAAAATCTTTCCAAGAATATTTGTCTTCTTTCTTGTCAAAATGTCTCAATTTTAGTCTAAAATAATCTCTTTCCACTTAGAATAAGACTCATCACCTAAAAACTAACTTGTTTTTAGATAACTTTCACTTGTTTCAAACTCATTTTCAATTGAAATAAGTAGAAAAATCTGCCAGTGAAAGCAAGTTTTTTGTGCTTGTAATAAGAAAGAAAAACTTGATCCACTGTCAGATTTTTCTACTTATTTAAAGTGGAAAATTTGCTTGAACAAAGTAAAAAGTGTCTGAAAACAAGCTACTTTTTTAAATGTGATGAGTCTTATTTTAAGTATAATGAGATTTATTTTGACTAGAAACGACATTTTGACTAGAAATAAGACAAATATTCTTGGTAAGGTTTTGAATTTTTGCAGTGTGTTCTTGGTGCAGCTCCTCTGGTTTTGGGGGGATTTTTCGACTTCGAAGAGCCGTAAACATCTGGAGAGACTCTATTTATAACTTCATGGGTGAAACAATGTGACAGAGAAGATTTGACCCGAACCGAGCGCAAATTCATTCATTAAAAACCAGGCCCGACCCGGCCCGCTACCCGAAATGTTATTATGCAAAATGCACGTTGTTTTCAATGACCACAAACATTTGGCCGAGGGCCGTGTCCACCAGACGAGCTTTTAGCGCTCTGGGCGTCTACGTCTTTCATTTCAGATCCTTCTTCCTTCCTTGAATGAATCTGTTCCCTCCCTACATCTTTCTTTCCTTCCTTTTCCCTTCCTTCCTTCCTTCCTTCGTCCTTACTTCCTTCCTTTTTGACTCAATTGACCCAATCTGTTCATTCTCTCTTTCTATCTCTTTCCTTTCTTTTCCCCTTCCTTTTTTCCTCCCATCTTTCTTCTGCTGAAGATCCTCGCTCTCCTCCTCTCTCCTTCTCTCCTCTCCTCTCCCCTCTTCTCTCCTCCTCTCTCCTCTCCTCTCTCCTCCTCTCCCCTCTTCTCTCCTCCTCTCTCCCCCTCTCTCCTCCTCTCCTCTCTCCTCCTCTCCTCTCCTCTCCCCTCCTCTCTCCTCGCCTCTCCTCTCCCCTCCGCTCCTCCTCTCCCCCTCTCTCCTCCTCTCCCCTCCTCTCCTCTCTCCTCGCCTCTCCTCTCCCCTCCGCTCCTCTCTCCTCCTCTCTCCTCCTCTCTCCTCTTTTCCTCTCCCCTCCTCTCCTCTCTCCTCCTCTCGCCTCCCCTCTTCTCTGCTCCTCCTCTCCTCTCCTCTCTCCTCCTCTCCTCTCCTCTCTCCTCCTCTCTCCCCCTCTCCTCTCCCCTCTCTCCTCCTCTCCTCTCTCCTCCTCTCCTCTCTCCTCTCCTCTCTCCTCCTCTCCTCTCCTCTCTCCTCCTCTCTCCCCCTCTCCTCTCCCCTCTCTCCTCCTCTCTCCTCTCCTCCTCTCCTCTCTCCTCCTCTCCTCTCCTCTCCCCTCCTCTCTCCTCGCCTCTCCTCTCCCCTCCGCTCCTCTCTCCTCCTCTCCTCCTCTCTCCTCCTTTCCTCTCCCCTCCTCTCCTCTCTCCTCCTCTCGCCTCCCCTCTTCTCTGCTCCTCCTCTCCTCTCCTCTCTCCTCCTCTCTCCCCCTCTCCTCTCCCCTCCTCTCCTCTCCTCTCTCCTCCTCTCCTCTCTCCTCCTCTCTCCTCTTCTCTCCTCTCTCCTCCTCTCCCCTCTTCTCTGCTCCTCTCTCCTCCTCCTCTTCTCTGCTCCTCTCTGCTCCTCTCCTCTCCCCTCCTCCTGGTTTTCTCTGTCGGAATTTTGTGATTGAATTTGATAGAGTTTTGTGACAAAGGACGGACTGTTAATAAAAGTTTGGTTTTAAAAATAAAAAAAAAATCTCTCCCCCTCTCTCCTTCGCTCCTCTCCTCTCTCCTCCTCTCTCCCCCTCTCTCCTCCTCCTTTAATTAAGGAGACTTATTATCTAGAAACATAATGGACAGTTGACATATTATAGAACATAACAGGGGAGAAGACTGGAATATTTGTCTGTTTTAACCATTAAAGCAGAAGTAAGCGGAATGTTTGTGTTAATATAAGTCTTAAATAGTTCTATCTTCCGATAGCAATCACTTATATAGAGTGTTTGGACCGAAACACGGGTCTGTCAGTCACTCTGCTCTGCTCTGCTGTAAGCCGAGGAGAAAACTTTCCTTGTATCCTACAACCTTTATCCAATGAGGAGAGAGAACGGCTTAAAGGGGCAGTCCTCTCTGTGTGTGCAGCCAAGGGATGCGCCTGAATGTGGTGACGTAGGGACGAGGGCGGGGACTACTAACTCCATCGGCTGACAAGAAGTTAGCCAAAACCACCGGATCGCTTACTTCTGCTTTAATATATAAATAATAAACAGTAATATTATTAATATAATTAATAATTAATAACAAAAGTTATCTGAACAATTTCAATATGAATATCAATTAACATAATTTTATATACGTACATAACATAAAGACTAATGGGACAATAAGACTCAATATCCAGTTGCATTTTTTAGTTTTATGTTTTCATCTGAGAGTTCTTTGTTTTTATTTTTATTATCTGGTGTTCTACTTTGTTGAGATCTTTTTTTATATATTTTTTCTTATTCACTGTAATAAGTCTTTCAGTGGTCTTGTCCATATTACTTCACTTTTTAATGTATATTTATTCCAATAAATTAATTTCTTTTTCTTTTTTGTTTTTTTGAGTTATCTCAAAGTAAAAAGTGTGAATATTTTCCTAACTTACTATTTTCGATAATAAAATTAATTTTATTGGACTTCACCAAAAATGGAGTTTACAAAACTCAATTTAATGATTTATATCGGACGTAAAATGACGTAAAATGACACCTGCAGCGAGCCCGGGCAGGTCTCACTCACTCTGCTCCAGGGATGAAGCAGTCCACGACACACGGTCGCGACGCCACGGATGCTACTTTAATTAATGTAAGTGATTGTTTATATTGTTTGCAGTTGTGTTTTATGGATGGTGCATAGCTCTGTTTCCTACATTGCTCTTGTTTTGTTTTCAGCCGCCAACCGTCAATTCGAAAGTCCCCTTATTTCAAACAGCTCGTGAACTTTAGGCAAATGGCCTCCTGTTTGTGTGCGTTGAACAAATGCTGTCTTTGCGTAGTAGTTTATTATTTTGAAGCTATAGTGTGGAGCTAAATGTGGCTAACGGTGTGTCACACAGACGCGAGTCCAGTCCAGGCAGCCGCAGCCACATTGGCCACCGGAAGGCCTGTCGGTCAGTCGGTGGTCAATGTGGCTGCGGCTGCGGTCAGAAAAATGAAGAATAGTGACGAATATTCCCGTAAATGCGACTCGTACACGGATGAGTCGGCGCTTCACAGTAACTATCTATGCGTGGGGTAAGTGGAAACTACTACGGCGTCCGACACCATGATTAATTAATGTAAGTTAGCCACCACCTCCGCTAGCTTGCTGGCTAGCGTTAGCATTAGCTAATTTTAAGCATGAGTGTGTAAACAGTATCTGTCGGTCGCACTGTGACACACTCACAGACTTCCCTGAGATTCCATTTACAGTGCAGAGATGTGGGCATTGTGAGCTCCACATTCTTTTTGAGGATTCTGGAGGAGTGTTTACAAGAAATGTAAAGGTTGCTAATCTTTCCACATCCTAAATATCCCATGTAACAGTCAACATTTGCTGTTTTACAGATACATGAGGAGTTCCAGAGGTGCACTCAATCAACGTGTGTCTCAGCTGGGCAGATACACTCAGCCGTGTGAAGAGAGGAGCGACCGGTCATCGCACCAAGAACTTGTTGATGAAACTTATACAGGTGGGGCAAAAGTGGTCAAAATGGTGAAAGGAATATTTTTTTTTACATTGACTACCGTAGTTTGTTTTTCAGTTACCTGGTTGGGGGATTTTTGCATTCAACAGTTTAAAAATTGAAAATAGTTTCAAGTGGTTTTGATGAACAGATTTCAGTGGTTAAAAAATGACAATACTGATTTAAAGTAATAATGGTATTGCAGGTTTTCTGTGAAATTGTCAACAGAATTAATTTATTCATTCTTCTTCTTCTATTGACCCTAGGACCCAAGTGAGACTGCATATGGGAGAGAGTGGACAGGAGCTCATCTCTGACTGCGATGTAAGTATTGTTTAAAAACAGTTTGGATCATTCTGATGTACAAGTTTAAAGTGTGTTGACTTTTATTTGAGCTGACACAGTATTTGTCAGGTGGAGCATGCAACTTGTTAGCAGGAGCCCCAGGATAGCTGATTAACAAAGCAATGGAAAAAATGCTCATCTTAAATGAGCATTTCATGACATTTCAAATGCCAATAAAAACCCATGTGGCTGAAAATGCACCTTACCAATTGTATGGAATTTTTTAGTTCTCAATATGGTCTTCACAAAAGCAGTCAGTCTGAATTAAATCATGTAACTTCTGATTTATTTTCATTTTTCATTCAACAAATGAGATTGTAATTATTACTGTGTTTGTGTTTGTATCTAAAAGGGAACTGCAGAGACCACTGTTCATGAGGACCTGAAAATGAAGAATATGACATTCTACGTCTGCTGTGCGCCAGATGAAGTTGGAATCATCATTGCGGGAATACCAGTCCTTACTCATCTAGGAAATCTCAACGAAGCATGCTGCTCAACACACTGCACCCAAAACCAAACCTCAAGTTCATGACTCAAATATAAGCTTCTAGCCTTTGTCAGATATGAATGTAAACCCCTTGTGAACAGTTGTTTTCTTGTGTCTGTTCAAAAACATTATACCTTGAGCCCTCTTTGGTTAAATTGCCCTACTGTCAAGCTGCACTTTTAAAACTGGTCAGAAGTTCTGCTCTGAGTTGTGTAAGTTGAACAGTTTAAATACACTATACTGTAAGAGACACTATAAGGTGTTCTGCTCAGCTGTGCTTTTTAAGGTGAGGTCAGATACTGTAGTCATGTATGTGTATTGTTACAAAACTGCCTGTCATCTTAATGTTAAAATGATTTAATATTATGTAAAACTGTGATGGGTGTTCTAAGCAGCACTTCATAAGATAAGGTCATGCCCTCTTTGATGCACTGAATATGGATGTTTTTTACTTAATATCCAGCTAATTGCCACTGTTTGGACATGGTAATGATTTAATAAATGTTGGAAATTGATAACTCTCTTCTCTTTATTTGATAAATAGCAATGTTAACTAATTATTTGAACAAAAGTAATAAAATAGAGTACATTCATTCTTTTTTCATTTAAACATAACTTATTTTAATTAAGTTCTATGTGTTTAATATACTGATGTTTTTCACTTTGGTTTAACTCAATTTCTTTGCTTTTTCAGCAAACGCTACTTAATTATTTTGCATACATTGAAATGCATAGAATTAAGTTACCATTACTCAAAATACCAATAAGTTCACTAAACAAGCAAAAATTGCTTGGAAAATGTTGCCTTATTTTTTTTGAGTTAGATCTATGCAACAGTTTGAACAGTGTTCCATTGTTGCTCTCCAGGAGTTTTGTCTCAGACAATAACAGAATGGGACAATATTAAACATTGATAATCATGGTAATTATTATTATATTGATGTAATAAGTGTGGCCGCAGATGACCTCTTCTTCCCTGCAGTTACAGGTTTTAATTTGGTAACATCGTTAATTAATTAAAGTTTTGTGTCTGCCTTTGAATCCAGATCATTTATTTTTATTCTCTTTGGCCCCGACAGACATGAGACCCCCGTCCACCCTCCTCCCTCCACCCAGTCCCCACTCTGATAAATAATCATGTTTGCAATACATAAAAGATGCATTTGGAATTTGGTCCGACCAAAAGAGATAGTCTCGGTCCGGACCAAACTAAACCACAGTTCAGACTTTAGCAGCGTGAAAGACTTTCATACCTTTTGCAGCAGAGCTTCGGTCATCTTCTCCTTTCCTGCCGGAGACGATAAATCCTCCACATGATGAGGACGTTCATCTGAATCCTAAACCAGGCTCCATGTTGGACCTGATGGTGTTGATGCTGCTTGTCGCCTGTGGTCATCACAGGAGAGTTATCGTTGTTCATTCATTTTTACTAGAATAGCTACTTGGCTAACGAGCTAATCTGAGGAGAGCTTTGGAGACTTTGCGACTCCGTCATAACGCACGCCTGTTTACAAACCAATCAGTGTGTTTTCAAAAACTGAGTACTCGCAAACAAGATGAGCGTCTTGCCGCTTTTCATCAAGCAGTCTCTGCATTTCCCTCTAAAACAACTCTGTCTGGTAACGTTGTGTTATTATCTCATAGCGTGGTGAATGTGCAGGTCACAACTTGTCCACCAGAGCGTTGTGGAGTTGTTGGATTGTGTATTTGATGAGTTTGATGAGGGAAACAGAGAGAAGAAATCCCATGATCCTCCGTAGCGTAGCTCTGAGCAGCTCACGGCTCTGCTCCGCCGTTCTAAAAATAGCTTGCACCGACAAATAAAGGTAACAAACCTACTGCTATGACTATAGGGATTATGGCAATGGGCCAATCTGCCAAAATGTTGAACTATCCCTTTAAACACCACTGGTGTCACTTTGGTCTGTGGTGCCTTCATGGGTGACAGGAAATCACAGCGTCCATGTCCTCAGTGTTGCTGTAGATCCAGGTGAGTAGAGGCGTCGGAGTTCAGGTGATTTGGTTTAAAGACTCTTCCTCCTCCTTTTCCTCTTATCACCAAGACGACGAGTGGTATTTACTCAAGTACTGCTCTTAAGTACGAGTGTGAGGTTCTTGTACTTAACTTGATTCTTTCCACTTGGAGCCTCCTACGGTCACTTTGTGGATTCAGACCAACATTTATACAGTTATGTAAAGAGATTCAA